>NW_028141163.1:1258135-1887203 GCF_030444845.1 Prenolepis imparis | reverse complement strand
AAGCAGTGGTATCAACGCAGAGTACTGTGTTGGTGATAGCAGGTTGGGAGAATATGGCACGTGAAATATCGGATTCTGGGTTTATGCGCGCGAGGCCGAGCGGAGAATATCAATTTTGACGTTTCTCCGTTCATGCGCGAGAAAGGGGTGAAGAGGGAGGGAAAGAAAGGGGAGTGTATACTTTATGCGACGAATTCCTATAAAAGTCGATATGTTCCTATTTAAGTTCGATACGAGGCTGAACGCGCGATAAAAATCACACGAGATACCGATCGATATCGACGTTAAATGTCAAACCGATACTTGAACCGGTGTTTGATTTATATACTCTCTCGCGATTTCTTAGGTAATGAATCTTTCGTCACATTCAATTAAACTGCGTCGGTCTTGATCATTTTATGAAATATGTGATGACAAATTTGAAGGATTACGAGTAATTATATTCGTGCTGTATGATAAAATTTAATAAAATTAGAGATATATACATCTGTTGTGATTTGCGTTTAAAATGGAAAGATTTATATAATATTTTTTATTAGTATATACATATACATACTAATTATTAGAAATTTTAAATAATTATAATACAATTATAATTATTTAATTAGAGAAAATATTACTAACTATTTTTGATAATTAATTTAAGATTTTCAAGTGTCATCATCATACTTATTCTATTTGAGAGAAAAGCAGAGAAGTTATAATAAAATATAAAAATTATTTGTAGTTTTTACCACAACGATAACTCAGTTTATATTCTTATATAGATATATAATGATCGAGATATTGAGAGAGATATAAATTCAGATGAACAAACCGCGCACCGCGAAATATATGATTGAGATCCAAAATCTCCGTGAAAATATAGAAGTCGGACGGAGGCAAAATCCCCCTTTGACGTTCGGGCCATAAATGAAATAAAATGATATTTCTTCGATAAGAAACGCGCACACGGGGCAGAAGAAAGCCGCTTTATTCAGGGGCGAGCAAGCACGGTGGACGGTGGTCAGGCATTCGGACGGGTTTCGGAGCATAGAGTTTGAGCGAATCTCCCCAAGTACTCCATCAAGTCTAGGGTGATATTGGCGTAGAGCCTACCATATGTCACTTCTCTGCGTCTCTGCAGGTCATACCTTATGAAAAGATGAATTCGCACGAGATGCGAGACATGCGATATTATTTCAAGTAATCATGCGCATCGTCGCATCGTCATTAGGTTATTACCTCACTTTACACGATGATACATCGCTTTTATTATCGAAAAGATTACTTGTTTTATATTTAAACGTGAAGTATAAAACATTAATAACTAAATAATGAATAATTTAATAAATAATTTAATAAGAATAACTCCTTTTATAGATTAAAATTAAATAATAAATAATAAATTTTAATAAAATATGATTAAATATAATTAAATAATAAGTTTGATTAAAATTAACAAATTAATGGGTTGAAAAAATAAAATGTGTTTTTAATATGCAACAGAATCATACGCGTTGTTTGTTTTCATTTCGTCACATTCCATGCCCTATACTCAAACAATTTGCAATTATAGCTCGAAATGTTCTCATTATCATGTACATAATAAGTGTCATCAAATTTCTAGCGGCGCATCCAATTTGATCCTTGCATCTGCTCTTGTTTACCATAATACAAGTCGCAGATAATATGAGTGCGCGCATTACGTTTCATTAATTATGCGCACAAAAGAAAATGTGTGTAAACTAATCTTGTGGTGACATCTCGATGATGTGGAAAATAAAAATGATATTATCGTAATGGTAATTATCCTTTTATAGTCCGAGAATAACTCTGTGACTCATTTCTAGATTAAACCCCTTCTCATTCGCAGCGACAATACTGATTCTTGATGCTAATATAACTCCATTAGGAATCATTATCACGGTATCATAACTACGCAATGCTATTACAATGGTTAGCGTAATTAGAACAACAGATGTTTCCCTATCGATTTTAATAGATATGTCATCTGTGTACACACAATTTGTATAATTATTTTAATGCAGTTCACATTGGTAGATTATTTTAATAAGCAGTATATAAATATGTATACAAAAAAGCTTTAAACTTAGAAATATAAGTTTTATTATTTATAAAATATACTTTTCCGGATATACAAAATATGATTAAAATTCGATAGTAAAAACCGCTGTTTTTTTTTTTTTTTTTCGTTATTGATAGAAAATTCGGTGATCTTTTTCGTACTCGCGAGGATCGATACCACTGCCGCGATCGTTTATCTAGCGACGATAAAAATCTTTATTGCATTGGACGATCCTTCAATTTCGGAAAGTCGCCAAGGCCGTATACATTCTCGCGACTCGGACGATCCATTGGATTATTATTATCGTCATCCCCCGGAAACTCCTCGCGAAAGTGCCGGATATCATATTATCCACGCGACGTCGTGACCTATCCCCATCCATTATTCTTTATCTCGCAGAGTTATAAAAGAAATGCATTACTTATATCAAGATTGCTGGCCATTCCTCCTACGTGATTCTTTTTACCGTGTTCTCCTTTTCGCGTGACCAATATCGGATGATACGTACGAAGCACTTTGTCAATTCTGGTCGTCCGCCATTCAGCATATGCGCTTCATGCTTCCGCTCTCCGTATAGAGAGAAACTGTCTTATTTATGGTTTTAATATCGCGGTAACATTACGTGTCATTGTTTGCAGCTCGTCCAAAAAACAAGAGATTGCTCGTTGCTTTTCGTTGCCTTTCATCGAAAAATATCGGCGATAAATTTTTATGTATTTTTTGCTTACATTAATTTTAATATTTTCGGATGATAACATTTTTTTTGTAATTGTTTTGCGAATGGAGAAAAATATGATGGCACATATTAATTATTTATAATATTATTGTCATAGATAGGATATTACGATACAAGAATACTGGCATAATATTTCATTGTTAATTGTTCAGTTTCACGTTATTAACATAACTCGTTGTTTATCAGAAAATGACGTTTAATTTTCCATGTTCTTCGAAGGAAACGGAACCGGTAGTCCATTTTATTGTCGTTAATGAAGAACATGTGGATCTAATGCATAAACCGTGTCGCAGTCATTGTACCTCTACCTTCTTGGTTTCTTTAATGCGATGTTTCCTTCGTCTATATACTCTTTTTCATAGAACCGTATATCCGCGACATGTCGGATCTTCCTGACAAATCAGACACTACCTTGAACATTTTAAGATGTCAATGACATTACAATAGAAGTCTATATCATCCATGCGTTACGATATTTTTTTCCTCGTAATGTCTTCTTTAATATTTCCTGGCGCCATCAGAAACGACTTGTCAAAAGTGTTGAGAAAATATTGCTATTTTGTTAGCTGTGTATATAATTATTCTGACAAACTTACACACCGAAATTAATACCTTCTTGGAGAACTCTCTGTTCTTAAATAATACATGTTAACTTTCGTTTCCATATGCATATGTGATGCCGGTATGCAAACAACCTAAGCATAAAGGGTCACTTCCTGTTTAGCGCGTACAAATGTTCACCTGTCCTACCGTAAAGTTCTCTATACACAACCGCCGCGAAATTCTAAAATTGTCGGTATATATGTGTCTGTCGAGGTTGTACATACGTACACACAGAAAAAGGTAAAAAAAAGAATAGGTCGAATAAGTGCCTATCGGTGTTGTGGGTATTTCAGCATGGTTATTAATTAGCCGGACATTTTTAACGTATTTCCAAAGTCAACAGCGTGAAATGCGACACATCCGGAAATGGGAGTAGGCCGCTCGTTGCGTGCATCCGCATGTGCGTGAAGCGCGTCTCTCTAAAATGCGCTATACGCTCGTCTATTAACCGCTGAAAGTTATACACTAGGGGGAGATTTTCCCGTAATCGTAAGCACACAAAATGAGGTGCTTAATCTGCAGCATCATAATTGGAGGGCGGTGTTATGCAACAAGCGCAGCTGACATATCAGATAATTGCGCGCGTGAATTAAAACCGACCGATTATTATGCGCTTTAAAATAAGCCGCACTTTCAACCGGCAATTATTTCAAAAGAGATAGCGTTACACATCGTGAATTCTCTGCATTTCCCCTTAAGCAACGTCGACAATTTATTCCGAGCAAGCTGTGCGTCCGACGAATCCCATAGGTCTTTGTCTCTACAATGCGGTTTTTAATTCGATAATTATAAACTTTGATTTAACTTAAATATTTCAATTTTGATATATTTCACTTCTCCACTAATCTATTCCTATTGTAAATAAAAATTAAACGCGACTCAAATATGATATCTTCTAATCTATCTCTCGATGATAATTTCCTGAAGTCATAATAATGCATAACAGGTATGGCAATTTTGCCCCGTATGGTCGCGTAGACGAGGACACGTGTTCACGACAGGACATTGTTCGAGAGTAAAAAACGAACCATCTGTATATAGCCCGATCCAATGACACACGATATTAATAATATTCAAGGTGAAATTAGCGGCTCGCCTATAAAATCGAGGCGAAGGGCACGTGCCCCCGAAAAGAAAGAACCACGCCGGGCACAGAAGAGCGCAGGTGATGACCGCGATGGTGGAGTCAGGGAAAGAGGGAAAGAGAGAAATAGAGAGAGAGAAGGACTGCTTGCCCGCGGGGGTGTTAAATGAGATCCGCAAAAGAATAAGAGGTCAGTCAGGTGCAGGAATATGAATTAGAGAGAGGTCCGTGGCTCGATTTGTGCGAGCACGTGCAGTCCCAAATTTTATCGCGGTTTAACGTTGCTCTCTGCGCCCCGGAGGCGGCCCAGCTGCTCATTCGACTTTAGGCAACTTCTTTTATGTCTCTCCAGTTACTTGGATCCGAACTCTTACCCGCGCAGATACTATTGTTACCGAACGCATCATTCTGCATTTATATGAAAATTTACATTACGGTAATCTCATTTCATCTTTACTTTGCATTGAAATAAATTGTGTGTTATGTATGTATTGTATATTATACATTATATGTAGTAATATTTAATTAAAGTTATATATTAATGATAAAATACTTATTTCATTTATCATGAAATAATATTGATTTTATTTCATATTTTTCTTACAGAAAAAATATCTCCTATATATTGCTAAAAAAAATTATCTTTTATTTATTTCTAATTATATATATGATATTAATTTTGAATCAATTAATAAATGGAAATACGAAGTTTGAGATTTGACTTTTTTTTTGCGTGATGCGAGCAAGGAGTTAATCACTTAACAGATTTAAACTGATTTGAAAATTGAGCCGTCCGACGTACGTATGTCAACTAGATATGCAAAGGTGCAGCAGGTTCATAAACGACGGCCCCACCTTATCCGCTGACCTGTCGCCTGTCCAAAGGCTCAGCGGAAGCGAGCGATTTGAACGTTTTTACAGAATGTTTGCTTCGACCTCGCTACACCATATAATACGTTCATGTGAGCGCGTCGGACAAAAGGGCATTATCATCACAATCATAAGATCTTATAATCGTGTTGTGTCTATGTAAGCAAACATATTAGCTGAAAGCATTATACGCGTTTGTAGCATCTTCGTAATATAATTGATGTCTCAGATTATTACGATGATAAGAAAAATGAAAAAATAATTTTTTACAGTTGTGTATCAAATAAAATATTTTATCAAGATATGTAATTATATATTGGAAATATTTTTATGTACATCTAGTAGAGCAAATCATTTTCAAATCAGTATTTTTTCTATTTTTAATTCTATACAAAATAATGCGTATGGATAAAAATATTATTTAAAGTATGTAATTCTATAGATGTTTAAATTTTATTTTACGAGTCCCTCACTTTTTCTTTTAGATTTAAAAAAATTAATGATATTGCGCTTATTGTATGATATTTATGCGAAAAAATTATACGGAGAAGTGAACGCGTTATTTGCATGCTTTTCAACAATCCGAGATGCACGTCAACGTGCGGTAAGCGACGAGTGTAATAAAATCGCGACACGTATCGTGCGTGCCTGCAAAAACATATTTTTCATCCAGTTCCAGGAAGTTTGCTTATTAAGGACTTGGTTCTCTCGGAGAGGCGCGATTGCCAGACGCCTTCCGAGCGTAACCGTCAAGTAAAACGTGCGACGAATGGTCGGACCGATAAATGAGGCAATAAATTCTCTCGGATATAACCGAAAGTTACGGAGAGAGACTCTCATTCCCTCATCCTCGTCTGTATCCCTCAATACAATTGGCCTTACCAGGAAACTTATGAAGATGCGACGTGCCTGAGAGAGGGAGAGAGAGACTTTTAGATGCGCGAATTAATTAATATCATCGCGTATGCAAACACTGCGACTAAATATCCCGATTAAAATATACACGCAGTGAGAATAAAAATGATTAAATAAGGGTTGTAAATCACGCGATCTTTTTCAATGTTTTTTATTTCACACGAGCTTCTATCTTCTTCTTTAGGCCAGGGGTACTGCTCGCTTACGCGTATTAGCATAACGTTCTTAAATAATATATCACCGAGGTGCCAGCATCGGGTGAAGTCGAGATAAGTAACTTCCTGCGTGCATACACGCGTCCTTAACCGCAACGCAAACGCGGCTGTTAATAGCGTGTATGTGTGCACTACGTAACCGCGTTGCCGATCGCATCAGGAACAAAATACGACTGGACATAAAGCGGTGCCTATGTGTTTCTGCCTTGAATGCTCTATTTCCGATTGAAGAGCCGATATTTTTAAACCGCGTTCGATAAATTTATAGTTTGAAAAATAATACAAATGAATAATTATGCAAGATACTAATTTTTTCCTTTCAAATTTAAATAAAAATGTTTTTTTTTAATAAAAATGTGCCCTTAAAAAAAAGATTATACATTTTTATGAAATTACGAAATATTTTTTCTTCATAACTGGAATAAAGCGGAGATTGAAAGATAGAGAGGATATTAAAAGATATCCCTCTGTCTTGTTTCGTCGAATCTAATCAGGGATCAGTGATAATATTTTTATATTCTCCGCTGCATATTCGCGTAAAATGCAGCTGTATTGTGTTGACCCCGCTCTGGTAACCAGAGCTGACCGATCAACTTGAGGATATCGTAGATGACACACCATAAACACGAGATCCATGTTTCGAGTATCTCGGTATTATGATAGCTGCGGTGGACCCCTTTCCTGTCACGTCCTACCTCGGCGTTCCCATCAGAATATCGGTTTTATGAGGACGGGAAGAGAAATATCGCGTGTCCGCCTGTATCCGGAACTGAAACGCGCTATTTTCACGATAGATTCACGACAGCATTATGATCGAAGCGATTAATCAGTACACAAACCAATATAGACTGGAAAATATTTATAAATAAATACTTCGCGTCTTATCTTACGCTGAATTTAATGTAGTATCCAAAAACATTCCGCGTATTATTTAATATTTATCGAATATATATGTAGAAATTCGGAAAGCTTTAATTTTTCATCAAGATTAACCAAAGTACTACAAAGTTTCTTCTTTCCTGATGAAAATCGTCAAACTCGCGCGATGTTTATCTCAATTCGCGATTCGAGTTGTACAACGCGATTATCGCCACTGGTCCGACTTATGATAAAACGCAAGAGCGTCTGAAACGCACATTCATTTGCATTACCATTCGCAGACTGGCAACTTCCGCGTGGCTTTCACCTTTTGCAACGGGCGGAGAGTGTGTGCGTATGAGCAGGTTGCCGTAATGGCACCTGGAATAACAATGCCTCGGTTTTAGCGCCATAGAGTTGTTCTGGCCGCGGGGATCTGCATGCGTTAGGTACAGTGAGAACTACCTAACTCAAGAGGTGGATGAGAGAGGATCGGTTTCGATGTTATCGGACTGCGCCACCCGTGGCTTCTTTTCCGCTTTAGCCACCATCAGACTTAAATCGCCTCCTTTCCCCTTATTCCTCGCGCAATGTGTTCCATTGCTGCCGGCTAAATCGCCACTGCTCGATGTCAATTGTTAAATAATAATTAAGAGAAGTAAAAACTCTCGAAGGATAGATACAATATGATATTCGCAAAGACGTGAATGTATATCTCTCTATATTGAAATATTTTGTTTAGCTTTTCATTCCAGAAGCTTATAGCACTTATTATACTATTATTAATACTTATTATTTTTTTACATGAAACACATTGATCGCCAGAAATTTTTAGACGCATGTAAACTACGAGAGTTGCTTCGATTATGATCCTAGCGAGTGTTTTTTCAGCCGTAATCTTTGGCAATAATTTTCCTTTACCGTGAGAAATCTTAAAGAGTGCTATATATATTCGTTCTATTATATTATAACAAAAAATAGTTTAACTCACCGGTACGATGTGCAACAGTAAAGTTGTAAACAATATCTGAAAAAATACAAATGCATCCAACCTATATAAATATATATATATAAAGCAGACAACGTTTAAAATAATTAATATATAGAAAACTAATTAGAAATTAAATAGATATTTAATGAAATATATTACGAAAAAACGTTTTTTAGATATATACTTTTAAAAGATATAACATGAATAAAAATCTAATTTTATATAAATTTAAATAATTTATATAAGCCTTAAACACAATGTGGAAATATTTTATATATGTAACTATGTAAAAATATTAATATACATATTTGAAGATAAAATCTAGAGTATTTTATGTGCGTTATATTATTTGATAATTTAAAAAATGGATTATTGTCTAGAGATAAAGTATTAATTTTGAAGATGACAAATAATAAATAATTTATAAATGTTTACCTCAAGGTTTCTCCACCGGGGCCAGATGTCTTCCCGGACCATCTCCTCCTCTCTTTTGATCATCTTTTTGACTGCTTCTTCATTGGCTCACACAATATTCACTCGCGAAAACACATTAATTACGATCAATAAAATACGACGATCGCGTAACACTTTACACGGCAATCCCGACATTAATCATACACGATGTGCACTTTATATATCGCGACGAGAAAATAATTTAAGAACTATGATCTGCCCTCAGCAGTCGAAAATCCGTGCGGCCAAAATACATTATATACCGCTACATTGGTATATGTTTACATTTTACTTTTATATTTCGCGTTATAAATGAAGTAATATAAATACAAATTAACTAACACAGAGTAAATATAAATGTACATGCAAGTTGATATTAAAGATAAATATCCACTGCACTATTTGAAAATATAATTAATTAATTTTATGAACTATATTTACGTGACAGATTGAACAATTCTAGCGAAATACATGTCTTGAAAAAGTAAAACAACTTGCTAATTTCAAATTTATAATACGTGGTTGATAAATTAATAATGGCGAACTTATTAATTAAATACACTGCTGTTCGTTTAGCGAAGTCGATTAATACTCTATCTATAATATTTTTAGGAAAAACTGTAGACGACCCAACTGGCTTAATTGATTTTTATTAATTCGATGTCATATAAAAATACAGACATCGATTTCAGCAATTTTCGCGCAAATGTGTTTGCCCGAAAAAATTAAAGAATATATGTTTACAAAATAATAATTTTAAATAAAATTATATTTTATTTAAAATTATATTTTATTTAAAATTATTATTTTGTAAACATATATTCTTTAATTTTTTCGAACAAACACATTTGCGCGAAAATTGCTGAAATCGATGTCTGTATTTTTATATGACATCGAATTAATAAAAATCAATTAAGCCAGTTGGGTCGTCTACAGTTTTTGCTAATTTTATTCTTCACTGGCGATACAAAAATAATTGCTATACTATAATATTTTGTTAATGATTGAAAAAATGCGCGAAAATAACATTAGCACCTTCGTCAAGCAATATTAATAATGAATCGAGTTAATCGTAATAACGCGGTAGAAAATATACTAAAATTTAATATTGTGCAGGCATAATATATTTGCGATGCATGAATCCCGCAAGGTTATACATTATATTTTTATTAATAATAATCAGCCGACGTATCAAATGTATTCATACTTGAATCAAATAACTGTTGCCTCTTACATGTCGTTTATATCACGAGATTGAATCGATCCCGCACGCTGATAATTGTAGTAATAAGAAACTCGAATATTATTGGAATTGGTATTTCTTATACGACGACGCACAACAGCTCCTACCTTCTCGCTCGACCGTCGCCGGGTGAATGACAAGGACAAGGTCGTGTAACAACAGTACTCCGCCGATTATTATTGTTATTGTTGCATTTAACGCGCAAGAGACACACGCATATATCACACGTACATACACTAGACGCCATATTATATTCGTCAATTACGCGAATGAAATATTAATCGACTGACGTCTCATATCGCGATTTCGATATCTCGATACCTCGAAACACTCGATTTCGCGATTTCGTGTATTACCGTGCTCTCAATTTAAAAGTGATAAGAAAATTATATTTAAATCGATACGAAAATTTCAAGCGAGCAGAAATTCGAAACAAAAGTGTATTTAAAGAAATAATTATACACACACACATATGTAAATCATAGTGAAAAACATACAATTTCCATTTCCCGTTGCTTCGATTCTCATTTAAAACGTACGAATCGCGCAAAATATTTACTTCAATAACGTATACATATACATATAATTACTACTTGTTTGGAAAGAATAATAGCATATCTCTTCTAGAATTTCGTCGCTGTCATATATTTCAAAAGATAAGACTACACAGTTGAAAAATTTGTGTTAACAAATATCACATGTCCCAAACCACAGGTCCACAGAAATTTTTGTGTTAATTTAACATAATATGGATATGTTAAATAGTGACACGAATATTGTGTTAATATTTCAACATAAAATAAATGCAAACTTCAAGTAAACTTAAAATTAAATTTGTGTTAAATTAACATAGTTTTAATGTAAAAATTAACTAAAAAAATTATTAATTTTACATTTTATCATCCCTACTTAAATTATAAAGTAAAATTAACATTTTTTTCCTGTAAATTTTAACAAATAAATCTTGTCACTAATAATACGGAACATATTTATTGTGTAATATTAAAAATAGATGCACATTGTGTTATTTTTACACTTTTTTTTTGTTGTTTTTATAATTTAACATTTGAGTTCAATTAACAGTAATATGTTACATTAACACATGAATGTGTTAAATATTTAACACAAAAATTTTAACGGAGACCGTTTTTAACAAGAAAACAAATTTTCAAACTGTGTACGCGACACACGGAAAAATAAACGCATGCGCCGAATTTTTCATATGCGTATGTACGCACGTATATAGAGTTACATTTTGTTTGTGGCGCCGCGCGGTCACGTGCCATGTTGGATTATCATTCGCACGGCGAGACGCGAGCGAGCAAGACGCAAGGTACGATCCTCTGTCGTATTGTATTTATTCTTCTAATACGCGATAGTTTCTTACAACTACTATTTAATGATAATTAGTACCCACGATTGATGAACTTTTGCGATAAACGATACGTAAGAGTATCGTGTGACGATGGCAATTTGAGTCATTTTATTGTTAATAAGGTATAATTATATCAACTATATTAATATATTAATAATACACATATATATATACGTATATATATATATTTTTTTTTTGCGAGATTCATGTTGAAAATGTATACTATGTTTGCTATTATTACATTTCGATTGTATATTTTCTGGCATTATGTGTTAACTGATCATTAATTCGCACGCGGAATTCGCGATATCGAGGTTATGTTAAGTTAGGTTAAGTTTAATGAAACGCGAGTATATAATGTTGATCGATAAATCGAGCGGCATTGCCATGCATTTAATTAGACGATCGTTATTTTAATTCTGCTTATTTCAATATCATCAATTCGGCATTTACATATGTATATAATTATAATTATGCCAAAACGCGAGATTTAGTCCAACGAGAATTCTCTCCTCCTGTCGTACGAATCTAATTTTTCTCTCAGTCGGAAAAAAACTAACCAGATTTTCGCATAATACAGTTTAGAATATCTTATATTTATCTTTAATTCGATTCTTATCTACATTTATTTAATTTTTCAACTTCTGTATTCATTCTTAATTATGTTGTGACGCGAAGTAATGAAATGTCTTTTAAGATTCGAATATAGTATATGTTAGAAACAAAAGTAGCATTGCATAATATTTCAGTCGCGTAAATTTCTGAACGGGTCGTAATTTTCACCTTGCTCTTTGCATCGTCATATAAAGTGCGTGTTACTAATTTCGAGATATTTCGCCGTGCGATCGCAGTATTCGGGTAATTAGTGCGTGTATCTTTAATCGATCCGAGTGCCATGAAGAATTAACAACAATAAGAGAGGAGGAGAGGCGGTCCTGGGAGGCATCGGGCGACAGCGGATCAACCTTGAGGTAAACATTTATAAATTATTTATTATTTGTTACTTGAAAATTAATTTTTTATCTCCGAGATCTATTTGAAATATTATTGTTATTAATATAACATAGGTACAACATATTTTAGATTTTATTTTGAAATGTGGCATATAAAATAAAAATATTTACATCAACTAATATTTTTATATAATTCTATATTAAATATTTTAATGACACGCACTTAAAAGACTTATATTATTAATTATTTAAATTATTTATATATAGAAAAGAATTTAGATTTTTATTTATCATATTTTTTAATAATTTTTATCTAGCAAATTTTTTTCTTCTCAAGTATTATATAATTTTATTAAATGTTTATTTAAAAGACGAATAAAAAATTCAATCGCATGCAATATTAATTTTTTTTGCATCGCACGTTAACGTGCGAATAAAAATAAAATCATCCAGTATTATGTTAAAAAACTAACTTTTATAAAAAGTTAGTTTTTTAACATAATACTGGATGATTTTATTTTTGTACAAAATCAAAGTGCAAGAAATGTTAGAAAATATATAAATTAATGCGCATATAAATATAATTTTTTGTTTTAAAAACGCTTGAAATTTCAACGAAGTTTTCCCACGGCTATTATAAGAAGCGTAATTAAATGTTTTTTTAATAGAGCTGTTATTACTTAAATTGATAAATTATTTAATACTCATATTACTATAGCTTATCTATAATTGCATTAAAGTATCATTACTTATCGTTAATAACGCTGTCCAGCAGCAATGCGGTACTTAATAAAGCGTAGCCACGCTTCGTTGCACTCCCGTCCAATTATCTACAACTACTATAGATAAGTTAGTTGCGCGTGCATCGCTATTAAAGCACAAAACGAGGATTGATACACGCGCGGCGTATATATGCAACAAATATCAATGATTCTCCAGCAAGATTTTCCGAGATGCTCCGTATAATACTGACATTTATAACAGTGCGTATCTACCCCTTGGCGGTGCAACTATCGTAAGGTCTTATCGTACTACGAATGTATAATAAGTGGTAAGACAGCGTCAAGGTGTGCGTTTACGTGTTTGATCTATGATCTTCCGGTGATCTTATCGGATGGTGAATGTAAAGCATAGAGAAACGGCAAAACGAAAAATATATACAAGACTTTAGAAATCCCTTCTCACACATTCGGGATGGGATTTTTATCTAAGTAATGCGCAATGAGATAAAACAAAAATAATTAATACGTTTAATCAATTTAAATTACTATCTATATAAGCGCGTTAACATGCGATGCAAAATTTATTTATCTTTATATGCGTATAAGATGTATCATAGGTGTTTTACGTAATATTTTAAAGATAGAATCTCAGACAGAATTTAATTTATACTCGGTGTGTGTGTGTGTGTGTGTGTGTGTGTGTGTGTGTGTGTGTGTGTATCGTTTCTGCAATACACGAGAAACGTATTGTTTCTTATTCACTTTGAGATCGCAACAATGATATAATCAGTATTGTACGAAAACTCGTACGTGCTCCCTCGTTTGTTTTCTTTCACAGATTATCTCAATGCAGATTTAGAGCTAATTATAAATTGTGCTCTCCTCTCCTATTTTTCATCATATGTTATTTTTCGAGCATTATAATTTACCGTCCTGCGTAAGCTGTTACTCTCTCTCTCATGACGGATAACCAGATAAATATAGGCTTGACTCTATATTTAACTAATCAAGGACGCGAAATAAAGTTCAATTCCGCTAGGTTTATTGCTTTTAGCAAATTTATTAAGTTAATAACGATCGTTTACTTAAGATGCGCCACATATACCGTATGGCCGCGATTAATCAGATTTTACATCGTTTATAGAATGCCATAACACGGCATTCTTGACAGATTAATGATCGCGCACTATCCGTTTCTTCCATTTCGCTCGCACCACATACTGCTGTGTTCGTTATAGTAGGCACACGAATCTGTTGAATATCATTGCTCACTATTAAATTTGTTATGAATTTCCTCCGAGCTTATAAATCTGTAGTAAAGATTTAGTACAGGATATTGTCAAAATGCTACGCATCTGCATTGCAAATAAATAATTAGATTAGAAATTCACATTTATATTATTAAAAAATTGCAATATTTCATTATTTTTACTGGAATTAATATTTATTTATCTGCAATTTTACGCAATTATAATAATTAAATTTATAATTCAATTGCAACACACACATATATATATATATATATATATATATATTTTTTTTTTGCGCAATAAAATTAATTTTAAAAATTATGTATAAAACAATTCTAAACTACAACAAAAAAAATCTTACATATAAGGAGACATGATGATTATATATTTTCGTCTGTCGCTCTTTCCTTGTAACACACAAAATTCCGCCTGATTGATATAACCATGGATTATGAATTGCCAGATTGCTGACTATTGGTCAAAACCGATCAAACGTCCATTTTTATTTCATTTTAATATTCTAATTACGACCTGTCCGTTCGATTGTGATCCGCAATTCGTATAATGTTCTCGTCACTATATCTCGACAACGCTAATTCCATGCTGTCATACGATCATCGAGAAATGAATTCGCTTCTCTATTAATCGCAGGCAATTATGGGCAGAATGTTATTCTTATTATTATACGTTTCTGTTCGTGCTTGAATTTTTGACGAATCGGAAATTCATGCCAAATTAAAAAGAATAATCAAATTAAATTTTTCGTCCAAGATAATTGTTATTTAAAAACTTATCTCAACAACATGTTTTTTATTTTAAAGCCAATATATTCTTTATACACAGTTATTACATGGAATAAGTTATATAAAGAAATTTTTATTATTAAAAATACAGTAGAGAGATAAATAAAGGAAAATCCTTTCTTAAATATGACAATCATTCAAATTTAAATTACTTGAAATTTAACACGAAGATACATTTTTGCAAATCTTAACACGTCACGCTGGCTCTAGATGCAACGTCCCGACGTTGTATTCGCTCGTGACGATGTAAACGTTCTTCCTAAAATACTTGGCACGCGTTCACGTATTTTTGTCCGAGTCTGCTGCGACGTTAGTCCGGAAGAAACCATAGGATCGGTCAACTGTAGGGTCAAAAGTGCACGAGGGTGGGCCAGGGTTAGTTGTCCCCGGAGTGAAGAGCACACGACGGAGGCTCGTGGAGGAGCCGAGAGATGGAAGAATCGCGAAGGCGATGGTGGCACGTGGAAAGGTGGACGCGACAGTGCGGAGAGGAGAGACGATGAGGGCATCTGCCTCTCCTTTTACAATTAAACGAAGCCTCAGAAGCCCTCGAATGCGAGCGGCCGTCGCGCAGTCAACAGCTGCGTATCTGAATACTAATTCGAAATGTTTACACACCCGCGTGCACTTATCGTGTGCTCTTACACCCGGCACCCACGCTCTCCTAGAGGACTTTCCTATAGTTCTATTAAAACGGCAAGAAATCGCTAATAGAGAGATTCTTACGTGTCTGTCGCTTCGAATCTTCGAGCGGGGGAAACGAAACTCGAAAACGATAAACTTGTTACGAGAGAATATATTTGCACATAAACAAAATATTTTTTTAAATTACCGCTACATTAAAGCAGCAATTGCATAAATGGATCTTCGTGCGGTGATAATTTAAAAAAATTAATAATTTTATCTACTCCATTTTTAATGACTGTTTATCTATCGTATTTTTCATAGTAGGAGATAAATAAATTATTTGCTGAAACAATTAAAATTCTTACATGAATTCTCACATATACTTATTAATAAAGGAAACGAAATATATGTATATATAAGAGAGGACAATTTTAGTATGTTAATTATTTTGTTAATTGATAATTATATTAACTGAAATAAAAACTATGTTAACTATTTTTTATATACATATATCTATCATTTTTATATTTTTTCAAATAATTATTTCGGTTTTTATATTAGTGTAATAATAATAACAATAATAAATATTGTCGCGTTATATTGTATTTGTAAACCGAAAGTATTAACTAGAAATATTATTAAAAGTTCTTTCTTTTTTCTAGAATCACATCGACTAGTGAAATCTTAAAGTAGACCACTCGATATATAATATCATCTCTCTACAGTTTGACTATTACGAAATGTAGGAGCAATAAGAACAGAAGATGCTTTAGTAAAGAAAAACGAAATAAATCGCATCCTCGATTTTAAGACCAATCTACGTCTTTAAATTTTAATTCGCGCGGAGTAGATTTGAAATCTCATGAATCCCCTCGTCTGCTCGCTCATTTCCATACTGATCTGCCGACAGTCGTGGGCCTCCAATAAAACGAACGGTCAAATATTTATGAAGATGTAACCATTATTTTGATAAGAGGGCCTCCAAGTGATACCGGTACCCTTTTCCGAAACCCGTTTTAAAGTATAGGAAGGGTGCTCGAGAGAGTGCGAATATAAACGCGTCCACGCTTGTCCCCCGGGGCCCGCGCTAAGATCCGACTCCTGTTTCAATATTGGGGTAGGTATAGAGGGGTCGAGAGTGAGCGGATGGATGAAATATGTTTGGGGGCGTCTCGCTTACAGCCGCGATAAGGTATTCCAAATAAACTTATCGCATAATGCTCATTTTTCACGAGCGTTTTGTCCACGAGATCACGGTTTGATGTATCAACTCGTTCGCTCGCATATTTATAAGATTATAAGAGATGTCAATGACTATATTTTTACACATGTTATTTTGCATATATTATAATTATTATTGTTATTAAATATTTTATCGTGTAATTGTCACACGTATAAAAAATAATTTAATTTAAATAGGTTTGAAAAATAAAACGTAATATAAGAAATTATAATATAAGCATATTTATCACTGTTTTGTGATATAAGTAATTACTAATAAATGTTCCATAAATATCTTCACTATCTATTTGTGAATCTTTTACAATTTTTTTTACATAAAATAACAAAAGTATTTATACGAATTGATACCATAAAAATATGATTTTAAAGTATAAATTTATGTTAATCAAACTCATTTAAAAATAAAAAATTAAGAATATATTTATGTACTTTTTATTATTGCAGCAGCACAATTAATACAACTAATAATAATAGTAATATATTAATCAGCTCTGGTATCCTTTTATACGATTACAATTCTCGCATCAATGAATCGAAGTAATACGCGATTTCTCGCGGCAAATGAAACGTTTAGTTTAGCGAATTCTTCATGGAACATTTATAAAGCGAGATTAAGCAACTAGTGTGAAAAAGGGTGTCGGAAGTCGACTTGGAAAAAAATTATACGTGCATTTTCATAAATTTCCAACAGCTTAATACTTTATGCATGCAGGATCGCGGATTTGTCTCGGTAAGCTGAGAATGTCCACGTGCGAAGGTCCGTTATATGTATAGAGCAATCTCTCTCTCTGCATAGGATCGTGCGAGCGGGGGGGCAAGAAGGGAGAGCACCCTTTTCGAACCGCCCCTTCTGCCTAAAGCTGCCCCCGCCGTCCCTCTCTGTCTCGCAGCTACCGTACCCGTCAGTATAGAAATAGAAATGGCACGCGTGGGGTAGCTGGGGCACGTGTACGCAGAGGGTGAGCCACCCTCTTGGTGTTCAAACTCCGTGTGCAAGGTGCCTTTACGGTTATTGTGCAGCGACATTCGCCACGGCATTTTATTAAAACCCATCGAGATTCGGACACGTCTTCTCGCGCCTCCTCGAGGAGATCTCGCTGGGATTCCGGCATTCTACGCGCGATATGATGCTAAATTTGTCGCGGCCGGTACGTGAGCGGGATCTCAATTAAGAGGGTCCGTAAGACTCTTCCGGCGACATCAAAATGGCCGTACTTGCGATAATTTGCATGAATAATTTGGCGAAAAGTAAGGGATATTCCCGGCACGTCTGTTTAAATGTGAAACTTCTATGCATTTTGACGTTTCGTAATGTCGATTATTGTAATATTATACCGAATAATGATATGCGCGATTGTACAAGTCTATGTAAAATATTTTTCTTTCGAATCGCTTAAATTAAAATTCAAATAAAATTGCGCAAAGTGCTGCCTCTATACGTGTGTCCAGGGAATATATCTATAGGATAAACCATAACACACTCACCGCGACCAATCCACTTAACTCGAGCTTTCTTTCATGTTATCCATGTGAGCTCTCAATGGTCCGGTGAAGCGCGGCATCTTTTTATCGCGGGTGTTATCGATGATTGAAACGATAAGGTCTATCGATGCTTTTTACGAGACTGAAGCGCTTTGAAGTGCCTTTACGCAATGTGTGCTTTATGAATCTCGCACAGATATCGAATAGCAACGAACGCACAAGGGCATAAAAACTTGGCGTTTGGATCCTCTCTGAACGAACGTTGTACATTTCATCGTACGTTGAATTTAGATCATATGTAGGTACATCCGAAAAATGCATCAATTATTTGTAGGAATATTCAGATTTACATTTGTATATAATAACATTTTTATTAATTAAGCAGGCAAGAAAAGTCATAGACGATGATTAAAAAACACACATTATACATGTATCAATATAAACAAACTATAATTATTCTTTATAAAATTGGTTACACAAATCTCTTAATGATTCAAATTAAATTATGAATAAATCTAAAAACTTAAATAAAAATTAAGAAAAGATTTTTGTTATATCTATAATTTTTTATAAAAGTTTGCAGTTTAAAAGAATAGTTGTTTTATGGAAATTTATTGTATATAATTATTCTATTAAATATCTGTTTTTATTTTACTTTTACTACTACTATTGTAGCATACTTCCGCTCACGCCACTTCAGTCGTTGCCGATATTTTGAACAATATAGATGTGTGTCATACAAGTTTAAAAAATGATGATATGTTAATTCTAATTTCTGTCAAATTCGAGATGCAGTTATTCGTTCGATTTTAATGCGAAAAGAAGAGAAAAATCATGAATTTCATAGATTGTTGATGTTTATGGTAATGTAATGTTGTGAGCAGTCAAAATGTTGCAAAGTGATACCTTGATTTTAATACAGGAAGAACACAAGATGCCATTTTTGTCGTTCTTCTTGCACTAAAGTCACGTGACACTTTCAGCAGATTGTGATCCAAAGATTCTGATTAAAGGAGAAAATCTCCGACCCAATTGAGCCTTACATTAATTTTTCTTCCCTTGTTATACGTGTAGGTTTTAAAGAGCTAGTCTTAGTTTATAATGTTAAGCTTGGGTTTTAGTTGTTTATGTTTAAAATAGAACATGACATGTCTCTGATTGCAATTTTTATTTTGTAATCATCACTCGCGTATTTTTAAGCCTATGTGTAGTATGTTTATCTATTTTATTTTTTAATTATCTTGAACGTTACTATAATTCGAATTTTATATTTGTATGTTACAGATATCGATATAGTCTACGTCATCATACTCTGCTGCTGTGCATCGATCGGTGAGTCAAGACAAACTTTTATTTTATAGCAAACAAGTGTATATAAGTATACATATATCTTAATTTTTGATTCCTATTGATAATTTCTATTGATTACATACAAATTCAGATATTTTTTTATATATTTATATATATATATATTATGTTTTATCTCTTTATATATGTATACAATATATACATATAGGTATATATAGTATAGTGCAATATCTCCGATATCTGGCAATCGGCCGGCTTCTCCATTCCGCGCTGTCCATGTAAACAGTTAATCTATATCCCGAGCAAGCAGCGATGTAATATTATGCGACGGGCAAGTCTCATTATACTTGTAAACCGTCCGAGCTTCGATACGACTTAACATGTACGCGTGTACACGCCGTGGATCTAGGTACGCGTGCGTAGGTGCGTGTAAAGGTTCATTCGACAGTACATAAGCGGACATGTGAGAATGTCTGCTTATCGGTATAGGTACTAATTGTGGAAAATACGTATACTTATACTTCTCCACCGAGTGTACTCGTGCTATTTTCACCGCTCCTGCTCGGAGTGTCAATCGAGCGCGCCTGGTTTTTGCGCGCGTGCTTATTACAGCATCTTCGCATACACATACATGTACTACAAGTACATCTAGTCTGACATATTTATTTGAATTTTTTCACGGTACGTTTACACTTCCACGTCGTTTCCTCTTTGCCTCCACGAACCAAGAACAATGCCCGAGATCTGACGCCGATAAATTGATTTTGACACGACATATGTAACTTTCTTAACGCGCGTCCGTCTATCTTCGCGATCCTTTATTACCCACTTCATATGCGCGCGGCCATTCCTTCCTCGCCGTAATACTTTGTTAGGTGCGAAACCACCGGGCGAAATTATGTTACATTTACATTGGAATTAGCAAAGCTAATTCGACTGTTTTTTTTTCACGTAATACGAATAGTGTCCTATATAAAGTGGGTCGAGAACTAACACAACCGGAAAAGAGGTAATTCCTTATGCAAAATAAGTCGAAAATGTAGAGTAAAATTTTGTTGTACAAGATTTCGTTTTTGTTTTCACAAAATTGACTTTGAAAATTACTAGAATTGACATAACATATATTTACGCTTAAATTACTTGTAATGCTTTTGTAATATAATGACTTGCCTGCTTGTAATGTCATATGCAGAATTTATCTTGATAATCACGATATATTATAAATATATAAACAAAAATACATTCAAGGCAATGATTTAAAATAATTTAAATTATTGAAGAAAAAAAGAGGAGAGAGAGAAGGGAAGATAATTATGTATAAAAAATATCAGGATAAATTTTATTTATTCAATTAAGGATATATACTGTGGAAATAAATTCGATAATGTATATAATAATAAAAATTATTAATAATTATTCAAATTTATATGAAGAAGCAAAAATATATAATATATAATATAAATATTATTAATTTTCCGACTTTTAAAACCAATTCTCTTGAAAATAAAGCTTCGCATGAACAATATTTGAAAAATGTTTATTTTCGACTTATTTTATACAAGAAATCATCTCTTTGACTATATTGTGTTTTTTTAGTTTATGCGTTCGTGAAATAACTAACGATATAAGGAAAAGATACGCGTGATATGCAATGATAATTGAGAAATTTTTATCTTGTACATATACTAGCATAATAGAAGTTTAGCCAAAAATACAATCAAAATAAACGATTATTCGAGAGATTTTCAACTTTAGTGCTTTAAATGAAATCAATTAGAATATATGAAACGCAACTGTCAAGTCATCGGTAGCTCAAAATACAACGGAAGCCCACACATTGTTTTCGAGGTCACATACAAATGAGTTATTAAAAATCACCTTTTATGCTAACCGAAATCGGCCAACGACGCTGATATACTCATGATCGGACCATCTATATTTATAAGATCTATATCGCGCAGGATATCAGGGTCTAACACAGGTTTGCTCTTTGACCCACGTGAATATATAATACATCCGTTCAAAACTTACACTCTTATCATAGATAATATCGCTGTTTATGATACATCAAAGGGTCAATCCTAGATACTCTATAAGAAGTGAAATAAAAAATATAAAAACTATATACATCTCATACTTGTTAATATACTGTTAAGCATACGCGATAGATTTCTTTTAATATGTGTGTGTTTTATGATAAATTTAAATTTATATATATATTTTTTTTTTTCAATGTAAATATAATATAATATTATATTATAAAGAAACTATACAGACATAATATTTAACAGTCTATTCAATACGTGAATCTTCGAAATTTGAAATAATTTCGTAATCAGTTTGATTAGCAAATATTTAATAATTTTTGTGATTAAGCGGATATAAAATGATTGATTCTACTTCCCTCTGTTACGAACAAGCTTTACATACCTATCCCTAAAAAAGGAGAAAGAGATGGAAGTTGTTGACGTTGCTGGTCGGCTTTCAATCTCTCTTTTTACATCGAGGACCGCCTTGTCGACATTCACATATTGCGATATTATGGATTCAATGCGATGCATATGGTTGTCACTCGCCCGCATCTTCTCATGGGGATGTATAATATCTACTCCTGAATACATACATATACGAATAGGCAGATACACATGCATTTGAATGCGTTAATATACAAGCACGTCAATGTACACGTGCGCATATATGTTTATGGGTACGCGAACACTTATATAGGGGTCAGCATATATATATATATATATTTATATATTTTTTTCCTTACCTTTTTACTGATCTACGCGGGAGACGCACTCGGCATTTAAATTTTCTTCGCTACGTAAACTCATTTTATCGATTGCCAAATAATATAAAGATTACTTCGATTTGTAACAAGCAGCATATATTTGAAGAAAGTAAATATAAATTTTGTACACATTACACGTATCTGTGCTTATATAATCTATATATATATATATTATGTGAAATATTAATTTGGTATTGTTTATACAAGATCATATACAAAATAATCAATTTAATACAGCTTCATATAAAGTTTTGCCAATTTAATATGTCAGGCATTTAATATCGTAACTTTTCAGTCTTCAAGATAAATTCTTCTGATATGCAACTACATCTCACCATAACGCCTCTCCTCCGCGATGTCCGGTAATTTTGTACCATTTCGAACTGTTGTTAACTATTCGCTGTCAGTCTTGCCGTGACGGGGGAGAATGCGCAAAGTGCGCGAAAGAATGTCGAGTAACTTCTAATACTCCTCTAATACCTCGCGACTGCCATCGTCTTCGGTAAACCAGATGTGAATTGTAAGTCAACGTTACGCCCTTCGCGTAACAGCTGTTGGTGGATCGCCGTTTCCACGCAGGACACTCGATATATTTTATGAACGAATTAGGAAGCGGCACACTCTAACGTCCATCAATTACTATTAGTATTACGTATTTTCGGAAAGTCACATATGGTTGGCAGAGGGTGATATCATTTTTTTTCTAAATTTAGTCACCGCTAGAATTCTAATACACTAGAATATGCACTTTTGAAACAGATACAATTACGCAAGGTATCGTTACCGTTATTAATCACCCATATCGTATTGCGATAATTGCTCGATATCTTGCACATGTCACAGTAGCGCATAATTAGTATATTTTATAATTATATGTATATATAATGTTTTTATATATTAGTGTATTTTCTTTAATATATAAAGTAATAAAATATCATATATATTTAAGATTCAGCGCACGCATTACTAATTTGATATTTTTATTAAAAAATGGTGAATCTGAATATATTTTAAAGAACGAAAATCAATTATACCAGCTGATTTTGCGGCTTGTATAATTTAGAATATAATTTAACGAAATCTCGTTTTTCGAATATCGGAATAATTCTTCACGAGACAGCGCGAGCTAGGTAATATTAAGGGATGCTGGAGAGAGGAAAAGAGGAGATTCAAACGTATAGTTGAGGACAATTATCGTTCTCCCTTGCTCACGTGTCTCTGCGATAAATCTCTTCCGAAGTCGGCGCTTCCGTGCCGAAGGCGGAAACATCGTGTCGACGTGCTGTCAAAACGTACATACGAACGGCGGCCCCGCCACGTGCAACCCCCCGACCTTCGCGCCCTTTCCTGCATTCATAACTGCACTCCACCGACCAGATCCCGTTGCGCTTTTATATAGAGAGACGCACGCGCGTGCCCCAGTCACACATGCGCGCTTATTACACGAAGAACAATAATAGAAGTACTGCGGATCGTTTTCTATTAAGATATATCGGTTTCGGTTACGTCGACAATAACAGCGATGCGATTTGAACTCATAGGAGAGAACGTCATCATTGCCATATTGCCGGTAATTAAATTAATCACATGGCGGTGATATACGTCATCGATGCACGTCGGAACATTTTTTGCGGATTCCCTCTTCGATGGTCCTCCTTTCTCGATAGAAATGTCGGAAAATAATTGTTTTACCGCGCGTGAACTTTTCCAAAAATTTGTTAAACTTATCCAATCGCGATCGGTTTCCTCGAAACTTTCTCTCCGACAACGGCGCGTGCACGTTCGATAAGTTTTATTCTCATTGTCGACTCGTTTGACACAGAAGGTTCCTCTCTCTTTCAGGAAACATTAGCGACATCCGCGACCAACGTTACTCCCGGGTAATCTCTTCCTTAAACGCGACGTTAAATCACAACTCGTTGACATCGACATCCTACACTTTAATTACTCCTTCGATCTTCACGTACACGGTCGATTGAATCTGTCGATTAAATTCGAAAGATGCTCAATACCGCGTTGCGCGCTTTAATGGAAGGGCAAAAAAAAAAAACTTTCGCGCGCGATAAAACAAAAAAAAGGAGAGAAAAAAATACTCTCGAGTGCGCGTGTACGCGTTTTCGGCCGGCGGGGCCAGCGTAAATTCAATCCCGAAAAATTTCACGCTACTAACTACGACAAAATGATCCAACAGTGACATCTGTGTCAATAAGGCGAATCCTCCCGGGGATTGCGCAAGGCCGTAGTAGAGAATTCGAGGGTCCGCGAACGCGATTATCCTCATTCAATCATCGATTTTATTTGGTTAATAAAACGATTATCCCGCTTCCCGCACTCTACGAGTCTATCTCTCGCCGGCTCTCTCGCTGAAACCCGTTGTACGGCGTACCCTCCGGGAGCGTTCGACCAAAAATGTAATTTACATCCCTTTATGTCGCGAGATTGAAATATTTGCGAATTAATCCGCGCGACAGGATTATCGCCGGCCATTATACGCGGCCCCGCTCTCTTTGTCTCTCTCACTCTCTCTCTCTCTTTACCAGTCGACGCTTTCTCTATATATCTATATTTCTATATCTTTCACTCTTTCTCTCATTGTCCTCTCCTGCCTCGTCTCTCTTTCCTTCCTTGCTCTTGATATTATCTTTTTTTTTCTTTCTCTCTTCTTGTCTTCTGCCGCGAATCTTCCGTGACCGTGCGCTTTTCTCTTATTCTTAACCCGCCTCCGAGGCGCTTCTCATCCTAATGATTCCCCTTTATTCAATTCAAAAATATCAGTGCTACCCCATTTTACGGAAGATTGGATTCAATTATGACTGTCAGGCTCGGATAGATCCTTTTACAGTTCGCGCCACCTTTTCGGTCCCTTATATCGAGACGATATAACACAACGTGTTAATGAAATATACGGAATCTTTTTGATCAAGGTATTCGGATGACAATTTTGCAAATACATATATGTATGTATTTGGCAGTTTAATTAATACCGCACATATAAAAATATTTTTATATTTTCTGCCACATAACATTTTGACATATACATATGTAGATATTATTATATAAAAAAATTATATATATATATATTTTCTCTATATATAATTAATCAAGTATTTTTATCTGGAAAGATATAACAAATGACAAATCAGTCAACCACATATCGGTTTAATCCAACCATTAGAATTAAATCTGCGATGCGGCGAGATAGTTAAACGATCGCGGACCGGAACCCGTCCGAAAGAGGGATGACGATGACGATATAACCCCCGACCAAGGGTTGCTCAAGAAGAGCCGGAACATAATGTCGAGCCCCGGGCTGTTAAACCGGCATACAATAATCTGCGCAGCGCCAATCCCGACGGCAGCATTCAATTAATTCTCCGGCAAAATTTGTCGCTCGTATTAAATCTCGCTGGATTAAAGGCAATCTCGCTTCCGCCTTCTCTTCGTCGTTCCTTTGCCCTTGGTTGCGCGCTCTGCCTTATTCATCCGAGATCTCTCCATCTCTCACCAGTCGATTTCGTCTTACAGGTAGTCTCTCTTTCACTCATACTTCCACCCATCATCCAGTCCCGTCCTATTTCGTAGAGTTTACGATATCTTTAAGGTCTTGCGTAGCCAGGACAGATTGTAGTTTCAATTAAGAAACTGACAGCGCTGAATTTTGTCTCCCTCTGACAAATTGCCGAACGCGACAATGACGAATAATGAAAATTGCGAGATGACTCGGATATTACGGAGTATACAGAGATCGAACAAACGGTTTGTTGCCGATGCTGCTAAATATCCGAATAGAAATTTTAGAAATTCTAACTTTCGTATTCAAAGAAAGAAATGATTAGTATCGATAGAGCTCACATTAATTCTCACTTGCATTTCTCGTTTGCTAAGTATATTAAAAATTTAAACGACAAATGTCACACGACAAAATGTTTGTCTTATAGCAAAGAAATTGAAGCTCAAAAAATAGGAATATTTTTTGACTTACAAATAATTTTAGCTTGAAATATAAACTCTTAAAGTGTATACGAAGCACGTGCGCGCCGAAATTTCGTCAAGAGACGAACTGACATGCTCACTTATGGCGCAGTCTGCGTTTAGTCAGCGATACGGGCGAGTGTAAATAAGGTAACCCGTGGCCGAGGGTTCATCACCCCGCGCCGAACACGTCAGGGTCGCGACCCTAGGAAGGTTACTGGGAAGACTAGCTAGTGGCATAGACTAGAAACGTAAGGGAAATTTCGATAGTGACGGATAGTTCATAACGAGAACAAAATGAGAGATTATAATCAGTAGTAAACAGTACAAAATTGATAACTAACGATAATAATTTTGTGTTTATGATTAAAATGCAATTAATAATTTTTTCTACTATTTCTTCTTACGCGCATATATTAAATTATTGGAAATCTTAGTGGTTTGTTAGAATATTTATAATCGGCGTAATGTATTATCGAAATTCGTGCTAATGAAAATTTATTAGTTTTAATAAAATCAAACGGGAATCATGCGAATATTCTTAGAGATGGACGAACCAAGAATTGAGGGGGAAACGCACAGTCCATTAGCGAGATTACTTGTACCTTATCCTCGTAGATGGTGCACGAATAATATCTTATGCCGGAGATTCCTGAAGAATGGATTTCATTTGGGGAAGGAATTAAATTTTAATTTATACGATAGAAGGAAGAGGGTGTCTGCCGTTATTATCATTTTTTTACCATTTCTAGATAGAGTGTGCTCGATGTAATTAATTAGAGTGTGATTTGATGTAATTAATTATTAATGATATCAATTATTATTTTTTACTTCATCGCGAATTACATAATATTTCTTATAAAATTTTTTATGCGCTATAAAATATTTTAATTTAAAAAAAATTTCTTTACAATTAATTAATTAATAATTAATGCTCTGATAAAGACTTATAAATCAAATGCAAAGAAGATATTATTTTTCTGCAATAATCAAATTTATAACACTTGTAATATTCATTTTTTTAATTTTGATTGTATTTTTCTTATATTTCGTAAAAAATTATATGAAGAGAGAGAAAAATAAAGTACTCGATCAATTTCTTGTTATCCTAAGGGCTAAAGATTATCAAGGATTATACGTAATATAGTAACGCGAGGCTTCAATGATGGAAGGTGATAATTAGACGAAGTAACAAGATCCTTTAATAATCATTAAAGGAGTAATTTTATATCTCCGAAAACTAATAACAGGCTCTTCTATTACACTGCAGGTCAATATACAAACACATCACAGTTTCAAAATCATGATCTTATATTTAATATGAGTAACGCTATATTTATGACAAACGCTATATATTTAATAACATTTTATTTGAAATAATATATGTATAACATGTAAATATCTTTCAAATCTCTGACTTTGCTTCGGAAAAACTCGGCTAAAATTCTCGCGCTTGATATTTTACAAAACATCATTTGTTAGTAACTTAGCAGAAATTCTAATGAGAAACTGAACCACCATGAAAGGCTTATCGAGACCGCATATTGCGCGCACTATGTCTATGTATATGTACACCTGCAGATGTGCGTAACGTAAGGCATCCACTTCCGTATACTCACCTCGGAGTGGTTTCAAGATTGCATCGGGGGTTCGCATCTTATTACTCCCGTCATTTCCAATGTACACACACAGGTTATTGCCGGGGTATCGGATGAATGGAATTGCGATATCCTTTGCACGGATTGGAGAGGCAGGAATCTAATTGGCAGGAGGATTACCGATCGATGTCGGTATCTCTTCTGAAATTGTATTCGGATCACCTGCATGTTTCAATGTGCGTACTAGGGAAGATTGAGGGAGTTATTTCGAAGAAGAGCTCTGTATGTATATATGTATATATCGCAATGCGCGCTTCTGATATCGCTTCTCTCCAAACAGTGATGAAGAGCTGTTAAACCTATTTTTTATTAACTCGCCTCTTTTTTTTAAATTTTAAAATCCAATTTCTTTCATTAAGAAGTAATTTGCGTGAACCTAATAGATATTCGCATTTTTTTATATCCTGAGATATTGGGATATAAAACCTATTTAACATGCCTCTTTTTTTAAATGTATCCAATATTTCACTCTTTCGTTAAGAAGTAATTTGTAAATCTAGATATTTTATATCTCGAGATATCGAAGCATAATAATATAATGACAGGAAGAAATGATTTTAAAAAATGATACGTTCGCTTGATTATAACTAAATCGAATCGCAATTACTTTCTATTTGCATTACGATAAGCTTTATCCAAGTAATAGTCCGTCGACGCCGTTTCGGTTACGTTCCAATTACGATATAATTTAAATTCGCTTTAACCCCGACGTGGTTCCCGTATTCGGCGCGAATTGTGTAAATATTAATTTCACGAGGGAGCATAAATAACCGTAAATCGGTTTTGCACGTAGAAGTTGTCGTAATAAACGTCGCCGGGGCGAGCGCGCGCACACAATGTGGAAAAAGCACGTCGGGTGTAAAGTTAGCCTTGGCCGTGTCCATCCGTGAGAGGCGTGCTGCAAGTCCGGGCAGGCAGGCAGGCAGGTTATAACGGCGCTATAACCGTATACATTCGACGACAATAATCGTTTTATGGTGGTCGGCAATATCGGCGGGTCGCGCCGCCGCGGAAATTGATATCCTCCACCTACAACAGACGCTAAAGTTATAGCGAGTACGGCCGGTCCGGCGATACGATGCGGCGTGTGTGTCGGATTGAAAAAAAGTTCGATTTACCGCATATATATTATATATATATTCTCTGCGATACGACTAGACGTACGGGATTTTCGCAAATTCTCCTGATCTCTTTTGCATTCAGGCAATTATAATCGCAAACCCGAAAGTCTAAGATGCAGTCGTAATTTAATTTTTATTCAAATTATTATAATTTTTATTTATTCTCCAAAGATTATATTTTTTCCCATTTTTTAAAGATCTTTCTCCTTTTCTCTCTTGGTCTCGCACGGAAATCGCGACAATGAGATCGCGCAAGAGCGTAGAAGAAGCTGATAAAAATCGTATCGCGAAGGAAAAGCGAGCGACGCAGCCGTGGGTCGCGTTTTTCGTCGGAATTGGCCATTGCTCTCCTATTAATTCTTAAACAATGCATCATCGCGCGGCGCAGGCCGAGAGATAGTCGCGATTGTTCGGGTCGGCGCGACGCGGCCGCTCAGCAGCTCACCGGTCCGACTGACCCCCGCTGGACCACCGCTCTCTCTCTCGTCATTGCCCATTCAGTCCCACCCGCGGGAAGCAGCCGCAATCCGCACTGGAAGGTTGAAATTGGAAATAAAACGGCAGCAATAGGGCGGCGGCGGCGACCGCGTGGACAAATGCCCAATTCTATCCGGCAGAGCCTCTCTCACTCTCTCTCTTTCTCTCTCTCTGTATCTCTGTATCTCGTCACACAGAAACGCATATAGACCCGATGGACGATGTGTACGATTTTCCATCACGACCTGTGCCGATAGAACTGAAGGTTTAGGGAGAAAGGGGAAGGATAAAGGGGGGAGGGAAGAAGGGGACAGGAAGCCCGCTCGGCTGGCAGGCGAGAAACGAGCAAGTCACGAGGTCCGCGCGTGTTGGAGTCTGACTGGATTCGGACCGGACTGGTTACGCACAGAGAGATAGAGAGAGAGGGCTGTTGGGGACGCGAACGCGAACGGGAACGCGGCCGTCGGGGGGTCCCCGGTTGTGTCGATGGATGCCGAAAAAGAGCGCGGAGGGCGGGCGGGGGGGAGGGGGTGGTTTTTTTCCAATCAAGCAACCTGCTGAATTTGTTTTTTCCCCGAAACGTCGCTGCCGTTTCAAAGTTATTGATTGCCATCGGGAAGGTGGAACCGATGTGGGATGAGAGGGGAGTCGAATTGAGCGGGGGGCCGAGGGGGTGGTAGAGGGTGGCTTGAAAGGGGACAGGCGGGTACGAAGCGCGGCGGTACGAGGGGTGGCACGACGTTTCGGTATATAGAGAAGATAGGTACGAGCAGCACTGTCGCTCGTTTCGTTCCGTTTCGTTTCGTTTCGCCTCGTCCTCGTTTCGGTACGTTACGTTACGTTTGCTCGGCCGTGCATTTCCTCGCGCAATATAGGGGCGGAATAATAATTACGAGAGGGAAAGAGCGAGAGAGCCGGTGGTGAGCTAGTGTCAATGATTGTCGATGGTTTCGAGCGGCGAAAGAATAAAACGTATTCGATATATATGATGAAAGGGCGTGCCAAAATTGCAACGACAAATCAAACATGACGATCGAAAATTGATAACATCCGAGCTGAAAATAATTATCCCATATCGATGCGTTGAAAAATTTTGCACTTACTCCAGTTTGTATAAATGGTTCACCTTTTATCTAAAAAGATTCAACTTTTTTACCCTGTTTATTTTTTTTATCAATGTGGAATGGATTTTTCTTGAACTCGTATTAGACATCATCTTTATAAGTAAAGCTCACATTAAAATTCTGTTCATCTATAACTAGAAAAAGATAAGTTTCTCAATCAATTTTATTCTTTCTCGCAATATTAAAATAATATCGTAATTATTTTGAGCCACTTTGCATAAACAATTATTATCTCACGTGTAGTAGTTTCATTAATTTAAAAATCGATAACAGTATCGATCTAGTTTTATCTTTCTCATTCCGAAGGCGAGACAGTTTTTTGCGAGCTCTATACAAGGAAACAATTGAAAATTACGGACAATCTCTTTGCATTCAAGCCTCTCCATAAGGAGATCACCATTAACCATCACTGCCATATGAGGTACACGAAGCTTCAGCGGCTTTGTAAATTTATCGCCACTCTACTGTTGTCATCTTCATTTATCGGTCTTAATGAAATTTTGACTTTTTAACTCGCTATAATCCGAATACAGTCATGCATAACAACTTTAGTTTTACAGCGAAATAAAATACTCGTTTTAATGAAATATCCATTTGAGATTACTCCAAAGACGAACGTACTCCTTCCTCCTTCGTGCAAGCAAAGCGATTCCAAAATATCGATTTCATTCCACAGAAGCTCACGACCTTCTCGAAATGAACCAATTTGAGCTAACCGCTCGTTTCCCCATGATCAAACGCTAAACCTGAGATGAAACGAATCATTCGGAATACCTTGGATAATTGACGATACATAGTATATATTTGTGCATGTACATATCGACGCGTGTACAATTATTCGATATTTATTATAATATTATAGTTGAATTCTTAAGTAAATATTTTCGTATCGAGATAAAAAAAATGTTATATATGATGACTGATATTGTAAAAAAATCACACAATACTGATTTTCTCGCAGTTTTGCGGAAAGAAAACTTAAAAATGATTACTAGAGAACAAAAAAATTTGAGGAAAAAAAATATTAGTTTTGCGCCGAAACGAATCACTGCGAAAGTGTGAAAAGTTTCAAACCGAGGGTTCGACTGAACGTCCTGACGGGAGAGTCAGTCCGGTGATTTCAAGGTCGCTGCACGAATCTGCAGCAGCAAAAGTCAATGCGACAGAGAGAGAGAGGACGACACACGACATTCCAGCGCATTACATTGCGACGTAATATACAGTCAGTCGGCTTTTCTTCAACGACAAAGGCTGGGAACTGCCAAAGGCATATAGAGCGACCGGCATATTAGGACGGTATGCGAAACTCTCCGGTGGCTGCCGTGGTCCTTCTCGTATATAATAATGCAACCGAGAGGCAGCGGTTAAAGAAGCGAATCTGACTCGGGGCCCCTTCAGCCCTTGCGTCACCAGATGTCATCACAGGGACCCACGCTGATTTACATCCTGCCGGACCCCGCGTAGGAATCCGCAAGCGGTAGCCCCACCGCTGCGATTTTATACATAAAATATACGGCCGTCATATCGTTATGCCTTCCGCCCAACAGCATAACTATGTTTGTGGAGCATGTGAGACTCGACAAAGAAAGCCGCAGGGACTTTGATTTTGCGTTGAACGATGGCATGGTCGCCTCCTATCTAGCGGATGCGAAAAGTGTCTAAAGTTAGAGTTTAGAGAATGAAATATTCGAGGAAACATCTGTAGATGCAGCAACGTCCCATCAATTTACGCGTATATTTTTTATTTCGTGATTGATTAATTTCGCTTATTGTATGCGAGTGAATATTTTATATTCAGAAATTTTTCTTTGGTATGAAACTGAAATTAATTATATGACGATATGACGGCCGCATATTTTATGAAATCATATTTTAATTTATAAAACAATCGTGATACACAAATAATAACACACATAATATTTTTCAATTATAAAAACATAATTCGAGAATGATATTTATTAAACAAGACATGGTTTCTTTAATAATTTCATAAAGGATATTAGATTAATTATTAATAGGTGAAACATTCTAATGTCGTAAAATCACCCCGATTAAGCCAATATTATATTTAAGAAGATTTATACACCGATTCTCGATCGAACGACTTGATTATAAGGCAGTCTCGATTGACGTTTCACTCGATAGGAATTCCATCGGTAATCAGTTTTTATTGGACCGAATTAATTTATTACGGTCTAATCGGCCAAGGTTACGAGTACAACGCGAACGGGCGGCGAGTTTCCAACAATCGGGGATAAACAATTGATTTATCGTCGGAAAAAGACAGGCGCTTGCACGCTACGTAATACCGCGGAACACAATTTTGTTTTCCGTCGGCGCAAATAAAACTGTCATGACGCGAGTGCTATGGAGGATAAAGACACCTTCGTAATACTGAAACCACTAATATCCTTTGTCGCGCTCGGCAGCCGCGTTATTTCACAGAGCGTTTCGATTTAACGCACAAATGGCTCTCTGTACGGCCACAGTGTGCCTACAGAGCCAGTCGGATCCGGTATCCCGGTCCTTTGATATCCATCGATGAAACGATTTATCTCTGTCCGCGCGTACTTTCAATCCGAGCGGGACACCTCTCCATGGGGACATCCAGGATGCGGGGTACACCTAACCATGGAGGGGAACCGCTGCCACGGGGCACTCGACATTTCTGCATCTAACCGAGCATCGCGATTCGTTTTACCAATTGCTCGTTTCCGTTCATCAGTGGAATCGTTTCTGCCGATCTTGCAGCGGGTTTGCAATTTTATTAACCAATAATCCTTCGAATCTCGCGCGTGAAACGACTTTGATTTTTTCCGATATGTATTTTCAAAAGAGATTGAAGATTACGAAAAGTTTTACGAGTTATTTCTTAAATTATATACGTTTGTATTATCGATGAAAATTAATTGACAATTAATTACATCAATATCAAATTTTAATAATATAATTTAATAATAATAAATAAACATATACGATATCCAACAAATGACAAGAAAAATTTTTATACAAATTATTTGATGTAGATCTCTCGATGATAGATGAGAAATATTTTCCCTTGCGCAATAATCATCGCGTATTCTTGACATTAACGAGCGTGTAGTATTCGCTATTTAACGCCACGGCGTTCTTTCGGATCACCAGCTGAAAGAATGTCAAAAGTTACACGTCAAAAGTCGTCTTCTCTCGATACGATTCGCGTCAGGGCTTGTTATGGCGCTATATGCGCGACTTACAGAAGAACCGGAGTGCCGGGATTGGCACGAAAAACAACATGCCATATCGGAGACACCTGTTAGTGCCTACAACGAGCCAACCTACTCGGCTATAAACGTATGAGGCAGCCGTATGAATCGAAAAGGGGGGAGAAGGGGCAACATGCCGAGAATTAAAAGTGCGTTGTTATATTATAATCGTATTATGGCAAGCTCGAACCAGCCGCTCTGACAAGCAAAAACGCGAGTGCCCCGCATGGCTATTCTCGAAGATCGTCACACCGCGAAGATTGCTATATCGCCAATGTATTAGTAAGAATGGAACGCAAGTATAAATCGACCTAGCCATACTCGCGTATGAAGAACAGAATTATTAGGTATCAATTCCCCAAGATTTCGAAAATTTTCTCATTGAGTGTTTAATACGATTGTATATAGGGTAATCGTAGTCATACAAATAAAAAACGGAGTGATTCATCAGAAGTTTCTTTTCGTACGAAGCTTTATTTCCGAAAAATTTAAATTAAGTACATAAAGAAATATCTGGATTCGCGAGTATAAATAATAGCAGAATCCGTGCACGAAATGCTGGTAACAATGAAACTTGTATAAACGATACAAAAGAGAAAAAAAAATAGAAAGACGCATATCGATGGGACGAGTCCAGCTTCTCGAGGATAGATAATGAGACTGACGAAGAAGGGTATAAGGGCGAACGAGATGGCGCGGAAGAGACACGATCGCGAGAGAGGACGGATTCCTAATCTGCAACGGAAGGAGGTACCAACGGCATTGCAAGCCGTCGAGGATAGACGTCGTCGAGAAGTGCAAAGTGTAACAAATCCAGCTTTCACCCGAGGTAGACAGGAAGACAATTTATGTGGCGCATGTTTCGTTTTGTTTCTAAGGCCGATCTCCGGATGCTGCTTCAACGAAGAGTCACTCTGCTGCGAGAGCTTGTCTGCCCGCCCGTGTCTATTCCTTGCCTGCTTATTTCCATGGAAGTGAAATCCCATGCGGTGACAACACGATGAGCATTCGTCCTTTTCCTATGCAGTCGCATTGTACGTCACGAAACACAAAAGATGCCCGAAATGATCTATATTGATTCGGTCATTAGTCCCTCGCTGAGAGTAAAAAAATATGAACTGAGAAAACCAGTCCATTCGATAAGCATTTATACTTATACGCTATTTATAAAAATATATTTTTTAAACATTATTTTTATTAAAGGGTAAAAGAAGAGCGGTTTATATGTTACGAAACTCTTTGTGTTTACCATCGTATTAACCGTAAAACTCTGCCGTACTACACAACTAAATGTCAATCGCCGATCATCGTCATCGTTGCCATCTTTGCCATCTCAAATTAATTTAATTTTTTTTAATTCAAATTTGCGCGATTAAAAAACTAGCCTATCTCTAAATTTTGCAAGTAAAAATTATTCAAATTAAAAGATTGACAAGTATCTCTTATATCTGAATAAAAATTAATATATCTATTGTAAAAAAGTCTTTTGTCAACGAACGATAATAATGTTGCGGTCGTTTATCAAAAGAGGTGGACAACACCGGCACGTTAGCGCGAACAGGTTTTCACGGTGTCCTCACCCCATTAATTGGTATTTATTATAATTGGTGCTCATACTTGCTCGTGGCATGAGATAAGGCGGCAGGGATATAGACAACGCCGAAGCCCATCGACTTTGGGACTGAGGACCCTGATGATAATACTATAACGAGTTAGGGGGGTCGCCCATTAACATAGTAAATGCCTGGTTCTCGAAAGCGATGTCCGGTCGTGGGAACTCTTAAAGAAGTCGGGAAAGAGATCTCAGGACGATTCTTCACGCCCAGGTAGATGTTACCCCTCTGCGAAGACTGGGGAAGGTGGTTGCCTTGGGATCTGAACTATGGCGGGGAAGGGCGTGATTTGACATTTTGGTCGAGGATACCATAACTCAACGCGTTAGTTTATTCAGAATACTACCACTAGATAGTAGAAACACGTTTGTCCGTCGACAGTTGGTCTACCGACCCAGTTATAGTTGACTTTTAAATCTAAAGTTAATCGATTATGTTTCTCAATAGATTATTGCGTATTGTACGTTAGACACTTTTGTACATTATGTCGTGCCGTGTCCATTTAATAGTCTAAGAAAACAGCTTGAAAAGAATTTAGAATTTTTGTGAGAAGAGGAAGAAAGAAAAAAATTCGTGGAAAAATATAATTCGACGTGCTCTCTATTTATTCTGAGTGAAAAATGTCATATAAATTTAGATTTTATTCTGCCCATAAATTTACAGTTACAATACTTTTAAAAATTAAGTGTCATTATAATAAAGTCACGACAACAATTACTTATTTGCATCATAAAATGTGAGTATTAATTTATAATTATAAATAAGTATTAAAACATTATAATGAGAGAAAAAGATGAAAAGATAACAAATAGATAACAAAAGATGAAACATTGACTTTTATTACTCCAAGTTTTTTTTTTCTAAAAGACGTTTCAACTATTAAAATTATTATATAAATTTTTTGTAATTATTTGTACGAAACTGTTTGTGTCGACATTATCTGTAAATTTTATTCACTCTTTACATCTTTCGATTATATATATATATATATTTCGTCAGTAACTCACGAAGTCGTGATAAACTGATTCGTTAAATCTCATTTGAGTAATAAAAGGTATCGTTTTCTTTATCGAACACTTTACTTGTTTCATAAATTGGCGCATTAAAATACGATCATGTATCGAAGAAACTGTTAATCGTGAATACTTTAAAATTAAAACATACAATTTATTGTTTTCGAAATAGAATAATAACGATTAAATCATGCAATATAAAATGAATGGACATGAAAGAAGAATGAAGAATAAATAAAAATAAAGGGAAAGAGAAAAGGAGAGAAGAAAGAAAGAAAGTAGGAAAAGAAAACGTAAAGATAAATATAAAAATAAATAAAGAAAAATAATAAGTCTCAACTAATTGTAAGCTATGAATGGGTCATACACAAATTATTTTTTAACTACCTGAAAATTGCATAGCTTTATTTCCAATAATAAAAAACTTTTATGTGAGAATACGACGAGGGGGTCAAACTGCGGAGAAAATCTTTTACGAAAAATATTTTCTTCCCAAAACTTTCACATCTCTTTAAATATATGTATATCTCTTCTCGTTTCTCTTTTATTATAAATTATCAATTTCCTCCTTTTTTAAGCAGTGTGACAAATTTATATAGCAATATATAGTCACAAACAATAGATATCAATTTCCTAACTTTTTTACAAGTTTTAAAACATTTTTAAAAGTTTAAATTCGAAATCATAATATATTGCTCAGTCAATTTAGTGATATAATTTTACAGTCATCCTATATATAATATCAAAAACCATTATATAAACGAAAAATTTTAGATCAACGCGCACAATTTATAATAAAGTAGAATAAAAATATTATGTTATATAAATATATATTTCGATAGAAATTAGAATACATCACATTAGTCTCTTGAAAGGGGAAAAGGCGGAAGAGGATTAATATTTCTATTCTTTAATCATACAATACACACACACACACACACACATACGAAAAGTTTGCGCAAAGGGCAGCAGATAAATTCAAAAGTCCAGACGCTCGCCGTAGTATTTGCGAGGGAAACTGCTGTGTATAGTAGCATGCTTTATTCAAAAGTACACTCTCAGAGAAAGACGAGAACTCCCATTCCAGGCTCGGTGCGCCGCGTCGAGTCTTTTTCAATGAATACCGAAACTTTGCCTGAATATTCACAGCCGCCGCCGCCACCATGCGATATTAGTTATACTTAATTCAGGGCTACCGTGTCTATCCTCGATGCGAGAATCTCTCGAAACGAAGAAGTATATATATATATATATGTACCGCGGGCGGTCCGCGAGAACGGGGTAAATCAGCGAGATATATCTCTTCAAAAGAGGACCTGGGGATCTGCCTGGCCGGTGGCCGACCTGAAACGGGCGGCCTTTATTTGGGATCCATCGCGCGCGCCAACTTATATTTTCATTAGGCTTCAGCTCGGATGGGCTCCGTTTCAGCTGTGCCCCTAGGCTTCGCGCGATTCTCTCTCTTCATTTCGGCGCTTTCCGCCCACGCGCGCGCGCAGCTGCTGCCTGTACGAAAAGTTCTTTTTATTTTCGATCTTGCACCTTTCTTCAAAGTCCGCGAGCGATCAAGTGAAATACGTAATAATACGCGAAAGCGAGAAAGGAACGATTCGATTTTCATCGCGCGAGACATCCGGATGGAGAGCCGGTGGTGATTCATGGTCGCGTGAATCTAATTTGTAAGTGCACGCTTTTGTGCGACGCCAGCTATCTCCCTTTGAATCTGCCTCTTTCGATCCGACTGATTGTGAGTGGATATAGAGCAGCGTATGCCATGTTTGACATAATAATATAATGCGTCCTGCTATCTCCGACTTGGGAGAGAGACTTGAAAGAGTTTTGTACAGAGCCGAGCTCTATGGATAGATAGACGTTCCAATTATACACAAGAAATTTAGACTTGATAATGTTTAAAACGCTGTACATGTTTTATAATCTTTCCTTAATTTTTCTCTTTTTTTTTTAATTAAAATTTAATATAAAAATTTAATGTATGCTATTTTTAAAATATCTCGCAAGCAGATGTTTAAATTTTTTTAGTAGCGGATTTTCAATGGCATATAAAATAAGTTCTGCTTCTGTCAAATTTTCATTGCGAGATTGAAACTATTTTCCTTAATATTTAACTGAACATTTATGTAACGTAAAAATAAATAATATTAGGATAATTTTAGAAAGACTAATATATCGTGCAGTTTTGTTAATTGCGCGTGCTTTGAATATATAAACTTTATCATTAGTGCAAGATCTGAGTCTGCATGAGAAGATAAATGATAAAACGTATAGTTTATACGGAACGCGTGCATACATATAAGACTGTAGGGATGAGCATGCATCTACTCCCGTCTGCGCCGCCTGTGTGTTATAAACTAACACCGAAGTTAAATGAATTCGAAATGATCGATAAACTTTATCATTGATCAATTAAACTTTGTACCGTGTGAGTGACGGGCCTTGAGATGCGCAAGAGGGTGGCAGGTGGAAGGGGTGGTTTATTTAATGAACGCTAAATGCGGTGTCCCTGCCAGTCGACGTCGTCGTTCTATAAGACGTCGACGCGACGACGAAAACGACAAGAAGGTGTAACACGTCTCGTCCTTGTCTTTCTTTCTCTCTCATCTAAAAAATTTAAACCTCCCGTTCTCTAGATATGTTTTTTGTAATCATAATAATTTGTAATCACTTTCTATATAATTATTTGAGTAATCTGAGAAAAAAGGTTAATTATTTTTAGTTAAATTATTAAACACTTTGTGAGATTTTTCGCATCTCTTCTGCGAATTCTTTGACTAATGCGGAATCAAAATCCTCTATTGCAAAAACATCAAGTTATTAATGATTTTCACGCTTAATTGAAAATGCAATTAAATTACAAAATACATAATAAATTCCTAACAAAATTTTAATTAAAAAAAATATAGCGAAAAAAATTCCAATCAAATTTTTTTTAATAAAGAGAAATTGATTTTATTTTATAAAAAATTCTAAGAAATCACATGGGGACCATATTCTATATTATTCAATACGATATTTCATGTCGAATCCTGCAACAAGCGAATAATTAAACGTGTCATCAAGTTCTCGACAGTTCTCTGGGCTAAACTAAACCAGATTTTCAATATACTGGCATGACAAGTCCCTCATTTACATCGACTGCCGACAAAACACAATCAAAACGTTTCACAATAACTCATAATAACATTTAACTGAAACACGATTAACGAGCGAAAATTTGTCCAATGGTTTTAATAGACCCGTAAAGTCATACAAGTATACGCAATCCCGAAATGATCAACGATAATGCCATAAGTTTACACATTCTACTCGTGTAAACGCTAGTACACAAAGAAAAACATGTGTTTAAAAAAAACTCTGATCTAATATTTAATTTTCCTTCAAACACTGTTATTGGGAAAATGTAGGGGGAAGGGCATCATCAACGCCATTATAATTTCTGTCACATGTTTGTTAACTAAATATATTGTCAATACATCGGAGACGCATTGCATATTAATCTCCATTTACGGGCGCATTTGCGAAAATGGTTGCGTATATAGTCGAGAATACGCACTCGAACCATGGAAACATCGCATATGCGATACACCTGCACAAATGCACGCGAAACACGCGCGAATAAATTGGGCAAATTCGCCGCTCTTGTTTACCCGCGTTGACGCGGGTGGGCGGATAGGTAGGTAGGTTGGTAGGTCTTGGTAGGCCTCGATAGAGACGTAAACTCGAATTAGACCTGACTACCAGGCGCGCGCGAGCTTTTCCCTCGCGTGCGCTCAAGCGATATTCCATGCCCTATCCAAACTTGCGGCGAAACCGCACTTAACACGCGCGTATATTGTGCATAGCTTTCCCTCCTGCCGCTATCATCTTACCTACACTCTGTAGGTAGAAACGTAATAACGGGGATAATAATTCTTGCGAAAAGTGTTCGTGCGTATAGTAGCAAGAGTTTATCGCGGTGTATTGTACAACTGATGCGGAATTTTTTTTTTTTAAATCCATTGTATTCGACCGAAATTGGAAAAGATAACCATACATCTTCTTCTTCTTCTTTTTCTTTTATATAGAATGTAGCTATCCATCATAATGAAACATTAGCTTTTGTATCGAAAAACTGACGATATTTAACCGTTTTAAAATCTTCATTGTTACCTAAAAGGATGGCAGAGATTGCAGCAGCCCAAAAAATAATTTTTTATGTGTTAGGGACTAACACGATGGGTGGCTTCTTTAGAAGAGAGAATTGCATTGCATAAAGCACACTCCTCATAAAACAAAATGGTCACTTTTCAGTTTTCCTACTATACTCATGTTTCTGGCCATCTGTGAAGTGTCAGTGTCGCACGTATAAATAATTTATCATGCCACAAAATTCGAAATGGCTTTGTCTTGTATTACGCGCGTACAAAACGTACAAAATAATTTATTAAATTTATTATACACAAATTGTGGATTAAAAACGTTCGTTTTACAAAAAAGACATTAATATCTATATTATTTATTTTCGGATTATAAAATATATAACGCATTTTCGGCAATAAATTAAGACAGTGTGATGCCGTAACTTTACTTGTTACCTTGTATAAATTTCTCGAGTATAATCAGTGACCGTGATACAAAATATTGATAAATTTAATTCATTCTGTATCTGTGGTATAAAAGTACAAGGCAATAAATTAATACTCCAAGATCTTATCATAATGAAAGTACATACAATCTTCGTGTATAGTTGCACGAGGCGCGATGCCGGTTTTTACGAAACGTTCATAAAAATATATGTTTATGATTAATTCCCCTAAGGTTTTCATCGGCTACTCGTGAGTTTATCGCGGCGACCGTTTCGCTTATTTATGCGCTTCATTTACGTATGCAGATATCGGTCGCGAAAACGACGACCGGCTCTCTCGGTTTTACTAGCAACTAGAACAACACAAGCGCGCGCTACGCGCGCGCCATTCTTCGGTTTTATGTTTATTAAAAAATAATATAAAATTTGTTTAAACTCGATTAATATTTTTTCATAGAAATCAACTGATTAAAGCGTTAATTTGGTAATTAAATTTTAAAATAATATGTTAAAATATTAAAATAGTAAAATGTTGTAAAATTGTAAATAATATGTTATAATATCTTATTCTCGATTAATATTTTTTGATGGAAATCAGCTGATAACTTTCAAAAATATTAATCCAGTTTAAAGTATTATAACATATTATTTAAAACTAATATTATTATTTTTTTAAATTTTATTTTGAACAAACTGTCAAACTGCTAATTCTCGCGATAACAGCCTCTCGATGCTACGAATATAACATACAACGCGAATCTTGACAGCCAATAAGCATCGCGGAAAAGCGACAACAATAAGCTTTGATATATGCGAGTATCGATTTTACATATCTTTTTTAGAAAAGAAAATAATTCAATCTTTTTGTCACGCAATTACTCTGCCATGAGCATAAAATATTAAATTCGAGTCAAAAATAATAAAATAATAACTCGCACTTTATATATCGTAATTTTATTATGCGCAAAGTAAGAATGTAGAGAAATTAAGTAGTACGAGTCAACAATTTCTCAGTACGCCTTTTCATCGCGCAATCATTTAATCATTAACATAAAATTATAAATGCATGAATAGTGTATTGTTTGCAGATTATTTTGGTACCATAAGCATACCAGCGTACTACCTTTTTGGTCTAATAAACGTAAAATGAATCCGCGGCGTATGGGATCCGCGGCTTAAAAATTTTAATTTTCAGTATTTTAAAACGCGCCAAAAATTATTCGTTTACATATTTCAACAGCACATTGCCTGCACATTATGATGGTACCATCACCATACCAGCGTACTACCTTTTTGGTCTAATAAACTTAAAATGAATCCGCGCCGTATGGGATCCGCGGCTTAAAAATTTTAATTTTCAGTATTTTAAAACGCGCCAAAAATTATTCGTTTACATATTTCAACAGTACGTTGCCTGCACATTATGATGGTACCATCACCATACCAGCCTACAAACTTTTTGGTGTAATATACGTAATATAATTGTGCGCTGTATGGGATCCGCGGCTTAAAAATATTAATTTTCTATATTTTAAGACGAGCCAAAAATTAATCGTATATAAGGTTCAATAGTGTATTGTTTGCAGATTATTTTGGTACCATCAGCATACCAGCGTACTACCTTTTTGGTCTAATATACGTAAAATGAATACGCGCTGTATGGGGTTCGCGGATAAAAAATTTTAATTTTCAATATTTTAAAGCGAGCCAAAAATTTATCTTATATACATTTTAACAGTACATTGTCTGCACATTATTACGAATTATGCGTGGCTGCATGCATATATTGCGGTAATATATGTCGAAACTCATTTCTACTGCGCATTCGGAATTCGAATTATATCAAAATTATCGAAAAGTGTCGGACGAAATATATTTGTGACTCTAATTAAGAAAATAATTTTTGTTTTAAAAATTATATCTACGAAACCTTAATTGTAAATTTGTATTAATGTCTCACTTCTATTCTTAACTTAATAAATATACTACTTCTTAATTAAATAAATATATTAGAAAATATTAATATAGTAAGGTAATTAAATTTTAAAATAGTAATATGTTATAAAAATTAAAATAGCAATATATTGTAAATAATATGTTGTAATATCTTATCCTCGATTAATATTTTTGTTACAGAAATCAGCTGATTAAAACGTTAATTTGCTAATTAATTTTTAAAATAAGAATATGTTATAACATTTAAAATAATTTGTTTTAAATAATGTAATATATAATTCCTTAAACTCGATTAATATTTATAACAGCTATCAGCTGATTTCTGTCAAGAAATATTAATCTAATATTTATCTAATATTAATCTTTTTGGTCTAATATACGTAAAATGAATCCGCGCCGTATGGGATTCGCGGGTAAAAAGTTTTAATTTTCATATATTTCAACAGTACATTGCCTGCACCTCAAAAATTCATTGATTATACATTTTAATAGTACATTGATTACAGAATTATTTGGTATCAAGCAGACACCAGCGTACAAATTTTTTAATATGATATACATAAAATAAGGATGCGTCGCATAGGGTCAGCGGCAAAAAAGTATCCATTTCTAATATTTTAAGACGAGCCAAAAATTCATCGATTATACATTTTAATAGTACTTTGATTACAGAACCATTTGGTACCAAACAGACACCAGCGTACAAATTTTTTAACTTGATATACATAAATTAAGGATGCGTCGCATAGGGTCAGCGGTAAAAAAGTATCGATTTCTAATATTTTAAGACGAGCCAAAAATTCATCGATTATACATTTTAATAGTACTTTGATTACAGAATCTTTTGGTACCATACAGACACCAGCGTACTAATTTTTTAATACGATAAACATAAAATAAGGATGCGTCGCACAGGGTCCGCGTCAAAGAAGTATCAATTTCTAATATTTTAAGACGAGCCAAAAATTCATCGATTATACATTTTAATAGTACATTGATTACAGAATCTTTTGGTACCAAGCAGACAACAGCGTACAAACTTTTTCATTTGCTATACATAAATTAAGGATACGTCGCATAGGGTCAGCGGCATAAATGTATCAATTTCTAATATTTTAAGACGAGCCAAAAATTCATCGATTATACATTTTAATAGTACATTAATTACAGAACCATTTGGTACCAAACAGACACCAGCGTACAAATTTTTTAACTTGATAAACATAAAATAAGAATGCGTCGCACAGGGTCCGCGTCAAAAAAGTATCGATTTCTAATATTTTGAGACGAGCCAAAAATTCATCGATTATACATTTTAATAGTACATTGATTACAGAACCATTTGGTACCAAACAGACCCAGCGTACAAATTTTTTAACTTGATATACATAAAATAAGGTTGCGTCGCATGGGGTCAGCGGTAAAAAAGTATCGATTTCTAATATTTTAAGACGAGCCAAAAATTCATCGATTATACATTTTAATAGTACTTTGATTACAGAACCATTTGGTACCAAACAGACACCAGCGTACAAATTTTTTAACTTGATATACATAAATTAAGGATGCGTCGCATAGGGTCAGCGGTAAAAAAGTATCGATTTCTAATATTTTAAGACGAGCCAAAAATTCATCGATTATACATTTTAATAGCACATTGATTACAGAATCTTTTGGTACCATGCAGACACCAGCGTACAAATTTTTTAATACGATAAACATAAAATAAGGATGCGTCGCACAGGCTCCGCGTCAAATAAGTATCAATTTCTAATATTTTAAGACGAGCCAAAAATTCATCGATTATACATTTTAATAGTACATTAATTACAGAATTATTTGGTACCAAGCAGACACCAGCGTACAAATTTTTTAATCTGATATACATAAAATAAGGATGCGTCGCATAGGGTCAGCGGTAAAAACGTATCGATTTCTAATATTTTAAGACGAGCCAAAAATTCATCGATTATACATTTTAATAGTACATTGATTACAGAATCTTTTGGTACCATGCAGACACCAGCGTACAAATTTTTTAATACGATAAACATAAAATAAGGATGCGTAGCACAGGGTCCGCGTCAAAAAAGTATCAATTTCTAATATTTTAAGACGAGCCAAAAATTCATCGATTATACATTTTAATAGTACATTGATTACAGAATCTTTTGGTACCATGCAGACACCAGCGTACAAATTTTTTAATACGATAAACATAAAATAAGTATGCGTCGTACAGGGTCCGCGTCAAAAAAGAATCGATTTCTAATATTTTAAGACGAGCCAAAAATTCATCGATTATACATTTTAATAGTACATTGATTACAGAATCTTTTGGTACCAAGCACACAACAGCGTACAAATTTTTTAATATGATATACATAAAATAAGGATGTGTCGCATAGGGTCAGCGGTAAAAAAGTATCGATTTCTATTATTTTAAGTCGAGCCAAAAATTCATCGATTATACATTTTAATAGTACATTGATTACAGAATCTTTTGGTACCATGCAGACACCAGCGTACAAATTTTTTAATACGATAAACATAAAATAAGGATGCGTCGCACAGGGTCCGCGTCAAAAAAGTATCGATTTCTAATATTTTAAGACGAGCAAAAATTCATCGATTATACATTTTAATAGTACTTTGATTACAGAATCTTTTGGTACCATGCAGACACCAGCGTACTAATTTTTTAATACGATAAACATAAAATAAGGATGCGTCGCACAGGCTCCGCGTCAAATAAGTATCAATTTCTAATATTTTAAGACGAGCCAAAAATTCATCGATTATACATTTTAATAGTACATTAATTACAGAATTATTTGGTACCAAGCAGACACCAGCGTACAAATTTTTTAATCTGATATACATAAAATAAGGATGCGTCGCATAGGGTCAGCGGTAAAAACGTATCGATTTCTAATATTTTAAGACGAGCCAAAAATTCATCGATTATACATTTTAATAGTACATTGATTACAGAATCTTTTGGTACCATGCAGACACCTGCGTACAAATTTTTTAATACGATAAACATAAAATAAGGATGCGTCGTACAGGGTCCGCGTCAAAAAAGTATCGATTTCTAATATTTTAAGACGAGCCAAAAATTCATCGATTATACATTTTAATAGTACTTTGATTACAGAATCTTTTGGTACCATGCAGACACCAGCGTACAAATTTTTTAATACGATAAACATAAAATAAGGATGCGTCGCACAGGCTCCGCGTCAAATAAGTATCAATTTCTAATATTTTAAGACGAGCCAAAAATTCATCGATTATACATTTTAATAGTACATTAATTACAGAATTATTTGGTACCAAGCAGACACCAGCGTACAAATTTTTTAATGTGATATACATAAAATAAGGATGCGTCGCATAGGGTCAGCGGTAAAAACGTATCGATTTCTAATATTTTAAGACGAGCCAAAAATTCATCGATTATACATTTTAATAGTACATTGATTACAGAATCTTTTGGTACCATGCAGACACCAGCGTACAAATTTTTTAATACGATAAACAAAATAAGGATGCGTAGCACAGGGTCCGCGTCAAAAAAGTATCAATTTCTAATATTTTAAGACGAGCCAAAAATTCATCGATTATACATTTTAATAGTACATTGATTACAGAATCTTTTGGTACCATGCAGACACCAGCGTACAAATTTTTTAATACGATAAACATAAAATAAGTATGCGTCGTACAGGGTCCGCGTCAAAAAAGTATCGATTTCTAATATTTTAAGACGAGCCAAAAATTCATCGATTATACATTTTAATAGTACATTGATTACAGAATCTTTTGGTACCAAGCACACAACAGCGTACAAATTTTTTAATATGATATACATAAAATAAGGATGTGTCGCATAGGGTCAGCGGTAAAAAAGTATCGATTTCTAATATTTTAAGTCGAGCCAAAAATTCATCGATTATACATTTTAATAGTACATTGATTACAGAATCTTTTGGTACCATGCAGACACCAGCGTACAAATTTTTTAATACGATAAACATAAAATAAGGATGCGTAGCACAGGGTCCGCGTCAAAAAAGTATCAATTTCTAATATTTTAAGACGAGCCAAAAATTCATCGATTATACATTTTAATAGTACATTGATTACAGAATCTTTTGGTACCATGCAGACACCAGCGTACAAATTTTTTAATACGATAAACATAAAATAAGTATGCGTCGTACAGGGTCCGCGTCAAAAAAGTATCGATTTCTAATATTTTAAGACGAGCCAAAAATTCATCGATTATACATTTTAATAGTACATTGATTACAGAATCTTTTGGTACCAAGTACACAACAGCGTACAAATTTTTTAATATGATATACATAAAATAAGGATGCGTCGCATAGGGTCAGCGGCAAAAAAGTATCCATTTCTAATATTTTAAGACGAGCCAAAAATTCATCGATTATACATTTTAATAGTACTTTGATTACAGAACCATTTGGTACCAAACAGACACCAGCGTACAAATTTTTTAACTTGATATACATAAATTAAGGATGCGTCGCATAGGGTCAGCGGTAAAAAAGTATCGATTTCTAATATTTTAAGACGAGCCAAAAATTCATCGATTATACATTTTAATAGTACTTTGATTACAGAATCTTTTGGTACCATACAGACACCAGCGTACTAATTTTTTAATACGATAAACATAAAATAAGGATGCGTCGCACAGGGTCCGCGTCAAAGAAGTATCAATTTCTAATATTTTAAGACGAGCCAAAAATTCATCGATTATACATTTTAATAGTACATTGATTACAGAATCTTTTGGTACCAAGCAGACAACAGCGTACAAACTTTTTCATTTGCTATACATAATTTAAGGATACGTCGCATAGGGTCAGCGGCATAAATGTATCAATTTCTAATATTTTAAGACGAGCCAAAAATTCATCGATTATACATTTTAATAGTACATTAATTACAGAACCATTTGGTACCAAACAGACACCAGCGTACAAATTTTTTAACTTGATAAACATAAAATAAGAATGCGTCGCACAGGGTCCGCGTCAAAAAAGTATCGATTTCTAATATTTTGAGACGAGCCAAAAATTCATCGATTATACATTTTAATAGTACATTGATTACAGAACCATTTGGTACCAAACAGACCCAGCGTACAAATTTTTTAACTTGATATACATAAAATAAGGTTGCGTCGCATGGGGTCAGCGGTAAAAAAGTATCGATTTCTAATATTTTAAGACGAGCCAAAAATTCATCGATTATACATTTTAATAGTACTTTGATTACAGAACCATTTGGTACCAAACAGACACCAGCGTACAAATTTTTTAATACGATAAACATAAAATAAGGATGCGTAGCACAGGGTCCGCGTCAAAAAAGTATCAATTTCTAATATTTTAAGACGAGCTAAAAATTCATCGATTATACATTTTAATAGTACATTGATTACAGAATCTTTTGGTACCATGCAGACACCAGCGTACAAATTTTTTAATACGATAAACATAAAATAAGGATGCGTCGCACAGGGTCCGCGTCAAAAAAGTATCGATTTCTAATATTTTAAGACGAGCAAAAATTCATCGATTATACATTTTAATAGTACTTTGATTACAGAATCTTTTGGTACCATGCAGACACCAGCGTACTAATTTTTTAATACGATAAACATAAAATAAGGATGCGTCGCACAGGCTCCGCGTCAAATAAGTATCAATTTCTAATATTTTAAGACGAGCCAAAAATTCATCGATTATACATTTTAATAGTACATTAATTACAGAATTATTTGGTACCAAGCAGACACCAGCGTACAAATTTTTTAATCTGATATACATAAAATAAGGATGCGTCGCATAGGGTCAGCGGTAAAAACGTATCGATTTCTAATATTTTAAGACGAGCCAAAAATTCATCGATTATACATTTTAATAGTACATTGATTACAGAATCTTTTGGTACCATGCAGACACTTGCGTACAAATTTTTTAATACGATAAACATAAAATAAGGATGCGTCGTACAGGGTCCGCGTCAAAAAAGTATCGATTTCTAATATTTTAAGACGAGCCAAAAATTCATCGATTATACATTTTAATAGTACTTTGATTACAGAATCTTTTGGTACCATGCAGACACCAGCGTACAAATTTTTTAATACGATAAACATAAAATAAGGATGCGTCGCACAGGCTCCGCGTCAAATAAGTATCAATTTCTAATATTTTAAGACGAGCCAAAAATTCATCGATTATACATTTTAATAGTACATTAATTACAGAATTATTTGGTACCAAGCAGACACCAGCGTACAAATTTTTTAATGTGATATACATAAAATAAGGATGCGTCGCATAGGGTCAGCGGTAAAAACGTATCGATTTCTAATATTTTAAGACGAGCCAAAAATTCATCGATTATACATTTTAATAGTACATTGATTACAGAATCTTTTGGTACCATGCAGACACCAGCGTACAAATTTTTTAATACGATAAACAAAATAAGGATGCGTAGCACAGGGTCCGCGTCAAAAAAGTATCAATTTCTAATATTTTAAGACGAGCCAAAAATTCATCGATTATACATTTTAATAGTACATTGATTACAGAATCTTTTGGTACCATGCAGACACCAGCGTACAAATTTTTTAATACGATAAACATAAAATAAGTATGCGTCGTACAGGGTCCGCGTCAAAAAAGTATCGATTTCTAATATTTTAAGACGAGCCAAAAATTCATCGATTATACATTTTAATAGTACATTGATTACAGAATCTTTTGGTACCAAGCACACAACAGCGTACAAATTTTTTAATATGATATACATAAAATAAGGATGTGTCGCATAGGGTCAGCGGTAAAAAAGTATCGATTTCTAATATTTTAAGTCGAGCCAAAAATTCATCGATTATACATTTTAATAGTACATTGATTACAGAATCTTTTGGTACCATGCAGACACCAGCGTACAAATTTTTTAATACGATAAACATAAAATAAGTATGCGTCGTACAGGGTCCGCGTCAAAAAAGTATCGATTTCTAATATTTTAAGACGAGCCAAAAATTCATCGATTATACATTTTAATAGTACATTGATTACAGAATCTTTTGGTACCAAGTACACAACAGCGTACAAATTTTTTAATATGATATACATAAAATAAGGATGTGTCGCATAGGGTCAGCGGTAAAAAAGTATCGATTTCTAATATTTTAAGTCGAGCCAAAAATTCATCGATTATACATTTTAATAGTACATTGATTACAGAATCTTTTGGTACCATGCAGACACCAGCGTACTAATTTTTTAATACGATAAACATAAAATAAGGATGCGTCGCACAGGGTCCGCGTCAAAGAAGTATCAATTTCTAATATTTTAAGACGAGCCAAAAATTCATTGATTATACTTTTTAATAGTACATTGATTACAGAATCTTTTGGTACCAAGCAGACAACAGCGTACAAACTTTTTCATTTGCTATACATAATTTAAGGATACGTCGCATAGGGTCAGCGGCATAAATGTATGAATTTCTAATATTTTAAGACGAGCCAAAAATTCATCGATTATACATTTTAATAGTACATTAATTACAGAACCATTTGGTACCAAACAGACACCAGCGTACAAATTTTTTAACTTGATATACATAAAATAATGTTGCGTCGCATGGGGTCAACGGTAAAAAAGTATCGATTTCTAATATTTAAAGGCGAGCCAAAAATTCATCGATTATACATTTTAATGGTACATTGATTACAGAATTATTTGATACCAAGCAGACACCAGCGTACAAATTTTTTAATTTGATAAACATAAAATAAGGATGCGTCGCACAGGGTCCGCGTCAAAAAAGTATCGATTTCTAATATTTTAAGTCGAGCCAAAAATTCATCGATTATACATTTTAATAGTACATTGATTACAGAATCTTTTGGTACCATGCAGACACCAGCGTACAAATTTTTTAATACGATAAACATAAAATAAGGATGCGTCGCACAGGGTCCGCGTCAAAAAAGTATCGATTTCTAATATTTTGAGACGAGCCAAAAATTCATCGATTATACATTTTAATAGTACATTGATTACAGAACCATTTGGTACCAAACAGACACCAGCGTACAAATTTTTTAACTTGATATACATAAAATAAGGTTGCGTCGCATGGGGTCAGCGGTAAAAAAGTATCGATTTCTAATATTTAAAGACGAGCCAAAAATTCATGGATTATACATTTTAATTGTACATTGATTACAGAATTATTTGATACCAAGCAGACACCAGCGTACAAATTTTTTAATTTGATAAACATAAAATAAGGATGCGTCGCACAGGGTCCGCGTCAAAAAAGTATGAATTTCTAATATTTTAAGAAGAGCCAAAAATTCATCGATTATACATTTTAATAGTACATTGATTACAGAATTATTTGGTACCAAGCAGACACCAGCGTACAATTTTGTTAATATGATATACATAAAATATGGATGCGTCGCATAGGGTCAGCGGCAAAAAAGTATCGATTTCTAATATTTTGAGACGAGCCAAAAATTCATCGATTATACATTTTAATAGTACATTGATTACAGAACCATTTGGTACCAAACAGACACCAGCGTACAAATTTTTTAACTTGATATACATAAAATAAGGTTGCGTCGCATGGGGTGAGCGGTAAAAAAGTATCGATTTCTAATATTTAAAGACGAGCCAAAAATTCATCGATTATACATTTTAATTGTACATTGATTACAGAATTATTTGATACCAAGCAGGCACCAGCGTACAAATTTTTTAATTTGATAAACATAAAATAAGGATGCGTCGCACAGGGTCCGCGTCAAAAAAGTATCAATTTCAAATATTTTAAGAAGAGCCAAAAATTCATCGATTATACATTTTAATAGTACATTGATTACAGAATTATTTGGTACCAAGCAGACACCAGCGTACAATTTTGTTAATATGATATACATAAAATATGGATGCGTCGCACAGGGTCAGCGGCAAAAAAGTATCGATTTCTAATATTTTAAGACGAGCCAAAAATTCATCGATTATACATTTTAATAGCACATTGATTACAGAATCTTTTGGTACCATGCAGACACCAGCGTACAAATTTTTTAATACGATAAACATAAAATAAGGATGCGTCGCACAGGCTCCGCGTCAAATAAGTATCAATTTCTAATATTTTAAGACGAGCCAGAAATTCATCGATTATACATTTTAATAGTACATTGATTGCAGAATCTTTTGGTACCATGCAGACACCAGCGTACAAATTTTTTAATATGATATACATAAAATAAGTATGCGTCGCATAGGGTCAGCCGCAAAGAAGTATCAATTTCTAATATTTTAAGACGAGCCAGAAATTCATCGATTATACATTTTAATAGTACATTGATTACAGAATCTTTTGGTACCATGCAGACACCAGCGTACAAATTTTTTAATATGATATACATAAAATAGGGATGCGTCGCATAGGGTCAGCGGCAAAAATGTATCAATTTCTAATATTTTAAGACGAGCCAAAATTTCATCGATTATACATTTTAATAGTACATTGATTACAGAATCATTTGGTACCAAACAGACACCAGCGTACAAATATTTAACTTTATTTACATAGAATAAGGTTGCGTCGCATAGGGTCAACTGTAAAAAAGTATCGATTTCTAATATTTTAAGGCGAGCCAAAAATTCATCGTGTATATATTTCAATAGTGTATTGTTTGCAGATTATCTTTGTACCATAAGCATACCAGCGTACTACCTTTTTGGTCTAATATACGTTATATAAATCTGCGCCGTATGGGATTTGCGGCATAAAAATTTTAATTTTCGATATTTCAAAACGTGCAAAAAATTTATCTTATATACATTTTAACAGTACATTGTCTGCACATTATTACGAATTATGCGTGGCTGCATGCATATATTGCGGTAATATATGTCGAAACTCATTTCTACTGCGCATTCGGAATTCGAATTATATCAAAATTATCGAAAAGTGTCGGACGAAATATATTTGTGACTCTAATTTAGAAAATAATTTTTGTTTTAAAAATTATATCTACGAAACCTTAATTGTAAATTTGTATTAATGTCTCACTTCTATTCTTAACTTAATAAATATACTACTTCTTAATTAAATAAATATATTAGAAAATATTAATATAGTAAGGTAATTAAATTTTAAAATAGTAATATGTTATAAAAATTAAAATAGCAATATATTGTAAATAATATGTTGTAATATCTTATCCTCGATTAATATTTTTGTTACAGAAATCAGCTGATTAAAACGTTAATTTGCTAATTAATTTTTAAAATAAGAATATGTTATAACATTTAAAATAATTTGTTTTAAATAATGTAATATATAATTCCTTAAACTCGATTAATATTTATAACAGCTATCAGCTGATTTCTGTCAAGAAATATTAATCTAATATTTATCTAATATTAATCTTTTTGGTCTAATATACGTAAAATGAATCCGCGCCGTATGGGATTCGCGGGTAAAAAGTTTTAATTTTCAATATTTTAAAGCGAGCCAAAAATTAATCTTTCATATATTTCAACAGTACATTGCCTGCACATTATGATGGTACCAACACCATATCAGCCTACAAACTTTTTGGTCTAATATACGTAAAATAAATCCGCGCCGTATGGGGTCAGCGGCTTAAAATTTTAATTTTTAATATTATGCGGAACTATATACATATATCGCGGTAATAGATGTCGATACTCATTTCTACTGCGCATTCGCAATTCGAATTATATTAAAATTATCGAAAAGTGTCGGATGAAATATATTTATGACTCTAATTTAGGAAATATTTGTCCTTAAAAATTGCTACGGAACCTTAATTGTTAATTTGGATTTATGTCTCACTTCTATTTTTAACTTAATAAATATATTACTTTATAATTAAATGAATAAATTAAAAAATATTAATATAGCGAACTAATTATATTTTAAAATAATAATATGTTATAATATTTAAAATATATAGCAATATGTTGTGAATAATATGTTGTAATATTTTATCCTCGATTAATATTTTTGTTACAGAAATCAGCTGATTAATACGTAAAATTGCTAATTAATTCTTAAAATAAGAATATGTTATAACATTTAAAATAATAATATGTTTTAAATAATGTATTATAATTCCTTAAATTCGATTAATATTTATAACAGCTATCAGTTGATTTCTGTCAAAAAATATTAATCGCACAGATAAGGCATTATAACATATTATTTATAACATTATTATATTAAATTTTATAACATATTTTTATGTTAAAATTTAATTAGCAATGTAATGCTTTAATCATCTGATTTCTATCAAAAAATATTAACCAAGTTTAAACAAACTTTATATAAAAATATTAATTTTTTATTTAAAATCGAGGAATGGCGTAACGCGCGCTTTTGTTATTCTAATCTTTTTCTAAAAAAGACATTAATTCGATTCTCGCAAGTATTTTTGCCTTTTTTCCGCCAAAATATTAATCAAGTTTAAAGTATAATAACATATTATTTAAAACATTATTTTATTTTACTTTTTGGACTAACTGTCAAACTGCTACACAACGCGAATGTCAAAAATATTAATCAAGCTTAAAGTATTATCACATATTATTTAAAACATATTATTATTTTATTTAATTTTATTTTAGACTAACTGTCAAACTGCTAACTGCTAACCCTCGCGATGACAGCCTTTCGATGCTACGAATATAACACACAACGCGAATGTCAAAAATATTAATTAAGCTTAAAGTATTATCACATATTATTTAAAACATTATTATTTTATTTTATTTTATTTTGGTCAAACTGCTAACTGTTAACCCTCGCGATGACAGTCTTTCGATGCTACGAATATAACACACAACGCGAATCGACAGAGAACCAATCAGCATTGCGGAAAAGAGGCAACAATACTTCGAGACTTTCGAGAATCGACTTAACATGCACTTTTTAGAAATGGATTATGTCGCGGAAAATAAACGAAAGCGCGAGAAAGGGAAATTCGCGCGAGATCAGAAGGGGAGAAAAAAAGAAGAATTTCTAATTGTCGCGAAAGAGCGCCGCCGCTTCCTCCCGAAAATAAATACGTCCCACCGGATCGTATCTCCACGGTCGTACGATATCATTCCTGGCGTTTGAACGCATTCGTGCAATTATATGCATTTTATTGGAGGCGCTGGGGAGCACTTTGGTATCGCTCGATCTGCTTCACCACTCGGCTTGTCCGCGCACCATGTCTGCTTCGCGTTCGCCATAGAAATAAAGGGAGAAAGAGAGAAGAGCCAGGGATTGCGAAAGAAGAAACACGACGGGCAAACGAAACAGCACGACTCGGGAAATATAGCGAATGAGGTGTAAATTTTATAAGGAGCAAAAGTAAAATGCCCCGACAATCTGACGACAGGTATTACAGGTATCATATCGATAATAAAATCTCTCTTTTTCGCTCACTACAATTGTCATTAATTAAAGACACACTTGACTTAAGCATTCCAATTAACGATGTCGAAATTGATTACTATCAATATCCTGTAGTATTGCATTTACATACCGATTTATAACAGTGATTGTAACGTTGACGATATCATTTTTCGAAAATGCTATCTATTTTGTACTTTGCATCTCATTCATCATTTCATCCTTCAATCTCATTAAGGAAGTACCCACATACTTTGTCGCATGCAAAAAATAGTTTATTTTCGGGAATTTTTTTCAGTAAATAACATAGTAATCAATACAGGGTTTTTTTTAGGATGTACGCAATTATAATTTTTTTATAAAACTTAATAATATTTTATAATATACATACACTCAAATATATGTAACAAATAAAATAAAAAAAATCCTGTATTGATTACTATGTTATTTACTGAGAAAAAGATTCTCGAAAACAAGCCACTTTTGCGTGCGACCAAAGTATATGTACCCCCTTAAATAAATTTCAAAATTTCAAGATTAGAGCATTCTAGAGAGGAATTTTGCTAACGAAATTTTCGAGGTGTGCCGGTATTTGCGCAGGTGTGAGACGTCGCCTTCCTCGACCGTTTGCGTGCATATACGCGTGTCTGCGCGCGGGACCGGGGCCTCATATAATATCCGAGGTGTTAGGGCGTCCGGTGTCGGTATGTCGCCCGGGCGTGGGCGTACGTTTTATATTCATCGCGAAGGTATCATTTTCACGGGAAGTTTGAGAAAAATGCGTGCGCGCGCACGCTCGTGCACACGGCCGAATAAATAATGTCGCAGCGTTAAACTCTTATCCGAGGTCGCCGGTCGGTGCGCATAAATAAGACTCGCGTGTAGGTACACTGCCTTTTCCTGTTCGCCTTCTCTCTCCTCCTTTCTCTGTCTCTCTCGTTTTCGCAGAGATTGACCTCTCTTCAGATTTACCTTCTCGCCACATATGTAAAGACAACTATTTCGAAGATGCGAGAAATCGTTGCTTCGCGATTTCCAAGCAATATAAAATCGCGCAATAAATAAATATTCATATTTCGAGAAGTCAGCCTTTTTGCAAAGAGCCTTCGTTTTTTTACGAAGAACCGAATCTCTGTAGATCATTTTACAACCTTTTGATTGTTTTTAAAAGATTAAATTGAAAGGTTAAAAGATTAAATTTAGAAACAGCCATGCATAAATGCACAAAAATAATATGATAATTGAAACTTCTTTGCTCTTCTTCTTTGCTAAATAATTTCTAAAGCTGTATATTTTATAATTCGGCAGAATTGATGATGGTATAATTAAAAAAAAATTATAAATATAAAAGATCATACGTGAGAGAAAGAGAGATAAAAAGGCTGTTTCTTTCCTTCTGTTGTTATACTTTTCACGAAAACCGGAATCGCATGCGCTGCATCTATTTCTGGTCACGACTTCCGCGCGACTGTCGGAAAAAATAATTCTCCGAAAGAAATTGTCCACCTTTTTGAATAAATATGTCAGGCCGGAAAGCCCTTCTGGATTATTCGTTCGACGAATATCTAACTCCTTACGGCCAAAATGCTAAAAGAATGTCCCTGTTTTTAGAGTGCAAGCTGGGTTTTCACTAGGGATTCTCAGATTTATGACGGCCAGCTCTCTCAACCTCGCCTTATTTTTAACCTTGCGCCCACTAACGAACCTTATCTGCCGGCTGCATTTCTCTGAGCAGCGATAGACAAAAGGAAAACGTCTTGTTCGTAGGTCCCATAACTTAAGGGCCTGTCTGATTCCCATATGCGGCCGGCTATTATGTCCCTGAAATTTTTACATGATATGTTACTTTTGCACTATACGAAAAAATAATGACGAATCTTACGATAAAATAGTTGTATATTTCACGTTAAATAATTGGCGTCGCTGAACGTATAATAATTAATTTTTGTCTAAAAATATAATAGTGTGATTAAGTGCGCAGATTATTAATTTATTGATATTGGAAGTGAAGTTAAAATGTATAATGTGCACAATTAATATAAGATATTATTAATTAAAATATGATTATATTGAAAGAGAAAGTTTCTTACTTTATTATTCATTCAAGAAAAGACATAAAGGATAAAGTTAATATATAAAATTATTACAAAAAAATTATATATGTAATCCTTAAATATTATAAATTAAAAAGTCAGAAAGTGTACTAACTGAAAGCTAATCATTAATTAAAAAATATTAATATAATGATTAAACATTCTATTTAAAAACTATGACAGCATTTTTTTATGTTTTTATTTTCCGTTTTATAAAATATAAATACACAATTCTATTATAAATTATGAAAGACCGCGTAATCGAAGCGTGTATTTAAATTATATAAATATTTCTTATTCATGGGCAACATTTAAAATAAAAAGAGAAATAAATAAATTCTAAGATTTAAAATTAAAAAAAATAGTGACGTTAATGGCATGGTCACGTGACAGAAATATGTAGTGGGAAAGCGGTTGAAGAGATGGCTTGTAATTTACTGGCAAACAATTGACTCAGTAGAATGGAAGAGTCATAGTGAAACAGAATATAAACATACATTTTATTCATCCGAAAACGTACATGTTTTTCATTTCAATTCGCGTTTAGTGAGTGTATTTTAAATAGCATTCCATGTTCAAATTTGGTCAATTTCGAAGTCTCGTGTCTTTATTCGGTGCTTTTGGCCGATAACTCTACAAGCACGTTTAACACGATTAGTGATCGTCAAACCGGTTATATATGTCGTGTGGCCCTGTTGTTGTAAAATTTTGTCATCGGAAAGATTTCGTATCTCTCAAGTTAGTGCAATGAATCGAGTCTTACCCATATGTGTTTAATGGTAAATTTCTCATCTCAATATTCTCATAACTTAGATTAATTTCAGTCTGTTATCTTTACAAATCCAGTTTCAAATCCTTTATGTCGCGCGAATAGTTCTCTTTTATAAAAATATTATCATTATATTATATACAAAGCTTGATAAAAAGCGCTTCATAATATCATTGACTTATTGTTAGACCGAGCATAATGACGTAACTTAAAGAACAAGAAAAAGAGAAAATAAAATTCGAAAAGGATTCTATCTCTTTGTAATAAAAGACAGCGCAGGTTCAAAAGAGAAAAAAAGTTGATTCTTTTTTTTCTAAATCTCACTTCTATTCTTTTGTATATAATTTTTACCAGTCAAACATTGTGGACATAAATCTCACTCGGCTCTTTATGTATACTATTTTATAATTTCCTTTGAACTTTTGATACTAATCGATTTTTTCCGATTAGTAATAATTTGGTGAGCAAAAATGTCAGAAGTAGCATGGGCAATTCTACTAAAGTGCACGTTACGATATTATATTAGTGTGATGGACCGATGCCAATCTATCGGATAATGTGAATCAACCTTAAGGCGTTTCGATAGAAGGGAAGCACCTCGGGATGTTGACATGTATAATGCAATTAGGAGACCGCGGTCTTGAACAGAGCCCTGCACAGCCAGGGGAAGACGTTGTTTGAGTTAGGATAAGGAGAAATCGATCGTACCCTCATTAGCCAATAATCGTAATTAGTAATCTACGCCGTTATACGCTTCGGGCAGTCGGATTTCCCTCGCCCGCATCATGAAGTTAAATGATTGTGCGATGTCCCTCAAGACTTGGGTAGGAATATTTTTCTCGATAAAATTCGCAGCACGTAAAATAACGCAAGGACGCGATAATCAACGAAAGGACATAGCGGTTTGTCCATTAAAAAGTAAATATGACAAACACTGATTTTTTTATACATATAGCAATTAATAAGGAAATAAAAATTTAAAAATCTAATTAAAAAGGAAATTAAGTGAGAACAACATTATTTTTATATGTGTATAAAAATAATGTTCAAGAATTTTCCATGCTGAAGAAAATCTTCTTGTACGTGAAGCATCTTCGAAGTCTAAAAAGGTCTATCTTGTTTGATGATCCGGAAATTCAAACTGGATCTCTTAAAAAAAGTAAGATAATAACGTTGACGGTTAATATTAAACCTGAAGATATTTTAAGATTGCAGCATTATCCGCTTTTAATATGCATGACCTAAGATAGCACTTTTTCCTCCTTTTTTTAAATCTGATTTTACTTAAGAATCCTAGATCGTGATAGAATCACCGTTACGTATGAAAGATCAGTTCATCGGAGCGGAACAGTTTTGAGACAGTTATGCGTCCCCGAAACTAATCTACCGTTACAAAAATTAATTATAAATTTACGGCAATAATGAAAGTTTTTCTCGCTAGATATGCCACGTCATAATATCTACTTTACGCTTCATCGCCGATGTTAGAAGATATAATATCAGTAGCGCATCGTAAGACATGGATTTTATTAATTATTTATTTCAATTTTACACAAAAATAATTTATGAAAATATATAAATAAACGATTGAATCTTTCCAATGTTATAAAAAAGGCAGCAAAATAAATCGCGTGGAGGAAAATCAAACTTTTCATAGATACACTAGATGAAAAATTAGTATTACATTTTATCCCGATACATATCAAATGATATAAAAAAATTATCCATGCTAAAATTATCGTTAATGAAAATTAATTATCGGTAGCAGTTATTATTTAGAACACGACGTATTCGGACAAAGATGTCGTTTTTCCACCGTCAACCCCAACTGGCAAGGAAAACGCGCCATTCTCCACTCATCCACGGAAACAAATGTTTAAATTCAAGAGAAGTTAATTAAAACTAAGCGTAATTATAGCGGCGCCGCTATGTAAACTGACGAGGTGGACGGGTGGGAAGAATGACGACGAGGAGAGGACGATTGCCCTCCACCGGGCGGAGATGAGAAGCTATTTTGCTGTGCTCCTGGATATCGTGTCCTTGTGAAAGACTCTATTGTAATAATGAGCGAGGAAGGAGCGAGGAGGAAAAAAAAGTTTCCCCGGAGGAAACTCATCCGTTCCTTAAAAATTGATTGTCATCGAGTCGCCATTAAATGTTGTATGTGTTCACGTAAAATTTCAGTTGTCTGTCCTCGATATGTTTTATAATTTCCTGTTTGTCTTAATATATATATATATATTTTTGTTGATTCCATTAAATCTTAAGATTTTGATCTTTCTACTATAGAAAAAAAAAGAGATGATATATTATCACGAAATAATCTTTTCATCACGATTTAATCTCAAGTGAATATTATAAATTAATATGTTGTCTCAAAAAGTAATATACTATATAATATATTAAAATAATTAAGATTATATATTTGAAACATGCTTTAAAGAAGCTGTAATTCGCGATTTCAAAATTCGGGATTTAATTCTATTTATAATTTTATGTCGTATAGGTGTGTATGTATTAGAATACGCGGCACATAAAATTATAAATAGAGTTCTGTCTTGAATTTTGTCACGAATTATAGATCGTCTCTCTAAAGCGAGCTTAAGACTGAAATATACCATAAAAAGAGATGCAGCATTAGTGTCTTTATTAACGGAGGAAGTATTCTTGGCATTTGTTCTTGCAGTAAATCGACCATCCATATATTACGAGCATGCAAACAAAGGAAATGCAACATGATATATAAGCTCATAGCCAGAAATAATCGCGATGAGCCAAGAACGCGGCGAGTCCGAGAATACAATTCCCTTGGATAAAAATTCGTTCAACCGGTTATTATTGTGGTGTCTCTTGTATCCGGATTCAGCCGTTAATTTCCATCAAGCGACATGACTCCTCTTACCCATTTAATCCCGGAGTTTAACTCCGTCTAATTGCGAGCGTGTTATTAATATTCTTGGCACGTGTGTGTCCCCGCACAACGCCGTCTAATTATTCTCCGAAATTATCGTTCGGCTCGCGCGCGCGCGCACACACTCTCTCTCTTTCTCTCTCTGTCCAGTCATGACAAATTCGAGGCCGTCTCCATCCCGTAAGTCCGACAGTGTGCCATTATTTCGAAACCAACTAACTCGTCTGGCGTGGACTTAAATGGACTCGGACAATCGGCGGACCATTAGGTTAGAGCCCGCGCCATTAAAATCAGACACCCTCGGACTGTAGCTCCAGGACCGACCGGGGCCAGACGTAATGCTAAACTCGTTACCAAAATTTTGGGAGCTAACGCGCTCACCCACCCATGAGGAAGAAGTGCTCTTATACCGACGAAGGGGACGTGTGCAAGGGGGCGGTAACGCGGGACGCTAAAAGAAAATCCGACAATCGTTATCATATATCTCATTTTTTAATTACAATAATATCCGAGAGAAACAAAGTAAAGGGATAAAACAGAGAGAACATGTATAGTTTTTTATTTTTGATATATGCTTATGATTATGTTAGACTTTTTGTTCCCACAAATCTCTCTCTCTCTCATCTCTTTTTCGATAAACCCAAACTATTTCACTAAACATTTTCGAACGAATTATCGTTGCGTTTGAATTATACTATATTTGCACCGAACCACATCAGGTTATCTGAACGCAGCAGCTTCTGTATACAGACGCTGCGACGAGATGTGAGAGAAATAACGCTGCATCGCGGTAATGAAAGAGAGACAGAGAAAGAACAAGACGCGAAAATACTGGCAGAGTAAAGCTGGAAAGGAATAGCACAAGGGAGGGAGAGTGTGTAGTGGGTATAGGAGCATTACGGACATTAGATTGGGACACGAGCGCAATAAACCTATCTGTATAATCTGCCCTGCAGGAATTAACAGCCCTCTGAAGGTAGCCACTAACGAAGTAATTCACTGGATGAACGTGGGGGTTATAGGGGAGTAAGGGAAAGAGGGAGAGAGAAAGAAAGAGACAGGCGTATGAGAGAAAAAGAGAGAGAGAGAGAGAGAGAGAAACAGACGGACTCGGTTGGCGCGGGGGTGTATAAGGGCCAACCCCACGTATATAGGATGCTCCAAAATTGAGATTTAGATCGAATCACGGTAAGGCAGCTACCTTTTGCGCTGCAGGAACAGACAATGGACGGATAAATAATTGCCGAGGAAGAGAAAGAGGATATCTGCGATGAACCGCACACAAGCGCTTTTACGATCATGTGTTCGCATTATCGAGCCTTTTTATCAGAAATATGATGCGCCGTATTGCAGGACCCATCGACTTTTCCGATCAGAGAATCATAAAATTATAGAATAAAATTGTTCCTATGTAATTGCATATATTTATGAAGAAAACGTATACAAAGAGAAATAATTGATTTATGTGCATATGCGTATAAAATGTATATTTCAAGATATATTTATCATTTTTACTCACAAGAGAGATGAGAAAGATCACGCGACTTGAACAAGTTCTGCAGTATTTAAAAAATATACACATGCATATAAAAAATATATATTTTTTTTTTTGCATAATGGGATACGACGAATGTCTCGTAATGTTTAACATAATATGATCTTTATATTTGAAACACAGTGTATTATGTCTACTATATCTTGTAACACAAGAGAGCGGGAACGTAGAAATAATAGCGATGGGATGGTGGAAATGTGGATAATTGCTGACTTAGGACCTGCCATTTCCCTCATAGACTTACAACCAAATCGATGCCTTGCCAGGCCCCTAATTTATTTATGTCTATAGTTTCTTGATTTGTCGACTCTTGCCGCTCATTTATATCTTTGCGAAGCACTCGTAGATATTTCTCTACGCGGAACATGCGCTACTAACACGCGCGATGGACAAATTCGAACTTTCTTGGAGGAGTTGGGACTAAAAGATAATATGTGTGTCTTTATTTCTCTCGTTTCTCTACCTTTACCTCGAAGACATAATTTAAATGAAGAAGGATAAACTAAAAGAGCGTATTAATATTCTATCTTTTTTCCTCCTCTCTCTCTCTCTTTCTCTCTTAAAGCAGTATTTAAATATATTTTTATAAATCAGACTGACTTCTCTTTTATTAACTCTTTTTTAAATCTTAAACTGTAATTATAATGTATATACATTGACAAGTTCAAAGTATGTTTTGCATATTATAAATCATTACACAGTATCTATTATTAAGCAGAGTTGAGCAATTTCAACATAACATAGTTGGGAGAGTTTAAAATAGTAATGTGTAGAAAGTATTAGATATCAAGTATCTTCGTTTCTTATTCAATCTTGTTGAATCCGAAATTTCAAAATAAAGCTTGACTTGACGAGATGCTCGTACGCCGAATAAATATCTGCGGACAGAGAAAGTTCCATAAAGTTAGATAAGTATTTACTCTCTGTGATGTGTGTTACGATGCCGGTTATCTTCTCTCGAGCATCCATCATCTTACGACGGCGTGAGTCGGAAACAGAAATAAACACAGGCGTGACAAGCGGTAGCTATAATAGTCAGCGAGAAGGGGTTACATCATGCTAAGAGCTATCAGTTACACGACGAACTAGACGTGTCAACACGGTATCTTAATTGATTATTATGACAGAACTAAATCCAAGAGTTATTCCAGCCTTACGCTCATTAGTCATCTTACAAAATGACAACTGTCGACCCCGAGCCTCGCACCGAAACCGAAATCTTCTCTCACGATTTATAGATACATATTAGTTGGTATAAATTATAGTGCAATTTACAAATACATATATAATATTTATAAATTATAATTTAAAATATTTCTAAATTATAGTAAAGATTATATACATGTGTGTTGACGTACGAATTATTATTATTATTTTCATCGCTAAAAATTATTCTTGAAATTTAGTTAAAAGTTAGGTTTTATTTTTTAAATTATACCTAAATTTATAACTTAATTTTAAGAAAAAAAGGAATATATTTAATCACCTTAGAACAAAAGATATACGCTTTTATATTCGCAACGATATATATTATACTTGATATTTGTATTATCCTGAATTACAAATTTTGATATACTAGAATAATACAAGCGCGCGTGTAGCGATTTTATGTTAAAAAGAATATTTAAAAAAAAATAATATAAAGTTTGTTTAAACTCGATTAATATTTTTTCACAGAAATCAGCTGATTAAAGCGTTAATTTGATAATTAAATTTTAAAATAATAAAATGGTAAAAAATTAAAATGTAATATGTTGTGAATAATATATTATATTTTATTCTCGAGCAATCAATATTATTTGACAGAAATCAGTTGATAACTGTCAAAAATATTATAACATATTATTATTTTAATTTTTATAACATTTTATTTTAAAAATTAATTTGCAAATTAACGCTTTAATCAGCTGATTTCTGTCAAAAATATTAATAAAGCGAAGGTTTGCTAATTAGAATGTAAAATAATATGTTATAATATTTTAAACTAATATTTTTTTACAGAAATCAGTTTACTGTCAAAAAATATTTATCGAATTTAAAGTACTATAACATTCTTTCTATTTAAAACATATTATTATTTTAATTTTTATAACATTTTATTTTAAAAAGTAATTAGCAAATTAACTGCTTAGTCAGCTGATTTCTGACAAAAATGATTAATAAGGTGTAATTTGTTAATTACATTTTAAAATAATATGTTATAAAATGTAAAATAGTCATATGTTGTAAATAATATGTTATAATATCTTATTTTTGATTAATATTTTTAGACAGAAATCAGCTGATAACCGTAAAAAATATTAATCGAATTTAAAGAATTATATGACATATTATTTAAAAGATTATTATTTTAATTTTTATAACATTATTATTTTAAAAAGTAATTAGCACACACAAATTAACTGCTTAGTCAGCTGATTTCTGACAAAAATTATTAATAAGGTGTAAGGTGTTAATTTGTTAATTAAATTTTAAAATAATATTATATTATAAAATGTAAAATAGCCATATGTTGTAAATAATATGTTATAATGCCTTATCTGCGATTAATATTTTTAGACAGAAATCAGCTGATAACTGTAAAAAATATTTATCGAGTTTAAAGAATTATGACATATTATTTAAAAGATTATTATTTTAATTTTTATAACTAATATTCTTATATTTTAACAGTTACAGGACGCGCAACACGTCAAGATCGTCAAGTCGGAGTTGCCCGGACCGCCGAGCCGAACCGAGCTGAGCCGAGCCGAGCCGAGCCGAGCGGAGCCGAGCGGAGCCGAGCCGAGCCGAGCCGAGCTCCGAGCTCGCACGTACGCCGTACGCCACGACGCCACGACGCGACCGCCATTACGACTTTGCGACCTTTGCGTGCTGCGCGTCCCGTAACTGGCACAAGCCCTGTCTGTTGTTAGGTGCATTTTCGGTTCGCGATCAACTTTTGCGTGCTCATCGCCGGTCCGCGACAGTACGAGTGTGAGTTTAGTGTGTTTACGTACTTAATTATCGTACAAATGCCATCGCGTCGCGAAATTGTGTACCGACATCGTGATCGCGATCGCACGGGCCAAGTCCATTACACGGGCGAGTCTACTCTATACATGGGCGGATCGAATTACCGTTGCGCTTTCGACGCGAATTTCCAGAGTTTTTCGGCGTTGTCGATCCGATTTCCGACGTCGTTGAATTGTGATATATAAAACAGTGAAATGCAGTGCCCATTTCGTGGAATATCGGCGACTCCTGACCTAATCTGAGTGCGTCGTGAAGTAGTCGCCGCATCATCGTCGTTCGATGAGGCCTTCCGATAAGTGGGCCTTGAAAAAAGCGGCGACGCGAAAACAGAGCATCGGTTTTATTCGCGCGCGAATAAGCTCTCGCGATTCTCGCGTTTTACCGAAACGCGTCGAAATGTGATTAAAATCCGGGCGTCGCCGCGCGTCGCGACCGAAAAAAAGTAACGCGAGTGCAAGTGTTTCGAGTGAATGCCATAAAAAGGAACGGTGCGGAGAGAAAGAGAAAGAGAGAGAGAGAGAGTGAGAGTGAGTGAGAGAGGTGGCCCGGGGAGGCATCGGGCAACGGCGGAGCAACGATAGGGTAAATATAATTAATAATTTATTTAACTTTTCATTTGTTATTTGTGAGCTTATCTATTTTTCTTTGCGATAATGATTCAAATTTTACATTGTATAATAATCAATATAAAATATCCTGGATTTTATATTTTGAAACACTTGGAATATTTAATAATAAATATAATAATTTTTTAAATAATTTAGTAATAATAAATATTTGTATATGTATAAAATACAATTTCTACATTGTATTATATTTAAGAGATATGATAGATATAATTATTTATGTAATGCGCGCGTACCTAGATTCTTTTACTATTAAATATTTTAATTAAAATATTTAATAAAAAATAAATAGTAAAATATTTTAATTTAAATATTTTTTATAATTATTTCTATCTTTCTTTAAAAAATATTTCTTTGCGAATTATGTAGTTTTTAATATCTTATAAAGTAAATAACAGAAGTTAACTATGCGCATAATATAATCATTTTTTGAAACATTAAAATTAATATTTAAATTTTTTAATTAATTTTAATATTTCAAAAAATGATTTGAAATATTATAAATAATTTAAATATTTTAATAATTGTTTTATATAATATTTATATGTTTATATTTTACAGATTAACATTGTCTACAATTCCGTACATCAAATTGGTGAGTGTTGAATTATTTAAAAAAATTTTAAGCTAATGTATTTGTGAAAATTATATTAAATATTTTATATATGTATATATATATATATATATATATATATAAGATAAAAGTATCAGGAATAAACCTTTTTTTCTCTGATAATTATAATATAATTTGCAATAATAGATGTATCGGTAAAATCCTTTTTATCCTTATTTTAATTCTTGCAAATTGTTTGATATCTAAATTTACCTTTTTTATACTTATTATGTATTGAAATGTGTTATAAAATAACTATTAAACATTTCTTATTTTTTATGTTTATAACATATGCACGTTGAAAAAATCTCTGTTATGATACACATTCAAAAATTAAACACATATATACAATAATTTATCTTAATTCATTTATTTCAAGATAATGAATTTGTGAGATATATATAATATATATTTATATATAATATTACGATTAATTTGAAATTTTAATTCTTTTAATATGTAATAAGTATAAAAAAGGTAAATTTAGATATCAAACAATTTGCAAGAATTAAAATAAGGATAAAAAGGATTTTATCGATACATCTATTATTGCAAATTATATTATAATTATCAGAGAAAAAAGGTTTATTCATGTATCGTACAACACATAGGTACATAGGTCTTTTTCCAAATAATAAGCTATATTGGGGTTAATGCATATATCTATGACTGTTGCCGAGAATCGGGGTTCATATATTTTCCTACTAACTCATTGTCAGACGAATTTACAAGCGTATCAAAAGGTACAAACATATATATTTTTGATGGTGAACAATATATCTTACATTGTCTATTCGAGTGCATTTTTTATGCACAATAGCTCACAAATTAAGCGATGTTTGACTATTAATTAGCTCACAATTATAATTTGTAATTTTTTATAATGTAAAATTATTTTTAATTTTCAATATTTGGATATTTAAAAAGTCATTTATTAATAATATAAAAAAAATCTTTATTTTTATAGTAATATCTTGTTTTATTAACTATAGTAATAAATATGTAGGTAGATCATTCCATTAAAAAGTAACTCGCAATTAGCTTCTTAGAATTATTTGTATGATATAATTTATTCAAATAATTTATTTAAATAGTTATTCAAATAAATTATGTCATGAAAATAATTCTAAGAAGCTCATTGAGTTACTTTTTAATGGAATTATCTACCTACATGTTTATTACTACAGTTGATAAAATAAAATATTACTATAAAAATAACGACTTTTTTATATTAATAAATCTTAAATATCCAAGTATTGAAAATTAAAAATAATTTTACATTTTTGAAAATTTAAACAAATTTATCTAAATATCTATTTATTTAAATACATTTTCCCTTTCTAAAAAAAGGCATATTAAGTCGATTCTTGAAAGTCTCGAAGTATTGTTGCCTCTTTTTCGCGATGTTGATCAACTATCTCGGTACGTTGTGCGTTATATTCATAATATCAAGAGGCTGTCATCGCTCATCGCGAGGGTTAACAGTTTAACAGTTAGTCCACAATAAAATAAAATAATATTAATATGTTTTAAATTTGTTATAATACTTTTAAATATTATAATATATTATTTAAAACATTATTATTTTATTTAATTTTATTTTGAACAGTCTCTCATCGAGAGGTTGTCATCGCGAGGGTTAGCAGTTTGACAGTTTGTTTAAAATAATAATATGTTTTAATACTTTAAATTCGATTAATATTTTTGACAGTTATCAGCTGATTTCTGTCAAAAAATATTAATCGCGAAAAAAGTATATATATTATAAATACATATTATAACATATTATATTATTTACAACATATAATTAAAACAATATTGTGTAAGTAATATAATATGTTATAATACTTTATCTGCGATTAATATTTTTTGACAGACATCAGCTGATAACTGCCAAAAATATTAATCGAATTTAAAGTATTAAAATATATTATTTAAAACATATTTTATTTTATTTTGTTTTGTTTAAACTGTCAAACTGCTAACCCTCGCGATGACAGCTTCTCGATGCTAGGAATATAACGCACAATGCGAATTGAGACAGCCAATCAGCATCGCAGAAAAGAGGCAACAATACTTGCAAGAATGGACTTAACATGCTTTTTTTAAAAAGAGAGAAAAAATATGCGAGTAAAGCAGGGAAGATAGTTCTATATCTGAAACGGTAATATAAAGATAACAAGATGCGATCTCGATCTTATAGCGATAAAAGACACAGCTGTGCGCTTCCAATTTAAATTTCATTGAGTTTACGGCCCGCGCGCATTTCGTTTAGTTTTATTTACTATAATTAATTTTTCAATCGGGGGGAACGAAGCAGCCTTTTACGATGCCGTGGATTAGCGCCTCGTCCGCATTACGTCATTGCGAGGAGCGTCGTGCAGCTAATAGAAAGAGGCTCAATGTCCGAGCTACGTTAAGGTTCACATGAGTTTACGACCGACGCGAGTTTGCTCTTATTGGCGGACCCTTCTCTGTACGCTCCTCGTAACACTTCAACTTTACAAATCGCGATAAAGGCGGACGTTACGCCTCGGTAATGTAAAGATCGGGTTTACGGACTTTGGCGATGCTTTACAGCCACGCCGGATTGCGTGAAAAAGTCTACAGCGATGGCGATATGAAGATATTATCCCGCGCATGGCGGATATATCATGATGGAAGTATTATAAAGTCAGTGAAAGTGAGACTCTTGTGAATTTATTCGACACATTTATGCGACGGTATTCCATTACGAAGACAAGTATAGGAAGTTACTGAGAAACAGGCTTCGCCGCTTGTTCGAAGCGATTTTAAATGTTAAGAATTTGTTTTTTAACACTTTTTTGATTTTAATATTCATTGTGTTGATGGAAAATAGAAAAAACCACTTATATAGTTTATTGCTTTATCGTATTGGAAACAAGCGATATTACATCTCGTCAAAAAAGGTGATACTCGAATATAAAAAACTTTAGACACACTTAGATGACACATTATATACCTTTACGCAATAAGCCATATTTTATAAGAATATTATTCTCCACAGCGAGATATTTCTCGGTGTCGTCAAGGTGGTAGACCGTGACATCCGGTTTTACGATCTAGAATTGAATATAATTTACGACATCCGTATATGCTTATTTTTTACATAATACATTTCCTCCTAATACATTTTCTTCTAACCGCAAAGCAAGATTATAATATTTCGTCTCATTTCTTTCGGAATAAGGGTCTTAAATGTCGTCGATATTCACAAGATCAACGATTTTTTTTTTATATCACCTGTACTTTCCTCAAAACGGGAAAAATCACTATCGTGATGCCACATGCAATCCTCCGATAAAATTCCACATTTACTTTCGAATCTTTAACACTTCTTGCGATTGACCTCTATCTTGCGTTAAGTTTCGTCACAAATCCGCATTTTAATTTTCAAATTTAATTTGATCATAAACAGATATATATAAATCAATATCGAATTGATTTACGACTTTATGAATTTACCTACTGTTCGTCGCATTAAAAAAATCAAACTTTTGGGCAATAGTTTTAAATCTCATTGGGTAATGTAAATAGCTTATTGAAAATTCAATGCGTCTCCATACAATATAACAGATAAAATATTTTTACGATCAAATTAAATTTAGATGAGAAACCATGAAATTTTTACATAAGAGATTATATCCTATGGTCTTCTAAATCGATTTCATAATTTCAATATTTCATAATTTTATTCGAGACTATAATTATATAATATATATCGCAATCTATGATCTAACACGTACCTTGAAAAGAGAACGTTCGAACGAGAAATTATTATTCCTTTGTACAATATTTTACTACTAATAATGATAAAAAGAGCGTAAGCCGCGCATCATACTTCAATTTCATCCTTTCGCAGCGAAGCCGAAATGATGTCAGAAATGATGATACTATCGATCACTCAGCTGCAGCTGAAAGACTTCATTGCACGCGCGACAGTTTCTTGGCGAACGACTGCGCCTTTAATTAGAGAGAATATACACTTATTTGCATAAAATATACAGGGTGTCCGGTGGTTCGCGTTTCACCTGTCGTGGACAGATTCCTGGGATCATTTGGAGACGATTTTTCCTCAGCGAAAATGTCGAGGGAGGTCATCATTTTTTGCATGTTCCCAATTTTTGTCATCATGTATCTTTGTAAGCCTTAAATTAAAATTCTATTAAAGTAAACTCTATCTGAAATTAACTAAAAAATGTGATTTTATTAATATTTTATTTCCACAAGGCTTAGTTTGTGAAAAACCCTTTATTTTCAATCGCTTATAACTGGAAAATTATTGGTGCCTCGACATTTTCGCTGAGGAAAAATCGTCTCCAAATGATCCCAGGAATCTGTTCACGACAGGTGAAACGCGAACCACCGGACACCCTGTATATGCATCGGAGTTGTCCCTACGGAGGGAATAGTTAAAACGGAGATACAGTAGGCAGAGCTAATAATATAAAAACGGCACAGCGTATGGGGTATAGGAGGGGAAGGCGGGAGAGAGATAGACGGAAAGATGCGGTTTCCGAAGAGGGAATACAACGAACGAACGAGAGCGAGGGGAAGAGGAAGAGAGAGATGGAGACGGATTCATCTTGAAATTGTATCGGCATCTGTATGGCCATTAGCATACTGGAACTGACGTATCTCCAAATGTTCTCATTAGCCGAAATTCATGGGCGGCTTCATCGCCCGGGGGGCTGTGGAGAGATCTTTCCACATACTTACCGACCTACAGGCTTGTTCAAGACTGACCCGAGCAGTTTTGTAAGGTTAATCTGGTAACTAACCTGACTTAACTCGCCGGGACAGGAATGTTAATAGCATCCGACTTATTGACGAACCTTACGTTGAACTGCGAGCCATCGCGCGCGTCGCAATTACGTAATAAAGTCAGGTTACGAGCTCACGTGACATACATACGTACATACACACGCACACTTATACATATGTCATCACATGCAATGTGGTCGATTCATGAATGATTTCGTAAGTTTCCAAATCAAATTTCTATGATTATTATTAAATCTCGCGACGAGATTCTCTCGTTGGATGTATCTTAATATATGATATATATAATTGCCGGCTATAATTTAAAATACAAAACGTATCATATGTCGGCGTCTCTCATTAAAATTAATATCATAGAGTTAGGAATGCTGATTTTGTTATCGAAAAAGAGAGGATGCTGCGAGAGACAGCGGTTGTTTTTAATGTAAAACACGCGCGCACAAACACGAAGAGTCGTAAATTATATTTCATTAAAATTCTAGTATCCTACTCTCTTCTCATGATACAAGTATCTATGTAATAAACAATACGGTGATATGAAAATTATACCGCTTGAAACATCTGTCGATTTGTTTTTTGAAGATCGTATTTCTTATAGAATGATTATTACACACACATACATCTCGTGTGAATTGTTAACATCGTAAACATTATGAATTATGAGACAGATAAATAAAATATTCCAATGTGTTGTTCTCGATATCAGCTTATTGCTTATGCGACAATTGTTTATCTGTGACTCAAATTATGCATGAAATTTGTATTATAAATATATAGGATTAAAAACACATGTGATAAGATAAATAACAATAATGTGCAATCAATTTTCTCACGAATAATCCGCGATTTTAATACACAAGTAAAATAGAATTAAAAAAATATATATACATATATTTTTATATATTTTTATATATACACAAATATATATATATGTATATACATATATAATAAAACATATACATTTGAAAAAATAATAAAAAGATATAGGATAAAAAAAATAAACTATGGGAAAGGGGAGCAAATCATGCGACCAGATTATTGGCAGGTTCTGTCAACGAGGACTTATAGTTACGCGATTACAACTACGAGAATTCGCAAAGCTAAGGAATGCCTTTATATGCAAATAAGCGAAGTGGAGAGAAGACTGCTGAAGGTTAGATATATTCACGGTAGTCAAGAAGAAAATTTAGGATTCTCGATTCTTAGATATGACTGTCGATTGGCTATCCGTTGCTACCGTTAGTTCTTCTACCATTATTACTACCGATGATGATGACAGATGAAGTATTAATGATCGGCAGCTAGCTTGGAGAAAGATCCATCAATGACAGACGCCGATAAACAGGCGTTAGGCATAGCTAAGCGATATCGATGATTATGCAAAATGTTATAGGCTGCTGAAGTGAGACATCTTAAGTTTGAATCATGAAAATTACAAGATTCAAGCGAAATACACATGTATATAATTAATTTTTTTTTTCAATTTCAAAGTTTAATATAAATAAAATATAATATAAAATATTTTTACATATTTCAAAATTTTTTCAAAAAGATATAAATTTCCTCATCTCCATCTCTAACACATGTATTATATTTTATCATATATTTCAATATAATTAAATTCTACTTATGTTTAATTATTATGTTTAATTATTCATATATAGGAAAACAAAATTTTTTTTTAATTCGAGAGGAACAAAGTACAGAATATTATAAAAATGTATATCAAGATATCATATAGATATATTAAGATATCTCGTATTAAAAATTTCCGTCGTAGACTTACCACGCTATAAACTATTTTTGTCGTTCGAATGTATTTTACAGACCCATTTAGTAATGGATATCAATAAGCCGCTTTTAAAAAAGCACTAAACGCCCTCATCTAAATAATAACGCCCCAGTTTTAAATTAACTTTAACGGCCGTGCGTGACAAGAGAACGATTCCGTTTGAGTGCGAGAGCAGGAAGAGAGGGCGTGCGAAAGAGAGGAATAGAGGGAAAAAAAAAGGAAATCCGTGGAAGAGAGCCTTCGGGGCCTTAGGCATAAATGCAGAGAACGAGCTGGCGCGTGATCTCACGCACTCGCCGTAGAGTCGCTCTGACTTAGAGCAGATCGCTGAGATGACTGCGAAACGACAACGAACCAGTGCGAAGTCAGAGCATTCGTGCTCTCCGCAGCTATGAGACGAGGTATGCATTAAGTGCACGCTTTCGTCCGTCTCATACGTTCGCTATAAAATTGCGCGAACGCGATTTTTCTCAATGAACCGATGGTTCAACTGGATGACAGATCAATCTTTATTTTACGAACGTTATATTTCGAAATTTTCTTTTTCTTCAGGAAATATACAGTATTAATACATTTACTAAAATGATATAAATAATATTATTAGTAGCAACATTTAATATAAAAAAATAATTTAAAAAATTTTAAATATTGGAATAATAATAGTATCCCTACACAGAGAGAATTTTCTCTTAGAATTTACCCTGAAAATTATGGTAATCGTGGGACAATATGATATATGGAAAGAATTTTATGAGAATTTCTCTGATTAATATTTATTACAATAAAAAATAATATCTATCACAATAAAATATAAAATATATTTGATTAATTTTACTAAAAGTATAGTAAAATTTACTAAAAGTATGGTAAAATTAATCGGACATATTTTTAAAATTCTTTCCATACCATATTGTCCCACGATTACCATGATTTTCAGGATAAATTCTAAGAGAAAATTCTCTCTTAGTTATACAAAAAAATTATGGAAAAAATTGCGCTCTCTTCAGTAGCTGCATAGCATGCGCCATGAAAGATTCACTCCGAACGATTTGATACACATGATTAATAACGAAAGGCGGAGAAAGAAAGTCAAGGCGGAGGAAAGGAGAATCGAAGTTGAAGTGGCGGCGGACGAGGTTGCTTGATCAGAAGGTTCAGTAGTTGGTCGATAGACTACATCGCTCCCTAATATTTTGCGTCTATTGTAGGGTTTCATTGTTGTCCCTATATAACGATCCAACCTGACCCTTTCCGCCTAATCCGCGCGGCCGATCCGAATGGCAATCGTCGAGGAGAGATTGACAGTTTAAAATATGTATAATGGATCGACGCGTATGGAAACCTCCCATACTTCGAGACTGTGTGGGGTCTTTGGAACAGGAAGGGAGATGTGGGGGCCCCGCGCGATAACTGCGATGCTTTTCCATCGACCTTCCTTCATTCGCTGATCGAACCGGGAGAACGGATTAAATTGGACGCCGTGAATTAATCGGCTTCTGTTTGAGTGAAATTGGGCGAGTGTTGTTAGGAAACATGAGCGCCAGTACTTCATTGTCCGCGCGATTTCGACCCATGAATCTCTTGAAATCATACGTGTATGTGCGTGACTGCGTCGACCCCTGCGACCTGCATATATACGAATGTATTCATAGACGTATTCATTGGTAATCGGCCGCGCATGATATAAAGACATAAATTGAGCGTGTGCGTTCGAGATTTCTGTAATTACAGATACAGCAATGTTAATACGCATATACATATTTATTTATATTTTATATAAAATTAAAAATTTTATATATTTTATATATATTTAATTTTATATTTTTATTACATATTTAAAATTTTTTGAAAATATATATAATTTTAAAAATAAATATATATTAAAAATAAATATATATTAAAAATAAAATATATATATTAAAAATTCGAAAAATTATTTATGTCTTATTTTATCATAAAAGAACATTATATATTTTGAATATTTCTGAATATTTAAAAAAATTTTGAAAATAAAATATAATTTTTGAAATAAATATAAATTATTTTCATAAATATTTTAAATATTCAGAAATATTAAACAAATATGTTCTTTTACAATAAAAAGATACAAACAATTTTTTGAATTTACAAGTGTATTCTTTAAATTTAAAAAAATAAGAATTAAAACTTGAAATATCTTCTCTTTCTCGAGTATATATTTGAATAAATAATATTATTCAAAAATTCTTTTGCAACAATTTTGAGCGAGATTTTGCTATATAAATGTCCATTTTTATTTATCCAAATGCATTTATCCAATTTAATTCCATTTCTGCATAATTTCGAAAGAAGCATCTGTGACTGCATCGAACGGCATGCAACGATTCCCAGCAACTAAAATGTCTCGCTAGAATCGTCGCGGGCGATTATGCCCATAATCCCGCGTCGCGTTCGTTGTTCGTATTCCCTTCACGTTTTCGTTGTCTCTCGCGGACGTGGTAACGGTCAAACGGTGAAGCGTCCATTGGGTTTTTTCGATTTCAGGAACGTGGGTGTCGTGCTACTATCTTACGGTCGCCGGAGATCGAAGATACATTCCTAATGTTTATGCAATGCCGTTGGCAGGAACATAGCATACGCGTAGCAGAGGAGGATTTTTTTCGTCAGGAATAGGTATGCGATATCCAATCGCATTCGCGAGGAACGAGGAAGGGGAGGGAAAACGGCGAAAGAGGCAATAACGCATAACTCTGACATATATCAGATACGCGGATTCGCGAGTGTCTGCGACCACGAGAAAATTCCGTAACATCGACTATCTCGATAAGACGCATTGCAAAACCTATGTGAAGATGACAAAAATAGTCCCGTGACATTACGCTATACGAATAATATTTCTTTCCAATTTAAAGGTATTAAATTTTATAGGGAAAAAATGTAGAGAAGTTTCTCCAATATGTATACATTTCCAAGATTTTACTGTGTTATAAAAAGAAATATCCGATAGCTTTTTAAAAATACTCGTGTGTATATTAATTTGGCTATAATTGACGAGGCTACACGTACATTTAAACCATACAAACGGTATTATAAGAATTTGGTTACGATAATGTTACGCGTATACGATATACACATCTATGCTCACGGATGTGATATAAATTATACGGCAGCGCATTGTAGCCGAAAATTGAATTTATACATATAGTTTTAGATAGGAAAAGTTAGTGCTTACAACGCGCTTAACACTGAAAATGCCGAGGGGGCCAAAATGAAAATCCCGTGTAAAAATGTAAATGTAAATTCACACGATTAAGAATACGGCGCACCTTAAATTCGACCAGCCAGCGGACACGCGTGGGTGGCAGCCTTGTGTAAACTGCTGACAACATATCTAGTTTGCAGAACATTTTATAACCCGGGCGATCCCTTACATATCTACATACACGCGCGTGCGTGTACGTGTCGCAGTCAAATTCGACCCGTGGTATCCCTCGTACCAGGAGGGTGGAAATTTTATGATTGCTGCTCGTCCAATAACCTAGCGCTCTCTCCAGCCTCTTTCTCTCTCTCTGTTTCTCTCCCCCTTTCTCACTTACTCAACATTCCATTTTCCATCTGTTTCTCTCCTTTCTCTCTCTCTCATACACACATCATTCGGTAAAACTGCATACGTTGTGCTGTTTTTACGTCTCCTCTGGGTTTTCTGTTCCCATACGGTGTCATTACACACCTCATAAAGCAGAACACTATCGACCAGCAATATTTTCGCCAGAAACTCGATATCATTGACCACGCAAATCAATACCGTCCAAAGCCGAGGCGTCTCGCCACCCCAGAGCCATCAGGTTCCGCAAAATATAATTTTACAATATTTTATATACGAATGAAAAAGATTAATCGGTGACAATGATTGAGCAATGGACACCGTAAATAATTATAAAAAAGGATCAATTATTTATATGTACAATAATATTTAATTCTATAGTTTTCCCTCTTCCACAAAACTAATATACATTCTATAAAAAATTTAAAAAATAAGATTCTAAAAAATTTTACAATATCTCGATACGCATATTTTTGTGTTTTATGCAAAAATGAAAAGATAAACGTGATTTACGAGGAGAGATATCTGTAAGATATCGACAAGATGTGATGTTAAAAAAATCATAGTGCGATAAATTAAAGAAAAACGTATATACCTGAGAATTATGTGTATCTAACAAGACTGTGAGGATATCTTCATCACAGTCACGCGGAAAGGGCAGGTGATTATAAGGTCTTCATTGCTAATATTACGTAGGACGCGCACAACGCATTCTCCAGCAGTGGTTCTCCTTTAATGTAGATTATTACTTTATCTTTCACAAGAAATTCATTACATATTGCTTCGACAAACGCAACTTTAAGCAAAAATATCGTGAAAAAGCACTTGCGTAACAAAATTATCGATTGCAACAGGATTGCTCCTAGTTTTTTAAAAAATATTGTATAATTTTAAACTTAAACGATAAGTCTCTCATGTTTCATACTTACACATTTTTTACATCTTGTTATACATCTCTTTGCGCACAGATATTATTTTATGAAGTTTTATTTACATTTTTTCAAGATTCTTCTCGCATGTACTTTATTATGTATATCTGTCAAAATTTGATTTTTATTAATAAAAAAATGTTTAAATGAATATAAAATTTGCACATTATTATATAGGATATTATACAATACTTAAGAATCAACTTTATTAGGCAATAAACTAAGGTGAAAATTAGCGTTAATGGTTGCATTTATCCAAGCAGTAACTTCGAGTCAAAAGTTAAATTTAATCAAATGGAAATCAAACGGAGTTTGTTTAAGGAGCTTGTATCCACACACGTGAGAACCGATGGCGGAGAACCGTAACGACGTATGCACGTGTAGCGCGGATAGTTCTGCTCGTTAGAGGTCAGGTGGGGGTGAGTTAGCGGATTAATAACGCCTGGCACGAGCCTAATCAGCTGGTGTAGAGTTCACAGTACGGACGGTTGGTGCTAGGTACCCGGTATCTGTCCCGTTCTCTCGCTTCCTCCGACTTGTCTCCTCTCTCTTCCACCCTCAGTCGCGCGGACCCCCACAGAACCGTGCAGACCCCATAACAATATCATATTCGCCGGTTGCACACCGGGGCGGCCAACCTCCCCTGAGTTATTAACCTCTAAGGTTACCACAGCCACCCTCGCAGTGCCGACATAAGCCGCACTTAATTACCAGAAAAGCTTAACCACCGGTTCTTAAGCCGCTCTCACACCGAGAAAGACATGATCGATCCCAAAAGTCTCCAAAAATGATGATGAAGGTACATCCTTTCTGAATACGACTATTTGTGTTACCAGTTAATCAAATTATATACAGTCGAGATTTTTGAAACGTAAAATAAAGATAAGTAAAAAAGTAACTTTTTTTTATTAAGAATCTTTGTAAAGACTTCGCAGTGTCTTGTATCAGTATAGCTTAGAAGAGTTAATTAATACTCGTGGCGACCAAAAGGTCACCGCAAGTTTACCTATACAGTAATGACGTTCGATAAAGCTTTGTGAGAAAGGGTCGAAAAGAAAAATGGTGATAGGACGTGTGTTTACACAAACACGAATTCCATGTACGGGTTTAGCGGGTATAGTGGTAGTATCCTAGAGCGCGGCGGAGAGGTTCGCAACGTTGTTGAGTGCAATAAAGATACCCGTTTGGTCTGCAGCAGCAGCGTGAAAGTCAGGGCCGGCGAAAACTTTAAATTGGAAAAGTTTCAGCTCTCTCGCGGGCGTCTCAGTCCGATGTTTGACTCGAATAAAGGTGCAGAATGTTAAAAAATAACCGCGCCCGTCCTAGCCGCCTGGAGAAATATCTGGGAAAGGCGGATGAAGATTTACGAATTTTTATATCTCTCCTAGACGATGTAACCATCTGATTAACATCTTTTTATAATTACGATATCGGATTGGAATAACAATAAATCGAAAACTTGTAAAGTAGCTTTCCTTTGAGTTTGCATCTCTCGTAATCTATTCACAAGATTTAATATAGTTTAATAATTAATTATATTGATATATTAAATATCTCTTTCGAAAACATAATATAGAAAATTAATATTTTTAACACAAACTGTAATACGTAAATAATAAAATAATAAAATAAATTTAATCAAAGGCTTAAACTAATAATAAAAAGAATTAATACACTCGCAGACGATACATTATAATATATTTATAATATATTTTAATTATTTATTATAATATATAACACTCTTTGTTTATTATTATTTGTATACAATATATTGCATTATGCTTTATTAACAAGAGTTGGCAATAATTTATCTTACGTATACAGACAAAACTCCTTTGAAGAAGTTTGCAAAGTATTCGTTTCTGAATGGTGCCTTGTAAGACACTCTTTCTTCTTATATTAAATCATGATAATCGGCATCTATCTTACATTAGATTATCTTCTCTCTACGCTTAGAAGTACCGATATCTCTCTCAACCGGCTATCAAATAATAAATAATCCCGTGGACAAGGCTAGGTTCATCAAGATATTACAAGCAAGTAATATATTTGGATATAATTATACATATGATACTCCAAGAGTTTTTTTTAAATTTACAACATTATTAGCATTACATTATAATGTAATTATATAATAATAATTCAGAAATATTAAAAACCAGAATTAACGAAGAATGTAAATGAGAATCTAAAACGAGGAAACTTTGTCCACATCGATGCGAGTTTCGTAACAGTTTCAGCATACGTATAGTCTTGAACTATCGGTATATCGGGTAGGCGAAAGTAATAATCGTAAGTCATACGTTGAACGATCATAAATATTCGATATTAGCGTTGATACGTAGAAATTAACATAATCGTTCGCATGCTACCGTCTGACCGCGGTATATCCGCTTGCAACGGTAAGGAGAGATCATTTATATCATTTTCTTGCATCGATCGCGCGCGGACGTGTGTATGTATGACTTCATGATTCTATAGGGGTTCGCAAATCAATCGTTACATACAAGCCGGACTCGCACTTCATCGTTTCGTCGTCGAAATAACAAGAATGTGACAATTATCTTTATCGTTTTATTAATGAATGTAATATATCAAAGATTATTAAATTTATATCTAGGATCTTTTTTAGAGTCAATGTGGCTTCAAATATCTCAAACATTTTTATCGCATTTCGCTTCATTGCTATCGTAACTGAATAAATAGCATTGGCCAACATTGTTTTTCGCTAAAAGCGGTAATTATCTCCCTCGAATGCAAATGAAACAATCCTTACGACGATTTATACTTTAAATATAAATAGCTCACATCGCATTTGCACTTTTATAGAGTTTTACGTATAATAATTCATAGAAAAAGAAGTATGTGCGGTAAATATATATCAATTATAAAAACAATCTCCTTTTTTTCGAGGTCGATCGTACGCGAGTACATCATCGATACTGGGAATAACGCGAGTTTAAAAGATCTCGTCTTTATTGGGAACCTTAACTGCATCAGCGAAGCTAAATACGGCTTAATGAGACCGGCTTGATCTTACGATTAAAGATGTCTATACGCGCGCATGTAACGTTACCTACCGATGCAGCATTATGAAATCAACGATACGATGATAAACATGTTTTACGTCAGTGGAATCGAAGTTTACGAAGGTGATAAACGTCCGCAGCTGATGGTACATGAATTGCAAATAGACAAAGCCGTTAATAAACGCGTTGTTATAAATCACTTCCGCGGGAATGGCTCCGTATATTAAAAGCTATAGATTAGGTTTTCCAGAAACTCGTAAAGAAGAAAATTGATATAAAAGATGCGCGAAGATCCTCTTTTTATCGCCATATTCGGTAAATGATGAGTAATGGACAGCGTTATTAACGATTTATTTATTTATGATTGACGAAATCAAAAACGATAAAATTTAATTATCGCGACAAGTTAACTGTTTCCAGTAGTGTCGCAAGGTTTACCTCTTGACTAATAATTAATAAATAATTAATTTTATATGAATGCCCGCGAGGAACGAATGAATCAATAGGAACATTTGTGTGTGTGTGTGTGTATTCCTCTTGTAATCTTGGAGGATCGAAATCCTTCGATAAATCGCAGCAGCAGCGCGACGTCACATTTTCACATAAATTATAGAAATACCATCGGCGACGTTGTAAATCAAAGTTTGCGATCGCAATTAAAAATCGCGATGCACGAGAACGCGAATGTACGTATAAATCAAACTAACATCGCGCGGCTCCCCTTTTGCATATACCGTTTCGATAAATTGATCTTCTAACGAGATTGAACGAATATATATAGCTCTTTCTAAGGTCATCCTCTGAGTGAGAGAGATTTTATTTCCGCAGCGGAAGAGATTTAGGTCAAAGATACATTCATCCGAAAACAATTTCTGCAATGACAATATAATATTTATATACGACACACAACGACATTTAAATCAGATATAAATTTTTGATCGATTTTTTCATTTGCAAATGTGTCTTTAACATACCCGTACACGTATATGATTATAACTGCTGTCATTGAAACGGCTAAAATGCATTTGAGAGAGTGATCTGATGCAACGTATCGTGCAGTCTGGATGAGGGTATTGTAAGAGGGAAGTTAGTCCTTAATTTATTCGTCTCTACTCTCGTCGTCCAATGAACCGATGCAACGGCAATGCAATTATTATTAGCTTATTATTATATAATTGAACGGACTGCAGTTAATGAGGCCTCTTGAGACAGCTAACCGTGGAGTCAGTCAGAGCATTGAAGAATCATCCATTTATTTGTGTCGAAGGTATAATTGACTAGAATTAGCCGGGATTGAACATTCAGGATGCAATCTATATAATACACTCGCGATATGTAAAGCAGAATATACTTCTTCTCGCAATAGAAGACACATACAAACTTATAAATATGTGTAATTTATTAAAGTATCTTTAAAAGTATACACGTACAAAAGAAATATATACAAATATGTATTATATGTCGACTAGTGTTAATTCTATTCGCTTCTAAAACAATTAAGCACAAATTATAGTTTAATCGCAGATATGCTTGAAAAATTGTCAAGCTTTTAATACCGAAACTGTAATTTAACTCTTTAAGGGAAAAAAGAAATATTATAGAATGTGTCTTTCCTCGAGTATAGCGTACATTGCGAAGAATGCACATTAGTTACTAACAAAAGAGCCGCCTGCAGATAGGTTTTTGCCGGATTGCGATAAAAACGGTCAGAGATTCCGTTTCTAAGGCCCAATTACTCGTGTCATTACACTTCTGGATTCCAGAGACAAGTGCGAGGTAAGAGTTGGCACCGACCGATGTTTTTCACGGAGGCGAGGCCTCTGCTTATGTAGAAGCGGTTTCAAATCTGGTTAGGCCTCAGTCGCGGATTTTGTAATCCATAAACGTCATATGGCGCGCGGCGCGTGCTCCAGTTCCATTTATGGTGAAAAACTGCAACTGTCCTTGCAGGTGATGTGTGTACGCGAGTACGTTGCGAGATAGGCGCGAGCACGCGAACGTTTCTCTCATATCCATTATAAGAGGCATATAGTACGATCCCACTGTTGTTAGAAATAGTAAAGATTTCTAAGATTTTTTTATTTTTTGTCCGCAAACACATTACCACGAATTCTTCATATATAAAAAGTCTTTCAAAGAAAACAATTTTTTAATATCATTATATTATATATATTTAATATTATTTTTAATATTAATTATATATTATTACACAGTATATTTTATATTAAAATGTAATATAAATTTATTTATAAACAGTTTATACAAAAATTATAAATAAAATACGAGACAGATATATGAATTAGTACGCGCTTTGTTTGCTATATTTTCGTGTACAATAATTCAATAGAAGACGTGACATATAACGTAGGAGAATACCGGTGCGGTATTAAGGCAAGGCGAGCCAATCTCGGAAGGCGAAAGTATTTAATTTGCGGGTAGGGAAGGGTTAATGAGCATGAAGGTATTGTAGCCAAAGATACACGTACGCATCCTTCGGCAGGTCCCGTCCTTCCTCCCCGTGAGAGAGTGAGAGTCACTTGGGGCGAAAAGGGGAAGAAGTTGGGTATATTGCTGAATTGAGGAAGGCGGTCTTACAAAGCGCCCCGTAAATCCGCGCCAGGTTCGACATTCGACATTCTCTCCGTTTTACTTCTCCCCTTCCGTCCCTTCTCTCTCTCTTTCTCTCGCTCTTTTTCCCCCTTTCTTCCACCTCCGGGTACAACAATCCGCAGTATACGTTAAAGCATTAAAAATTCTAGGTGGCGCACACAGGGGAAGGAAGATATTCTGTCCCGGTCGGTTCTCTGGACCCGCACGAAAAGGCCTGGGAGTCGCGAAATTCCACGGAATCCTTCATGTTACGATCTCTCCTGGAACGGTGAGTTATTATTTTAGAATCAAACAATATCCGTTTGCGATTCGAGCGGCTTCGAATAAAGAAGAAAGGGAATCCGGTCGCCACATTTCGCGCACCTACTGTCCGAAGCCTGTGTTAAAACAAGCTCTCGAATGGTCATTTATAAAAGCGAAACACCTTTTGTTCGGATGCGTGCAAATAACGCTAATATTTACATAGCATTCGTATCTCTTTCTATTATGTGATGCGTTATTAATATAATAATAATGCAACATTATTTTCAACATAATTGATTAAAGTATGAAAAAAATATATATCATATATATCACATTGATAATTAACGAAAGTTTATTATATGAATAAGATAATTACAAGTTATTTGAATTTGCTCTCGTTCCGGAGCAGTTTCTCTTTTCGTTATTATTCAAGACAATGGATTTAAGACCGTCTGCCGTTGTTACATACAAATTCGTCAAAGCAATGTCGCAAACAATGGGCCGTTTAGAGTCGCGAGATACACATAAATCATAGAACACCGCTCCTTCGGAGCTCCAGACGGAGAGAAGGAAACAAGTAGGATATATATATATATATATATATATATATATATATATATATATCAGAAGAGAGAGGAATAGTTATATAACTCTTCGTATATGCGTAGTGAAATTTACGATTGTCACTGGTAATACTAACGGTGCGCACAGTGAATGTCGCAGACATGTATGCAGGTTTCTGGTACATCATCTTTCCCGTTGCTCGCAACTAATCCGTTTAGCGATACGCGCGAGCTTTGTTCTTGCGCTCCTCTCTCTCGCTGCAACGACTTACTTTAGCGATTCAATATTATATTATAAATAATAAAAAATATCGTATCTTTGAGGAAAATATTCAAAACTTTTCTACTTATCACTAATTGTCATAATTTGAATTTAGCAACAAAGCTATACGTATTTTCATCCATCGTTCTGAATAATGTGATGAGTCCTTCACTCATCATGGCGATTTCAAAGCGCAAAGCCGAATTACGGCGACTATCGTGGCTAGTAGCCAACACGGCTAATATGTCATCTCTGGCCTCTTGCTGGAACGGTCGGAAAGAGCAGCAACCCTCGGCCGCTTTAGCGGCACACCGGCAATAGCGAAGAGACAGAGAAGAGCAAGAGGAAGAGAGGCGAGATGAAAGAGGAGGCGTAAGAGTGACGGAGAGCGAGAGGAAGAGGCGACAGAAACGGGAATGGGTGAACCCGGGCTGTCGGTCGTTCGGATCGGCCGGGCGGCGGCGAATCCGGGGATACAAATGGGCAAAACACCGCTCTGTACGGATGCCGCGGAGCCGGTTGCAGGTGGCGCGACCGCCGATAAATATGTCAGCCGGCAACACCACGGCAGCGTGGCACACCGCGCCGCGACTCTCGTAGCCTCCCGGTACCCCGGTACCCCCGGCATCGCCGCCGTCGAGGTGCCCACGGCATACCACGTCGTGTATACCGCACGTCGCACCTCCCAATTCCTCTTCGGCACTTCTCTCTTCTCTCTTTCCCGCGCGCCCAGGCTCGACCCGCGTTCGGTTTTCTCACTTCTAGTCTCTATTCACATTTCTTCCTCTCCTCCCCCATCTCTCACTTTCTCTCGTTCTTTCAGAGTCGCCCTTTCTTTCCTTTTTCTCTCTCTTTTCTCTGTCCACCGGCCTCTCGTATCGACGGATCTCTCTTCCACGGACGTCGCTGCCTCTGTCCTCCTCCAGGAGAATCGGTCCCCGCGCTTTTATATTGTACATTTGAATATTATGGAAATGTCGACGCTCTCGTGGACGCGCGGAATCGTATTGCCTTCTGCTTCCATCCGACCGGTAGTCCCGCGAGAAGAAGCCGCGGAGAGGAAAGAGCGTCGAAGAGAGAAGCTCGGACTGGGAAGAAAGATAGTTCCCCTCCTTCCTCCCTGTCTCCCTGCTTCCCTCTTCCAAGCATCCTCTCCGACGAATATATATCGTAGGAGGCATGCGGCTACTATCTGCCGCCGCATCTATCATATCCCCTAATGAGGACGCGCACCGGCATCCGGAGAGAAGCGTATTCAGAAGCGCGTTATTATATGCCACTCAGTCCGGGGCCCGTGCCATTTTCGGGTTTCGTCGGGGGGGACTGTCGTCGACGTGCTGCTCTTTCTAGGGATCCGCTACCTGGCCTATTCGTGCAACAGGTGAAACGCATCTCGGTCTTTTTAGCCGGCAGACGGCACCGGAAAGACGTCGCGACGAGATCTGAATGAATTGCGTCCGCATACTTTTTTCTTCCTAGAAATTTATATATTTTTTTTTAAATTCAGTTTTTATTCCCGAAATCTCTAGGTTGTAACAGGAATGTCAGTTCCAAAAATATTTGTTTTTTCTAGTCGTTTTATTTATTTTTCATAGTTCTGATGTATCTGATAAAACAGATAAAAGATGAATATTTGAATTCTTGTATTTATTATTCTGATAATATAAGAGGATTCTTGTTTCGAAAGTGCATATATTGCACGATAATTCATAGCGATATCGAATAACGCAGGGGGGATGAGAAAATTTAAATAATTATTCAATTTATCTACCTTTTGGGAGAATTAAATTTTTTTTCACAACTATACAGTCACGTTTCTCGGGGCACAACAGTGCCTCGATTCGAGCTATGCTATCGATTTCGAACTCGACCACCGAATTTCGAAATTCGTATGTATTGCCGGAGCATGCAAAACATGATCGAGCGAAACAACTCGCGCGGATTCATCGGTCGCGATCGGTCCATCGCCCTTGGGCGAACACAGAATAACAGACCGCTCGAAAAACCGCGACGAGTCGAAATAATACGCGAAAGAGACAAAAAGAGAGAGAAAGAGAAAGAGACATTAAAGAGCAAGCGAGGTGAGACGCACTCGGAGTTTCGGTGTTGAATTCACGTATAGCCCGGCTAGCCCCGGCGCTACGAAAACGCGAGGGAGAACGGTTACATGATCGTTCGGTCTGTTGGTATGGGCCTTTGGTTACCGGTCGGCCGTTGTTTTCACTCTGTTATGCAGCAACTGAAGCACCGTTGCACACCGGAGTATGTATAGTCGGTTTATACACTAGACATCTCCCTCCTTCCACCCCGTTCGCCTGCGCGTCACCGCGCTATACTCTATCCGCTATATACCCGCACGCCAATCGAGGATAGGTCCAGCACGAGCCGTGCTGTCACCGGCCGTGGCGCGGTGGACCAGGTCGAACCTGGCCTGGTCCAGCGTCGATTCGACGTGGAGATGATTGTAGTTGCAAATGGGCAGTTTGCATCAAGAAGCGATCTTCCCCCTAGTCGACAGAACATGCACAGGCCAATGCAAACAAAGTTGACCCGAACGTCCCGCTACCGGCGCGGTCCCGTATATCCCCCCTCCCCCTTTGTCCCTCCTCTTCAACCCATCCTCCTCCCCTGGGTCTATAGAACTCGACTCACTAGCCACGGCAAGTACACACGGGCTAAAGTATACAAATACCCATCTTTGACGTACCGGAATCAGCGCGCCCCTCGCCCGTACGGCGTTGCCCGTAGTAATTGTCGCTCGGCCATGGACGGCTGGTCCCCCTTCACCCCTCCCCTCTCCCTTTCCCCGTAGAAGGTTTAACAAAAATTCGATTAAACGCGCGCTCGAATTAGTCGCGCGGTTGACACTGCTTCTATTCACTTCGCTTGTGTTTTGACATTTCTTTTCCGCATCATAATTAGTGATTAAAGAGAGAGATGTATAATAAAATAATTGGAAAGAGAGAGCAGCAAGATATTAAATTCGCCGAATTATATAGAGACTAAAAAACAAATACGATATCATATACCCATAAGAGAAAATACCTTCATTTGATTCTACGACAAAAATTATGTGCAAACAGTCAGCTGATTATATCGATTCAGTTATATCCGTTTATATATATCGAGTTTTGATTGTACAAAGCGATATTTATTTAACAGAAAAACGCGAGAGGAAGATAAAGAGACAGAGGGAAAAAGAGAAAGAGGGAATGCTCCATTTCTCCGACCGAGAACAAAGTCCAACGAGTTCGATATTTATTCGGTAGATCGTGGATAATTCTACTTCGCTTCTGCCCAATCTGGTTTGGAGAGAGAGCGAGAGAGCCTAGCGATCGCGGTCGAATTGAAGTATATACGACGTAAAAATAAAACAAGCGCGCGCGGTCCAGTAGGTATATATACCAATGCAACTCTACGGAAAATCCCTCCCCTCTCGTCATCCCCCTCGCACAGCATCCTTGGCGGCGAGTGCACGCTTCGCACTGTCCTAAAGGGAGGAAGGGGAGAACAAGGCTGGACGATACAGAGCTTTGGTCAGTTAAACATGCGCATATTGCATGAAACTGGTAGTAGGCGACTCCCAGAGATCGACCTCTGTATTAACACCTCCGCTAACGGCGCGACGGAAAGCCGTCCTGTCCTCTTCTCTCCTTGTTTCGCGCCTCATCGTTCCTCCCTTTTACTTTCCCTCTTCGCGATGCGCCTCTCTCTCTCTATCTCGCTCTCTGTATGTGTGTGTGTGTGTGTGTGTCCTATCGAATAGTTAAACCATTATTTTCAGTCCGGACAGCCGGACAAAAGGAATCGAGCTGTTTGCGGTTGCTCGTAAACCGTGTATCGGTGGCCCGGCGACTCTCATGACTATGTTATTCATCAACTCGGATGCGGCTTACAATTACAGTTACTTCGACGCTTTCGGCAGGGACCAAAGTCTAGCCGACAAGGATGTTTATTCGGAATTTTGTTTCCTATCTTTGCTTTTCAGCCAATTGCAAGATATCAGAAGGCCATAATTACCAAACAATTAATGATTTTACACATTTTTATTTACAAAATCGTCAGTACAGATATATACATATTGTCTGCATAAATAACTAGGCATACGTGGAATTTTATATAAAATCATTAGACGACACACGATGTGTTGCGTCTGCGAAGCAAATTTGCAACTGTAATTCTTTTCCCGTGCGAATTCTTTTCTCTTGCGCACGATATAGATCCGTGCATTTAAGCGCGGATACTCTCAGCGAATGTATCTAGCCAATGTACATGTACTCATGCATACCCACGTTAGCTCATCCCAATCGCGAGGACATGCCGCATCATTACGTCCCGCTAATTAATTGTGATTTATCGATCGCAAGATGTCCGATCAGGGGTACATCTAGATAATACAATGCCGAGGCTTACAACGACAATGCTGGTAACGCGCATCTTGTATTGACAATTGGAAACTTCATGAAAATTGGTTGGCCATTACATTATTATTATTATTATTATAACGAATAATGGACAATATGAATTGTTTATTCAGCTCGTTAATTTTTATTACTTATAATATATATATATATATATATATATATATATATATACTTAATATATAAAAATATTACATATAAAATATTATATATAAAAAAATATTTATCCATTTTTAAAAATAAATTTTAACAACGCCATATGCTTACGCTATTGAAAACTCATTTAAAGATATTGACAGCCGAAGCTTCTGATCTCACAGAAATGAAACGTGCAGGTAGTACTTTCTACAACTATACTTGAGCTAATTTGTAAGAGAGCGGTCCCCAATAAAACGGAGCACACGATTCAGCGAAGATGATTCAGCATGGTAGAGGTACCGCAGTCTGGAAAGCAGACCGGATTTACTTGCGTTCTTTCGAGTGCAAGCTTTGACAAACGCGACAAATATTATGAGCGGTTCATCGATCCGTGAATAAACGGTTTAAAGAACTCCGGGTTTTTAGCGGTCGGGGACGACTCGCTCTCTCCTTGTGTCCCATCGTTTAGCTCGCGATCCGCGCGTTGAGATCCCGCGTGCCAAAGCTTTGTGATGTATTCTCGAGAGAGAGAGAGAGAGAGAGAGAGAAAGAAAGAGAGAGAGAGAAAAACGGGCAACTTGTTGCACGACAAAAATTCATGCCTGACGAAGTTCGGCGAATGACGCGCACGAAGATGTCCCGCATAATTGTCGTAGCCGCTGTCGCAACGGATCATCCGCAGCTGCTACGGGATAATAAGGACGCTTCTGTGATATTCCGCAAAATAATCCCTGAAACGAGACTCGGGGTGGCCCCTTCGACATTCGTCGTTTCACGCTTCGTCGTTTCGCCTGCAAAGATGAATCCGAAAATTCATTTTTGGAGGGAGAAAGAGAGAGAGAGTAAGTACGCTCCGCCGCTCCAAATGTGCAATTTTCTATAATTTAATATGAATATATATATATATATATATATGAGCTTAACCCCTCTCCCCCTCCCCTCCACACACTTTTATTCATTTAAATCCGTCGAGAAACGTTTCATTCTCCTAAAGATTTGCTAAAGTAAAGGATATCTTTGAATTCTTCTCGAATTTTTTCAGCTTTGCTGCAGGTGTTTGTAACAAACACACTTTATCTAAATAAAGAAATTTTTCTGTAATCAAGTTTCTGTATTCAAGTTATATATGTATGTTTCTATTGTATAAGAAGTTCAGAATATACGCCTATGAAGTTCCATCTATATTTATCACGATAAATGATTGCCTCTTTTACGGTTAAGACGTTATTCCAACTCTGCGCTTTCGGACAATAGTGCACGTATATCTTTGACTTTTCTTTATCCCGTTACAATTATCAGAGAACATTGCAGTCAATTCCCATTTCCTGGCGAATCGATATCCCTGATACGGCGCGCCCTATTTCTTAACGGAATCATTGTTATTGGCATTAATGGTCTGGCTCGAGACTTGATGCGCGCACACGCCTACGACGATGTATTATCCGAGATGGTAATTTCTATCAAAGAATAAAATGCAGTAAAACAGATTCTGCTATATTCGCGAATAAATGTTCCTTAAAATATAATATAATAGAAAAAAATTCTTTAAGATCTCGGTCATCTTCGCGGAAACAACGATTTTTCTCTTGATTTGAACAATTTATTTCTGACATCGTGTAAAAATTTAAATATTTCTCGCTTATTGTTGCAAGACCACGCCTTGATGAGGCCCGACAAATCGCGCTTCTGGAGAGTGCGACAAAATCCAGGATACGCATTTCCTGCTATATGTATAATCCGGAATAGGCGTATATGTATGTTCGATCGCGTATATATGTTGTCTGAGGAATCAACATAGTCGTGGCCATCGAATGGACTTGGCCGTTCGCCAAGATTCCCTAAACGGCGTTTGGATTTCTTCTGAAAAATCGACGCGAAGATTGAACCCGCGAACGGTCGTTGAATGGAGAAAGAAAGAAAGGGAGGCAGAGAGAAAGGAAAGAGAAAAGAAAGAGAGAGAGGTATAAGCTCGCGCTTCGCTTTTTGCACTGCCTCACCTCACCTTGTTCATTCGGCATATATAACGTTATAGAAAAGGGATGAGAGACGGAAAAAGGATGAAAGACGCCGAGAAAGAGAGGGATAGAGAGATAGAATCGTGTGTAAAAGGGGGCGAGAACGTCGTGAGTTGCCGTGAACTAAGCCGATCCAGACCCCTATAGAGAGGAGAGTGTTCTCTGCCAGTTTCTTTTTCCTGCTGTTTCCACCGAAGAGATTTTTCTACACTCTGTCTAGGGAAGAAACGGATATTCCTGATCGGCGACACGTGCGCGCGGTCGACGATGCGGTTCGTGGAAAAATACATTGCACCCGCGACGAGAGTATTTTTTGAACATTTCCGACCGGGGATTGATCTCAATTAGGAAACAAGTCATAAACATATTCTCATATTTCCTTTTAATATTATTTTATTTTTACAACAACAGGTGTTGCATTTTTCGACCAATTATATGTTATCAAAAAAGATATATATATCACATATCATCATTAGTGGATCCTGGGGAGGAGAGGTTGGGATTAAAACTCCTTATTTCCAAATTAAAAAAAAATCAGTTATTCTGATCTTATGATTTAATGCCGTCTATTAAAGATGTTTAATAGAACTCGAAGACAATTATAAGTAATAACAAAAAACTTTTTTTAAGTGTAAAAAATTTTTTTTAATTAAAAAAAAATATATAAAATATATATTAAAGAAAAATGAGATCAGAAGTTTCATGTTATTGATCCTGGAGTATAAGCTAAGCTTTGATACCGAAAGAAAGATATCAAACCAAATAATTTTGCTGAAACCTCTTCCATTATCGACGTCATCAGGATCCGCTAAATGTATGTAATCGATATATTAACAGCAAAAATATATAGGATACACAAATGTAAGAAATTGAAAATTGATTTCTTGGGGAAGAACGTTCAATTATCGAGTCGGCTCTTGACGAATTCAAGTATATTTAACACGTGTAAAAAGGCCGGAAACGTTTCTCTCGCATCCGCGGAGAATCGATCTTTCGCGAAATCGCCGAGACGTCCGAAATCGACGTCCGGCGTCGAAGCCAAATTTGCGCGCGCGTCCGCACAATAGGGCGATTGTGCGAGCGAGGAAGCGACCCTGCGTTCGCGAGCAGACCCTGCCAGCGTTCTCTCCGACAATTCCAAATATTATGACGTGCAAAACGCGCCAGACATTGGCGCGGATACCACTGCGGAGATGGTAATATCGCCTCCGCGATGTTATATACGTGCATATGTATACATATATGTAACTCTCTTGTCTTATAACCCGCACCAGGTCACTGCTTGCACGCACCACGACTCGAAGAACGAGCATCTTCCGAGCACGTATACTTGCCGATCTCGTTTGTCTGTTTGAACAACGCCTATATACACAGCGATCCTTTTTACGTGTTATCTTTCAGGGAATGCGAGACCCGGGATTACACGACGGCGACGTTGATTTTCCATCGAGGAACCTACTTGTAATCCCTACAATTTCGCGGTTTCCTTCTCCCGATAAGATCGATTGACATCGCGTGTTCGACCGTTCGTCATTTTAGATTCAGTGATTCGCGAAAAGCGGGATATTCCTGAAATCGATACAAAGACATTAATTCCGAGAATCGATGACAAGTCGAGTGAAAGCGAACATGACGTTCGGGATATTTTATGCTCGGTGCATAAATGCGTTAGATATCGGATTGCAGTTTTCCAGATATTCGCGAACACACATGCACAGTTAGCCTCGTCGTGTTTAAACAACTACGCGCTGGATGCACTCGCGTAAATGCTTTCTGTTTATTATCTTTCGCCGGAAGGAATCTCCCGGTGATGACAGAGGATGGTTTTACTGCCGAAGATTAATGAATAATCTGCGGTTTCGCAGTCTTACCTCGCGGTAGCAATCATCCTTCAGTCTCTAAATGTTTTAGCTTGTTCGGAATATGTAATTTTGCATTATCGTAACAATATTTGATAATCTTATCCGTGTCGATCTTGTGCATATATTGTGTGTAAGAGAAAATACTTTAAATATATCGTTCGTGAGACACAATTACAAGAAATCATAATTTAATTATTTGTACTCGTGCGTAATGCAAAGATGACAAATCGAAGCAAAGATGCATAATAAAAGTGCGCGTTGATCAACTGTTCGTGTAGAAACTTTCGAATTTTTATACTTACAAACTGGTTCACTATTGTAACGCCTATAAAAGCCCATGAACAACATCGGGGTCCATGACACCCTTTATGCTCTCGAACCTTTATCTTTATCGTTATGCGTCGTTGTTTCAAGCTCTTTATGCCTGACACGGGGTTCCCATTAACATTTGATTTACAACTTTCTACAAATCTATAAAGGTGCCTTCACTCACTCACTCACTCCCTCTCTTTCTCTCTCCTTCTCGTCCGTGGAGGTATAGATTTCCTTGGAGCAGATACGGCACACGCACATAAATATACACGATACGCGCATCTAAGTATCTTTGTACGTTTGTACGTTTGTACATCCGATCGTATAAGTTTTGGATGCTGCACACGCGGATCCGCCAAGTCTCGCCGTTCCCATCATCCCATCATCACCACCCCACCGTCCTATAAGAGGATCAGGACAATATTTGGCTCGGCAACGCGCGGCCAGATCGGCAGGCGCGATAAAATTATACGCGCTAGGCCCATAAACGGTCCCGAAATTCGGCCGTTAAAATTAAAATCTGCCGCGAGACGTTGTCCGCCGATGAATTACAGTCGCCGGTGCATCTTACGCGACGAGACCCGATCGGGGGACCATCTCCGGGTGGTTCCTTACTTTGTTATTTTATATATCGTTCTCTGCGGTAGAAAGAGAGAGAGAAAAGGGCTATACCCGCGGTTTAATATTGGCCATTTATTTCGCGTGCTCCTCGCACCATGATTTTCCAGTCGTTACAATGTAAAATGGACGAGAAGAGAATCAAGTCCGAATCCCACCTATCGTCATACGTGCATCTTTCTCTCTCTCTCTCTCTCTATACCGCATATCTCTTTCTGTCGTAGAAATATTCTTGATACGTCAAACAGAATGAGCTTATCCCGGATATATACGTTTCGTATACATAATTACCGTAATTTATTCACAGCTCTCTATATTATCTAATTCACGGACACTATTCCGTTATACTCTTTTCTAACTCTAATTTATGCTCAGATATTCGATGAATATTCATGAGAAGTAGCAACTTTGGAAATGTAGCAATAAGAATCGTGAACTCTTTCAATTTGCATACGATTTCATTTTGCAACCTTGTGATCGTTTGGTTGCTCGTAACATTGTATCTTTTTCTCTTTTTTTTTTTTAACAGTACGATAAGTAAATATCCGGACTGTATAATGTATATGTTAAATTTTCGGATATTTGAAATTATAATGCCAGTTTATCAATTCGTAATTAAATAATTCGAAGGAATCTTTCACGATAGAGCATACTTTATTCAAATGAAAGTACGTGACGTCACTAGACATTATGTAATCGGTACACGAAACTACTTTTTACTCTACTACTTTGTTAGACAGAGAGATCGGTTTTATACTTTTATAAACTTACACAGCTGCTTTTTTTTTTTTTAATCAAATTTCTGTCGCTTATACAATTCAGCGATAAATAATTCATTCTCTGACAGAGATTCTCCGAGAGAAAAAGAGAGAGACCGAAATAAGTGTCACAGTACAAAGTAGCGGCGAGTATAACAGCCCGGTTTATCGTGAAATATCGCCGAAGAAGCGCCGCATACCATAAATGATAAACTCGACTCTATCTTATTTCGAACTCGCTGTATTCTTTATCGGCCATAAAGCCGTAGAAAATGTCGAGCGGAGGGACGGAGGGAATAAAGGCTTCATGTCTCAAGCCCATAAAATCAGCGCCGATGTATTGTTGGACCCTCTCTCGCTTGCATATAATATGGCAGCGTGTAATAAACTCCCCGCGGCGTGTCCGCGAGACGATTGGGTATTACTTTTCGTTTTATTATCACTTTATTATTACCGCGAGAGTCGTGCCTTTATGGCCATATTAAGACGGAGTCGCCGCACAGAGAGCGCGATTCATCCCTCGCGATTCTCTCCTCTTCCATTTTACCACTCTATCAATTATAAGCCGAGGAGAGGATGGACCCCGAGCGCTTTTTCGAAGAACGGGAGTAATGGACGGTAGCGTATCCCATACGTTATAAAGTCAGTTGTCTCTCTTTCTCGCGAATACTATACCGCTGAGGATGCTAATAAAGATTCGCCATGTCCGGTGAAAATTTTACGAGCCGAGATATTAAGCTAATCCAGCTTGAAATAGTTAGTCGCGTTTAAACTTAATAACACGATGATGTCTTTCTCTCTCTCTCCTTCTCTTTAGAATATATACATAGATATACCATGGCTGTCCTAGTGACGTTTACAGCGTATGCGAACTGTTTAATACCGGCGTGATTTCCTAGTTCTGAACTCGTTCGGCTATAAATTCGTGATATGAGCGAGTAAAATTATCATCCGTGGACGATATATATTCATTTGAAGTTTATAAATATTGTTGAGTGTTGTCTAGTCTATTCTGGTCCTCCTAACATTGTCGAGTCTATCAATAATTTATATAGTTACTGTCATTAATACGCAGCGTATTAAAATAAGAGTTACAAGAAGGTTGAAAGGTTGAAGGTTATAAGAAGAGCATATATTAAAAGCAGGAACACACGATATGTACAAAAAACTATGTGTGACCACTAGCGGATCCTGACGTCGATAATGGGGGATGATTAGCTTTTATTTCAGCATCAACGACGTCGATAGCTCTTTAATGTTTGTTTTTCTTTACTTATATTTTTTAAACAAATTCAGCAAAACTGTTTTTTTTTATTTCCAAGGGGGGGGGTTAACCCCCAGGATCCGCTAGTGTGTGACAGTATTATATTGAACAAAGACGTGGTCGCAACAACAACGAGACGTGGGACTAGCAAAAGGAGAACGAAGGAAGGGCTGGCAGAGTGGCGGAGGGCAGGCGAAAGAAAAGAAGAGGAAGAACAAGAGGGTCAAAGGTGAAAGCCAGCCTCTCGCCCTCGCTGGGCGGAGAGATCCAATCGGAATCCTCGCTGGTACTCTCGGACTCCTTCATCCGCCAACTCGACTCGCATCATGCTCTCATTATACTCGTATCGTGAGATGCGATTAGAGGTGCAAATTTGTTGCGAGTCGTTGTTGCGATCCGAGAGTTCAGCCACGTGAAAAAATCTCCCGTACCTTCTTATTTCCTAATGCTCTTCTTTTCCTAGAGAGCAGATGCTTTTCGAATTATTATGTATAATTCGTTAATGTGAGATCTCTCGAGCGAGATAAAAATGCAATCGTAATGTAAAATAAATCAAGTTCGGTGATTTTAATGAATTTAATTAATTCAATTTCAATGTTATGGATATACATAAAATATTATGTTCAATCATAAAGATTGATATATAAGATACGTTTTTTTTTTAATAAGTAGGCCCCTGATAAAAATGTAGAATTGATTATTAAATATGATTATTTATCGTTACGTTTAATATGTGAGAATATCCAGGAAAGAGAAACATATAATATATATGCTGATGAAAATGTAAAAGGGCCCGAAAATATCTCTACGACATTCTTCCAGAAAACTTTTAGAAACTACCTAGGAGTAGGTTGCTCGTCGTCGAACTTTCGGGGTTTCAGGAAAAATAACCGATCGGATAAAGATCTTTATGTGAAATGGAGAGCTGAAATATTACAGCCGTTAGAATCCAAATTGGGCTCTTTTAAAACGCTCTGCAAGCTGTAAGGTATTTACAATTTCAGCTTGGTTTTGACGTACATACTGAATTTACTGAATAGCGGGGCCTCTCTGTTTCCATTCGCGAAACGCACTTATAAATATACTTTATTCCACAGCTGATACGATTTTACGATGATACGCGACGAATTTTTACAGATTTTAAAAGGCGATAATTTGATCGGCGCGATAATACTTGACATATCTTATTATACGACGTATACCGATTCTGATGCACACCCCTAATATGTTTTATGCTACAATATATTATATATTCAATCACAGATTTTATATCACACGTATATTTTTTCAATAAAGATAAAAATCGTATAACGTGTAACACTAAAATCACACAAAATAATCTTACAAAAAAGGACCGTTGCCATATATCGGTGAATTTTAATCTACTTTGCTTTACCGTGATTTCTTTTAAGCTCGCCATACATACAAATAATTTTGTGCTAATTAAAAATTATATGTGAATCTGTATATAAAATGTCATTAATTTTTTTAATAGCACTACAATAATACAAGCGCGCGTGCAGCGCGCGCCATTCTTCGATTTTATGTTAAAAAAATGATATTAAAAAAAAAATAATATAAAGTTTGTTTAAACTCGATTAATATTTTTTTATAGAAATCAGCTGATTAAAGCGTTAATTTGCTAATTAAATTTTAAAATAATAAGATGGTAAAAAATTAAAATAGTAATATGTTGTGAATAATATGTTATAATATCTTATTCTTGATCAATCAAAATTATTTAACAGAAATCAGCTGATAACTATCAAAAATATTATTAAAGAAACATTATTTAAAACATTATTATTTTAATGTTTATAACATTATTTTAAAATGTAATTTGCAAATTAACGCTTTAATCAGCTGATTTCTGTCAAAAATATTTAATAAAGCGAAGATTTGCTAATTAGAATTTAAAATAATATGTTATAGTACTTTAAACTAATATTTTTTGACAGAAATCAGTTTACTATCAAAAAATATTAATCGAGTTTAAAATACTATAACATTCTTTCTATTTAAAACATTATTATTTTATAATTTTTATAACATATTATTTTAAAAAGTAATTAGCAAATTAACTGCTTAGTCAGCTGATTTCTGACAAAAATTATTAATAAGGTGTAAGGTGTTAATTTGTTAATTAAATTTTAAAATAATATGTTATAAAATGTAAAATAGTCATATGTTGTAAATAATATGTTATAATGCCTTATCTGCGATTAATATTTTTAGACAGAAATCAGCTGATAACCGTAAAAAATATTAATCGAATTTAAAGAATTATATGACATATTATTTAAAAGATTATTATTTTAATTTTTATAACATTATTATTTTAAAAAGTAATTAGCACACACAAATTAACTGCTTAGTCAGCTGATTTCTGACAAAAATTATTAATAAGGTGTAAGGTGTTAATTTGTTAATTAAATTTGAAAATAATATTATATTATAAAATGTAAAATAGCCATATGTTGTAAATAATATGTTATAATACCTTATCTGCGATTAATATTTTTAGACAGAAATCAGCTGATAACTGCAAAAAATATTAATCGAGTTTAAAGAATTATGACATATTATTTAAAAGATCATTATTTTAATTTTTATAACTAACATTTTAATATTTTAACAGTTACAGGACGCGCAACACGTCAAGATCGTCAAGTCGGAGTTGTCCGGACCGCCGAGCCGAACCGAGCTCAGCCGAGCCGAGCCGAGCCGAGCGGAGCCGAGCCGAACCGAGCCGAGCTCCGAGCTCGCACGTACGCCGTACGCCACGACGCAACCACCGCCATTACGACTTTGCGACCTTTGCGTGCTGCGCGTCCCGTAACTGGCACAAGCCCTGTCTGTTGTTAGATGCATTTTCGGTTCGCGATCAACTTTTGCGTGCTCATCGCCGGTCCGCGACAGTACGAGTGTGAGTTTAGTGTGTTTACGTACTTAATTATCGTACAAATGCCATCGCGTCGCGAAATTGTGTACCGACATCGTGATCGCGATCGCACGGGCCAAGTCCATTACACGGGCGAGTCTACTATATACACGGGCGGATCGAATTACCGTTGCGCTTTCGACGCGAATTTCCAGAGTTTTTCGGCGTTGTCGATCCGATTTCCGACGTCGTTGAATTGTGATATATAAAACATAGTGAAATGCAGTGCCCATTTCGTGGAATATCGGCGACTCCTGACCTAACCTGAGTGCGTCGTGAAGTAGTCGCCGCATCATCGTCGTTCGATGAGGCCTTCCGATAAGCGAGTCTTGAAAAAAGCGGCGACGCGAAAACAGAGCATCGGTTTTATTCGCGCGCGAATAAGCTCTCGCGAGTCTCGCGTTTTACCGAAACGCGTCGAAGATTGTGATAGTTAAAACCCGGGCGTCGCCGCGCGTCGCGAACGAAAAAAAGTAACGCGAGTGCAAGTGTTTCGTAGCTTCTACGAGGAGGAGGCCCGGGGTGGCATCGGGCAACGACGGAACAACGATAGGGTAAATATAATTTACAATTTATTTAACTTTTTATTTGTTATTTGTGAGATTATCTATTTATCTTCACTCATTTTAATTAAAATATTTAATAGTAAAAGAATCTAGTTACACATTACATAAATAATTATATCTACATATCTTTTAAATATAATACAATGTCGAAATTGTACTTTATACATATACAAATATTTATTATTATTAAATTATTAAAAATTATTATATTTATTATTAAATATTCTAAGCATTTCAAAATATAAAGTCCAGGACATTTTATATTCATTATTATACAACAATGTAAAATTTGAATCATTATCGTGAAGATAAATAGATAATCTCATTATTTTAATTAAAATATTTAATAGTAAAAATAAATAGTAAAATATTTTAATTTGAATATTTTTTATAATTATTTTATCTTTTTTTTAAAAATATTTCTTTGCAAATTATGTAGTTTTTTAATATCTTAAAGTAAATAACAAAAAGTTAACTTTGCGCATAATATAATCATTTTTTGAAACATTAAAATTAATATTTAAATTTTCAAATTAATTTTAATATTTGAAAAAATTTGAAATGATTTAAATATTTTAATAATTGTTTTATATAATATTTATACGTTTATATTTTACAGATTAACATTGTCTACAATTCCGCACATCAAATTGGTGAGTGTTGAATTATTTTAAAAAATTTTAAGATAATGTATTTGTGAAAATTATATCAAATATTTTAATATATATATATAAGATAAAAGTATTAGGAATAAACCTTTTTTCTCTGATAATTATAATATAATTTGCAGTAATAGATGTATCGGTAAAATTCTTTTTATTCTTATTTTAATTCTTGCAAATTGTTTCATATCTAAATTTACTTTTTTTTATTTTTATACTTAGGTATTACACATTAAAAGAATTAATGTCTCAAAATAATCGTAATATTATATATATAAATATATATTATACATATATCACAAATTCATTATCTTGAAATAAATGAATTAAGATAAATTATTGTATATGTGTGTTTAATTTTTGAATGTGTATCATAATAGAGATTTTTTTCAACGTGCATATGTTATAAATATGTAGGTAGATCATTCCATTAAAAAGTAATTCAATAAGCTTCTTAGAATTATTTTCATGATATAATTTAATTAAATAATTTATTTAAATAATTTATTCAAATAAATTATGTCATGAAAATAATTCTAAGAAGCTTATTGAGTTACTTTTTAATGGAATTGTTTACCTACATGTTTATTACTACAGTTGATAAAATAAAATATTACTATAAAAATAACGACTTTTTATATTGTTAATAAATCTTAAATATCCAAGTATTGAAAATTAAAAATAATTTTACATTCTTGAAAATTCAAACAAAATCTAAATATCTATTTATTTAAATACATTTTCCCTTTCTAAAAAAAGGCATATTAAGTCGATTCTCGAAAGTCTCGAAGTATTGTTGCCTCTTTTTCGCGATGCTGATCAACTATCTCGGTACGTTGTGCGTTATATTGATAATATCAAGAGACTGTCATCGCTCATCGCGAGGGTTAACAGTTTAGTCCACAATAAAATAAAATAAAATAAATATGTTTTAAATTTGTTATAATACTTTAAACTTGATTAATATTTGACAGTTATCAGCTGTCAAAAATATTAACTGAGTTTTAAATATTATAACATATTATTTAAAACATTATTATTTTATTTTATTTTATTTTGGATAGCCTCTCATCGAGAGGCTGTCATCGCGAGGGTTAGCAGTTTGACAGTTTGTTTAAAATTAAATTAAATAAAATAATAATATGTTTTAAATAATATGTTTCAATACTTTAAATTTGATTAATATTTTTGACAGCTATCAGCTGTGCTAAACACAGTTATCAGCTGATTTCTGTCAAAAAATATTAATCGCGGAAAAAGTAAATATAAGTAATATTATAACATATTATATTATTTACAACATATTATAATTAAAATAATAATATTTGTAAGTAATATAATATGTTATAATACTTTATCTGCGATTAATATTTTTCGACAGACATCAGCTGATAACTGTCAAAAATATTAATCGAATTTAAAGTATTAAAATATATTATTTAAAACATATAATTTTATTTAATTTTATTTTGTTTAAACTATCAAACTGCTAACCCTCGTGATGACAGCTTCTCGATCTAGGAATATAACGCACAACGCGAATCCAGACAGCCAATCAGCATCGCAGAAAAGAGGCAACAATACTTGCGAGAATCAACTTAACATGCTTTTTTTAGAAAGGGAAAGGGCCGGTCTCACCATTTCCGATTAACTTAAATCGGCCGATTAAACCATATCTTTGTCTCTTTTTAAGAACGTAGCTGAAAAGAGATAATGATATAGTTTAATCGGTCGATTGAGTTAATCGGAGATGGTGAGACTGGCCCAAAGTCTGTGATCAATATGGAGATGATTTTTTTCTTAGCAAACATGTCAAATTAATCATTTTCATTATAAACGATTAAAAAAAGCTTTTTAAAAAAATTGTAGATTCAATATTAATAATAGTACGTTCAATTAATTTACTTTGATCGAATTTTAATTTGAGGCTTACAAAATTATTTATAATAAAATCTGATAAAAATGAAAACTTGCAAAAAATGATGATTTCTCTCGGTATTGTTGTTAAGAAAAAATACCAGATTGATAAAAGAAATCTGCTGTTAAAATGATAGTGGATGATTTGGAGACATTTTAGGGTGTGTGAAGTTGGCACCCCTATATTACGCTATCATAGTTCTGTTAAGAGTTCTGAGTTATTTAGAACCATAGGAAAAGTTCTTGATAATTTTTAGAAATAGTTCCGGTCATTACAATAACGAAAATCAGTTTCAAAAAATAGGGGTGCCAACTTCACATTTTTTTACACATCGAGTTCTAATAGTTTTGAGCAGAGTTTTAAGGTTCTTTTAAATAGTTACATAGTTCCTGATTATTTTTTGAAAGAGTTTTGCAATTTTTATAGAGATAAAAAAACATACTTTCAATATGGAAGATATTTTTAAAACAAGTTCTGATGGTGAAAGACGTTAGAGTTCTGAATCGAACTCGTTAAGACAAGGAAAAACGTAAAAACCGCATGGCTCTAACTATTATAGTTTCCGAGATATCGATTTTTTAAAATTAATCCACTTTTATGAAACATTTCGAAAATCACGAGTTCTGGTCGAAAATGCTGGAGTTTTGAATTGTACACGATAAAACAAGAAAAAAAAGTGAAAACCGCATATAGCTCTACCTGTTATAGTTTCCGAGGTATTGATTTTTTTAATTCATCGGGACGTAGAAATTTTGCGACGTATGTCAAGTCGACGTATGACATACGTGAAGGTACGTTTTTTTATCTAAAAATTGCAGAACTGTTTCAAAAAATAATCAGGAACTATAATATATAACTATTTAAAAGAACCTTAAAACTCTGCTCAAAACTATTGGAACTCGATGTGTAAAAAAATGTGAAGTTGGCACTCCTATTTTTTGAAACTGATTTTCGTTATCGTAATGACCGGAACTATTTCTAAAAATTATCAAGAACTCTTCCTATGGTTCTAAATAACTCAGAACTCTTAACAGAACTATGATAGCATAACATAGGGGTGCCAACTTCACACACCCGACATTTTATATAAATTGATTACTTCTACATAATTGGCACATACAAAATAAAAATGAATAAAATGTGACACATGTTTAAATTCCAACAGATGAAATATAATTGCTTCTGACACATACATTGAAAAAATTTATATAATTATATACAAGATATACAGAAGGTACATAGTTTAAAACAAGAAAGCGCTGATCCAAATAAATAGCTCAAATAAAACTCTAATGGCGCTTTAATTAATCCAAACACGCCACCTTCCTTAAAATTCGCATATTTCATTTTCTGTAACTTGTGCAACGCAACATTCGAAAGGAATTGTTTCGAGTCTTATCGATCGATCGGCAATATAATCAATCGAAACCCATCGTCGAAGTACGGTCGAACGAAGCTTCCTAGACCGAAGCGATCGCGGACAATGCGCAGGAGGACCACCAGCATCGACGGCGTCCACGAAACAAATGCATACGTTAAAGGGAGGACGAGGGGAGGGCTGTTGTTGTTTTTAATTATGTTTATAATCAACGCGTGGCATGTCTATGGTAATCGGTACCCGCCTATTCGGTCGGCCAGGCGAGATTTACAGCCCAGTTAGTCTCGCTCGCAATGACTCTCAAATCACACCCAGCGGATCGACATTAAGCACGAGCATGGTATATCGATCGAAGGACTTTGTTGCTTACAAAACCATGTCATCAACAATATATCCATTTTAATTACGCAAAAAGAATTAGAATTTCTTAATCTAAAATTCATATATTTTAATAAAAATTATAACACAAATATATTAATTTATTTTTTGTTACAAATCAAGTTAAATAATCGAGTATTTTATCATAAGATCATAGAAGAGAAGTGATTCGATAATCACTTCTTCGTCGTTTTATTTTTAATATTGATTTTATTCCAATTATTTGACGTAATCAAACAGGGACACACGGAATAGATATATAAATTGAATGTCAGTTGCACACTGAGCGAGGGGGGAGTCTTTGGAAAAAAATGAATTGTGCCCCCGGGGGCGACCTGGCACCTAAAGTGAGATTCGCTAAAGAGTCCCGGTCATGCGAGGTTATACGTACACGCTTATATATATATATACAATGAACAACATACAACTGCGCCTGCTAATGACGCGGAGAGAGAGATACCGCCGATATCTCTAATTAATTCCTCCTATCTTCTCTCGATATACAAATGCTCATTGGGCCAACTGTAATACCGCGACCGCGTCTATAGCGGAGCGGCATTCTTTCAGCGCCATTGAAAAAGATTTACTGAGCGTTCCGCACGACAGCGGAGAGTAGTTAGTAAAACCGTAAAGAAAGGAAGTACACTATTGTCCGTAAAAGATCAATTACATTGCTAAAACGATAGCATGCCGAGGACACGGCTCGCGGCAGTACAAATAAAACTTATTTGCAGCGTTGAACGAGAAAGGTACGATACCGAAGGAAGGGTATACGCATTCACGACAAATTTTTTTTTTTTTTTAACGAAAATCGCGTATGCAAAAAATCTGTAAAAATAGACGAAATCAATATAATACGTATAGACGCTGATGGGTTGATTTTAAGTAAAGTTTCTCTCTTAAGAAGCGACGAAAACCGTGAAAACGCTGCCGCAAGAGAGACAAACCTTACATCGAATGTCAACGCAAATACAACATTGTACAACGTAAAACGCGAGCGTTATAGCCCATTATAGCGCATATAACATCGAGCTCTAGCGTAGCTGGTTTGATTAGCCGGAGGTATACCGAATGACATCCGCGTGGTCCAGGAGAGCCGGAGAGCTTGTCCGGAACACGACAACGTGTGCGGACATTAAAGCATAAAGTATCGCCGGACGGCCGTGTAAACGAGACATCGCTTTGATGCCCGTGACGAGAGGAGAGACGGAGAGATAGAGAGAGAGAGAGACCGAAAGAGACAAGTCGAACGACGAAGCTAGAAGGAAGGATGTACGACAACCTCTACGTGAACAGCGATCCTCAACCGGTGGCTACCGGTAGGTCGGTCACGCGCGGTCTTTTGTCGGCGGACAATTTAATCACGGCGTTATTGGAGGGTGGGCGTGAACCGTTTGTTTGGCCGTCTATTAGGCAATAATAACCGGGGTGCGCCTGCTCGTGGAGAGAGTGCCCACGAGAGATAATTTATTCCCAAGCGAGAGGCGCCCTGCGGCCTTGCCACGCCCAGATACACCACCGGGCGCATCTCGCCTTCGACGGCGGTGTATTAAGCTCGGCGGGGCTCGTGCCGCTTGCGCGTAGCTGTCTCGCGAGCAGCTTCTTCATAATGTAACATCTGCAAACGAGCGCGTCATAGACACATCCCCTGATGCTGCGACTAGGTCCGATAACCGCGTCAGACAGGTTCGTTAGATAATTTTTTGCGATGGTAGACATGCGATTATTAATAACAATGAACAATATCTTATATATAATTAGAGATTCGGTCACGTGGAATTAATTTCATGGTAGATTCAAGTTTATGGAAAAATGTCGAAACTGATCTGATTTCGCGCATTATTCATAGCTAGCATTAGAGGATGACAGATCGAAATGAGAGCGAGAGACGGAGTATCTGGCGGCGCGGAGGGAGGACGTACCTCTCCCGAGGGTAGGTTTAAAACAAGGAGGAGAGACTTTGGTAGAGAGAGGGACAGGCGCCTCGGGAGAGAACCGACTCCACTCGGGTGCTTTGATTCGGCTTCTTCGCCTGTGCAATGCATCCAAGGCCGCCACGAATCTGGACGCATAAACATGCCAGGATCGTGGGACGTCACTCTCCACATAATAACAATAAGAATCCGTCGGCTCGCCTCCGTCTCGCGGCGCGTCACATCATGTCCTCTCGCTCCCTCGGGAGAGACAGCGTCCGGAGATCCCACGTGATTACAACCGCGGGAGCGTCTTCACAAATCACTCGGTCGCTGCGGACTCCTCCGGAGAAGAGTTGCGCGCTCCTTCCGCTCCTTTTCCCTCTCCTCCCCCTTTCATCTCTGTCGCGACGTCCATCGACCTTCCCCCTTGCCGTCTGCTCGATCTCTCTCCCTTCTTCTCTCTCTCTCTCTCTCTCTCTCTCTCTCTCTCTCTCTCTCTCTCTCTCTCTCTCTCTCTCTCTCTCTTTCCGTCCCACTCCCCCGCATTCGTCGCGTACCTCAATGTTGCCCCCTTCTCAGAAGTGCACGCACAATCCGGGGGGACTCACCAGATATTCCGTTTGCAGTAGGCTTCGATAGCCTTCCCGCATGTGTTCAACTTGCTAATAAGTTAAATCCGGTAGTCTCCTTTCGCCTTTATATCGAAACGCGCATATGTCGAAAAGCGTGGGACCCCCTTTACCAGTTCTCGCGGACTGGTACGACCGATATTTCAAGCATTTTCGTTCGAATCTAGAGTCAAGTACTATCTAGAGTAATCTAGAGTCGTTACATTCTTATCAATTCTTGATTATACGCATCCCTATGTCTTGGTGACTTCAGACGATATCTCGTTGTAATTGTCAAAAGTGTAAACGAAAGTTTACAATAAATATAGAATTAAAATTTCCGGCAGTTAGCATCCGAAATATTTAATATAAAGTTAAATGATTTTTGCTGCGTATAAAATGTGCAACAGTTTACAATAATACTATAATGTATCTATACATATGTAAGATAAGATCATAAATCGTATAATGTCGTCGGATGTATTACGTTAAATCGCACAGTTACCCGAGTTAGTATCGAGACTCGTTTTTCAATGTAAGCCATAATCGTTGAAATCCGTTAAATCCGCTTCTGCCCCTTCTTCCTGCCACCTCCTTCCCCTTTAACCGTCTTCGATCTTCAGTTCCATCAGGCTCTTACACTCTCGTTCAACGCTAAGGTAGTCCAACGCTCGGTTATCCGCGACATAAATCTATATCATAGTCCGTGCATTAGCTATATAACTATAAGAGCTGATGTAGAGATGTTTTCACCGTAATGTACAACTCGATGAGCACACCGGGTATATAACACGTGCGCAACTAGCAACGTCTACTGACCATAAGATGTCGAAGGAAGGGTAGAGTAAAACATAAAGAGAGAACGGCAGGAATCTATTTAGCGAAATAGACATTTAGCGAAAACCGTAGTAGATAAATTTTATAGTTACTTTGACAGATCAATATTCAATCCTTCTCATATTATAATAATTTTTAGACATTATACAAAAAAAATTATATATAATTTTCTTTATTTAAATTATATAATATTCAATAGCTTGTCAGCATCTTTCCTGATCGATGAAAATATTTCTCTGCAGAGAGTGTGTTGGCACGTAATAGCGAGTCCTTCACTCGTTCGCCTTGTCCTTCTCGAGAATCTTGGTCGGGAGAGAGGAGGGGGGGAAGGGACTTTCTTTCCGCCAAGATCGCTCCCGCATAACACAGCGCGTTCACCGGCGAACAGCCAATTAAATAAATATTCGTTGACATCGCGACCGCGTCACCTCTACAAACTGCCCCCTTGACATTAGGCCGAGAAAAGGTACAGTCATCCTTTACCTCTCCGCGGACCTTCTCCTCTTGTCTTTCTTGTGACTGACTACCGTGGCTGGATCAAGGAACGCGCAATGTTCGATTCGGAATTTGCCACTGTTCGCCGCAAGTAAATCGCGAAGTGAACCTACGCTTTCCGTGCATACGCTGAAAGATGCGTATCGTGATGTTTACAATGTTCTATTATGTATTTACGTTGCATCCAATTTCAGTAATCAAATATTCAACCAAAAAATGAATTATTATTTAGTTAATAATTTTTTCTACTAATTTTTTTTTGCGAAGACATTCGCTAAGGTTCCCGAAAATTTTGCAAAAATTAATTGAACAATTATAGAAGTAACACGGTAAAATGACACAATCGATCAATATCGAAGAGAATATAGTACTTGTGCAAATATTTATTATACAATAACGAAAAATTATATTACATATTTTTTTCATTAAACTTGCGAAAAATACTTACAAATGTTGCTAAAAATTTTTCAGAAATAAACGAAACAATTAATACAACGACAAATATAGAAATGACATAAAGTAAGAATCCATAAATTTATGCCTTAATTACAAGTGTAATGTATCAAAATATATCATAGTGAAATTAGCTATAAATTAGTTATATCAGAGGTGCCGAAAGAAGAATAGGAAGGAAGGAGATTCGGAAAATAAAATAAAAAGATAAAGGAAAGGGAAAAACGTGCACGCAGCAAAAAAAGAAAACGTGGGTGTGCATTCGCGTCCTCTCATCCGCAGATCTCTATATGACACGTTAGCCCCGAGGTGTCAACGCGTTCTCTCTCTCTCCGCCGCGGCGTTAGGGACCGAAAGGAGATCCAGCGGGAACAACCGAGATATATCGTCCCGTTGGCTGTTAATAAGACGAGACAATGCTCGGAGAGGGAGAGAGAGAGAGAGAAAGAGACCCCGTCCTCGGTGTGCGTGATACGACGATGTGTGCATCGCGATCTCACGGCCGTGTGCTCTCGGGGGAAGGCACGGGCGTTCATATGTTTATTAGCTGGACCCGGCATAAATAACGCAGCTATAAGGTATAAGAACGAGAAGAAAGGGTGGTAGGAACCGCGGCGGGGTACGGGAAGAATCCGAAGACACTGGGCTCCGATCGGGGGGCTGGTGGGATAGCATTCGGAAGAGTGGTGCGGGATGGGGGAGAAAGGGAGAAGGGAGGAAAGGGAGAGAAAGAGAGAGAAGTCAGCGCGCGAGGACGAGAGCCTCGGTCCCGAAGATCGCCCGAGTAAATTGTCACACGCTCTCTCTGTTCTGAGGAAACGGAGAATTGGGGTGGCGGTGTGTCCGGGAGGCGGGGGAGAGGGTGGAAGAGAGGGTCTGAAGACGACGATCGGTCCGTAAGAGAGAGGTGACAGAGGAGGATCGCGGGTGGAAAGAGATCCTATCCTAAGGTAGACTGTATAGAGAGCAAAGAGGGAGTGTGCGTGAACACGAGAGAGAAAAAGAGAGAGAAAGAACGGATGGCACACTCGCTCTTTTTTTCACCCGCAAAATCGAGACGGAGAGATCGAGAGCGAGGGGCGGGGGTGGCGGCGGATAGCGCTCGGGGAGCAAGGCGGACGGAGGGGAAGATGGACCGAGAGAGAACTGGACCTACCTAATTTACCTCCCAGATAATGCGGCATAATTAAAGCAAAATGTAACGTCGCTGGCAATTAAAACAAATTTATGCGGCCGAGATCCGCGATCGGCCGACCCGGGTCCCTTTCTGCCAACCTTGAACGCGTTCTTACCTTGTCTCCTCCACGAGATGCATTATTATTGTTATTACGGCTGCCGAATGTCTCCTCCTTGGCTTTCGATATTATCGAGGACTCGCTATGGAGGATTTTAATTTTGAAAAAGACTGAATTATTGTTTTAGAAAATTGCAATATATCGCATCTGTCAAAGAGAGAATTAATAGAGAATAAGACAGAATCGTATCTAATGAAACATTAAAATAGCTAATTGGTATTTTGTTACGATAAAGTTTTATAGATGTAAAAACGCAGATTATATCGTAAAAAGTTAATCAAATTAATAAATGAAAAATGTATAACAAATGTACTTATATAGTTCATATTATCTATATCTTTTCTTTACATGAATATTTGCAAAATATTTAAACAATTAATAATAATAGTCTATAATTAATCTAGCGATACTTTACAGTTATATAAAAATATTCCGTCCTATTGTATAAAAAAAAATTGCAGCAGACATTTACTTATCCATTATTGTATCAATGATTCGGCTTTAAAAGTTCTACGCCCTTTTGAGAATTGACGCTTACAACAGAAGTATTAATGAAGAAAAAAAGATAAAGAACATGAGCGGAGAAAAAAATTAATGAAGAATTATTTAGCCGTATTATATACATATCGACGACACATTTGCGCAACTGAATAATACAACTCGGGACATGAATCCTCGTTAGTCGACGCAGATGTTCCTTGGCCTTGCTGTCTAAGATCGTCTCTAAGAGATATTTTCTTTTCTCCTTACTTAGTACACATAACGATGACGATAATACTTTAAACGGGTAACGATAACATGTAAAGAGATCCACAACTTGCATAATGTCATGTGCACGAAGAGAGAGAGACAGAGCCAAGATATTTATTGCGAAAGACTTATAAACACGAAAAATTAACACGAGTCTCAAATTGCAAATATTAGGTACATATGGTAGTGCATTTACACGAGAGCTGAATTAAATTTCTTAGCGATGAATTTGCATTGCAATTAGCATAGAACACAACACTCATCTCGCGATGTAATATATTTCCTAAATATATATACATATATATAATATATTTTATTCGCGCGGTCCATCTTTATATATTTATTTTCTAAAAGTAATGAGAGAAAGAGAGGAAACATAACATCCCATAGAGATAAAGAAGCACATCAATTGCCGAGGCACTAACAACAAGAAGCGTTTATCACGCAAAAAGAAAGGGGAGATTCTCTAGCATCCTTTGGGAGCCAAAGGTTGGAGTCTGCTGGATAACTATCGAAAAAGCTCGGAGAAAAGGAGGACGAATAAATCAAAGACGGGTGATAAACTGTTAGGAATTGCTCGTATTAGCACTTAGCTCGTTATGCCGTTATGACGCGTCTAAGTTTTTTCCCTTCCTCTCTCTTTGACTCGTCCATCTTTCTCTTATCCACGGCTACTGACTCACAATCGTCTTGTCAATCACGTTTGTTGCATATGAAGACTTGGTCGAGGGAAGAAGCGGGGGAGAAGGAGACGAGGGGGCACCAGTCTCTCCTTATATGTCATAGACGGTAACCTCCATATAAACGAATATATATGAACTATATAGATGTATTGTATATGTGTGCGTGTCAACTTGCCGAGAAAAGTAGCTAGAGAGAGCTCGAAGTTTATTTCTTCTCTCGTAGCGCGCATTTTCACGAGATTGCAAAAGATTGCAGATAGAATTGCATCCTTTATTTTTATATTAATTATCAATTCAATTGAAGAATATTTACTCTTAAATGGAGATATTAGACAACTATATTCAAAACGTTATTCAAAAATATATTCAGCACTTTAAAACCGTATTGTGTGTAGATATTTAAGAAAAAAAGACAAATATAATTTTAGAATTTTTTTTTCTGTGTGTTTCTTGTATCTGATAGATATCGTATCGCATACACGAATTTGTTATCAATCGCCCTCATCTCGCTCATCCACGTAATTTAAATGAATACGACTTTTCCATCGAGAGAAGCGTCGCAAGGTATCACTTTTTGTTCCTCGATCGATCGGTTCGCGATACCGATCGGGAGAAAAGAGGAGCCGCCCGCGATATAAATACGGTCCTTAATATTATTTCCAAGGCAGAGCCTCAGTAACAATATCCGTTTCCCCCACCGTCGTCTTATTAGTGAGGGACGGGTGGAAGAGAAAAAGGTGATCGGTAGTTTATAAATGAAATTCATGCGCGACGACGTTGTCTTGGACGGTGCACGCGGATGTCGTGAAAAAAGAAGAGGAGAAGGGCCGTCGTTCTGACTGGATATGTCCGTAGATAAATTGACGTCAAATCGGATTTTATTGCGACAAGGGAGGGGGCGAGGGCGAGGGGAAGAACCGGGAATATCCTGGACACGAAGAGGCGAAGAAAGGTGATAGAAAACAGGTCCGGTCTCGCCTCGAGCGAGACGCAACTATTTCGTGTTTTTCTTCTGGAGATCCGACGCGCCGCTATCGCTATGCCATCTGCCTGACAAACCCGCGCCGTCCTCATGAATACGTCATATCTATTCTTTTGCCACCGGAGCCATAAACCTGGACCGCATCCAGACACTCTCCCCCGTCTTCTGTGTTCTTCCATCTCTTCCGTTTACTTTCTACCGATACGCGGAGGCTCCGCCGAGATCTCAAATATTTCGAGGGACTCGAGAGAGTATAAAGTCTGTCCGAAAAATTCAATTCAGTTGATTTGCTTTTCTTTCAAGGTAATTTAAAGTTTTTGTATCTACAGGTTCAAATTTCGCTTTGTATAAACAAATAGGTTTAACATTTGACTTTAAAATCTATTGGATATGATAATAGAGACATTAACAAATAATCCATATTTTTAGGGGATTTCTTGAAAGTCTAGAACATAAAGCAATGTGGGGTAGAACTTAAAAGATCCAGTTTGCTGACGGAGGGTTATTTGACAAGTAAAAAAATATTCGAGAGAGAGATGATGAGATCGAAGAGGACGGGGTAGGGTGGAAAGAGAAGAGTTACGTAAAAAAACAGCGAACGAATAATACATATCTAAACAGTTAGAGGCGAAAACGTTAACGCAGCGACGTTAGTGTAAGAAGCGTGGTACACCGCGCAGATTAAAACGGTCCAGCGATTCTGTTGCCGCGCGCGCGAGATCGGCGCGGGAATCGCTTCATTTCCATCGAAATTAAGAGACGGAAAGCTCGCGCGCGACTCGCTTCCTTTGGAAGCGGTCCACGGCACGTCGCGAGAACGAACAAATCTAAATGAAACGCGCCGAATGATAAAAGAGTATATATACGCGCGTTTTTATTCGGCCGCGCCTCCGCAATGTAATTGAACGCAGCGCAATCTAAACGGCGTCAATTTGCTGACCCTCCTCTCCCTTTCCGCTCCGGATGGCTTTAATGCTCCATATATAGGAAAGAAAGAGAAAGAGAGAGAGTGAGAGGGAATTTGCTACCTGCTGCGGCGAATTTTCTGTGGATTTTTAATCCTACGATCTCGTCGGGATTCAATTTGGTCCAGTGGTGTGTCCAATCTATCGATGTAGAACGAGATGCAGGTGTCGGAAAGCGTACTTACAATAAGTACGGGATTGCTCGGGGGGATACAAAGCTGTTACACACGTGTGGTCGTGCAATAGCATTACCAAAATACGTTTCCTTTTTTACGACATATATAATTCCGTTCATTATTTAATAATAATTGAAAATATTTTACACATGTTACGGACAAAAGAATAGTTCGAAAAAGATCACTTAATATTTCCACTTAACAAATAATATAATAAATAATAAAATAATAAAAGCATAAGCTAGTAATATGTGTATTTTTTATAATTATTATTTATATATTCATCAGAAATATATCGTATATATTCCTTCGGAGGCTAAAATTAAATTCGTATGCATATTACTTCTCTTATGTCCGCGCGATTGAATGGAATGACTCATACATACTCGAGAAGAAATTTATCTAGCTATGACGCAGAGGAAATATTCAAGTATTCTCCTTAGCATAGTTAACAATCCTTTATTATAATCTATTGTTCGCGGCGTTGTGTATCGAGTGACGCGAACGCGTTAAATAGGCACGGATGTGTTTATAGGAAAACACACACCGGGTCTTCCGAGTGTGTTTGTCAAAAGAGAGAGAGGCAGGTATCTCTACTAATCCTAGAAGGAAAGATGCGGTGCCACTGCAGGTGTCAAGTCCCGGCGCCGGCGCTTGTTCACGACGGACAACAACCGACCACCCTTTTCTGGAGCCCTCTGCCCGCGCACACACACACACATACACACATTATATAGCGCCCCTAAGATCTTTACGCAAAAATTATGAGTCGGGAAGGACAATAAACCTGTTCGAAACACAGGGGAAAAATGCGCTTTTTAAGTTTAACAGGCCCTCGAGAGAAACCGCGATTATATACGACTACACCTTTCGAAGCGGCGACATTATTGCGGTCAGATAAAAAAATGCGATAATAATATAATGTGCGCGATTACGTTCAAGTGATCTCTAAGAATGACAGTTGAATAAATTTATAAAAAAAGCGCGAATATCTTCGGCATTCATATAACTAGAACAACACAAGCGCGCGCCATTCTTCGATTTTATATTAAAAAGAACACACATACACATGTATATACATAATTTGAATATTTTGTTTTCAGATCAACGTGTGTGCTGTGTACTACAACCCCACTATTGCACGTATCGGTGAGTGAGAAATTGTTTATTTCGATTGAGTTAGAAAGTATTAGAACATCCCTTTCTAAAAAAGGCATGTTAGTCCATTCTCGCAAGTATTATATTGTTGCATCTTTTTCGCGATGCTTATTGACTGTCTCGATTCGCATTGTGCGTTATATTCGTAGCATTGAGAGGCTGTAATCGCGAGAGTTAATAGTTTGACAGTTTGTTCAAAATAAAATTACATAAAATAATATGTTTTAAATAATATGTTATAATACTTTAAACTCGATTAATATTTTTGATAGTTATCAGCTGATTTCTGTCAAAAAATATTAATCGCAGATAAGGTATTATAATATATTATTTATTAAATATTACTATTTTAATATTTTTTACATATTATTTTAAATTTTAATTAGCAAATTAACGCTTTAGACAACTGATTTTTGTAAAAAATATTAATAAAGCGTTGATTTGTTAATTAAATTTTAAAATAATATGTTAAAAATAATTAAAATAGTGATAAGTTGTAATATGTTATAATACTTCAAATTCGATTAATATATTTATTGACAGAAATCAGCTGATAATTGTCAAAAATATTAATCGAGTTTAAAATATTATAACATTATTTAAAACATATGATTATTTAATTTAATTTTATTTTATTTTGAACAAATTGGCAAACTGCTAACCCTCGATGACAGCTGCTCGATGCTACAAAAATAACGCACAACATGCCTTTTTTAGAAAGGGAAAGGGATATACGTTTGCAATGCGGTATTTAATAATTTTTACGTTTATCGGTTCGATCATTTTCACAAAACTATTCTCTTTTCTCATGCGTTTACTGTTCTCGTAATATCATATTTTCTTTATTCTTCCATTCACAATAATATATCGCAAAAATTGGGGTGTCAATGTAACATTCGGTTTGCTCGGTTAAGTAATGATAAGAACACGAAGTGCATTCACGAAGCACTTGAACCGCAAGTGAAATCCCGTCCACTAAGAACGAACTGACACTGCATCTTATTGAGAGACGTCAAGTTGCAGTAAACGGAATTGGCGTACTTTTTATCAATAAAAGGAGATAAACGGTTTTTGTGGACATACATACGGAATAGGGAAAATGCCACTGCTTCATATTGCATAAATATTGCATAAATATATATAGAGAAATAACAACGTACGAATAAAACCATTAGAAAGTATAAGACTAACTAACTCCTAAGTGTTATTAATTAATGCGCTGTTATCGTTTACTTTGCAATTAATAAATCATCGCGCTACATTTCTTAATTTCTTAAACCTAATTATTATAAAAAAATTACATGAATTGGGATATGTATAGAGAACCGCTAATGAAAAATATTTTTACGACGATTTTCGTATATTAACGGGATGATACGACAAGAATAGAATCTCGTTGGGCAGAAAATGGATGAAATTAGCAATAATTAAAATTTCTCGACGAGAGAAAGGTTCCACGCTGCTTAGCTTATGGCTTGTATCTGAGCACAATGACAGATAGTTTCGGAGCCAGTCAGAAAGACCTGAACCATAGAGTCGGCGCTTTATTCATATTTAAGATTCCGAAGTGAGCACCAAACCATTGCATACCCCATGGATCTTGGTCTTCTCGCCTTACCCCTTATCTCGTCGGCTTTTCTACTTGCCGCTTTACCGCAGCCTTCGCTCTCCCTCTCTTTCGTCCCTTTCTCCCATCTGAACCATCCTACTGATCCTACATCAATCCACCTGTTCTCTCTCGTTTCTATCACAACGTGATATGACAAGATGCACAATTTGAACGCATTGAAAAAAATGTAAAATGACATGGTAAAACGAGTTTAGCGCCATTATATTCGATGATTCATTTAAATAATATCTACTTAAAATATCTGCTTCTTTTTTTTATATGTGTCTTCTTTATTTGTGCTGTAATGTAATTATTATCGGCGATTCTGAAATATTTGCGGTAATAAGGTACATAATCTTATTTAATTGAGATATCAAAATATGATATTTCCAAGCACACAAAGAAAAAAATTTGCTTTACGTGTAAACTAAATTTTTTCCACGATAAAATTGTAATTAGATTATAGATAATTTTATGTTATAATGTATTAATTATTATCGATGATTCTTAAATATTGGCGGTAGTAAGTATATAATCTTATTTAATTGAGATATCAAAATATGATAATACAATTCGAAACAATTGAACAATTTTTTTCTGCGATAAAAGAATCTATTTTAATTAGATCATAAATAATCTTGACACAAACTACACGCTGTGTTAAATAATCGAGCATCGACTTTTTTTACGCAGATATATCTGTTAAAACGTGCTTCGCGAGCGTAACCAATCGAGGACACATTTCGCTCGTTCAAATTGAATAGACGAGCAGCTTTAAAACCTGCAATCACAGCATCTCGCAGTTGAACGTACACGTAATTAGTAATTAGTAGTAATCGGCTGGATACGCGAGTGTAGCTGCTTACAAGAGAGTAGAGTTCTAGAGGAAAATCTCGATCGACTGAGTAATTCGCGAACGATGTCGCAGAGAAATGTCAACGCACTCTCTCTCCCTATTTTTCTCTCTCTCTCTCGCGATACTTTTCGCTCGCGTTGTCTCGCATATACAATTGCCAGAACGGCCAGATCGAGGTGCACGACGGTGGAACGAGAAAATAATTGGGCAGCATATAAAACACGATATATCGTCGGCGCATCGGGACGTGGGATGCGGTGCGGTGCAGCGGGTCGAGAAAGAGAGAGAGCGGCGCGGAGAGAAACGCGCTAGAATATTCACGCTGTGAAACGCGCGGCATATAAAATCATAGAGACACGAGTGGCTCTCGCTATATAATAATGCATAAGGAGGCGGCCGCTTCTCCGGAACAGGCCACGCCTCGCATTCCCGCGCCGCTAGGTGGCGGGGATATCCAGCATCCGCCGGAAGGGGGAATAAGACAGAGAGAAAGACGGATCGCAGCGGCCAGGTAGGAGAACGAGAAGCGAATGACGGAGGAAGCGAGGGGAAGCGAAAGAGCGACTCGAAAGGATTCCTCTCGCGCCCCTTTCGAGGTTCATTCGATCACGCTTCGCGGAGTAGGTTTCTTTTTTTATTTTGTTATTATTTTTTAAATCGCTCCTCTCGCGTCATATCTCGTCAATCATATTGCGATTGCGATCGTCGAGAACGACGGGGGGTCGCGGAAAAGGTCTAAAGACATTGTAAAGCACACAAGTAACAAAGAAAGGAAAAAAAGACCTATCTTACCTTTCTCTACTCATCTAGGAACAAGGCGTCGATAATCGAGCCCTCGGTCCTCGGTCATGCTCGTAAAAGTGACGGCGGGAGGCCAGGTCGTCCGTTCGTCTTTAAAAAGAAGGCACGCGGGGGAAGACGATGATCGCGAGGAAAAGTGCATGCGTGCGGCGTGTGCCCGGTGCGCAACAATAACGCGTGGAGGTCTCGACTTGTGCCGTTTACAAGGGTGGATCTCCGCATTCGCGCGCGGCGGCGGCAGCGGTGAAAGCGGCGGCGGCGGCGGCGCATAAAAAGGAACGGGGAGTATCGCGAAGGATGCCGAGAGTGGGGCGCAGGCGCGCGGGGTGGGATGGCGGGAGGGGTGGAAGAGCGGCTGGTCGCGCTCGTGGGGGGTGAGGAGGAGAAGGCAAAGCGCGCGCGGCGTCGTCGGTCGCAGTCAGTCGCGAAGCGCGCGATTGGGTGGGGGCGGAAGCGCGCGCAGGGAGTATCTCTTCTCCTACTACCACCACCACTACCACCACCACCACACCACACCACACCACGGCGTACGCGTCTCGACGACGGCGGAGAGGGGCGTCTGGACGTCAGGCCCAGAGCTGGTCCGTCCGTCGTCCGGCCGACTCGAGGTATCGCAGAGCTGCGGATTTCGCGCGAGATATAGACCCATAAACACGCACGCGTGTACACATCCGCGCTCTCGCGTGCGCGCGCGCACACACGTACACACACGCACTCACACACGCGTCCATCACATATCCCACACATATATATATATATATATATATATATATACATACATACACGTACACACAGACACAGTCAATCACCCCGCACACGTGTGTATATTGTATACGGGCAGAACACACACAGTGCATGACAGACAGAGCCATCGTTACGCTGCATATTACGTGTAAATCGCGGTAGACTCTGGCGCGCGAGTTGTACACATACACGGGTGTATACGTACGTACTTACCTGCGTCGCGACGTGCGGGCAGCCGCGAATGCCGCCGGTCTCTCGCCGCCATACTGTCGCGAGTCATCATCAAACGAGAAGCATCGACATCGTCGAGCAGTAATATCGAGATAGTACCGGGTGTGCAGTGGGTGAGCGATCGCAAGATTTGTGCCGCGAGAGCTGCTCGTCGTCCAGCTGAGCTGCGATGAAGGACAGCCACGAGACAACAACACTCGCTTCGTCCAAGCTGTGACAAAGGAAGGGACGAATCACGAGGCAACAACATTCGTTTCTATCGAAGCTGTGACAAAGTCATCGGAGACAACAACGGGACCTTTTAATTTCCAAAAGGTTTACGACTTTCCAAGCGGAAATCTATAAAGAAAGAAAGAGAGAGAGAGAGAGAGAGGAAGATACGCGTAGACCACGTGTCGCGAGGACGCATCGACGTGCTCCGAGTGAGAGAGAGAGAAAAAAGTTAGCATCTCAGTGCGCGCCGGGAACGACGGATTCTATCTCGGGACGATTTCGTAGATAAAAAGAGATCGCGTCGTCGCGGGTGGGGGATGGGTTAGGGTATCGGAGCGAGCCTCTCTATGGATTACTGGCCGAGTTGACACGCTCACCGGCCGGCGGGCGAGAGTAACGCACCTTTGGCGACGATCCACGTATGGAACGCATCGGGAAGCTTCGCGCCGCTTCGCGCGGGGAGGGTGCGGTTCCTCTAGATAGTTAGTGCCGATGAAGAACGCGGGCAGCGGTTGTTGTTGCGTTTTTTCGCCTTCGATTGTCACTGTGCTGCCAGACTGAGAAAAAGAAAGAGAAAGAGAAAGACATGCAGTGCGCCGCGATATTCCCGACACTGCAGCGACGTCGTCAACCGTTTCTTTACCGTCGACGACGTCTAGATTGACCGCGTCGTCCGCTTGCTTTCCGTCACTTTCCCGAGGAAGGGAAGAAAAGGGAGGAGGAAGAGAAGGACCGATAGATCCGGATCGACTCGGTCCCGACCGTCGGCGGACGACAGCGGCTGCTTCTTCTTCTTCGTCCAAGTGCGAGGAGAGTGAACCGATTCAATCCGCATCGGAGGGATGTCACGGAGAAAGCAGGCCCGACCGAGCCGTGCCCATCTTGAGGAGGATCTTGTCCAGGGGCCTCTGCTGATCACTCCGGTTGGAGTTTCCGTCACGAGCGAAATCCGTAAGTCGATCTCTATCCTTACATTCTTTCCCGGAATTTCGCAAGGATAAAGGGAGCTCTCTCGTGTCACACGTGTCCGCTCTCGAATAGATATCGTAAGCAAAATGACGACAAGGTGCAACTGTAGACGACTGTTGTCTAGAAAACAAAATGGAAAAATTTACACTCTAAAGCACAATATCCTTCGATCCCTTTCGACGATGCAGAGATTTGACTCTCGAAAGAGAGGCTAAATTTGATTACAGTTTAAATGACATTTGGGCTAAAACTGAAGTATACTAAATATATGTTTAGTTTAGCGAAATATAAACACGAGACTTTCAAGCTGTTCCGTCCTACAAAAGTAGCCTCAGTCTTAAAGAAAAGGACAAAATATGTCACGACGAGTGACGTTACAGAGTCAACAGTTTTTTTTCATTCTTACAATACATACAGATTAAGAGCGATAATGTATACACAATGATAATGTGTACGCAACGAAATGATTTTCTAGAGATCGTAAATATATATCACGTCAAGTCGAACGTTTTAATAGTAATATAATGCCGCAAAAAGTTACACGCCGTCTTTCCATAGACTCGACTTCCTACGCAGAATGAAGTGTATCGAGCTAAAGTTACGCGATCTCTTCGGTAGTTCCTCGGGGCGCGATAACGCGATAAGGAAAGCGCACTCCGGAGGTAGTAACGGTTTACGATATTGTCGGCGCACAAGCGTGGAAACTACGTGAGAAGAACCGAGAGAAGAACCGTCCCATCTATCGCCATCTACCGATCTTTATTTATCTGCGAAATCGACGATGACGACGAATCGCAAAGATACGAGATACTAGACGATAATAAATTCCGTGAATTAATGTCATCGAGATGTGTATACGAGACGCGAATCATATATGCCTCATGAGATTAATCAGCCCCCCTCACCCTCGGTAATACACTCGATTCGCTAAATGCACTGGAACCCGATTCACGAGAGCACTTTCCGTCGGATCGAGGCGCGTCTGCCTCGTCTCCGTGAATCCACTTCGATAAACGGACCTGTCTCGGCGTAACATCAAAGCCCGGCCTAAGAAACGGCCGATAAAAGCCCTTCCATCTCTTTCTCTCTCTCTTTCTCGCTGCCCGATCCCCGAGATCCCGTGAGCTTCTTCCCGCCGCGTTCCGCGGGACGATTAAATCGCACATACGAGAAGTTCCGTATCTTACCTTACGCGAAGCGATACGCGTTTCCGGTTTGGAAATTTCTTTCTCTCTCCGGTGATTTTTTATTTCACGCTCCGAAGCCTAAGAAACGCGCTTTAGCGCAACAGCAAATATTTGCGTTCTTCTATTACGAAAATAAGTACTGAAAAAGCTTTCCTCTAAAATTTACATAATGAAGTTGAAGACACTTGTAGTATGTTAAATATCGTAGCGCGTTAACTAATTGTGAGTTTTTTTTTTTTTTAGAACCACTGTCCATATAATTTCTATGCAACTGTCATATTTTGATATCAATCAGATTATAAAGGAAATTTGTAATTGCTATATAATTCTCTATAATACTTAAAAAAAAAATATGAAGATTACTATACAAGTAAACATATACATGTTTCTCTTCTCGAGATTTTTCCTTATATATATATCGCGCACGCGCGATCGCCAAATGTAGAAAATTTAAAACGACGATTTCCATCTATAGGAGCATATATACTTTATCGGATACATTTACGTCCCTCTTCCCCCCTCCCTCTCCCCCTTTCCCATTAAACATAACCAGAACTTGTCCGACCGCGAGGAGATAAGAACTCGTTACTATAAACTACTCGGTTTTACTGAAACCACGTACCTGGCATTCATATGTGTGTGTATGTATCCACATTTCGCGTATGTGTACCATTCGCGGAGAGATCACGTCTAACGTTTAATGCTGGACACGCTTAGCCTCGCCGAGGTATAAAAACGGATATTTCGCGCAGGGAGGAGCAGCCATTTTCGCGGAAAATATTTTGCAGAACGCGCGGCAGGGATATTTTCTCCCGTGTACGTGTAAAGGAGAGAAGATCTTTCGGCGGCGATCGCGTGAAGAAATTTCGGAAAGGCCCCTTATATCGGGCGAGACGCCGCAACAACATCGGGATGCTCTTAATTTGCCCAACTTTTTCAATCGCAAGTTTCTCTGCAAGCTCGCTCCCGCCTCGCCTCGCGTTGTTGTACTCTCCGCGAATAGTTGGAACATCTCGAAAACAACATAAAGCGCGCGTCTCATTCCTGTACGTGACAGGCCGGTTTCTTGCTGAGTCAGAAGCAAAATCGAAAATGTCTGCGGTTACCGCAGTAAGGATCGGTCTGAACGCGCGTGGACCAAAATTAAGTTTCGCCTAAATACAACGCGATAATTATTATTTAATTGTTACTTGCACCTCTTTTCCGGTATTCTTTATATAGTGTAATACTCGAAATACCTTCTTTACTCTATCGCATCAGGACGTTTATATACTTATCTGTGACATTCTGGAATGTATAATGATAAATTCAACCGTTAACACACGCAGATATGATACTATGAACACATCGAACGAAAACGTCGATAATAAGCTGTAAAATAACTTTTCGTCATCTGTCAACTTCATCGACTTTGTCTGAATTTTTGACATCATGCGGTATACGAGAATGAAACTTTGGACACACACACACACACAAATATAGAAGTCTGTTTCACAATTCACGAAGAACTTTTGTGGATATGTCTTTCTCCCCGATTTCGAATGAAATTCGATGTGTTTGTAGAGCAAACTTAAGATTATAAAAGATACAAATTTCCGTCTTTACGATGAAAGCCATATATGATTTATTTGCTAATATACTCACTCAGTTTATTATTATTATATACAAATGAAAAACGTCTCTCAGTTGTTCTTTTTTCATTACGTTTACAAATATTTCTCTTTTTCTATCGCACGTGTTAAATGCAGCCATAAGTAAAAGCAATGGCGTTAATCGCATTTAATTTTTGTTATACTTTATCGTAAAAAAAAAATGTATATATATAATTTATGTTATCAATAATAATTAAAATTGCGATAAGTCAATGTTGATGTTTGACAACTGAGAGCTCGAGGTTAAAAATTAATTGAATTTATATTTATATTGTGTGTCATAATCTATATTAAATATATATACACGTATACATAAAGCATAGGAAATTTTCTAATCAAGGAATCTATCGTTCCTTATGATCGGTCTTTCCACTCAAACAGACATAACGAACATTCATGAATCATAAGTAGTGAAACGCAGTATTCACAAATCAATTTGCATTTCTTTCGCTGTTATCTTAATGTTATACATACCACGAAAATATGAGCGACGAGTCGCCGTATCAAGGGGCCATTGTATTACAGAGATAAAGCGATTAATATATCGAATAACAAAGTTATAACGAGTGTGAAAATATTCGTATATATATTATAATTTCGACCGAAACTTTGCTTTTAATTCCGTTTATTTGATAATGGAACAAATATATATTGTACATATTTCTGGAAATTTCTGGGAAATAAGAATAAATTCAACACACAAAACTAAGATATAAAAATCGCAAAAAAATAAAAATAAAAATGCTAAATTTGACAGAAATAGATGTGTAATAAATAGTTATTCGCGCGTACTTTTTCAATAAACGAATGTACAGAATCTGTGTCAAGAACCGTGCAATTTTTATTTAGAAACATTTTGTTGGAAACAAGATCGGTAAAGTTTAAAATTGTCCTTTATTAATTATTCATTAATTATCGTATAATTATCGTTGCGAAAAATGGGACGAGAAGATACGACAATCTTTTCGTGCAGACGAGCAAGAGAAAAAAAAATGGGATTATATTAGAAATAATATTTTATCGCGAAGTAACAGATAGAAACTCGTAGAAAAGGCGAGGATATTTTCGGTCGTAAGTTTCAATCGTTTGAGAATTGGACGAAGCTTAAGGATACTGGAATAGCGCCAAGGCTTCTCACATCGAACGGATAGGATTATATATCATCCGCGTATGTGTAGAAAAAAATTACACATATAATCGCACATATAACCGCACGATATTTGCTCGACCTGTCACTTTCGCTAAAAGATTCGATCAGCTGTCATCTCTTGGTTCGGCGTCTCGTCGAGAGAATTAGCGTATAGAGAATTTTGACGAGCGTTTTTCCCCTCCGAAGCGATTGGTGAACGGTCAGAACAGAATATGCTGACGCTGAGGTAGATCGTTGACAGACGAATAGAAAGAGAGAGATAGAGAGAGACATCCCGTCGTGTGTGTCCATCGTCGAGGAAGACGGGAAGTTGTCTGCCGCGTCGGACGGCGGCTAATGTGTGACAAGTAACTAAGAACCGTCTGACTTGCACCGACTGCATATTAATAGATCTTAATATGCGCGCGCGACTGCTCTTAAGCCCGGCATCGCGTTATGTCAGGTCTCTCTCTCTCTCCATCTCCCCGCCCTCCCGATTTCTGTCCCCGTCTCGAAACTTTAAACAACGCGATTCTCGACGACGATCCGATGGATGGGTCATTCCTCCAAAACATTCAATGAGATACTAATGGAAGAGGTTCGCCGGTTCGTTCGAACCTCTTCTTCCCTCGCCGCTCGGTTCGCCACGTGGATTTATCGTCTTCGGGACAGCAGCCACTTGTAGTTTGTCACGCGAACGCGAAATGAGAATATTATCCGCGAAGTACGCGTCCTCGTCTCGTGATTCGCGTATAGATTTGACAAATTGCAGCGAGAGAGAGCTCTCTATCTCTCTCTCTTTCTCTTAGGGGCGTCCTCCGTCGGTTATATAATTATCTCACACGTTGCATACGGGAATGCTTTATCGGTTATCGTAATTCATTGTACTTTCTCGATTGCGAAGATGGGATGTAACATAAGATATCGAATTGACGCTTTTTGACATCAAAAGAACTGGTTCATTGAAATAGCACGATTATATTATTTATTGCCCCGCGCTGCTTAACATACATATCTTTAACATAAAGTATGCAGATAACAGAGTACTTTACAATGAGGGCATATCTGTATATGCATTATTATGATAAAGCAAATAAATATAGATATGTTTAAATATTTAAAAGCTTGCACGAGTTCGACGAAAACCATTTTTTTTTACATTTCCAGATATGAAAAAACTCGGATTGTCCGATAATATATGCGCGACTGTATGATTATTGTATGTATATTTTTTTGTTAGTCGTTAGTCGATTGTTGTAAGCTTCAGTATCGTAACACGATGGTAGAGACGCGAAATTGTACACAGAGAGAATTTTCTCTTAGAATTTAGCCTGAAAACCCTGGCAATCGTGGGACAATATGGTACAGAAAGAATTGTATGAGAATTTCTCTGATTAATATTTATCACAATAAAAAATAATATCTATCACAATAAAATATAAAATATGTTTGATTAATTTTACCATGCAGTTTAGTAAAATTAATCAAACATGCTTTATATTTTATTTTTATTCTGATAAATATTAATCAGAGAAATTCTTATAAAATTCTTTACCATATTGTCCCACGATTACCATGATTTTCAGGGTAAATTGTAAGAGAAAATTCTCTCCGTGTACGAGCATAGACTGAGAAAGGAGACTGTTTTAAGAGATAGCGCGATTGCGAAACGAGAGAAAATAAATGACACCAAATGACATAAAAATATTTAAAAGACAGAAGAAGAATATGAGAGAAAAAATGTGTTCGATGCGTTATCGCGCTTGACCGTTTGTCGCGTATGAATATTTAGACGCGAATATCTACTATGTTACACAATGTATCAGTACAAGGAGACAAACGGTTATCACGCCTTAACAGTTTTGCTTATTATTAATCGCTCGCTGCTTTTATTAACTTGTCCTCAAGCTGATAACACGCATAAATGAATTATAACATGCTTATGAAAGTTTACAAATAAATGTCACTCATTCAATGAAGAAGGTCTCTTATACATTATTAGACTTGAGAATATATTACATAGATCGTCATCGCATATGCATGCCAAATATCGCTTGTAAATATTTGTTTGCGACGTCTTCGCATTTAATTTGCATATTTATGTTGCGCGCGATTCAAATAACAATTATCTATTGTTTGCTATTTCATACGTAGTATCATGGAAAAAAAATTTAGCTATGGTGGCTAATATTTTTTTTCCATGATGGTAAAAAATTATGAAAAATCCGGAAAATATTTTCAGAAGCGACGTAATAACTTATTACCTTGTGTCTCCTTTTGGTTTCCTCTATGAATATTTTCGATCGGTATCCCGTGTATGCACAGAATTGCGTGGCAACTCTTGGACACGTCTATTTAAACGCACGATTTAAAAACAATGTTAATGACGGAAGACGTATGACGCGTGAATTTTTATCGCACCTACCAAAATTCCGATACTAATTAGCGATTTCGGTCCCGCTGCATTCCTGATCTCTTTAAAAATATCACTCGAAAGCCGATCGAACATGATGAATGTCTCGATTATATATTGAAAATTATGTGTAGATTTAAAAATAAGACTTGTAACACGTTAAGTAAAAGGTGTTAAAATATATTACGGAATTACCGGGAATTACTGACGTGTAATTTAAGATGAAAATCTGTTTTCAATGTTCTCCTTCATATTAGTGAACATATTTTGCAAATTGCCGTGCGCGACGAAACTTGAGGTTTCTTTCGGCAAATAGCAAAGTAATTGGAGCAGTAAGAAAGAAGATGGATTGACGTATGACAAAATAATATGGCTAGAGAGAAACACACACCCCATTCTAATTAAATTATCTTGACTGTCGTCGAGTTGAATCACTGTCTCTTCTTCATCGCTATACTATTTGCGTATATTAGTATGATTAAGTAGTTTTGACACAACTCCAAGTAACTCTCGCATCATCCGGCAGGCAAAAGATTACTTTAGATATGAATTGAAAGTCAAACATTCTCAAACTGTAGCAAACTGTCCATTCCGAAAACGAGGAACAAAAAAGAAAGCGAGATAAAAAATATAGAAGAATAGTAAATATGCAGATAAAAACTAAAAAGGTTGAACTTTTTCTTATATACCGTTTCTTCAAATTAACGTTGTTTATTGACCCCCGCGACGACGCGCGTAAATCGATAAAATTCGAGAGTTAGGCGAAATGGTAAAAAAAATTAAAGCCGCGTTGAAAGAAACGAGGGAGAATCTGAGGAAAAAAATATAGTTGCTGACTTACCGGTTTCTTGCCCTTTGTCGTGCGTGAATATTTTTGGTCGACATCGCGTGGATGCGGGGAAACGCGTGGGTGTCTGCGACTGTCCCGTCTGCCAACCCCAATCTATTAGACATCTTAGTGTAAGTGCGCGTGCGCGCGCGCGCGCATTTCTCACGCACACACATGTACATACGTGCATTCGGGGTCGGGCTCCTCTTTTTTGCTCCTCTCCTCGCCTTCTTCTGTCGCCGACGATCGGTAGAAAGGGGGGAAAAAAGAAGGAGGAACGTCCGCGAGAGAAGAGACAATGCCGATGCTTCTCCGCAGAATCTCGGAGAAGCGAATGACCGGAGTGTACCTGAAAAATTGATCGCGAGCCCCGACACTGGACGTTCGAAATGTCTTCTTATTCGCGGACGAAGCGAGGTAAAAAGCATTTACAATATGCAGATTGTTCTTATTGTCACGATTCTCAGTATTACACATTCCGAAGGTCATCGTGTTATCAAAATATATGAGATATCAATCTATTTGCATTAATAAAATATAAGCTAAAAAAGCGAATGTCGGAACGTTAATCGTCGATAAAATACTTTTTTACATTGACATATGAGATGGTCATTTTATGAGCGGATCTCGCGATCTTACCTAGGCCTGTGGAACGTACATATGTACATGCTCTGCGATGGCGAGCCCGCAATTCGGAATTCCGCGCGGCAGTAAAAGGCGGCACCTTGCATGTTACCCTCGCCTCGCGCCCAACAATTACCCCGCGATATTATTTATATCGATGTCCCGGCAGCATGTCGTCGCGTTCCGTCATTCCGTTTCTTCTCCGTCGCGTTATGTCACGGCCGTTCTCGTTTCCCGACCGGTGTCTCGAGATCCGCGATCCGATCCGGTCCGCTTCGCGGTTCTTCTGCGCGTCCTTCGCGCAAAACCTGGGGTTGAGCATTCCTTCGCGGAAGAGGCGAAGGTCGAGGCCAATTATCGTGCGAGCCGCGAAGGCGGCTTAATGCGATCCCCTATGACGGGTCATATTCGGTGTCTCCTCTTCTCCTCCCCTTTTTGCTCCTGTCGTTGACGACGATTCCACGTTGGCGTCAAAGAGCACCGATACGCGCCTATCTCTGCCTCTCTCTCTCTTTCTCTCTTCATTCCCTCGTTTCCATCCGGTCTCCTCGAGCTTTCCTCCATCTCTTTTCTACCGGATTCTTTTCGCCGCTTTTTTCAACGAACGAGACACTTCGTCGTTCTTCTATCACAGAGAGTTCGGTACAGTACGGTACCTTCGGTGAGAGATCCGAAGAGAGATCAGAGAAGGTGACCAGCGCGTCGTAACCGTAATTTCTCAAAAAGATTCCGATGCTCGCTCCTTCCTTCCTTTACGGTTATTCTCATCCCCCGGAGTGTCCCTCTCTTTTTCTGTCGCTTTTTCTTGCTCTTTCCCGTAACGTTTCTCCACGCTTCTCGATACGAACCGTCAGCATGTGTCCGAGAACTTTAGATGGACAGGTAGATTTTCGCTAACAAATTGATCGGGATGAGAGACCGGGACAGTATCTGGCGTTTCTCGCCGTTATAGACGAACGTCGCCTCGATGAGCAGAGACTTTCGAGAAATCCTCACTTTCTTAGACTCTCCCTCTCGCGCGCGCGCGCGCGTCAACGATCGAGATCGAAATTTTAGCGATTTATTCTGTGAAGCTAATGGAAATCTCGCACAATGTTGCTACAGCTGGCGATGAATATATTTATCATGTGTTTTTAAAACTTATGCAAATTTATTGCCCATAGTTGCGTTATACCGGAGCCATTTATCCTCTACTACATTAATATATTAATAAAATTATTACATTAGTAGAGGAGAAAAAGACGAGTGTTGTTTGTATATGATAAAGTATATTTAATGTGCATAGAAATGCGCGATTTACGCGAGATTTTAGCATACAGTTACATCGTAGTAGCTAAATTTATGGCTGACTTAAAACAACTCGAGAATCGGCAGCTATAAAAGCGCGATATATATAATTATTTCGTCGTTTTCTGAACTGTTGCACAGTGTGACTGACCCTGAATCGATTGAACGGACGCGGTTATATCGATCGCCACATTGATCCATACCAAAAAATTTCCAAGGACAACGAACGACGGCTGGTTATTAAGAATTATACGGCTGGGTGACGTGAATTATTCATAAAATACGACGGGTTCGACGGGTATGGACGAAATTTTAAATGACGCAGGTGAGACATGTCGCCTTGAACTTATGGACAGGACGAATAATTTCCATGTGAACGTTATATAATAATTCGCGCAAATCGAATTAATGAAAATCCGTAATCGTCGCGTAAGTATATTTGTTCTTACGTCCAAAGATCTGTGTGCAAAGTGTATACATATACATATATATCGCGCCCGTCGACATGATAAAGAGATAGAGGCGCGTGTAATGTATGATAACAAGGCGTGAATTATTGATACCCAAAACTGATTATCCTTGTAAAAAGTCGTGTGATTGGGCACATTTCAATTCATTCTGTGCTGAATTTATAAAAGTTTAATGCGCATTGAATATAACTCGTGGTTTCTAATTAAAAATTATGAAGAGAGAAATTAAAGGCATCCCGAACTCGATCGAAAAGAAATTTAAAGAAATTCGGAGACAATCGATCCCTTCCGATTGTTCATTCATCGTGAATATAGCGTGTGTTGTACATAATCTTGCAAATTGATTGATAATTTTGAAATTAATTCTAAAATTTTAATTAATTTTCTGCTATTATATTTTCCATATCCTTCGCGAGCGAGAAAAAAGAAAATAATCTACCTTCAGGGTGGAATATATCGACATTGGACGATCAGGGGTTGTGCGTTTAAGAATTCGACTTCGCCAATATTTTAGATAAACCGTTCATATCTGTCAGTATCTAATTTTCATCATCTGCTTGTTCTAATATCATCACTTCTCGCCGGTTTCATCTTTATCTGGCTTTCGTTTCGATCAATTAGCCGAGAATCGTCTCGAGTTTGCTCATTTAGGTACTAGAACTATGAGAGCCACTTATTAAGGATGTTTTTCCATTTTCTCAAAGTGGTTCTGTGTCTTTTCTTTCTCTCGATATATCCTCACTTTTCAAGGAAGTATAAATGACTAGAAAATACTTTGCTTTCAGAGAAAATATAACATGGTTATTTCATTTCATGGTCTGTTGTGTGATGGACGATATGTTAATGCGATCGCACACAGATTTGTAAAGTAAAATTTATAAAGTAAACTCATTTTTTTTTATACGTAAACGCTATTTAATAAATTATTTCTTTTATTGGCGCATTAATATTGCGATACCAGTGATAGTATGCCGTGATTAATGTATAATATAACTATTATATTACGATAATGAGAAAAAAATGATAAATCTTGTAGATGTGAATAAACATGCGTAGAATGTGCATAATGTTTCCATAAATTATGGAATCTGCTGCCCCTTCGTGTATACAACAGCCTTAAACATTACCTAACCTACCTCAAGACATAGTATCTTTGGATATCTGTGTGGTCGCATCACACTACGGAGATATTACGTCATGCAAAATATTCTTGTATTTAATTGCCATATATCACGTAATGTCTCTCGAATCTCTCGTTCCCGAAGCGAAAATGCTGCCGTAATAAAATATACTTCACGAACACACACAGGACAAGAATTATCGCGCACGATGTTGCAAATTCCAAAACTCTGCGCATGTACGTAACGAGAAATAGCATTCTCGGATCGAAGCTCGAATAGCCCGTGAAACAACTATTCTCGTAAATATCGCAAGTTAAATCAATGACTATAATTTAGCGATGCTTTTTACAATATAAGGGGCTTCTGTCGGAGAATAGTTTAAATAATCTTCGCAACAACTTAATTTTATCGCGTCTCATCTTATTAAAATAAAAAGCATGATTATAAATTCGTTGAAATGTATGTGTGTGCGTGTATCCCTATTTAACATATTTCATATATTATTTGACGCTATAAATTGACATTATTTTTATCGGTTGATCAATTTGTATAAATTTTTTTTATTACAAATTGAATCGATTGTGCAATGCATTGCGTTTTACATTTATTTTTAATCTTTTTAGCAATGGAGCATATTTTATATATATATTTAAAAGTAATAATTTTTATAAAATCCTGAGATTGATTTTTTATTCATAAACGGTTTTGTATGCTTACAAAATACGTTAGTATCTCGGCTAAATCTACCTACCATGGCATTACTATAATGTCGCATGTAAGTTGATATGCCTGGGACTACGGAAGAGCAAAGAATCCGTGGTTCTATAGTTCACCATTCTTTTTCGTTAAACGCTCCTCCTCTTTTGCCCCTGCTCCAATGAGATTCTCGTAACTATTATTTACAAATCCTTCAGTTAGTTAAGAAAATCTACTTATATTTGTAATTGAATGACCGATTGTAATTTTTAACGTGTTTTTTCATCAATATTTCATACATTACACAATATTTAGCGTTAAATTATTCGAACGGACAGAGAAACCAAATTCGTACATCGTTCACTGGCGTGTTGCAAGGGCAAGACGTCCAATTGACTCGCTGCCAAATTAAGTTTTGATTGTGCAGAAAATAGAACTTTAAACGTTCGAATAGTAAAAAGAGCTTAGATGTATTAGCTAAATTAATATTAATTTATGTTTATGAAACTTTGGCACTCCTTCTCAAGTTACTTCGTGCCAATTTTATTATATTTCCTTTAAAACTTTTACTACATATATTTTTCGTGCTGTGATCGTATTATTTTCTTTAAAACTTTTACTACACATATTTAAAAAAAAATAAAAGATAATGAAAAACAATAAAAGATATACGTGACAAAATTGAGATACATGTCAATCGTATATCGTTAATTATAATCATATATAAATTATTGATTCTTGTAATATGTATATTCAAGATATGATAAAAACTCGCAATAATTTGAATACTTAAAAAAAAAATCGATACTTGTAGATACAAATCGATAATCTTTTAGCGATAAAGCGATCAAGGATACGGTTGATAGGATTTTGTCATTTTGTGAAAATACCATGAAAGGCACGAAATGGCGTGAAAAGGAGGGATGATGATTATGACGTCTGCCAGTTGGATTAATTTGAGTTTCGGGGAAGGTTGAGTGAGCACCTTCTCGGGGGTGGAAGCAAAGAGAGAGAGAGAGAGGGAGAGGGTGGCGTTAACAGTAACAGCGACACGCACCCAAAGTGCGGAGTGGAGGCCTGAAATTGGCCGCGTAGACTGCCGTACCATTCGTAAAATGTGCGTCGAAGCGACGACACATCAAAAGCCGTCGTTTAAGAGGGTCATATTATTTGGCGCGCGCGGGAGCGAAAGGGTTATCAGCCGTCATCGCTATATCGTCGACGCCGAAATGCGCGCGAGAGGAGGATACCACCCTATTTACTTAACAACCAGCACCAGCAACCGAAACCCAAGCGGCCCCGCGGGCTTATTGCCAACCGACGCCTCCTCTCGTCACTTCTTCCATGTACACACCATGTGCCCATTATGTACAACCGCTATATGTATCTCCTTGGGTGTTCGTGAGAACTTAATCGCCAGCGGTGGCACGCGCCGCGCCGTCGACATCATCGAGAGAACCCCCTTCTTCCCTCCTCTCCCGCCGTTATGATAACAATAATAACTTTAGTGAGGGCGCGACAAGAAATTACGAATATGTCAACGTCGATATTGAGAAAAAATTAATATAGGCGAGGCGATATTGCGGTCGATTTAATCAAGAGTGAATAGAGTCACGCAAAAATGTCAAATTAGAGAAAATTAATAAGTTAATTAACGTCCATGAAATATCATTTTGCTCCAAGGGCGCTTTATGTCTCAATATCTTTCTTTCCGTGAGAAAGTGAAGGATTATTGAATTCTCATAAAATGGCAAAATTGTCCTATTGTTATATTTTTACATATACGCTTCAGTAAAAAATACAGATAATTTTTGTATATAATATTGCACAAATGGAAAAGCAAATCTGTAATACAGTAACTGGGAGGTATATATAGAAGAAACCTGATACGAGAGAACAGTAGTTTGCTCGATTTTTTATTACCGGAATAAAATTACGTAACTGTAAAGATTTTTTTTCTTTTTTTTTTTTCTCTTTTAGGAAGCTCTGTATTTTATACAAAAATCGGTAGTCTCGATTCTAGGAGAACAATGAAAATGTTTCATTTTCCGCTCGAGGTCCATAATCACCCATCACCGGAAGGCGCGGTACGCCCGAGAACTGTGGGAATGATTCCATCGATCGTAACGCTGCCCAACCCGTAATACGCGCATTAAAAAAAGAGACACACGAAACGAGATGGAGGACGCGAGAGACACGAATAGAGGAGATAGATAGATAGATAGATAGATGGAGAGAGATAGGAGAGCAGAGAGAACGGAACGTATATTGACACAATGCTCGTATTCCAATATGTCCAAATGTTTCCGCTCGGTCGCACCGCGAACGCTATGCGGGGAGTTCGGGAAGCGGATATCGCAAAATAATGACAATCGGCGTCGCATACACACATAGACTCACACACACACACACATATAAATATACACGCACAAAATGCGTAGAGAGACGTGTTGTAGCCGCCGCCGCAACAGCGACAACGCCTGGAGGCTGATGAGCGGCTAATGGGGGACTTCCCCTCACCGGTGCTCCATCGACGTGCGACGTGCATCGGTGTTTTGTCATTGGCAATGCCGTTACGTTATGATCGGCTCTGTCGGATCATGCCGTGTACGTGTGTAGAAGCGAACGCGTATACATATACGCACCGTGTGTGGCAGGGTTGGAAGATGAGAGAGAGAGACGGGACACTATTCCTTGTACGGAGATCGGGGCGGGTGTCCCGTTTTCCGGGTGACTTGGCTAAACGGGATCGCATTAGCACATAGTTGCCCCCATCGACGCGATGGGAGATTAGCATCTCGATTTTTTCCCCCCACTCTCCGTCTCGCTTGCGAAAACAGTCTCTCTCTCTTTTTCTTTTTCGATCATAGCTGCAAACGGAGTGCGAAGTTGTTGCATAGTCGAATATGCGAGACAAACGAAAAAAAAAAAAAAAAAAAAACCAGGTGGCTCTTTTATTTCGACAATTCATAGATTCGAATATCAGTATGTTTCGCAGACAACTTCCAAAGTTTCGCTTTAATATATTGTATGATTTATTCAAGGATGGTGTAAATGCAATTTCTCGAAGCTTTACTTCAATAAGATACGGATATAAAAATTGAAACACTATTGATTTTTTAGTGACATTTCGAAATTATATTTGTGGATTGCGCTGTTTTAAAATAAGATTTATATTTTTTGTGTCAGGTTGATTTTATTTTTATAATTGCTCTAATTTAAAACTAAATTTTAAAACGATAATTTATATACATATAGTCTTTACACACACGATATGTCTATGCAATCATAAAAGTAATATTTCGTCAATATATTCTTTGATCAATTTTATTTAAATATTTTTTTTAATAGCAATAACTTTATTTTAATAGTTATATAATAAAAGAAAAATCTAAGAGAGAGTTTTCATCAATTTAACTTTAAAATTGTAAACAATAACATTTTGTTCATTTTATTCTAAATAAATTATATACATTTTAAATTTTACGATAAGAGCAACAATAACTTACGATCTGTCGAAATATTTTCGGAAATACCTCATTCATTCTAGGATTTTCGAATATTCGGTATAAGTTCTATCGCTGAATTATACATTAGAGATTTACATAAACCATGTGTACAGTGCCTTTTTGGAGCCATACCGGTACAAAAACTGAAAATTTGTCAGATGTTTCACGCCGGGCTTTTTCTATGCTGCTATACGCAAAACGAACGAGACGCATCGCTTTGTGTCACCACGTTTCTCTCTGAATTTTTTCGGACACCAGCAAGCGCATACGCCAGTTTACGTCGGCGTTTTATCGCTCTTGGCTCTCGTTGAACAAGTCCCGTTTCTCTCTCTCTCTCTCTCTCTCTCTATCCACGTTGATCTTCTTTAACGAATCAAAAGTTTTTGTCGGAGCATTAAGTCGGCGGAGGCTAATTATCGGTATGGTCGAGTACCGCTGCCCTACTAATTGGAGAACCCGTCGAAACTATTTCACGGAAATCTATAAAAACGCCAGCTTCATCTCGAAAATTAAGTTTCTAATGCAGTCTATTGGATACTCGTGTGCAGAGCGCGTTGCTCTTTAAACGCTTGTTACCAAGTAAAGAGGAAAGTTTCAGGAAAAGTTTGTCTGTGCAAATCAGTAATTCCATCCGAAGTTTGTCGAAAATTATGAAAAAACGCGGTCGAGATATTTCTGAGATTATCCATTTCAATTCTTAACAGTGCAATATCGTAAAAAAAAATTGCTCGTTAAAAAATTATACTTGTATCGTTCATGCTACTTGTGACAGACATGAAGAGCTTTTAATATAGTCTATTATTCAACTGCGTCTACCTATTATAAAGGTTAATGAATTATTTTTAATATATGATAAGTTCAAATCGATCAATGCTCATTAATAAACACGAGTATACTGAATTATAATGCAAATGATAAAAAAAATTAAATTACTTATATATATAATATCTTGAAAAATCATTGGTCAAATATTGTAAAGCATTACTGGCGATAGTTGAATGTAATAGACGCGCAATGACAATGAGAGACATACTATGGGAGACCATAGAAATAGAGTACCGAATACCGAAACCCAACACTTTCGAGAACATCCAACCGGTGTCGTTGACGAGGAAAGAGAGAGAGAGAGAGAGGAGAGAGAGAGAGAGAGAGAGATGGAGAGAAAGACGCGTTGACGAGCCTAGAAGAAATCATTCGCGATAGGGCTTCCGCGGGTATTAATGCATCGAGGGATTGGATTTTCGGATACCTATACGCGCCGGTGACGCGAACGTCAGACCGTCCTCTCTCCCCCTTCTCTCACTTTCTCTTTCTCTCTCTCTCTCTCTCTCTCTCTCTCTCTCTCTCTCTCTCTCTCTCTCTCTCTCTCTCCGTGTGACAAGGAGCAGCCAGGCAGCAACCCCTACGCAGGGGTCTCGTCCCTCGATGCGCGCACCGCTGATGTGCTCGTTAGCATATCATACGTGCGGCATACCGTGCTCGTGGTGGGGTTAGAGGGTTAAATTCTCGACCAATAACAATCCATCCCAAGCCTGTCGCCCGGGTCGCGCCCTCGCCGCGCGAACCCTCTCTCGCACCAACGCGAGGATCCGGTATTATAATTCGAGGGACCTATCTCTTTCTCTCCCTCTTTCTCTCCCTCTCTGATGCTAACCACTTAGACCGTTTATTTGTCTATCCAGCGATCAGACAGCTCAAAGCGACCAGTCCTTCCCGCGACTCCATTTTTTCTTCTCGATCCTTTCGCCATATTGGCCGGTTCTCCGATATATCGCTTCTCCGATTACAGAAATCCAGCCGTCGATCTTCGACGTGGGATCGCGTGCAAGTGCGACTGCGCCGGCACCGCGATGATTACGAAAAATTTTCTTAGGCGTCTTATCGAGTGAGATTCATTGTCTTACGTTTTTTTTTATTGCGACCTCAATATCATCCGCCATAGTAGGTAGATATCGATTTTGTTCGCACATGTAAAGTTGGATAATTCATTCCGCGAGCCGAACGCAAGCTATTAATTTTTTTATTTTTTTACAAGTAAATAGTAGCAATTTTTTTTATAAAAAAATGCGTTTGATATTAAAATTGCACGGATATATAATTTGTCATATGTATTTCGTAGCGGAGACTGACGTGTGTGAGTTGACATCGCGGTAGATTTTAACGAAACGCGGCATCTCTGAATTAGGTACAAGAAGCTGGCACGTATCCAAGGTCGGATAAATACAGATATTTCCAACGTTTGTATTATTGTTAATTACGTGTGTAAATCGTGTTAAGCAATTAGCGCCCGCGCGTCTCTCTCTCTCGGTAAAAAATAATCATAATCACTCTCAAGACCACATAAATATCTCGCGCGCGCTCATCCCGAACGCGTAAAATCTTTATCGGTGCCCGTGAAACCATCCTCAAATTTAATGCCCGAAGGCTCTCGGCGCGATTTGGCGGTTTCACGAGCGTAACTTTATACCGGTAACTTATCCGACACGCTTGTGTGTGCGGATATATATATTTCGAACCAGAAATCGACTCGTTTCCTTTTTTGCGCTTTTTCAGCACGCGCCTAAGTGGAGAACCGAACTCGGATGGCTGTCGTACTCGCGATGTCTAGCCCGTATGTGTGTATCTGTGTTGTATTGCCATGTTAACGAAAAACTTGTGGATTTCTTGACGTGTTTTCGAATTAACTTTCTATCGCCCTTTTATCTTATTCTTTTATCTCAACGCGATTCATTCGAGATAAACGAGATAATCTGCTCGTTCGACAAGAGCATGTGTATTTCCCCAGATATGTACCACGCCTCTATTCTTTATCGCGCGAGAAAGTATGTCTGAAATGTCAGATCATTAACGAAACACAATTTACCATAGTCATTAGATTTTTGCCACGATTTACATAATCTATACAAATCATCAAAACTCTTTTTTTTTTCAAAAACGACACATTAAAATGCTAATTAAACATTATCCTAATCTTAACGCACTTAAGCGCACCGCATATCGTGCTTTTCCATAATTATTATTCGCCTGTTTCCCCGTATTGTGCTTCGTAGCTGAACGTATTACTTATCAGTCGCGCCATAAATAACCCACGCACAATGAGATACGCGGATGACATTTTTCCCCGACATATAATAGCCACCTATACGACCTACTTAAATTATACTCGCGCCGGTGTACCTCAGCAAGGACAGGAGGAGAAGAAGTCGCCGTCGTCGTTTATAAACGAACTTCGCAAACCCAAACTTCCCGAATCTCTCCCGATGATCCGCGCGATACTTTGAGATACCGATCAGTCGACCGAGGTCGAATCGACATCTCGGCGAGACTGAATCTTTCGGGCGTAACGAAACGGGGCTGAAGGAAGGACATTAAAACTCTCTTAATACTTACTGCGATCAGATAAGCGATCGCCGTCGATCTCCTTCACGGGAGTTGCAACCGAACGACAACCGGATGACTCGAGATTGACAGTATGTCGTCGGCGCGCGGTATATATCTTCGAGGACAACGGGAACAAGGACCGGCCTCCGTGTTTACACGGCGATTTTCGGTAGAGTGCATCGATTGCCCCCGTGTACATACACGCGCGTCCCCGGGACTCGATATTGGATGCGTTCGCAGAGAGAGAGAAGGAGAATATAACGTGTATATACCCTATATTATCCCATAGACCGGCCCCATTATTAGGCCCGGTCTCTCCTTTTTGTCATTTTAAAATGTAATACGTTTTTGCCCCGGGGCCAGGACGCCCGCCACGACCGCCGTTTTTCCATTCGAGGCTTCTGTGGCGGAAAATTTGTCCCAATGTCACCGCGTTGTTCCATGCTCCGCGGAGAGGGGGAGGGGGATTCTCTACGAGGGTAAAAGATGACACGGAGATCGGCAGGACCAGGTCGGCGAGAGAGCTTTTTGGTCTCGTTCCGCAGCGCCGCAGGTTTGCCTCCTCTCTCTCTCTCTCTCTCTCTGTACTCCGGTACAGGATTACCTTGGCAAACAACGGACAGGACAATGAAGTCCCGTGTTCTGAATGGACCTGATGTATAGAGGCGGCGCAAGGGTGGGGTGGGTTTGGTTGAGGTACCCGAACGAGAAAATTGTCATCCGCAGGATTTGTCGTTTCTCTCTGTCATACACCGCGGGTATCGAATTTTATACATCCTGTCGCGCGGTTCTCATTGGCGAGCGGAAACCGGCTCCGACCTCGGCTTCGCCGTCCGTTCGATAAACGCGGATCTTTTCTGCATGCGAAGTTACATATTCGCCATATTTCTCGGGGACGCGAAGAAGGCCGAAGAGTTGAGGAAATCAAGAGTCGTGTGACTCGCTAATTATCGAGAATATGACTGTCAAGGATCTCTTTCTCTCTCCTTCTGTGCGCACCAGTGAATAAAAATTTCCGCCGAGCTTCATATTTACATTTCGGCTAAATAAACGATGGCAATATGGTCCTTTGTATAATACTTGCCCATTATTCGTCATTTATTTATTCAGACGGCATAGATTCGAACGCAAATATAAACTACAATAGTATATAAATCCATAACAAAATTTTACCCTCTCAATTTCCTATCGTACATTTTTGTCAGACATTTATTTGTTAAATTGTAAGATGAAAAAGAATGATAAAATGCATCTCGGAGCAACCTAAGTAAATCTAAATTAATATTGCCAATCTTCTCGACACCGAACGGGAAACTTTCGAAAAGGAAAATGCAAGATTTTCTTTATTCAAACGCAAAGTTTTATTCCTCCCCACCCCACTGATGCGATATAATCCCTCTCGTAAGTTATATTTCATCACAAGCAGCTACTCTTCTTTCCGCTCTCCTCGGCAAACGCGAAAATGGTTTCACCCTCATCAGGATACGCTTTCGCGTACATTGCATGCGAGGCGCAGTCGTAATGTATGTAGATCAGGCCGCTCGTTATTTGCGATATAACATCACAATATTCACCTCTTTTCCTTCGTTTCAGCAATTTATCCACTTCGCATATAATGATATACCTTGAATTTCGACATATCCTTCATTGGTAACCGCTTCCGCGCGCAACTCCTTATGCAAATTGATTGCGGCGTGTATTGCGATCTGCAAGCGGAAATATCTACGTGCGTGAAATTTTGCGTACACGCTATCCTTAACAGAAATGCGAAAGAGGAAAGTTTGCCGCGATTGAAATCGTCGCCACGAAAAAAAAATCACATTTCGCGCCCCGCTCACTTTTGTTTTATTTTAATCGCGTTGACGAGCGATATAAGTCCAAGAGGAATGACGCGATATAAATTTCTTTGTTAAATAAAATTCAAATACGAATAATACGTGGAATGTATGCGTCGACGTCTCAATGATAACTCAAGTAATTTCACGATTCAAGTTATTTTAATCGGGCAAGGCTTCACGTCATGCGAAACCTTGCCTTTTCGTAAAAAATAACGAACTAACGTAACAATGACATCGCGTGATGAATTCTTATTAAAAAAAATCTAAACACGTGTGCAATTCAATGAGTATATGCAATTATAGCACGCAGTATGCTCTATAGAATGTGTAAATTAAGTTAATGTCTTCTACTTTTGCATTAGGCATTTTTATATTGAACGCATCTAGATTTATGTTCTTCATGATTGATGAAAAGTTCAAAGCTGTATTTTATTATATTATTGATTATTTCTTGACTTTATATTTAATTTATTTCTTAATTTTATATTTATTTTATATTTTACACATCTGTCAAACATTTAAAGATGTCGAATTATCAGAAGAATAATTATGAGTCATGATGTGCAAAAATAAAAGTGCCTAACTTTAATTAGTAAAAAGTATTAATGACGTCTTCTAGCGCACATAAAGTTTCATTATGTTCGTATATTATATGACGCTGCTGGTTAAATAATTCAAAATTATATTTTTATCGACTTAATATTGATGTATGAGTAATTGTTATTTTATTCTTAATTTTTTTCTTCTTGTGTTCAATTTTTTTGCGCGTCTCTCGGATACAAATGTCGAATTGAAGAAGACAAATTTTTAAATCATGGTGTACAGTCTATCTAAATCACCCGACTGAAAATGTCCGGTTATTTCAGGTGCCAGAAGTAAGTGCATTAATGAATACTAATACACGTAAACTCTTCGAGTCTCGCTCGTATCCAAATATTGCTCGATATAGCGTAGAATTTTTCTCTCGCTCGTAATACGACCACTTTAAATCGTATCATTGTGTGGATTCATTCAATTCCCGTCATTCGAGTTGCATTCACCGCGTCGCATCGTTTCTCGGTCGGAACGTTTATATATCGCGTAATAGCAAAGAAATCGTCGGAGAACGACTCTCTCGCCGTTCACCGTTTGTTAGCGCGAGCTTAGCAGGATACCATTCCTTTTGAATTTATAATCTCTCATAGCGAAAGAGATCCCGCGCGCAAACGCGATTATTTATCCTCGCGTATGTCATTTAATTGAGCTGGCGTGCCCGTTGGACCAACGGGAAACCGTCGATCGCCATAATTTACGTGTCTCCGCATCGATTGACGCATGCCAAGGTTCATAATCTATAATTGACCGCGCGATTGATCGATGCTCGCTTGATATTTGTTACCGGATTTCGATGTAAAACGTTCTTACTTACATCGATTGTACAACACGCGCGATTTTTACCGCCACAATTAGCATTATAAATCTGACATTATGACATTCGCTTACAATTAAAAAAACATTATGTATTGAAAGACAAATATTGCGTTTCGAGTATCGTGTCCGCCTTTTTTTTCTAGGCATATCTCTTTGTAATATACCGTAATTAAAAATTATCGGGTTGTAGAGTTTAGCATCTCTTTTCGTCTCAGATTATGCTATTAATTAATATTTATTTCTATACTCTTACTTCTATACTATATCATAAATTTTGTAAATTATAATACAAATTTTAATTACTTATACAAAGTGTCCGGTAATAGTCACGCCAACCGTCGTGTGCAGATTCCTGGGATCATTTGGAGACGATTTTTCCTCAGCAAAAATGTCGAGACACCAATAATTTTCGAGTTATAAGCGATTGAAAATAAAGGGTTTTTCACAAACTAAGCCTTGTGGAAATAAAATATTAATAAAATCACATTTTTTAGTTAATTTCAGATAGATTTACTTTAATAGAATTTTAATTTAAGGTTTAGTTACAAAGATACATGATGGCAAAAATTGAAAACATGCAAAAAATAATGACCTCCCTCGACATTTTCGCTGAGGAAAAATCGTCTCCAAATGATCCCAGGAATCTGCAGACGACGGTTGGCGTGACTATTACCGGACACCCTGTATATGATAAACTATACTTCTGGAATAATTTATATCTTATTATGTCCCTTATGTGTTGTATAGAAAAAGAATCTCGGAAAGGATCTCAGGGGGAAATATTTTTTATTTTCGAGCCACTCTCCCTCTTTTAATTCACTTGAGATTTGATCGATTAGCTGAAAAATTGTAATTGAATTTCTCACTATGTATATATGTATAACTTCAATCATATGATTAATATAATCAAGTGATTTTATCTTCGTATTAGATTCCCAATATTACTAGATGATTTCTGTATTGCATGAACCCAACCGTTTTGCGATACTCGCCGTCATCTAATCCATTCAACCTCGCTAAAGTGAGATATGCGAGAGATTGGATGTCTCAAAGGGCTTTCCGATATCGTACGGAAATTCCGCCGCAGATAAGATTCGCGATTCGAGCTCGAATATATAGAAACTCAATATATCGAACATAACGCTAATAAGAAAAGATATACTTTGCATATAAGAATAAAAATTAAACATATTAAGCATATATGTACATTAAATATATTAAAAATATTTTTATACGAAAAAAATATTCTTTGAATTATTTTAGGTCGAATTTTTTTTTATCGCAAAATATTTTTTCCATTTCCTCGCACAAGACGTAAAGAGCCGTAAAAAAAAAAAAAAAAAAACCCAGACACATCTTTACGTTACGCGTGATAATGCGGAGCTGTCATTTCGCCGCGCGGCGAGATTCGTTCTACTGATGTTATTGGTGTCAAGGGAATTAGATTTACACGCGCGCGCGTAAAGATCGAGCCAACATACATACATACTTTCCGTGCGCGGACGTGTTTATTATATGTCGCGGGAAGACGACAGATGGTACCTTTGCTCGTTCGCTCGCTTGCGTGCCGCCGCTTGTTGCGATGCGATACCAAAAGTACGTCATTAAGGGAGAAAGAAACATGCGCAACGGCAGTTTTGAATACTTGTACGAAAATTTAGTAGCGCGCGTACGTGGATCTCGTACGAAGATTAATCGCGTGTAACGAGCCGTGTACGGGCGATTGATATCGGACCAGGCGTTACAAATTGTTCGTGGTTATCGCGAATTTTTAAGTGATTTCGAACTTTACCGAAAATATTCTTCACCAGCGCATATACATACATATATCTGAATGCATCGACGCGATGCAACTCGATATAGATACGTAAATACCTGACATAATCGCGTTCTTATTTTTTCAACTTTGTATTTTATACCGCGATAGCCTCGTAAAGTGAGAAAAGGTTTTAATAGGTACTTTCTGTTTCCTCAAGGAACCACCGTAAAACTCTAATGATGCGTTGCTGCTGCAGCATCACCTCGGTGGTGTCAATAAAATTAGCTCCACTCGCCTGCAAGATTTACAGTTGTTAATCATTATATACCCTACTTTTAGAGATTATAAATTGGAAAAATCGATTGCTCCGATTAAAGCGATCGAATAATCGTATAGTTAATCAACGAATCGTTCAATTATTAGCCAACTACTAAATTCACACGCGAATTTCTTATTTATACCATTTATCAAAGGGAGAACAATTCGCTCTCTGTCCTCCTAATTTCTTTCCAGGACCCCGCCAAGTGTATTTTGGTTATAGAAAATACCTGAGCGACTGACTCTCCGAGCAGCAGGGGGTCAGAGGTCGGATACAACGTAAACGACAAACAGATTCTTCGGCGCACGTACTCCGATGAAAATACGCAAATGACGGCGTGTGCCCGAACTCGCACGCGCGTGCGTACACGCGTCAAGTATAGCGCGTGTTGGAGAGACTCGCGCGAGTTCGCTCGGAGAGAAAGAGATACGTCATACGAGAGAGAGAGAGAGAGAGAGAGAGAGAGAGAGAGAGAGAGAGAGAGAAAGAAAGAGAGAGCGTTTGGGGGGGTAAAGAGAGAGGCTCGTCCGGAGAGCGAAAGCGAAACGAAGCTTTTTGTTATGCATGGCAATTAGCCACGGCTCGTCGTCTCGTGCTTTGGGCTTTAGCCTGTGACTGTCACGTCGGAGTGATCGACGGTCCTCCTGGCACGGCGTCGCTTATGCTTGGCGAACGTGTCATCAAAACGAAGAGAAAATGAAGGGAAAAAGAAAGAAAGAACAAGGCCCAAATGTGTACTACTTGGGAAGCTCGATTCCTATCGATTTCAGTGCATTAACGGGAGATTTCGAGAGAATCACCCTTTGGGCTTTTTTGACTTTATACGGTTTTACACTCGCAAATGAATGAAAAATTGATCCACCGACATTGAAACGAATGTGCGACCCGGCTTAATGATACTCCTCACGAGATGATATCTTTCCACATTTTTAACACGCGAAGAAACACCGGTTTCATTTTATATGCGTCTCAAGGTTGGGCTGATAATTTATTCGAATCAGAATCGATAACGGATATGAATTATCGCCCCTTTCCTCTTTTTTTGATCTCTTTATTGCTACAGTTGGGGTGTAGCTCTAATTTTTTCGTTAATGTTTTTTTTTTTTTTTTTTTTTTCCGAGAGCGATATCGTTCACGCAGGATATATTCAAGACTTTTTTAAAGCGGATTACAAATACTTGTTGTATGTACTTGCTCTAGTTGTACGTGGCATATAATATATATATTTTCAAACTGCACACCGTGTGTAAGTTTCGAGTATAGAAAATTACGTATTCATACTGATAAGCACTTGACAATTCGCGATTTTAGTGTAATAAATGCGAAAATATTTAATCTTATCTTAAGCTGTATCAACCGACGTTACTTATGGGGTGCGCTATCTTTTATTTCTTTTTTCCACCAATAAATGCAGAATTTATCTATTGAATATTATTTACTATATCTCAAAATTATACGACGCACGATGTTATCTTATTAGCTTTCAACGAATAATAATTATTTCGTTATTCTAAAGAAAATTCTGAATTATTCATGAGTTTTTACATTAAGATATTATTTCAAAGAAATAGTATATTTTTCGCGGATAATATTTAAAATAAATTTTTAAATTTAAAGGAAAAAAAAATAAATTACAGGTTTTCAGCGAAAGTAGAATATTTCAATTAAATCATAATTTATCTTCGTTGTTTTTACGTCGTCGATTCCTAGTCGAAGACGTTTAGTAATTTCTTTACGGCCAATGTCTTAAAAATTGTATCTCCGTTTATCCGTCACTGTGTCAATTTCGCCTGCGCTTTAGTACAGCATTCTCTCGATACGACAGCCGACTGGCGGCGACGCGTTATGGAGTCTGGCGCTTCCCAGTCATTCCCCATGGGAAGTATAGAGTGCTATGGGAGAGGTTCTCCTAGCCGAATGAGCCTCTGCACTAGAGCACGCGCCAGCGAAAGTAAGAAAAATAGACGAGCCAGAAGGAGAGAAAGAGAGAGAGAGAGAGGAGAAAGGGGACGACCTGATAGAGATGAGGAGGAGAGAAAAAGAGGGAAGAGCGAAAATATCTTTTATTTACATCCAAAATGTCGATAGACTCTTAAGATGTTTGCGTTTCCCGTACGTTTTAGACCTTCTTGGATATATCTCGGAAGACTATCGCGTTACGTTTTCATCCGATTTTCATTCGTGCAAGTCTTAGTGTACTCTAAAGTCTTGTTTCGCTTAAGATAATTATAGATTTTTTAATTGGTTATAATTTATGACATCGTTATTTGATTCATGATAATGATAAATTCGGATGTCGTAATCGTAGTTTGATTCTTTTAAAAGATTAATCCCTTTATTAGAGACTCGAAGAAGATTTTGGCGTTTTAGGGAATTTTTGGAATTTTTCGATCTAGAGAGTCAAAATGTTCGTTACAGGGATAAATAAATTAAAAACTTGAGAAATTTAATCCTCGACCTCCGAAACGAAAGGCCATAAAAAAGAAATGTGTTACACTTGAAGAAGTTATATATGTCGAAAAGGAAAAATTCAAGAGCTTCTTAGCGACCGATGTCGCAGAACGAGATAATTCTCAGCTGTTGCACTCGTTGCAGGATGTGGCGCCGAAGGTCAGGCGCCAATTAGCGCAGAACCCGTCGTTTGGAAGAGAGGATTCTACGCTCCGTAGGATTTATTAAAAGTACGAGATGTAAGCGCGAAACTTGGATGATGAAGTGGTCGCAAAAATGACATTGAGAAAACGAAGGAAATTGCAACGCGATGCGTGCGGGGAAGTAGAATTCCGACATGGTTCCGACGTGAATGAAACATATAGGTATACATATACAGTGTCGTGAGTTACCTCATCATTTGGACGATCAATTATTTTCATCAATTTCGGAATCTCGGCGAATTTGAAACTTTCAAATCTCAGTATTAAATCTCACATATTAAATTTTAGCTACTATAAACGTAAATCGATATAAATCTCAATAGCCAGACATTTTCATTTTTCGATAAATAATCCTATCGAAGAGTTTCAGTCTCGACTTATAGTCTAATCCCTTTTGATCTGCAAGATAAATGCATTAAAATACGCGTTTGGGTGAAAAGAATTTCGCTTCGGGGAGAGAAAGAGCCTCGCGCGCGACAAAGAATTCGGTCGCCATTAAAAGAATAGGCGGATGAGAATCACCGGGGTATCACCCTGTATATATCGCCCGGCGGTTCGCGGGGCCTCATCTCGTGCTATTTTCGTTTCGGCGGTTTTCGAGACGCGAAATGAAAATAAAAGAGACGAGTACGTCCCCGTGATCTACGCTCGTGGAGCTCGCTGCAGCTCACTGATTTATCGGTTCACCCCTCCGCGCATCCCCTGCCCTCCCCCTCGGTCGCACCAGCGACGCACACGCGCTATCGCCGCACCGGAATGGACTACGCTTTCGTGTCTGCGGAGCCTCTATATGCTGATCACTATTGTATGCCCCGACTATTCGTCTGAAATGCACTTTTATAAATAGAATCCACCGTGGATATCTTTCTGGCCGCCGGACTATTTCGCCCTGAATACGTCTCGACCTTCCACCATGTGAAAAGCGTGCAGTGACGCGTGCTATGTCGATCCGGAGATTCCACACCCATTCCCGTCGATATTTCTCGGTTAAAAGGAGAGCAACAGAAAAAGATCATTATCGAAACATATAAATTTGTCATTTATTATTGCGAAATGAAACGTAACAGAGAGAGTAATTAATTCTTCTTGTGCAAGAATGCAATTATATTTTATTGCGTTAACCTGTTACACTATTTATATCGTTTATTAAGAAAAATAACTGGATATTTTTTATCTCATATTTTTATATATAAATATCTAGTATATATATATATATATATATATATATATATATAATTATAATAAATATATATAATAATAGAGATTGCTAAAAAAATTGTACACGGATACACGTATAATATTCGATCGGAAGCTGCGCTGATAAAAATTTATTTAGATCTATCTCGCGATACGTGTCGCGCTATAACGTAAAATAAATGTCTATCGAACGCGTCGCGTGCCTGCCTTCTCGCTCTGCGACTGTCAGTGACATCGATCCGTGTCACTATCGTGTGCGCGCGACTATATCCCGGAATTGCACTTTTATAAATGGAATTTGGATTTCCTTCTTGCTCCATAATTCTTTCATCCGCCGGATTTATTCCCTCCGCCCCGTAGCTTTCTCTTAATCGCCATCATTTGACTGTTGGCACTTTGAGCGATGAGACCAAGATAGAACCATCACGTTTGTATACCTATCGTTGATTACGTATAATATTCGCTTGTACAGAAAGCTAATAAAAAAACTTTAATATTATTCCACAACCTGGAGTATCTCGATTATACGTGCGCGGGCGAAGGAAGATGATATTACTTTCGACGCCGCGCTCGTGTAATATCTTTTAGCCGGAAGGTGAAAAACATAGTAAAGGAGGAAGATTGAAAGAGAAGGGAGAGAGAGCCCAAAGTGTTTGCGGAGTAACGCGAAGCCTCAACGACGCCTATCTGTTTGCCGTAGCACCCCTGATTTTTCAAACCCTTATTGATATAATGTAATATTAATGCTTGCAACGCCAGTCCCGGCACGCTTACGCTCGGTAAATATTGAAAGATATCGCGCAACCGGAGAATACCGGGTGACTTTCGAGTGAGAGAGTGATCCACTGTGAAAAATCTCGAGAGGCTCCACGATTGGAAAAGTGATTAAAAAGGAGAGTTCAAAATAAAAAAATTAAAAAAGAGAGACAAAATCTTGGGTGTATTAATAATCAATTTTTTTTTTTAATGTAAAATATGGAAAAAAATTTAAACAACGTTACGGATATCGTAAACATACTCCAGCGTTAAATTTCACAGAGGAAAGAAAAGAGAAGGAAAAGAGAGAAGCGCGATCCACCCTAGTCTCCTCCGCCGCTGGTAAGATTGTTTAGTTCCTTATGCAAAAGCAGATCGTGTTCACCCCCTCTGACTTAATGGCCTGGAAAATTATTATGATGAAATCTGCCGCCCCAACCCTCTCGTGTAACCGAATCTAACTTAACTTCCGACCCTACTTCGGGCATCGCGGGGGTTGCTTTTGGAGTCTACGGACTCGGTTTCTCTCTCTCTCTCTCTCTCTCTCTCTCTCTCTCTCTCTCTCTTTCTTACGCAAATTCTTCCAATAATTTATAAGCGCATGCAATTACGCAAATGCCTTTTATAGACTGGAAGCAGCGATAATGGAGAGCAGCCGTACTATTATCCATAGGTTTTATAATTTCGAAACGTAACATCATTAAAAAAATAAAACAAATAAATTAAACGAAAGCTATCTCTATGAAATGACTGTGCGAAAGATTCTATTGCATCACGGAAAAAATAATTAGCATAATTAAATTTTAGCTGTCCCTATATTACAACCTGAAATTTAGTTATCATGCCTAAATTTTAGCAATGATGTATAGCTAATATTTTTTAACTATAGTTTAACGGAGAATTTTATAGCTAAAATTTAGGCATGATAACTAAATTTCATGTTTAATATAGGGACAGCTAAAATTTAGCTATGGTAGCTAATTTTTTTCCCCCTTGTAAATAAGTCACGATTATTTCGCGATATTTTCAACGAACTGACAAGAAAGAGGAAAAGAGCGAGGATGAACATTTTCAATTTTTATCGACAATCTGTCTTTTTCCACCAAATTCTCGGTCGTGGTCGTCGTCGATATACCCACACGCCAAGTTATACGTACATTTATATATATATAGATATAGGGTGAGCCCGGGTTGCGCGATGAATTACGACCATTGGGCCGGCCGACCTAGCTACAGCACTAAAATCCGGACTGATATATTATTACGTATTATTGCTCCTGTTCGGTTATTTATACCTATATAACATAATGCCTCGCGAGATTCCGAGAAGTCGGCGATACGTTACCGTGCAGCTCCCCCGGGATCGAGACCTTATTTTCCGTATCGGTCATAACTTAGGACGCGCTCTTGCTACGTCGAATATTATCTATCGCCTCAACTCTTTCCCCGTCATTGGCCCGTCCAAGTATCTTCTCGTCTGTGTCATATATATACGGATAGTTTCTCCCCCGATCCAGACAGTGTCTCGCTTTTTAATTTTAACAAAATGCCTTCCCCGATGACTTTGGTTTCAACGACGTCTCGAAAAATATGTTTATTTCCTCCTCTAAGCGGATATTATATCTCGTCTTCCGGTATTCATTTTCATACGGGATCGCGATATTTGAATAATAGAACAAACAACGGATGTAATATCCGTCCGCCACAACCGCAACGTCTTTTGTGAGCCAAAAGAGCCAACGAGGGAACAATACGTCGCAGAGTACGTCTACATGTAGACACTTTCTTGCAGCGCGCGAGAATAGACCTGCGGCGCGCAATTTGACGGGGAACGCACACGTTGATCCCGCGGTTTTTATGAGGAGAGAGGATCTCCGGGCGTTACGAGTCGAGATCTTCAAATATTTACTCGTAATGCGGACGTCCTTCCGTCGTCGAGTAGCGCGCCGATAAACGGGGAAGGCCTGCTGCCTCCAGACGGTCCTGCAACGACTTCTGGGTTTGTTTTGTGACTTGGTTTTAACCGCACGTGCTACGCACGAGAGAATTTCGTCATCTGGTGTCGGGGTGTTAAAGTTCGCCGCAAGACGAGAGAGAATTAACCAAATTCTGCATATCATTGTTTCTTATATATGTGTATGCATGTGTGTATGGGTGTCTCGTATACAATCTTATCAGTATCTTTAATACGAATGAAAATGAAGTAGGTATGAATTCACAAAAATTCGTCGGATTCCGATTAAGCTTCAAAAAATTCATATTATTAAATATCTGTATCTACACAGATTTTTTTATTTTTGAAATATTTGTGACAAACCTTTTTTTATTTCAAGACTTACTTTATTTTATTTTTTTTTAAGAAAAAATCTTGTACTTGGTGCGTAAATAAGATCTATAATATAATTACAGATTTATATCTATATGATTTGAAATAAAATTCACAATTCGCTAATATACAATAGCGATGTAACACTTTGTTAAGAAAGCTCTTCGTAAGCATACGCAATTTATGTCTCGGTTGCAATTTGCCGATTACTCTCATCATATAAGAAACGTATAAGTTCATTTCGATAAGCTGTAAGCTACACAGTTATTAGTAGATTATTCATCATTCACATGAGAAACCTCTTCGTAACAAACTTAAGCAATCATAAAATTATACTAGCAAGTATATTATATCAGTCATGAGTGTGATAAGTAAATATAGAGAACAAGCCAAAGGTCATTTTATGGGTTATCTACTTCGATTTATCGCGGTTATGATATTTCATAAAGTAAGTCAGAATTAACAACTCTGTGTATACTTATCTTTAAGAAGTTTCTTGAAAAAGTTCAAATTCTTCATTCAGAATCAGCGGGGAAAGAGATTACGATTATCGGATATTTTGTTTCTCGATAAAAAAAGGGATAATTTAATTTGCGTATCATGATCGTACAGCTTCAAATCCTGTGTATGTGTGTGTCTGTAAAAGATAAGTTATATTTTTATATTTTAAACTATATATAACTTATTTATATTTATAGGTATAAATATTTTGGAGATTTGAGATAAAACTTTAGGTTCATATCTCGTTAATAGTCTACTTCAAAAAAAGTCCACTGTCTTTATGACAGATTTTCAAATCAATGTTATTTTTAATAATTGCATCTAGATATAACAATCTGTAATATATGTATAGAAACTCGTCGTTGCACCAAGTACACCCGTATTTTCTCTTAAAATAACAATAAGTCTAACATCAGAATGTGTCACCGTAAATTTTCTTGGTAACCAGCTTCGGATAAAGAGACAATTAAAACGATGAGAAGGCTCTTTCAAATAAAATTTAACGCACTGATTGGCGGACGCTTTTCAAAACACTCGTAAGTACACACACACACGCACAACCACGCATGGTTTAAAATAGAATTAAATAGAAATGGCTAATCCATAAATATCACGAGTTCAACCATTTCATTTATCTTTATTCATCCTGTTTTACACCAAATACTATCCAATACTCGTAATTTTATATTTTTTTTCCTCTTGCATCGGAGAATATTTCGTCCGGACGAAACATCGTAGAATATCGTAAAATATGTTACGTGCATCGTAACAATAACGAAACGCAACGAGGCGTTAATCACAAATCGCGCGTTAAACCTATTTTTTTCGATAAAGTCACGTGTTATGAAGTTCGTCGAGTAAATTATTAGACTATTTTTATACGAAAACTAAAATGAGTCAACGTTCAGCAAGAAGCGATTGATATATATATATATAAAATATATGTCGCCCAAAATCGAGAGAAAGAGAGAAACTATTGCTCGCGGTTGGATATCTACGTAAGCGTCGAAAAAAGAATTTCGTCGCGTACTCTTAAATTTTTTTTCATCGTTACGTTTCGTCAAAAGTATATCGACGCGTAATTTCGACAATCGTAAATCTCGCAGCTACAGTAACAACGAAAAAAAGAAAAAAAAAGTGAGATGATCCGCGGGGGAGTTGATGCCGCTAATCGCGAATCGCGCGATAATAAGCCCGGGTGGAGAAGGAGATGGTTTTCGACAGGCGCGCACATTTGGCTCTTTCCTTCCCTTTCTCTGCGTCGCGGAGAATCGCGAGCATCTGGCGCGATCGTGGCCCGGGGATCTTGTCCCGGAGATGATGTCGCGACGCGTAATGGAAGGGTGGGAGGGTGTCTTGACTCTTCGCTCGCTTGACGCATTTTTCCACAAGCGTGGCACATCCGACGCACATCCCTCTTATAACTCTACGAATGGATATTTACATCGGTATATTTAGTCTGACGCCCACGTTCATAACGGTTTACGTTCGCTATCGCTGCGCTTTTGTCACCGCGAGCCGCGAACGAGAGAGAAGGCCGGGAGGACTAAAAAAAATGCCATGCATATGTATAATCAGGGGAAAGAGAAAGAGAGAGAGGAAGGGGAAAGGGTGACAGACTCACTCGTGAGAATTTTTATTCCCGCATGAACGAGGCTTCGATACGAGCCTTCGTTAAGTGCATTATTTTGTTACACTCTGAGTATGACGTAAAACATGTATTGAAAAGCAAGAAGCTTTCAAGGAAAATATTGTATATATGTTAAAAAGATCTAAATGCAGATAAAGTAATAATATAAAGTAATTTAAAATAGACTCTCTCTAATAATGTTGTGTCCTGAAAAATAATGATTAAACTATACAATTATTGTCTAAATTAGTTCTCTTGTAATAAAAGAATGTACGTAAAACATTGTTTCTTCTCGATATATAAGAGTCTAGTTTTCGAATGTGAAACTCATACTCAAATAAAGTCATTGTCCAGCTGGCGTGCTATTATGCGATTGCAGTTATTAATGTTGCTTAGCATTTTATTTGGAGAAATCCACGTATAGCCGCTTAGAAAGTTCTTGGATAATAAAATAATCGTGTAATAAAACTGAAAGTATCATTAAAGGCGAATAAAACTTATACTCCATATGTCCAGAGATACGAGGTGGCAAGACCTCGAAAGTTTCCTTGCATATGATTTATAAACAATAAAAAAGAAATTTTAGGCGCAACAAATAAAATTGTGACAATGTTTAATTTTTAATCATTTTAAAAATCGTTTCTTTCTTATTACAACCATTAAATTTTACGATATAGCATTTTTTGTTAGAGATGTTATAAGTCCTTATATTATATTGCGCGTAAAATGTATATATTACTTTTGTATTAAATTTATTATATTTTAGTTTATGGCATATCTGATTGCTTGAAAGTTATTTGCACGATTTTCGAAGTACGATATCCGATCTATCGATACATTAATTAGCAAAATAAATATGTACGCAACACTATGAGGATTATCTAAGAAGTATGAATATTCTACTATATTCACCGTCGCAGAATATATTTGGGATATTTATCGGTCGGATTTACATTTCTCGCAACTCGCACAATTTACAATGGCGCATCAATAAGATTAGTGACTTCCGTGAGAACATTTTTATCGGACATCGACAACACAATTACATCGTGCTCTGGCGGCACCTGTATTCGGCCATTTTTCCGGCGGCTAATCCAAATAGATCTTTACACCATCTTATACCATTGAATGGAAATCGAGTTGCTCTCGAGAGCGACGTACACACTAAAGGTAACTAGATAGGCGGAATTAGATACACGGTGTGTCGGAGATTTATCTGAAAAAAAAAATCGTCAGAGAATAGTATGCGTGCGAGGTAATCTTTAATATTAATCACTTAATAGTCACTCGCGAATCTTTCTTTTTTTATGTACCGCTTTTAGTAGCCGAGACGCGCGTTTATGAAACTCATCAGCGCGTTTACGATAATAACGCGTGTAACTAACAAGTCGCGGCGTGCAATTTAGATAAATAACCAGGATAGACTAGTCTTTACACACTGCGAAATTTCCGGGGCTTAATGGCTCATTCATACTTGTCGCCATATAACTTAAACGTCACGAGTAAATCAAAGACCAGCTTTCTCGCATGCACAACGCTTAGAAAGGGTGGGCTTCTGGGCGATATTGTAACACTTTGTAATCGTGAACTGGTTAGTACCTGGAGATACAAATCTCAAACGTGTCTCGTAAAACGCGATCTCGCGAGGAACGCACGAATATATGAATATTTTCGGTTATTGAATATCGCGAAGAAATATTCGTCTTTAATGACGAATTATTCACACGAATATATCCATTTTTATTTCAATCGCGAATCGTTCATAAATATATGAACACGATCTGATGTATGTATGATATAGCACGACATAACTTGTAATCTTTAGTCGACAATTTACGAATATTATGTTATTAAGTGAAAAGTAGCATTAATGTGCAGAGACGGTAATATTGATAACATTTTTTAAAAATTTCTCTTTATATCTAGATGTAGGCTCGACTAAGCTCAGAATGCCTCAGTATTTAGAGATTTTGTCAAACCGGAAAGAGATTTCACAGATCTGGAGAGGCTTCATAACGAAGAACGAGCGAGTTTCCGCGTTTGCTATTGATAGAACCCCATAGACAAGAGGCCGCGTCTCTGGGAAAGCCGCTTTTTCCTGAAATATGTAAAAGTTCCACGCGCTACCGACGTCCTAAAAATACGAAACGATCGGGTCGAAACTGTACGTATCGCGTACGTGTGCGGCAAGAGTTTCTCTCTTTCTCTCTCTCTCTCTCTTCCCCCTTCACAGACGCATATGCTCACATTAATATCCGTGTCGGTGAGAGCGTCTGGAGGGCAGCAAGGAATGGAACTGAAAACGGAAGCCCTATTTATTTATGGGTGTTACGCCCCTGAAACTGAAGTAGGGTGTTGGGCACGCGCCACCTTCCTCTCGCTTTCTTTCTTCCACCCTCGGCCTATGCTCTTTCTCTCTTTTTTCCTCTCTCCCTCTCTCTCTCTCCTGCTGTATCTATTCTACTTTTACACGACTTTACGGGAATACTGTTACACCGTTTGCGGATATCGTACTTAAGTAAGGAGAAACGTCCACGGACTGCGCTACAACCGCGCCTGATCCGCCTTTGCCTGTAATCCACCTTCCTCCATGCGGGTTCTTTTCAGAATGCACTAATGCGACCTGCATTTCAATCATGAACACGCCTCGCGTGAGAATTCTCATCACGCTGTTTAAACACGCGCCTCTATTCAATGCAAAATACTATCTTTTATTATATTTTTACAAAGATATATAAATGTGTATATATACCCCTGAGCCCCACACTCGGTGTGAATTTTCATTCTTTCGACGATGGGTTACACCGTAGACTTCATCGTTTCGACGATTCGTTTAAAATCCAAATTAATCCAGAGACTTTATTCGATCGGCTTTATTACGGCGTCGCAAATAACACCCCATCGTTCCACGTCAGACTGTAGCGTGAACATCATAGTTAATGCGATCGAAGCTGGCTTCTCGGCCTATTCGTTTTCTCCCCATAATACATTGCCCCTCCTTTGACGACCGACCCCTTGCTCGTAGGTGTGATTAATTCTTCAAACGCACGGACTTTTATGCACTGCGTTCGAAAGACTTCGCCAGAAAGACAGACACGAATTTGCTCGATGCTCGACGCTCGATTGAGACGTATACACGTTAAATCCGCGACTGAAACCGCGATGATGTAAACACGTTCGTCAAGTATTTGTATACAAAGCAGTCTCTTTCAATGAAGAGGTATCGCAGGTTGGGCAGAAGAATTAATTGATTTTGCATCGATATATTGCGCCTTGAGTTTTCGCGTTCGAGCGCTAATTAGTTCCGGAGCACATAGAGAATTACATTTCTCTATGGATATTTATACGCAAAGAGTCACCCAACGCGAACGACGTAACGCCATTAAGTAGTAATTAATCCGGCGTTTTAAAAAAAAATACGAGGAGAGAATGTCCAATTCAATTCGGAACTAATTCTATTATAGAGCGAATATCGAGGGCAGATACACGAGGTTTCGCGAGGTGACTTTTTCAATGGCTTTTTCCATCCCGAATACCGAGAAGCAGCCAGCAGATGATCGCGTTCAATCAGCGATGATTACCAATGATGCCCGTGTTCATGTTATACGGCGGCCTAATAGATGGCTCAAAGCCCCTCTTAGGGGGGGGTAGCTCCTTGTCGCTCCGAAGATTCCCGAACGATATATACAGGCTTCTCCGTCCTAGAGTGATTGATCTCGGCGGCGGAACACCGAGACTAGAGGGAGAGAAGCAGATAAGCAGCTGCTTTCCCTTGGCACGTGGGCGACATAATCTACCGGTGCGTCTCCTCCCCAAATTCACGCACGCGTCGCGTTTACCCCCGTCACTTCTCCGCGCGCGGTGACTTCCTCTTTACGCGCGCATCACGGCTTAAAATCCCTCCAGACGTACAAACGTTTTGTTTTCCATCCCTAAGGGCGCCGTCGCCGCGCTGGCATGATTCCGACGTTTCTCATGTTTCGACCGCGCGAAACGTCACACCCGCATCCGACTGCTATTTATGTCACTTTTTTCTCTCTCTCTCCTACGTAAGCTTTTTCATGTATTTAAATTAAAGAATATTTCTAAGGAATTTATATATAGTATTATAGTATTATATTCTCGCTTCCTTCTCTCTCCAATATTTTCTATATTTACATTAATTCATAAATTTCTCATGTTTAAACTCGTTGAATTATAGCTTATCGGCTTATAAGTAATTAGTTTAATTTTATTAATAACATTAAATTATAAAGGAATATGAAAGAAATATATTTAATTATAGAGAAAATATAATTGTAATTAATAAAAAAGTTCGCGAATTGACAAGGAAAGAAAAACGAAACTGTGAGATCAGCGGCCAGAAAAGGTCTGCCGCTCTGTGTGACGCTCTGTGTGACGAAGACATTGAAAGAAACATATCTTTTATCCGGTTTCTGGCGGACGCGTCATAAAAGTCGCTATATTGCAATGAAATTGAATTTCGCTTATATCAAATGCGAGAAGCCCGACGCGGAATGGCCGGGTGAATGTCGCGAGAACGACGCGTTGAACGGGCAGATAACCAATGCTCCAGTATTGTGTCGACTCCAGAAGCGCGTGGGCGGCGGTCTGTGCTGGTCAGTTGGCCAAGAAGCGAGAAAGGGACAGAGAGAGAGAGAGAGAGAGAGACGACTATCGAAGGAGAGCGAGAAAGAGAAGAAGTGGTCGCCTATATGAGTAAGAGAAGGCGACACGCAGCTGCGGGGGTGTCTGCACTTTCCAGGCAGCTGCATGTGCGCGAGAGGCTCGCACTCGCTGACCATCGAGGAAGAGAGAAAGAGAAAGAGAGAGGGAGAGAGAAACGACCAGAGCTGACCATCGGCTCTCCCGGTGCATTGTCCAGCATGGTCGAGGGTGCCCGTGCCCATTAGAAGGACGCACGGCCGCCAATTCCCATTGATAAAGTCCTTCAGGCTTTTCACCATTATTCTCCATTATTCCAGCGCTCGTCCAACCATCCCTACGACGACGATCCCGCGTATATACCTGCGCCCTGCGTCTGGCACGTGGTCCACATATGGACTACGCGAATATTTTATATAACCCTCAGGAAAATGGGATAATGCCTCCCCGACGGGGTACAGTACACACTCGTGCTCTTTCCGCTCCAGCCCCCTCCCCTTTCCAGCAATAATCAACGCCCACGCATTCGTGCCTCTATTATACATATAACAAGGTGGAGTATTGTGTTGTATATCCGCGCGCGTGCGCTGCCGCATTTCCTTTGGGGAAATATGTATTGTACGTGTGTATCTACATGTATATATATGTATGTATATGGTCATCAGAGAGATTTATCCCCGGTCTCGACCAAATTTTAAGCGCTCGTTTGGCGACGCACAATGAGCGACGATTAACGCTTCGGTCGGCTATACGTCAGTTAAGTCGGTTTTTCAGCCGCTCTTCAGCGCATCACTCTTATTCTCCTCCTCTTTCGTGGAAGATTTAACTTCTTCCACGTTGAGTGTGGGAGCTAAATTATTTTTCGCCGCATATGTCTGCCGTACAGAAATAATTCGATGATGCATTATATCGTAAATTATCGCAACTGCAAAATAATCGTCCGTACGCGATCACTGAACGCAACTTTGCCGAATTTTGGAACAACGCGTTAAACAAAATTAAGTGCGCTAATAAAAGAAATAATAAAAATGATTAGCGATAATTTATCACGGAGTTATGTATAATATTTTTAATCTTACATCTCTTTAAATATCTTCACTTTTTTTAAGCGAAACAAAAATCTAATAAACGTGAAGGCGTGTTAAAGAAGTGCAAGTTTTGTTTGTAGAATAAAAGAGAATATTAAATAGCACGCGCATAGTCTCTGAAAGTCCGATAAACGTGTTGTCATATCGTAGAGATTTATTTCCAGCTCTAGCTATAACTTTAAATAGTTCATTTGGCTGCATGTATAATGTGAAACATTTAACGCGGCACAGCTAGTTGTATACGTTCTTATTATAAAGCTATTTATTTATGTACGATGGGAAATGCACGCAATAGTAATCCTATGCATATTTGCTTTAGCTAAAAATATTGTGCTTTTTTTTAAATTCATAGATAAAAAATTGAAAGAAAGAGGAAGAAACGTATTCTTAATATTATTTAAAACTATAATATTTTTATTTTTTTTCCTCTTTAATATATATTTATAAATCTATAACAATTAGATTTTAAATACATCTATGCATCGAATAATTTAAATTTTTCAAATAGCATCTAGAGCTTGCTTTATACAAACACATAATTACCATATAAAGTTGTTTAATTAAAAGTGCACTATACTGTATCGTAAATTTATGACAAATATTTAATAGAGAAGAATATTTTTGCTTCTATTTTGGTACAAATGCACGAATAGATATATAGTAATTAGATAAATTTATTTCATTCCTCTGCCTGATGAAGAGTCATTAATTTATTGGCAATGTTTACGAGTGTTCATGTATTTTGCTAAATCTAACTCAAAAAATCGTACTATCGTTATGTATATCTCTTTTCATTCATTACATATTCACTTTATATTATATATACAGAGTAGTACACTGTATGTATATAGTATACAGTATATAAAATGCTTTGAAACATGTCTCCAAATTTTGAAAATACATTTTAATTATTTGGAAAATGAAGAAAGATCAAAGTTGTTCAAAATGACTAAAAACAAGTTTACAGATTTATAGATTCAAAAATAATTTCTTCTTCGAGATGTAAAGATTTTTGCGGCACATTTTTATTTCAATGAAAAAAAAACCTAGAAAAGAATCCTCGATATAAAAATATAAGAAAAGATCTATTCCAAACTGAAGTGAAATATCCATAGAAGTGCCAAAGCATTTGAAATCTGTTTATATATATATAATTGCACAATAAACTAAAGTATCATATTTTAATTATAAGGATTCATACTTCAGTAAAAAAGATATCGATCCTTGATGCTTCCGGAAACGAGTCGTTTATCTCTTTGAGGCGAACAACCCCTGTGAAAATAATGGACGAATCATTGACCGTTATGCGTTAGCCCGCGGAAACAATTTAATTGCCACTTTACCGACCATCATAAACGATACTTGAAGCCGTTAGATGAGTTATATGTATATATATATATATATGTATACATAACACGCATACCGTGAATAATAATGATTTCCGTCCACATAAATCGCGTCAATAATAATAAATTTCGCGCGATCTCGACGATCAGATGCGCTCAGATGTCGCATTTGCCGGATTCATTTTACGTCCGGCGATGAAAACGCGATTGACAATAATTTACGAGTATCTCGATTACATTCAAATTAAAAAAAAAAAACAACGCTATAGTAATAAAATTATCAAAATGGTTCTTGCTTTATCGCGCGGACAGGTCGCGGCTCTTATAATTATCATATATCTCGGTAAAATCGTGTACGATGAGTTTGATTATTTCGAGGAACTGGCGCGAAAAAGGAGCGAAAGAACGAACGGATGACGAAGAAAGACACAAAGACAGAGAGAAGGATCATTCGCATGCATATACGCGCCTCGCAATCTTATCTATACACCTCGTAAATACCGGGCAATACCAATGGTCGATTTTCTCAATGCTCTCTCTCTCTCTCTCTCTCTCTCACTTAGGTAGGCAGTCTATTATATAGGCATGAGGTTGGTAGTGCATTAGTGCTGCCAGATTGACCTGGTCTGGTCAAACGCCGTTTAAATTGCGTTCAGAACAATGTTCACGTGCGCTGCCGCCACGCAATGACAGGTACTGACAGCCTCCTTCTCCTTCTACTCCTTTTGGAGTATCACCGGGCCAGACGAAGATTAGGTTAACTAAATGGTTCGGCCGTATCTCTCTCTCTCTATATATACCTTCAACCGGCGTGACGAATCGTCACTACGTCGCGTCGCCAATACACTTAACCGCGTCTGAGGTTCACGCCAGGTCCACAGTTTGGATGATGCGCCGGATTTCGTTTCCAATAATGTATATTAAAAAATGATAAAACGCGTGTATTTTATTATTATTAATGAACCGGTCGTCGATGCGATCAACTTGTTTGACGAATTCGAGAATTACGTAAATCATGAACCGTTGATATGTATTGACAGGGAAAAAATAGATATACATGCTTTATGCTTGTTGTAAATTCGGCCGTATATATTTAACCGGATTTTTGCGTGGTTTTATTGTGTGATGGACTTCTATAACGAATCGATAATCAAAAAGCGTACGCTTTTCAGAGTATAATTAAGGTAGAAATTACATTAGAGCAAGATTTAAAAAAAATGTCTATTGAACGACGAAAATAAAAATATAAAAATGCTCGAAATTAAATTATTTATAATTTGTTACTGATATGTGCACAATCTTTTTTGCTTCCTGATCGACTCAATTATAGCGTTCAGACATCGCGAGTCGAACGTTCGAACATCACGAGTGCATCGTGTCAATCGCGATTTTCACGGATCGAGCGAGGCGCCCTTAAGTTTACAGCCTCACCGGAAGAAGATGAGGGACGGCGAGCGGGTTACGAGACCCGCCCCGAAGCATTTAAATAATAATTCGCCGTAAAGAGAGAATAGACCCCGACGTGGCTATAATGCTCTCGCACGCATGTCTGCACGCAAGCGCATCGGCCGATGCAGTTAACACGCACGCCTTCGGCCTTCTCTCTTTCTCTTTCTCTCTCTCTTTTTCTGTATCTCTTGTCATTTCCGTTTCTTTTTGCCTCTCTCTTTCTCTTGTCTTGCTTCTTCCTCCCCCGCTGTCTCGAGTATACCCTCGCATTTCCTCATATATATCCTACCCTTTCCCTTCCTACCCTTTCCCTTCCTACCCTTTCCCTTCCTACCCTTTCCCTCGTTATTGCCGTGATGATTATTACGATTATTGCGGAGCGGTTCGCGGTTGTCGTCATAAAAGCAGCGTCATAAAAAAAGGATCGAACCTGCCAGAGGCTTCTCTTAATAAGCGACGCAAGATTCTGCCTGACGACAGAGTCGAGCATGCACATGCGAAACCCCAACACATGGGACAATAACGAGAATGTCGTTTAGATTTTCTACTATAATCCAAGTTGCCTTCGAGATCGGTGATAATTTTATTTAGTAATTCGATTTGACGGAAAACATATTGTATGTATGTATATGAAACGTTATGCTATGAATAGCTAAGAATAAATACTGGAAAAAATAAAAAATTTATCAATCTTATAAAAAGAGAGATATTTGATTTATAAGCGTTTTACTAAAAATATATACTCTCTTCTGTGATTTATTTTATCGACTTTTGTTTAATCGGCGTCATGCAAATATTAAAGAGTATTTAAAGATTCGATGATCAGGAAATCTGAATTATTGAATTGATAAATATAAAACAGTGGCACGAAGAGAGAGAGAATGCGTGCCGCGAAGTGCTAAAGGAAGAGTGCTCGAATGTCGGACGCGCCACGTCGGGACCCGGATTACAAATAACGATAAATTTGCGACGGGCGTCGATGCCGGGATCCGGTAACATTAAAACCCTCTCACACGCAGCGTTGTATCTCATGAATTGGTGGTGGTGTGCGGAAAGGGTGTATCACGCGGCCGCGGAGAAACGATCATGATTCCGCTTCGGAGCGAAAGATAAGGTCCTTGCGTATGACATGGCCGCGGTTTTTCTCCTTTCTGAAACCTCCCATCCTCCCTCCGGGTTACGATTATCCGTCGCCGCGTCTGGTGATCTACCCGTGAACGGGGTGCGAGAATACTTTCCAGATTGGGGATCCATACCGAGACTTGTACCGAGGAGAGGATCAGCTCTCGCGAGCATCGATCGCCCTTCTTTATTCATTCGCAAAGGAATAAATAAGCGCAACCGCGGGACGGTGTATGGTGCCCGGTCAGACGATAAGATAAGGCCCTGTAAATCTGCAGGTTACTTAACAGGTCGCTGAACGATCTTCGAGTATCTTCTCTCTCATCCCTCTCCTCTCCTTCTTCCCTCCTTCCTCCCTCTCTCATTCTGCCCAGTCATCCGGAGTTCGGGTTCTCCTGCTATTCTCGCTCGTTCCTTTGCATCAGGCAGTTCTTTATTACTTCATGCTCGCCGAACAATCTTTCCTTTCCTTTTTATTTTCTAAGAGATGGCCGGTTCGGCCCCGACCAGGCCCCGACTACTTCCCGCCCAAAGATAACAAAGCTCGGACACGGTTAACGCGTTACCGATCACCCAACAAATACGCGCTAACTTGCAATAATTCTTACTACGCTGTAGATCGAAACTGTTGCGTCGTCTTGCGTGATTAACAGTGATTTAAATTTAGTAGACATTTACATTGAATATTCGATTAAATACGTGAAAAAGTATAAACAGTGAAGCAATGCAATTTCGAATTAAAAGCAATTAAATAACAAGTTCGATGCAACAGATTTGGATAGTCATGTTTATGCTAATCTTCATTGATAGAAGAGGCTGTTGTATCTCTAGAATCATTTGAAAAATTTTTTATTTTTATCCAGAGAATCTTTTACTTTTTTTTTATTTGGAATATTTTCTCTGAATAGCGAATATTTATACAATTTTAATAGACTTTCACAGCTTCCTGAAATATAATCTTTCTAATTTTTGAAAATGGTATTTTTCTGCTTAAAAATAATCTCTAAAGATGCAAAATGTGGATATTAAACTCAAGAATCACATCATAAGTTATTTTATATTACTTTCTTTTTCCAGAATGTTTCATTTATCACGAGGGAAATAAAAGTATTACATAATACTTTGTAATAATACTTGTGACATTTTTTACATCTTTTATTATTGTTTCTACATTAATTTTAATTTTATTATTTGACCATCTCTTTTTGTTTTTTTAAATTTTTTTTTGTTTTTTTTTCAGAATACATTATAAAAAAACATCAATAAAATAAAATAAATATAAATACAATAAAATAAAGGCATGTATTCGTGTTGCATTCAAAAATATTTAAAGTGTTTTATACGTCTCTAGATACAACAGTCTTCCCAATAGCACATTGTTTTATACAATCAAACACTATAATTCACATTGATCGTGCTCCATAACTTACAAACACTAAAGACACTTTCGATCGGCGATCAAGTCTAGGGTATACCTCCACTTTTGCAAATATGGCAATCGCAATGGAAGGAGACTTCCATCTTGCGCTTTAGTGTCTACTCGGAGATGGATTAACTGTGTGTAACCGCGGTTATATGCCTGCCTACCACCCTTTCTTTGCGTCCTCCTCCCTCACGCGCGAGAGAGAAAGAGAAAGAGAGAGAACGGTCTGTACAAAAGTATAATATATACTAACGTCCGTCCTTATCTCGCATATCCGAGACGAAGAGAGCCTTCCGCCGCAACTCGCCCCCACTTAGTTCCGGCTCCCTACTTCACCAACGACTCGACGAGCTTCTTCTCGGTGGTGGAGAGAGTGGGAGTGAAGCGGCAGTGGCGATGGTGGTACAGTACCGAGATGGTAGAGTGGTGGTGGTGGTGGTGGTAGAGAGTGGCAATGGTAGTGGTGATGGTGGTGGTGGTGGTGGTTCATTACACGGCTCCGTAACACCTTGCCGCACAGTATCCGTGAGTGGTGCACCTGTGAGGAAGTGTGCGGCGGTTGCATACACGCGTCCGATAGGCCACGTACTCTATACAACGAGCAAGAAAGCATATTATGTACGTAGGCACACCGCGCGCGCGATCGGGGTTGAAGGAAGGCGGTCCGAGGAGACAGGTGCGAGCCAATCGCGAGGCGCCATATGCAATTTCCCTTGGTTCACCCTCACTCGCTCCCCCGCATTTGGTTCCCCTTTTCACTTTCTCCCTCTCGGTACCTTCGTGCCCTCTCTTCTGTCTCCATCCGTACCTCTTCCTCTCTTTCTTTAGATACCTCTTTCTCTGTCTATCTCTACCTTCTCTCTCCTTCTTTCTCTTTCTTTCATCGGTCCATTTTATCTTCGTTTGCCACTGTTAACTTATTGTTTGTTAAACGAGACTGACCCGAATACAAGATCCTCGTGTTTCGCCATCGATCCGCCACGATTCGCAGTGTAACTCGAAATTGAGAGAAGAGCAACGACCCACATTGATTCTTCAGTCATTGCTCTTATCGATCAACCCCGTTTCGCGTCCGACAGCCCCGACCTTGCACTCCTCGAGAGAGACACGCAAGTAAGAATTCCTTTAATCTGAGCGACATAAGATGCAATCCGCATCTTTTGTCTCGAACTAATCCAGAAGGAATAATACTCCCTCCGGTGAAAGAACGGAACTGGTTAACAGAGAAAACAGCATGACCATCTACTTATTTATGATAGAACAATACACGCATAATAAATAATCGATTAGCATGAGCAGACAGACGAAATAATAAAGATATCACAGCTCAGTAAAAATACAATATTGCTTTGTCTTGCGTGGAACCCGTTACTGACATCTAACTCTCTAAAGTAACGGATTTTTTACCTTCCAAAAAAAATTACCCCGAAAATTTTTGTCGAGAACAAGATTCTATCTCCCAATGACTTCGACTTTGATATATCAAAATCATGATCTTTAGTAGAAAGTTTTTTTAGTTGTTTATTATTTACTGAAAAGTTCTTAACAAATTTACGGATATGATATGTTAAGGTAATTCAAAATGAAAAAGTACATTTATATAAAGCTTTACGCGAAGATAATACTATTGTAAAGGTATGACAAGCGAGAAAAATTATAGACATAAAAAGATACTTATTGTTCAATTTAAACGGTTTTCTTTACAAGGTCTAACAAGCCATATTTCACCGTAACTTTTTGTCTTTTCTGAAAAACTCGCGTGAAAAAACATTAATAAAAAACAATACATCAATTTGTCTAACAATAAGTTATAAATTATATATTTATGCAAAAAATGCTCCAATATGTCATGTTGACTTTTATTATTTTTTTATTGTATGAATTATGCATTTTTTGGTCAATTTCTTGTCTCGGATTTTTCTTTTTTACATACTCTGTACCATATGACTTAAAGCTCCTGGGTGCTCACCGCGGCCATATTGGATTGTGACATCAGGGGCGAGAAAGCACACGCTGAAAATTCTTAGATGCCAGTTTTTAATGAAAAGCTATTTCGATTAAACAGCACTTCAGATGGCTTTAGCACACTCTTAAAAACCCCCGAAAATTATCCTTTTCCCTTTATAATCAATCAACATCTGTAAAATGATCGAGATATCAGACTTTGACATGCGGAATGACTGCGCATGTGCAAAGACCAGACGGACTGGGCTTCATAATATTACATTTTACAGCTGTTGATTGATTATAAAGGGGAAAGGATAGTTTTCGGGGTTTTTTAAGAGTGTGCTAAAGCCATCTGAAGTGCTGTTTCATCGAAATATTTTTTTATTTCGAAATGGCATCTAAGAAATTTTAGCATGTGTTTTCTCGCCTCTGACGTCACGATTTCGACATGGTCGGAAAGGAGCCAGGAGCCTTAAACGGGACAAAGATATTCTCTGCGTGTCATTTCCTTTATGACATTTTTTGTTCTACTATTAGAAAGTATATAGGCAAAATAATAAAAATTAGACCTGTTTTCCATAAGAAAGGGCATCTGTAATATTCAGAAATGTTATAGTTCATGGAAAATGTTTTCGTACATTATCCAAGCGGATCTAGTTTTGCATATTGTTGATATCGCATGATTTTAGAGAGATATAAATTATGTATTTTTATTTAAATAAGCAAATTTTTTCTCCTGATATTAAGATATTAATCATTGATTCTCAAAATTCTCCATTTCAATGAGGACTGTGAGTGCAAAATGACAAGAACATTAAATTTATTCTTTTTAAAGTAAATTATTTGTTAAACATTTTAAGTTATATACAATTATTTTAAAATATGTGTAATTGAAGTCAAGAATGGCATTAAATTTTTTTACACGCTATTCTAACAAAAATTTAAAAATAAAATTGTTTGTTGATCTTTATATATCTTTTTCTTAAAAACTGATTTATTTCTCTAAATTTTTTTATATTTTTTAAAATCAAAAAATTTAGATAAATGAAACTTACTGCAAAATTAAAATAGAATTAATTAGAATCTACTTATATTGGAGTCTACGTATCTTATGAAATAAAAAGCACTCATTAAAGCGTGGCAAGAAGAGAAGGCAATAAATATAATATTCGAAAAACTTAAAACTTTTTAAACGGAGTACACATCTACTTAATGTAAACTCTGCCGATGCATTCCAAGCATTAGTTTAATTAATTATAATTAATCGTAAAATTCGAGGACATATACTGTGATAGGTTTGTCTGATATAACATAATCGAATTAAATCTACTTTATAGGTATTACGGATAATCTCCATTGAAAGGCTCTATACTCACGCTCCAACGACCACACCCAGCGTCATGTCCGATAAAATTTATGACAATAAAATACGTGACTCAGACAATTTGGCCATCAATGCAAAGAAAAAAAACAAAAGATACCTACAAACTTCTAAAAAACCAAATATTTCGGGAATTGATGACACTTTGAATTTTTTAAATAGAAATTTCAATTTTTTATTGCATTTTTATAACTAATGTTAAAACGTTTTCAAAAATTGATATAATTAAATTCTCTCTCGTTAAAAATATTTTGTTAAAATCATTTTATCATGATCCCCACAAAATGACCAAATGTTAAAATAATATCGTTAATATGTATTTAAAAAAATAATATTTAATATAATAATTTTAATAATAATCGCGAAACGAATTTATCAAATTTTTCTCCGTAATATAACTATAAAAAATTTTTTACAAATATGTACCTATAATGATGATACATATTAGGAATCACTCAATCGTATAAGTATTCTACGTATCAAATGTCATGCGATATCGAATATAGCATAATTCCATCACATTATCATTCGAAATTATAACAAAAAGAATATATACATACATACTGAGTGCAACTGGGAATAGCTCTTGTATTTTTAATTCATCGCGCACAAAATGGCTGGAATTTATTGTTCACCGCGCCGCGAGTACAAATCGGTGCCGCGATTTCGCGTAGAAACTGTTTGGAGAAAGGGTTGAAGGGTTGAAGGGTGAACGCGGTAATGATATCGCGACAAGATCAGCTCGACAACAGAACGAAGACTAGAGATCCCGGCGCGCGCACACACACACACACATACTGGATAACAATTAATAATCCGACGGAGTGGCTCACGCAAGCACCGCCTCTCTCTTTAATTTATGGAACCGCCTCCCTTATATCATAATTAAGACGCGGGGTGCCGATGGTAGTGGAAGGTCGACGGTGATCTCGAGAATGGTGGAACATGAGTGAAAAAAAATGGGTTTTTCTCCTAGGGTGCGGTTTCTATAGAACACGACACTTTTGAAGTTTTTGATAGACCAATCGGAAGAAAGGAATTTTTGTCATGATTGGTCAATTCTGACTCACATGAGATTTTCTTTAAACGAAATGCGTGTGTGAATTATTGTTATTTTTTGCAAACAATGGAAGGGATACGTTTTAACAGTTGTTTTTCGTTAGTTCGTCAAGTTTGTTCGTCTAGGCCTCTAAAATAAGTTTTTAGCAGTCGTCCGCGCAACTACTTGAGATTTGTGTTGTACACTACGGTAAATATTCAGTAAAAGTGTGCTCATCAATTATTTCGAAGCTCATATTATATTATATATATTTTATATTATATTTTGAGTCATAGAAATTTCGAAAAAACTGTAGCTTTTATTTTGTTTTTATGGAATTATATTAGAATGGTTATAGCCGAAGTTATTAATTATTATTGTGAAAATTTTGTAAAATTTTAAGCCTATGTATCGTAGCCACTAGATTATAATAAAAAATATGATATCATTAATATTATATTACTTACATATTTTATGCATTGTAATATAATATAAAATAAAAAACTGAATCTATTCGAAAAACTTGTCGTATTTTTTATATAAGAGTGTTTGAATGAACTATTCACATACATGCAATATTGCTATAAACTTTAAAGCATAATATAATTCGTGTTTTCTGAATAATAAAACGATAATACGTTTTTATTTCTTTTTAAATATTGATTTTGTTTACTGCGAAACGAATATTTCAACTTTTAAACTTTAAAATTAGCAACTAGTACTATGAAAATGTATAATTTTCAAGTTTTCCACTAACAAATTCAACATCGCAATTACATATATAAATATATTTTGACACAGAAATTGTGAATATGTAAAAAATTTTATGTATTTATAAAATCAGATGTGTAAAATCACTACACTAAAACAGGATAAAGGTGATAATTTTTCAAGCAAATTCAATTTTTATGTCTCAAAAAATATAAAATGTGTGTGTAAATAAATAAATATATATATATATATATATATATATATATATATATATATATATATACACACACATATACCTGTACATATGTGTGTGTGTGTGTGTGTGTGTGTGTGTGTGTGTGTGTGTGTGTGTGTGTGTGTGTGTGTGTGTGTGTGTGTGTGATTCCAGAAACTGAATATTTATCTACGTGTTTAATTGATCTTTTATGTTTCATATAGTTATGTCTTCTCGATTTGGAGAGCTTCATGTTGTTTTTCTTGTAAAATGTGTGAAAAGGATAAAAACATACGACGTCCTGGAATACTGCATGTAAAGTGGAGCATTAAGTATCCATTACACAGGCTTAAATCACGTTTATGTAATGTACCAAAAAATTTTGCAGTGTCTCGCTTAAAATTATCACGAATATTAGGTATGCATATATAGAATTATCTAACATTAGAAAGTAAAATAGTTGCATGAATGAGAATGTGAACTTACACCCTATTTTGACTTAAATTGAGTTTCAAATACAAAAACAGAGAGATTATAGTGGAGATTAATAGGATTTCGTATGCAGTTCTAGTAATAATAATTTCGTGCTTAATTAAAACCATAAAAAATACAGCATTTTCAAAAATAACTCATTCAACTTTGAGTTAAAAAGTCATTAATATATTTAGATTTAAAATTGCTTATACATGCTTATTTACCATATTTTATCAATATATTAGGTGACCCATTTTTTGATCAACCTCCTAAATTTTTCATGTTCTCAATTTTAGAAGTAAAGTTTCAGACAAAAGTTGTATGGTGTGAAGGGGAATAAATTATAATGAAATCAATTTTTGAAAAAATTAATTTTTCAAAATTACGTGAGTCATCTTTTATTTTTTTAAACAAAATATCTTATTTTTGATTGTAGATTCTTGTAATTGACATTGAGACGTTTTTAAAGACTTGCAATTGTTCATATTTCTGTTGAGAACTCGCGGAGATATATCGCACATTTTTTGATACTATCGGTATGAAACTTATTCTTTGTCGAAAATTGATTTCATCATTATTTGTCTCCAAACCATATGACTTTTTTGTCTGTAACATTTTTTCTAGAATGGAAAACAAAAAAAACTTCTGTGAAGTGACCATTTAAAATGGGTCATTCAGAAAATAATCTTACATAAATGAAAGAATGTTTTTCCGACGGACAAATCTAATAAATTCGTAGAAAAGAATTCAAAGAAAAGAAAAATCATTTATCTTTCGAGATTGTAATTCTGCTGTATAAAAGATGTGTCCTCCATGTGTATGTGCGTGTGTGTGCGTGTGCGTGCGTGTGCGTGTTCATTCAAAAACTCTCGCCGAAGTTGCAAGAGATGGAGGCTGAATCTGAAAAAGTTTCTATAGCTACAGGACATTTATACCTGCTGTTCAATGTATCATTGTATCGATTTAAAGAAGTATGCATATATATCCATACATATTATACTGAAAAATTTGTTGAAATTTCTGCTAATGGAAATTATTTGTTTATTATTTGTTTCTATCATGCTAAAACTCGGTTAAATAAACCAAGCAAATTAATTTAATTACGAATTAATGCTCGAATAATAAATATAACTTTATTAGTGCTTTATTTTTAACACTGAAAACTGGATTTTTAGTTTTATTTTTCAGTGAAATCTACAGTAATTTAGATGTACGTTTGACCAATCAAAGTTTAATTTGGACGTTCCGCGCGTTCAATAAATGTTTAACCCTCGCATTGCAAACGAGCAGAGTCTAAAATTTAACTACGTGCGATTAGGAAATGGTGTTTGACCGATTCTAAACTGGGGACTTTACGCCAAGAATAACAATCGCATGATTTCTAGTTTTCAATGCTCGTACGAAGGTGGGGTTTATTTCTTGTTAGTTTCTAATGATGTGAAATTCGCCAATTTCACCCGTTATATGCAAAGCATAATAATCAACCTGCCGCCTTATATATATACAGGGTGTCCGGTAATAGTCGCATCAACCGTCGTGTGCAGGTAGAACTAGTTAAACCGAGTAGAAAAGTCCTCTACCATTTTGCGATATTCTCAATAATAAGAGAGAAATAAATTAAAGAAAATCAGCCAATTCGCGCGATGATAAGCGTTCGGCGAGAAGAGACAGCCCACTCGGGGGTCCAGAGTTAGCGCTACTCGTATGGAGTTACTGTCTTTTGTAAAGCGCTCCTCCCCGCTTCATCGCGCGCTTAGCAACCGTGTAACATTATACTGTTTCTTTTCGCCGCATGCTTAGTAACGACATAAAACTGGGCTGTCTCTTCTCGCCGCCGTCACGCGAATTGGCCGATCTTTATTAATTAATATCTCTCTTATTATTGAGAATATCGCAAAATGGTAGAGGACTTTTCTACTCGGTTTAACTAGCTCTACCTGCACACGACGGTTGATGCGACTATTACCGGACACCCTGTATATATTTCTATCATTCACATACATATGTTCTTGGAGTTCTCATTTGTGGGTATTAAAATTTAATGTCACGCACTTTTCTTCGCATTTCTTAACGCATAATAATCGTTTTACATTTCAATGTAAAACATATTTTATTAGCAAACTTCGATATACATGAAAGCTATTTTTCACTATTTTCAGATATGAAAATCATCATTCGGATAATCGAATAATCTTGAATTAGCCGAATTATGATCTTTCTTTGAGTTGTTTAAGTTTCTTATGAAACGAAGCAAGCCAATCGATAGCAAGCAAGTCTCGTCATCTATTCGAAATTGTTGTCAAGGTTCACACCATTACTTTTTCGACCACTGTGATTGTGAGTAGAGTCATCATTACTCATCATTAGCGTCTCTGACGCTTTATCTACTTCAGAAACGAAACGACCCAGAAGAGTTGTGTTTTTCGAATTTATCTTTATATGTATATCACGTCGATCATATCATTGCTACGACCACTATTTATTCTATATTAATTATATTCAATGATGACAATGTAAAGAGAAAAAGCTTTGTTACTTATAAATTTTCATTTTGTTGCAGGTGAAGAAAATGACTTCACATCAGATGGCGAGGAGAGCGCTGGTGGAGCAGGAGGCGAAGAAGCCGTCGATCTTACCGCGGCGAGATCTCATCAGGGCGACGAAGACGACAAGGATGCCGACGATGCTCTGGGCGAGGACGAAGAAGACGGCGGTGATGAACAAGACGAGCAATACGAGGACGAGGAGGGCTCGCGAAAACAGATTCGCCATCGACAGGACGCGGAGAACAACAACAGTTTTGTCGGGAGTGGTTCAACTTCCGCTGGAATATTTCCACCTGCTGGAACTAGTCATGTCACTCTCGAGGCCCTTCAAAATACGAAAGTTGCGGTCGCGCAGTTCGCTGCAACCGCCCTCGCTGGTGGAGTCGATAGCGACGCGGCATTACAGGATCTGGCCATTCTACAAAGTACGCTATACAATCTTCAGCATCAACAGGTACTCCAGTTACAGTTTATCAGCCAGCTTCAGCAACAATTATCGGTCACTCAAAAGCAATCGGTAGCGCCACCGTCATCGATAGAGCCAGCTGATAGCAAGGAGGCCTCGTCGTCTCCCATCATCCATCCGAAACCATTGTCGAGTCTCACATCACCACCTTCTTCCCGGCCACCGAGTCACCACCATTCATCACCAGCGCCACTGACGCCGAATCTGCTTCAAGAACGACCCACCTCGACGAGCAGTGCCGCCTCTCCATTGAATCTACCCCTGTCTTCGTCCGGCACTACGTCGACTACCGCTACGACTACCAGCAGTCAAATCTTACTGTCGCATCAAATGCCGCCTCTTTGCTCGATCAGCTCTTCCCTCGCTTCGTCGATCATAACGAATAACGATCCACCGCCGCTTCACGAGCCGAACACCCTGGAGATGCTTCAGAAACGAGCTCAGGAAGTGTTGGACAATGCGAGTCAAGGTCTATTAGCCAACAACCTTGCTGATGAGCTAGCGTTCAGAGGCAGTAAAGGCTCACGACTTTCGCCTTACGATTCGAAAACGAGCGGCGGTCGCGGCGAGCCCTTCTTCAAGCATCGATGTCGTTTCTGTGGCAAGGTCTTCGGCAGCGATTCAGCGCTACAGATCCACATACGATCCCATACAGGTGAGCGACCCTTTAAGTGCAACGTCTGCGGCAGCCGATTCACCACCAAGGGCAACCTGAAGGTTCACTTTCAGAGGCATACGACCAAGTTTCCACATGTAAAGATGAATCCGAATCCCGTTCCAGAACATCTAGACAAATATCATCCGCCCCTCTTGCAGCAAATGGCTGCTTCCGGGCAACGGCCAATATCTTCACCTCCACCGCCCCTCGCCATTCATCATCCCTCGTGTCATCCGGCACGTAGGGAGCACAGTTTCCTACCACCACAGCCGCCTTTACCTCTCAGTCTCTCCTCGCCCGGCATGATCCTTTGCCGATTACCGGTTATTAATCACCGGGACGATCAGGATGTGCCGGAAAACCTTAGTAAACCCGTAACCGCTGCCCCGCCGACGTCCCCTACTTCCCCCGCCGCTGTATCGAACTCTCATCATTCCTTTCACGACAATCATCATCAACAACAACAACAAAAGCAGCAGCTCGAGCAGAGGGAGGAGATAAAGCTCGAGCAGAGATCGCCTGGACAGGAGCAATACCAGCAACGACCGATGAGCCAGGAAGACGCCGGGCGTATAACCCCGAAGAGAGAACCTGAAGAGACGGACGAACCCGTGGAAACGGAAGACGGTGAGGATTTTGAGGAGACAACGAGGCGATCTCTCAACTCACCTTCATCCTTGATGAACCCGTCGTTTCAGCCGCAAACGTACGAGGATTGTAGTATGGATAGCAAGATGAGTGGACGATTAGAGGGCGATGGAGAGATGGAAATAGACGAAGAGACGGAGGAACAACCGGAGAACCTTTCTGGCAAAGATACGATCAATCGTTTACCCCAACAGATGATGGCATATCCTGGAGCATCTCCGGCTAGTAGTAGCGCGAGTAGCGGTAGTCTTCAGACATCCTTTGCTGGGATTCTATTCCCAAGCGCCCCGATTCATCACCAAATACCTCCTCATCTTCCGATGGTTTCCGCTGCTGGACAGACACCGGCCGTCTCCGCGAACGAGATGATCGATCCATCTAAGGATCCAGCGATTTATTCGAGCTTGTTACCGCGACCGGGTAGCAATGACAATTCTTGGGAAAGCTTGATCGAGATAACGAAAACTTCGGAGACGGCGAAATTGCAGCAGCTAGTCGATAATATCGAGCACAAGCTGAGCGATCCTAATCAGTGTATCGTTTGTCATAGAGTGCTCTCGTGCAAAAGCGCGTTACTAATGCATTATCGCACTCACACGGGCGAACGTCCTTTTAAGTGCAAAATCTGCGGTCGCGCGTTTACCACCAAGGGCAATCTAAAGACTCACATGGGAGTGCATAGAGCTAAACCGCCACTGAGAGTGTTGCACCAGTGTCCGGTGTGTCACAAGAAATTCACGAACGCCCTTGTACTTCAGCAACACATACGTCTTCACACCGGCGAACCTACCGATCTCAGTCCGGAGCAGATTCAAGCCGCAGAAGTAAACGAATTTCCAGGTTGTTATTCTCAACCACACCTTTCCTTCTTCCCGCAAGGATTCGCTTCAATGCATCCGGCAGGTGCTGGCTTTACCTTAGGATTCCCTGGATCTAGACCACCGACCATTGAGCAACAATCGAATGAAAATGACGTCGACTTGAAGGAGGAATCTCAGCAACAACGGCAAAGATTTATGGAAGAGCACAGCGAAGAGATGGAAGATCAGGATGACGAGGAGCAGGATCGCAGAGAAGACGACGATAGGTGCGAGATGAATCGCGATAGACGTAGTGCCGAGATGATGGAGAAGGAACAGGAGCACGAAAGCGAGGAGCACCTAACCGAGCACAGAGACATGATAATCCCCATGTTTTCAACTTCGCTGGCGGCCCTCGAGAACCAAGTGAAGACCATCACGACGACGATCGCCACGACGACGATCGCGAACACAACCAGATCGCCGCCGTCCTTTCACCGATACAATGGTAGCGAAAAGAGCGACAGCTCGCCGACGTCCGGCGCCCCGCTCGATTTGACACCTCGCGCTTCGTCCACTCCGGCATCGGTGGCTTCCGCGTCGCCGACTCCGCCACCGCCGCCGCCGCCGCCGCCGTCTCAGATTGCACCGTCGCACCATCCGTCGCATCCCTTCAGCATGTTTGCCGGCTTGCTGCAAGCGGTCTCGTCCGCACCCGCCACCAGCACACCAGGCACGTCCAACATAAATAGCGTCACATCGATGAGCGCGATCAACCCGGGAAGCGCTCCCGTCAGCGGACCCCTAGCCTCGCTAACCACCTCAGCTGTACTAGCCGCGTCATCGCCTTACAATCCTCTCGGTCTAGTTGTCGGAGGGCCAACAGGTAGGCTCCAGTCATCAGAATCAGCGAGCTGCGGTTCCTGCTACACCCTTTCCCGCGTCCGATGATCACGATTCCATCTTGCCGCGTATCTCCGAGTCCGAAATCGCATTCCAGTACACCTCTTTCCGTGTGCGGTGACATATTCGACTTATCCATGTCTCATGCCGACATCCTGTTTGCGGTGTAGCCGGACCTAGCACTCCCGCTTTCCCATTATACGACTTTGTTTATTTTTCTTAATTAATTTCGTTGTAATGCTTTTCTTTCGATATCTCTTTATCTTTCTCTTGTATGTCTGCTTATCTCATTATCTATTACTTTGATTTTATTATCGCTTTTCTCTTTCTTTATTTTCTCGTGCTATCTCTCGCAATAATATACGTATACAAACGTAGAATATATCTCACATCGGTTTGTCTTTATTCTTTGCAGTTTTGCAGCAATTTCTGCTTCTCATATTTCGATATATTTCATGTCGAATCTCATGCGATGATACATAGCAACATATACACAAGCGTACAAAGAGATATTTTCATCATAATTAGAGCAAAATTTCAATTTTTTCTATTTTATTTTTGTTTTTATTTTAATTTTAAAAAATTTTTTTTTTTTTTTTAGAAATGTTAAGTTTTGAACAATTAATAAATGAAGATTCCGCAAAACCATCTTATGTGCATCCTGGAGATTGGTGACATTTACAATTTGGTTATTGCACCCTTTGGGAAAGATTCAAAAGGAAAGTAGTATATTGATTATATCCGAATATATAAACGAAAACAACGTTGTGTCAATAACAGCTTCCTTTAAATGTGAAAAAACAATGATGTGGAAAATACTTTCCAATCAAACTATTCAATTGCAAAGTATTAAGAAGAAAAAATAGAGAAGCAATACTTTCTCGCTATTTTGGCTGCCCGGGGCAGTAGAAGTGGAAAATTCTTGAAAAATAAAAAAATGAATAATGACCACGGCGATGCGAACCCAACCCGATCGCTATGACGTATTTATGCGAATTCATCACGCAATCCATCTATTATGATAGAGGAGATACATTAATACTTATAAAAGTATGTAATATTAAAATTAATAAAGCCAAATTTGGGAGGAGACTCAATTGTATAATGATTGCATGTCTTTATATTTAATAATGTGTTATAAAAGATGTAATTGTTACATATATATATATATATGTGTGCATACATATATATCATAGATATGTATATATTATATACATATACACATACATAAACACGTATACATATATGCATATATTTATATTTATATGTATATATAGTATATATGTATTACATATATACATGTATATTATATATGTGTATATACATGCATACATAACAACACAATAAATTCACGTATAAAAACCGTTTATATATATAAATATTTTTATAACGCAGATTCATATAACGTGATAAACCATCTCCATATAATGCGATAGATAAAGTTCAAAATTTTGTGTTTCTTTTATAATAAATAATATATTTCAAAGTTTGCACGACCCATGAATAACGTGGAATATATATAAGGCAGATTATATTTTTTGTGTTATACGGGGATTTATTGTATAAATATATAGAAAGCATAGATTGCTTTTGTTTCCAATTTGCGCTGTAAGTATCCACCTATACCTACGTGAAAAGGCTAGAATTGACGAAAGTCGCTATTTTTTTTCTAATCGGTGTAGAATGAGCAGATAAAGCGTTTGTTCCTTCTACTTCTGACAGAAAAAGAAAGACATACTTCGTTAAATACTTCTACCTTTTTTATTGCGTCGCTGTATCGTACTCGCTTACGAGTACTCTATGCTTCCTATCTGTACAATATTACATTCATAACATCATACGTACGTATATACATACACATATATATAGCGTGAGGCACTTAATTTCATGATCTTTTGACGACATGAGAATGTTTTCTGAAGGTAATTTGAACGCGCCGAGATCAATAAACGAAAAATCGTTGCGACTATTTTTTTTTCGAGTAATTAATAAAAATATGACGATGAAAGAGAAGGTAATCTCTTTTAGGTTTAAAGGTGAGAGAAATGGCTTTCAGAAGGATAAATCTCACTATACGCGGAAAGTTGCAAACTCACACATGTGGAGTATTTTCTCTGCTCACATATTTACTTTTCAATTTTTGACATTTTTGATCACATATGAAGATCAAGATCATAGAGATGGCTCCGATAATCGAAATATTTATTTAAATTACATTTAAAATAGATTTAAATTAAATAATTTTTAAGTAATGTAATCTCTCGTAAATCGGAAGAGTCCGCCACATGAGGAAAAAGTGTACCTGATTCGAGTACCTGGCTCTATTCTCTATGATACATATATCAAAATAACCCGCTATAAAATAAATAATATTTTATATATATTTATCATTTTTTATTTTATCTATATTATATATAATTTGCAAATTTATTTAATAATGATTAGATGTTTTTTTAGTTGAATTAGATTAAATAATTTTAGAGATAATTTTAGATTATATAGACAGATAATTTCAGATTATATAGATAATTTTAGATTAGATAATTAGGTTAGATATATAATTTTTTAAGATGGGTTGCACGCGTTTATTTTTGATCGGAAATGTCATTTGATTGAGAAGTGCGTGGGTTTTTGCAATTTTTCTAATATTTATTTTTAATAATCTCATCAATTTATATGGATTAAAAAAATAATTATGATTAAATTTATATTTATCAGTTTCTTTTTCTTTCTGAGAATATAGTTGAATTAATCATTTTTAATTTAACTTAAATAACATATTTTTATAAATAAGAAATATTTCTTATTTTATATGATATATAAAATCACAAAATGTTCCAGATATGATCAAACTTTAGAAGCATGTTATACTTACTGTAAGAATGAAGAAAGTCATATGAACATGGATTCAAACATGCTTTCTTTCCGAGTTATAAACATTTTTTGTTTGTTTACGACAGAATCTGTTAATAATAATTTCACATTGGTGCATTAGCAAAGAAGGATTGCAAAGGAGAATTGCATGTTTATCACTTTTTATATCCTAACAATATATAAAATATACTTCTAAAGTTTATTCATTTTGTGTAGGAAAATAATTATTCTCATATGTAACTTGTCGAAAACGAAAAGCGTTCTAGGACTTTTTAATGACTGCAAAGAAATAGCTAAAAATATTTGTTAAATCGTGTCGTCAAAATTATCAGGATTATGCCCCTAAATCTCTATTATGTGTATGATTATTGAAAAATGTTTTCAACAAGAGTTTCACTTTGGAAAAAATTATACAATTATTTTCTATGCAATCTGTACTTATATGTTAACGTTCCATTTTGCGAATACTTCGTATTCTCTATATTAATGTAAATTATACTATCCGTATAAAAATGGTTGATCAATACATCAAAGCTTATCAAAGCGCTGTGATAATCGATTCAGTATCGTACTATTTTATTTATAAACTCTAAAACGCGAACAAAGTTTCGAGAGAATATACAATTTGATATAATTAGCCGTGTCTTATAATACACAGCATTGAATTTAAAGAGGAAGAAATCAATCTCGATATTAGAAATGTTAAACAACGCAATCATCGTTATTGAATTTTTAAAACAGTCGCGATTTTTTTTAAGTATTGATACAAAAATGCGGAAAATACTGACAACGCGATGAATGTGGAGTTTTGAACACAAAGATATCTTTAGGAGAATTATTAGTTTTTTTGAGTTATATTCTCAAATCATAATTTGATGGAAATTTCTTATTTTCTATGATATATAAATAACTCAAAAATATTTTCATATTATATAATAATTATATTATTATATAATAATTTTTACATAATAATTGATATATACGTGCGTGCGTATATGTAATCATGTAGTATTTCATTTTCAAGTTATGAGCGTATGTGTAATCGGTAGTTTTTCATTTTCAAATATGTTATGAACATTATTATAATAAATATATATTTATATACATAGAAAATGAAATAATATCTCAAACGCTTTTTGGAGGTTTTTTTAAATAAGATTCTCTTCAATTTGAAGGTTTTAATCAAAATGTCGAGGAAAGTCATCATTTTTTTTGCAAGCGTCTAATATTCTATCTATATCTTTTCAACTAAACCTTTTTTGCACTTAAAAGTATGAAGCGCTTTGGAACACAAATACCTTTCTCTCTCTTTTTTTCTTTTTAAAATTAAATTTAATGTTTTTATAAACATTAAATTAATTTTTTTATCACAAGTAACATTATTCATTCATATATTAAAATTAACAATAAGATTAAGTAGCTCTTAATAATATAAATTGATTTATTGCAACTTTTGTATGGCTTATTATGATGTATTACGGTTTTATTTTAAACTTATCCTCTGATTGTTAGAATTAAAATTATGAAGCTGACATTAATTTTACTATGTATTATTAATTTATCAGTTTACTTTTATTAACTCATCTCTACACACACATACACATACGCATACACATGTATATTAAGAAATAAATTTTTCATCAATTATTTAATCTCATTTTGCATTAACTGTATTCATCCCATCTCCTCTCTATTACTATTTACTCTCTTCGGTTCTTTGGCTTTATTTTTAATTAATTTTCCATAATCATTCATAAATAATAAAAATTAATGTCGTCAGTACATTCGTTTCTTTTTAAACGGTATAACTTTAGAGATACATATTAGCAATCATAAAGAGATACGATGCACAAGGCAGAACATCGCTGTCAAATAAAGACACTAGAGTAAAAAAAAATATCTTTAGTGAGAAACACACACACATACATATATACACTACATGAAGAACTGACGCAAAAATGTAAAGAGGTACGATCTGTTACAGTACGTGGCAACACCACTTGTAAATTCTGCTACAAGACGTTCGCATGTCAATCCGCATTGGAGATACATTACCGGAGTCATACGAAGGAACGACCCTTCAAGTGCACTATATGCGACCGAGGTTTTTCCACGAAGGTAATTAAATTAATTCTGCTTTTTATTTTGAAAGCGATTGTTGCGGACTGATAATCTCTCGTTCTCTTTCCCGCTTTCTCTCTCTCTGTTTTTTTTTTCATTTGTAAGTTTCCTCAATTCCCTGCGGTTCATTTTTCATGTAGAGGGAAATCGCTGATTGTGACAGGCCTAATCAACTCGATATTATATCTTATTGAACTCTTGAGCATTATATATAATGTAGATTGATGTGATACCTTCATAAGATTTTAATTTATCACATAAAATTCTCATAAAATGTATAGAATTAAGAATAAGAATATTGAAAGAAATCAGATATACTATTACTGACGACGTGTCTTAATGCTTAAGGATTAATTAAGGACTAATTAATAAAATGTTAGAGAGAAACATTGCATTCTTCGCGCAAAAGAAAACTTCTCCTAAGCTTCACACGATTATCTTCTATTCATATCACTTCTATACTCTTCTCGTCTGTTCTGCTATACTTTCAGAACGACGATTCCGGTCAGCAAGTATGTTCCTGCGCGGACCAACCCTTCGCCGCGAAGGGTCCGATCCCCCCACAACCCAATCCCCAATACCGCTCGTACCCGGCGAGATCGGAAACCGCCGGAAATCGTGAGAAACCGAAACGCAGGCGGCGGCGGCCTGAGGAGCGGAAGAACCGGGGGCGGACAGGAGCAGGAGGGGGGCGAAGGCTGACGTCTGTTTATCCTGCCGTCCGCCTGCCCCCGCTGATGCCACCCGCCCTCGGACTTCTACCCTCGGACCACGTCTTCCTGGTAAGAGCCTCCTAAACAAAGCAAGCGTACATGCGTACTCGTCTTGCTATCTCGTACGGTCGCGATCATACATATCTTGGCCAAGTTGCAAATTATATACCTTTTCGCATATAATAATATCCTTGTTCTTTCTTCAGCTAAACGACCTGCTCGTGGCTCGATAATTCGGCCGAACGATGTCATAATTAAATATGTAATTACTTGCATTGAAGAGATTAAATAACATGTGTGTATATATATGTCTATGCAATAACTTTATTAAATTATAATAAAGTTATACCTAAGTTAAAATACCTCGGATTTAATTAACGTGTCAAAATTCTCATAAAACGGATAGAAATATCTAACACGATGCAAGATAGGTCTTCTCACACATTTATGAAATAAAAGCTTAATAAAGGGCTTGTATGTACACCTATGGCAATTAACTTAAACGCAGTATTCGCGCATCGCTAATGCATTATACATAAATGCTACACATGAATAACAATGTTACGATTGTTCCTTTTTTCTCTCTCTCTAGCTCTCTTTTGCTTTCTTTCTAGGGACCACCGTCAACTAACTTAATTAAATACAAAAGAATGTGTTTTGTGATGCGTAGGGTAATATGAAGCAGCACATGTTGACTCATAAGATTCGCGATATGCCGCCGCATCTATTCAGCGATGCAAAGCCACCACAGCAGCAGCAGCAGCAACAACAACAACAACAACAACAACAACAGCAGCAGCAGCAGCAACAGCAATGTCAGGATCACGAAACTTCCAGGAGCCCGATGTGCCCCGATGATTCTAGCCTACCACCCCCGCCTCCACCGCCACCACCTCCCCCACCGATGCCACCTACGTCAATCGAATCCGCGATACCAATAAAGAGATCCCCGCCGGAAGGGGATTTGCCGGCGCCAAAGAGACCAACCAGTAAGTACAGCGTTCGTTAGCTTTTACAAGGAATAAGACTCAATGTGCTTCTTCATCGAGCGTCACGAATTCAGCTTCGCCGGCTCGATCTTATTGCTAATCGCAATTGGCGGCTCCATCCCTCGTTAATCGAAATTATAGTTTGAAGTACCCTGAGACTGCTACTGCTGCTTCGCATACGCTTTTAGTCCTCCTTATATATTCCCTTGTCCGTCAGTTTATCTCTACGTGTCTCAATGTTTCTGTATATATGTATATTGGTGGAAGGATTACGTAGATTTTTTTCTTCGTTTCTTTATTATTAATTAACTATGAATTTCTTGTACATTGCGGTGGCATTTCGTATTTTCACGTTTGATACTCCCATGTCGTATGTGAAAATATTTTTGAAATATTAACAAAGCGAGGTGTAAAGCTTTAAAAAAAAGTCGCTTATAAGTCTATTTATCCCGCACTTCTATAGTTTCTACTAATCTGTAGCCTCAGACTTTTACGAAACGCAAAGAACGATCCTTAAGCCATCATCATCGCATATTTCCATCACGAAGTCAGGGTCAGTTTAGCGAAACCGTTATGTGTATTTGCAGGCGTGTCGAGCAAGCACTTGTGCCAGATTTGCAATAAGAATTTCTCCTCGTCTTCGGCGCTCCAGATCCATATGAGAACCCACACTGGCGACAAACCGTTCCGATGCACCGTCTGCCAGAAAGCGTTCACCACCAAAGGCAATCTCAAGGTATAATACATTAATTCCTCTACATAATTGCCATCGGAAGTCTGAGTCTCTCTCTCTCTCTCTCTCTTTCTCTTTTTCTCTCTTTCTCTCTTTCTCTCTTCTATAAACTCCCGATAATCTTTACTAACACCAGCTAGAGCCGCTATCGCTTCTACTAATGCCAAAACGCGTAGACGTCGCAAGTCGCTCGAGCTCGATGAAAGATCAGCGTCCACTCGATTAAAATACCACCGACTACTCGAATACCTAGCTTCTGACCAAGCTTCTTTTATTTCTCTACCGCAGGTGCATATGGGTACTCATATGTTCACCAACGGAACGTCGCGTCGAGGTCGACGAATGTCATTGGATCTACCTCCCCTGCCAATCACACCCAAGGACTCGGAGTTTCTGCAACGACGACCGGACCTTTTTTATCCCTATCTTCCCGCACCATTCCTTAACGGCGTCCAGCAGAAGGTAAATATGTAAATGCTTACATTGCTCGAAATTAATGGCTACTCCGCCAACATATACAATACAAAGATTAGCGTGGTAAAAGTTGTATAGATATTTTGCTAGAAATGCGCTGAGAGACGAGTTCGTATTGCGACAAGTCACGAGAGCAGCTTTTGTCTTATCGCGATTAATCTCGCGCAAGCAAGAAAGAATGCTTTGTTGCCTAACTTTGGTTGTTTAACGATACGAAAGAGAGGAAATAAAGTATCGCGAAAGGTGTTGTTGCGAAGCCGCAATGAACGATCGTTGTCTATTTTCGTTTTTGTAGGTATTTCTCTCCGAATAAACCTAACCAGACGGCGTGCATTACTTACAGCTGAACGAGATCTCGGTGATTCAAAGTAACAACGGGTTGCCGCCTCATTCCTTGGGCGCGGGCAAGTACGCGGCCAGTCTATTCGGTTCGGTGTACGGGGCCGGCGGGGGCGGTTTCCCCTTGGACAAGCAACCGATGGCGCCGACCAGCAACGGACCTCTGGTGGACGGCAAGTCCGCCATCCCGTCGGGCTCCATGCTCTTCCAAACGCCGTCGCCCGCGCACTCGCCCGGCGCGCCGTCGTCCAACGGCGGTAACCAGAACTCGATTAACGTACCGTCCTGGACCGGCGACGCTCTTCAGCATCACTTCGACCGAGAAACACCGAGCAGAACCGAGAACGACGCCACGCCGCCCACCGCCGCGCGTCTACCGCCGCCGACAGCGAGGGGAGAGGGATTAGCCGCGTGAAGCTTAACGAATACATATCTTCCCATCTAGCCGTACGAAGGAAGACGCGACCGTTTAATCGCGGTGACCGAATCTCCGTCGAGTAGTAAGAGGCTGAGCGTATGAACCCCCGATTCGCGAGAGAATTCTTCCAGACTGATCAATTTTAAAAGAACAAAGAAGATTTTTCTCGCCCGGTGAGCGAATGCTAATGACGAGTGAACTGCGAGCGATCTCGACCCCGTCCCTCCGTCCCAATCGGCCAAACTTTCCCGTCGATCTATATCGGTTCCGAAAGCATCCACGCGCGATTTCCGGTCGTGCGACGGTGATCCCCGGCGAATCCCGATCGGAGAGGTCACAATGCGACGCGACTATCTTTTCTATATGGTGTTTCCGTGCATTTCAAAACGGAGGACAATCTTCTAAGGACTGAGATAATCGATTTACTTGGTATTTCTTCACGTACGCGAGTACCACGACATATCCCTACGTCCCTCACCTCGTCCATCATCTCACCCCTCACACAGCTAGTGGTCTCAGTATCTACAAAACGAAGACACCATGTTCCTATTATCGCGCTAGTCTTAATACATAAAGCAGGGGTCGATAGATGAATCGGATCGATCCGTCGATGCGGCTTCCGAGTAGGCTAGGACACCGAAAATTTCTCACCTCGATTCGAAAACTCCCGAAACTCGCGTGACTCGATCGCGTCATCGCGTTTATCGTTTATTCAAGTCGGAATGTCACATCGCCCACCGGCCGCATCGATGCGGGCCGGCGACGAGACGCTCCGCTTAAATATTGATCCCTCGCGCATACGCGATCGAACCACGTTAATATACGTACGTACGTATGTAACGAATATCTACGAATCTGGACGTCGAGTCCAGATCGTACGGGATTCGAGGGGAATTCCCGCGCTAGACATGGCGCCTAGACTGAGCTCGACTCGCGAGAAAGGCGAGCATTTAGCGTATTGGAGCCGCAAGACACGTGGCGTCGCGTCTTAACGGGTCTTTCCCGATACAATTTGACCGTCCATTCGCGATAGCGATGGTCACCTCTCTCCGGGTCATCTAAGGCTACGTTTATTATAAATATATACATATATAAAAATTATATATATTATAAATACAAATATAAATAATTATATACATATATATATGTATACATACGCGGAATATTATATAGGTATGACAGAGAGAGAGAGAGAGAGAGAGAGAGTGTGTGTGAATTATATGCATGTGCGATTGTATATGTGTTGCTTCCGTTTGTTTACTCTGTGTATGTTGTGCGTGTTTGATAGAAAAGAGAAATTGTAACAGAACAAATGCGAAAACGATAGAACGTAGGTATAATTTAGGAGGCGGGCCCGGCAGCGCCCCTCGCTGTGATATGAGAGGAGCAGCCTGCAATCACTAAACCAATGTACTTATATCTTGTATCATAGTATTATAATAATGATAATATAAATTTATTATACGTTTACACACACACGCGCGCGCATGGATAGACGCGTATGTAGGAGATATAACGACATGCGGTGTGTCTGCGAGAGTCCCTCGAGAGCCAAGTGTGACTAATTAATAACACTTAGTACTATTACTAATTAGATGTCCATCCTTTACTGTACGTCATCGGCGATGTTTGCGTTGTCGTTGTAAATATAATTGTACCGTGCATCGCCCCCCGTAATATTTAATATCGTCTATATAACGTTATTCATTTTTACGAAGAGGAAAGAGAAAAAAATCGCAATTGGTCGCGGCGTCAAACGCAAATGCTTTCTAAAATCTGCGAAAACTTCTTTCAAAAAAGAACCTCGGTTATTTTTTTGTTATTCTTTAATTTTGCTAATAATTTGGCGAGACAAATTTATTAATATATATAAATATGAAAGAGACTATCACATTGGCTATGTTTTAATATATATTTTTTTTATGTGAATGTAATTATATAAAAAAGTTAATTATGATTTTTATATTATATATAATAATTTATAGAAGAATTTTAATTATTAACCTTTTATCTGTGATTTTTTAGTAGATATGTCATGTAAGTAAAATATTGATACATTACTACGACATTCGACACACTTAAACGGTATGATGTATGTATATATACGTAACGAAGCATTTTTTACATTATTGATTGCGCGTATTCAACTCTTTTATCAGACGTCAACACGCTGCAAATAGTCAGTAGTAACTTGATATACTAGTATAAATCTATTATCTCATCTATATCGTTATATATTAAATCGATTATCGAACGATCGAAGCATCGCCAATGAAACGTATATACCATACATTTGCAACACATGTGTACTAATTTATAATTTATTTATTACTCACTTCTTTCGCGCGCGCGGACTTTCGATTCTGGTATCTATCTATTCATCTATTTACATCTACCGTATAAAGAATGTAAATCCGCGTAAAGAATGTAATTCTTTGCGGTAAGTAATACCAAATGTGTGTAATAAAACTGCATGTAACACACGAAACAAATATTTTTTTTTTCTTAGAAAAATAGGATATCATCAAATATAGAGATGCAAAAAGATTATACGGCTTTTGTTAATGAACTCACCGAATTTCAAAATTATTCTCTTTATGCATTTGAAGAGGCAAGAAAAAAAGACGAAACTCTTGCATACAAATTTCATTCCTTATAAAATTTTGTACTTTGAGAGCTTTAATGTGACATGAGATCAAGCATTATATTGTATGAAAACGAATAACCAAATTTATATATATGTTTGAAAGAAAATGTAACATAATTTTATATATATACATACATGCATTCGTTAAAAAGGAATTATCATACTTATATCATTTCAAGCGCGCTAATCAATTTTACTTTCGAAAGAATCTTTTCAGTAAAAAAAAACGTAGTCGTCTAGACATTTTATACTCGTCTCTGAAATTCGTGGGAGATCTGCGTGTATATCAAATGATATCGTGATCGTCACAGTATGACTGACATGGGATAGAATTTTACGTGTAATTCCTATATGTATATGTACATATAAATTAATATTCGTGTAACGGCTTCTTCTATGTATGTCATCCTTTTTAAGACGAAAAAAGCCAGCCTATCTGTAGTTCGAAGCGAACATTACATAGTTGCACTGTGCAACTGAACATACACTCGATGAATATTTTGTCACGATAGAAAATTTTTTTTCTGATTTTTCTCATTAACAGTAACTCTCAGTAACAGAGAGGATTCATCAATTAACTTTTTGCATCGATTAAGCGTCTCTTTAGCGTAACGTTACAAAAAAAAAATAAAAAAGTAACGCCACTCGAGACGAGATTTACAATCTACCTAATTCTTCCGGTGGATATGTCGCCTCCGTTGAAAATCAAAAAAATCGCTAATAGCTGTGTTTATCACTAATAGTGCGCAATATGTGGTCGTTCATCCGCGGAAAATAATATCGAGATAATACTTGCGAATTTCGTAATCGTCGAGGTAGCTTTTGACTCGACCAAGAATATATAAAGAGCGACTTGAACTTAACGCATCGAAGCATATCGACGTTTTGTACTTATCAAACCAGATTATATTTTTACGTTCGAAAGAGAAGAACACGTACTAGAGAGAAAAAAAAGAAATATATAATATTCGTCTTCGATGTGTAAAAGTGATTACTTATTAATAGCGACGGTGTAAATTATTCGTATATCGAGAGAAGAGAAGTGCAAGTTCGATGTGCGAATTATTATCAAACATTTCGACGATCGATCTTATATTGACCCCTAATTTTTAACTAGCCATTCAACCCTAGTTATTTTACAGCGTCGTAGATGACTTTTTATGAATTTGTATATTTCGAAATAATACGAAAAAATAATAATACACGTAATTTTCGTCTTAATGATCTACAAATCCGAAAAAGGGAAGCGGAGGAAGGGGGACGAAACAATTTTTCGAGGACGAGAAAATTTGCGTTCGCCGCTTTATGTTTCGCGACGATTATGTGTCGGTATACGTAAGATATCGCAAAGATTTCTGCGAAATAGACATGTAATATTCCTTTCTTTTTTTCTCGAAAAAAAAAGTGTCAAAGGCTCGGCCTTTCGCGAGCGTCGTGAATAAGATTGTATTTGTAAATAGCGAATGTGCGTGGCACTGAATAAATGGTCCATAAATATAGTAAAGTGAGTAGCATACCGAACAGTCGATGTAACATCTTAAGTGTATTACCAAAATTTTCGTAATGTAACGCGATCGACATGCATTTAAGAGGCAAACACAAACACGTGTGTCTCGTATGTACGCCGTATAAATACTTTACACGAGTGCGAATGAAAAATTATGCCGATTAAGAATCGGCCTGGCGTGACACGCCCTGTGACATTGAAATAGAAGATTGCTTGTACGATCCTGAGTTACTGTAAATATTGTATAATCCATGTATAAACACGACTGTATTAGAGTAAAAGACCTATCATTGTAGTTAAATACGTTACGGATCATTATAACTATATCACTTCAACAATAAACCATTATTATGACGACGAAATGGTGAAATTTAAATCAGTAATAACTGTCTACAGGTTCTTTCTTATATATGTATATTTATGGTATATTCGGTAATACTGGAGAAGAGATTTTCTTAGATTTTAGATTTTAGACTTTAGATTTTTACAAAATTATTACCTAAAATTTAAATAAATATGTTAATAAGACTCACCGATACGATGCGCAGCAGCGGAGTTGTAAACTGTAAAATACAAATAGATATTTAATTAAAAACATTACATTATTTTTATCAAAAAAATTTATTTTAGATATAAACTTTATTATAAAATTTTATTTTTAATTGTAAGTAAAAATTAATTTTTTTTATAAATAATCTAAATAATATATCTAAATAATTTTTTTTATAAATATGTAAAAATATTTTATAAATCTATAAATATTGAACATTTAAATAATTTTAAACATTTTTTAAAAAATAAAATAAGCAAATATTATCAAAAAATATATGCAAATATGAGAATATTTAATTAAGCTTAAATAAAGAATAATAAATAAATAATAGTTTAATAAAATAAATAATAAATAAATTATTCACCATATAGTTGCTCCGCCGTTGCCTGATGCTCCGGACCTTCTTTCTTCCTCTCTTTTTCTTCCTTGTTCCCTTATCTAAAAATAAAACAAATATTATACATAAATATATATATATATATATATATATATGTACCATGCAAAATATGAGTATATTTAATTAAACTTAAATAAAGAATAATAAATAAATAACAGTATAATAAAATAAATAATAAATAATGAATGAATTATTTAAATTATTTACATATAGTTCTGCCGTTACCCGATGCCACCCCGGGCCTCCTCCTCGTAGAAGGAGTTTCGAAACACTTGCACTCGCGTTACTTTTTTTCGTTCGCGACGCCCGGGTTTTAGCAATCACAATCTTCGACGCGTTTCGGTAAAACGCAAGAAACGCGAGAGCTTATTCGCGCGCGAACAAAACCGACGCTCCGTTTTCGCGTTGCCGCTTTCTTCAAGGCCGTTATCGAACGACGATGGCGACTTCTCCCGCGACGCACTCAGGAGTCGCCGATCAACGCAAATTACGAGCCTAATTCGTCGCGTAACGATACTTGGACACGATGATACGAAAGTACGACCGGAAACGCGCAATCGCCCACTTAGAATACGGTCGACAACGTCGAAAAACTCCGGAAATTTTCGCGTCGAAGGCGCCCAATAATTCTCGCGATCCGCCCTCGTAAATTCACGCGCGCAAACTTTCGGCGGCTCGAGTCGGAGCTGTGACGTCACAGCATCAACTCGAGCCATCGAGAGTTCGAGAGTTCGAGAGTTTGCGCGCGCAAATTTAAGAGGGCGGATCGCGAGAATTACAGGCGTCAAATAATTTTGACCTACGTGAGGTAATATTTCTGTCAGTATAACAGTTTAGACAGTTTCTTTATCATTATCATTTACTGTTTGTTAATAATATAACTTACAAATTTATCAGCTACTCTGATTAAAAATATAAAAAATTGCATATATATATTTATATTTTTTTAAATATCTTTTTACTCGAAAAAAATTTCATTCGGTGTTGATATTATTTTTCATTTTCCCTAACTTATTTTGTCTTCTGTTTTTCTTATCTGTGTTTATACATGTAACTAAAGCATGTTATAAGTATCATAGTATCGTCATCGTGTTTTATAATTTTGGTCTTCTTTATTATATTATAAGCAAGTTTTATCAGTAATGCAAATTTTATCGGTAATACACATATATCAATGTAGTTAAATATATAAAAATATTACAAAGTATGTAATATATAAAAATATTCACATTTTGAATCATAAAAATCTTGTCAATATATGTACAATATATATATATTGCTTGAACTGCATTTTATATAATTATTTAAGAAACTTCTTATATAATTATTCTATTTTTTCACCGTAAATACAAAAAAATTGCTTTATAATATAAAATTCTAATTTTCCCCATCTTATTATAAAAATAGCGCGATTAAGATGCGATTTAAATTGAGTTTCGTAATCTACTTTGCGTAAAACAAATCCAACTGTGTAATTCACAGATATCGCGACAACAATGCTGGCCACGTCAATCGTTGATAAACGACAACCATAAAATTGGGGGGGCTCTAAGAAAAACGAGACGTAGACAATAATCGAGCAGCACAGTAGTGTTCGAAATTTTCTGGTGGCAGAACAATACAAAGCTTTACATTATTCGAATATTTTGAACTTGAAGGTATATTTCTATAGATAAAATAGTAAAAAATTAGGCAACGCATATCAAAAGAGGGCAAATAAAATTATGATTAATCCAGTTTTCGATAAACATTTTTGCTCGAATTTTCTTTGATATTTGAACTCTATTCGAGCTATTCAATTTTCAATCAAGCGGCAATAATTTTTTTTATTAAAATTTAAATTCAAACTTTCTATGTTGAATTTTATTCCAATAGTTAATAAAATAAAATGAAAAATCACACGACGAAGAAGAAACAAAATGTAATTACAGATTAAAGCGATCATCGTCTTACACTATTAAATCAAGGTGGAAGTAAAAGTGAAAACGCTCGTTTATTATTTCTTTGAATTTGAGAGAGAATAACATATCTTTAAAGCTTGGTAAGTACTAAGTAAGCCTAAGCAAATCTTGTTTAAAATTGTATTAATTCTAATAAGTTTTGAAGCTATTTATGAAATATACAAAACTATATACGCGAGAGAGCTGTAAATGTTTACGTTGCATGATGTCAAAAATAATATTTTCTGTTCTAAAGACAGATTCAAATGCCCCTTCTGTCTTAACAATCCCGTAATTACGGTTCGAGAATGAGAAAAAACAAGATATTGCCTTAATATTGATCTTGCGTGCGCCTTATCTAAAATCGGGAGGCAAATGCATAGGGAGAAAAGTGAGATTGTAGAAAAGTATGAATTAGCACGTAACATATACATATAACACGCGTATAGAAATGACATACGTCAGTATAAATACATTTTTTTTTAATTAACTAATGCGATATTACAATCCCTTAAACGTCGCTTTAACATACATATTATGCACTCTTCGTGTCGTAAGGGGAGAAAATAATTTTCTTTAATTTTTTGGTTCGCGTGTGAGATTCTCCGTGCGCGCTGGTCTCCTCCAGACTCGCCTGTCGCCGGAAAAGCGCGCGCGCGCGCTCCGCTATCGACCGGAGCGAGGGACCTCCTGGACCTCCTTCTCGTCTCATCGCGTCTCGCCCAGTCTCGGCCGGTCGCGGCGCCCGCACGCACTTTCGGTGGAATCCTTGCTCGCGCCGGGACGCGGCAACGCCTGCCGTGGGGGATCATCTCCGAGGATCGGTCGTCGAAACGCTCCTACCTAGCGCGTGCTGATGACAGACCGAGAGTGCCAGAGATGATGGAGGCGCCAGAGATGACGATGGGGGAGAGATCGACGGAGCGGTAGCCGATCTGTGCACTCTTTTCTCCAGTAGCCAAGGAGTCTGCATCCGATTGATTTCCTCTTCCGGCGAGGGTTCTCTTCGGATTCTACGTGGAATGAAATGCGATCGAAGGGTTGAATTGGCTGAAGAAACGGTAGATATTTAACGCGACGATACCTTGCCTTGGAACTTGAAATTATTGCACTATGAGAGAGGATCTTATAGAGCTTGCTATCTCGGTGTTGCTTCTGAAAGAAAGATAAATTATTTAATTACGATTTGTAAATTCATCATACACTCAGGCATACCGCGTGTTCTATCTGATGCAAAAGCTATAGTGGATACGTAAAAACAGCTGTTTGAGAGTTTTACTCCTTCAAGTTCACATGCGCGAAGACGCAAGGCTAGACCGAATGTATGTATATTTTACTTCAGATTTCATCCGGCAATCTCAATGTTATTCGCACGAATTAACAATGAATTAATAAATAAATCGCCCTGAAATTCTCGTACAAAAAAATTGCATGTTGATTTTATTTTTAAATGGAATGAAGAGAATGTTAAATAGATGATTCATCGGTAAAGCATCTCAAGAATTTTTAGAAAAGTATTCTTTTATATTCATTTGTTATAAGCTCCAACTTTATAATTATTATCAAATTTTAGAATGTATTGCTTAATATGAACAAGCGAATATCACTTACAAAAAAAGATTGAAGTTCTAGAGATAGTATCTCAAAGTAAAACAGATATTTAAAATAAGACACGATTTATATCCATCTATTGACGTATATGCAAAACTTTCAGAAATAACGATAATAAGTTTTATTTATAGACCTTTTTGCCTCAATATAAAATCGACTCTTCTCCTTAGCGTGTAAAAATAATGATTTTGATACCATTTATTTTTTCACACTCTTTTTCCAATAAATAAATATTACTGTAATAAAATTAAATTAAATTAAAAATTTTTAAATTCTCTGTTGAACTGGCTATCTGAAATTAAATATAGAATAATTTGATTATATATATACTTGCAATTTTTGTTAAGTAAAGATCGATTTCAAATTAATTTAAGAATTCGTATAGAAAATATTTGTATGATATAATTATTGAGTGTTCTATATATAAAGTATTATTCTCGTATCAGAAAATGATTTGTAATTCTAACATCCGCCACGAAAGGAACACATGTCTAGAATATAACATGATTAACTGTGTCAATGATTGTTTCAGGAATACATAGGTGGATACACATCCCCTGAAGATGCGTACGCTGTCAAACGTACGTCAAACACAATACGCAACCAAGTAGATGTAGGAAGAAAATGAATGAGATGCTATACGGAAATACGCTAGAAAAAAATGACAGAAGACAGCTGATGCCAAAGCTCTATCCGTAGACTATCGCGTGTATAATCTATTGCGCTGCAATCAGTTAATTGTCATCATTAGAAAAAGTTGCAGCAAGATAAACCTGATATCTGCCTGCGAACGGCCATTTTCAATTACTTAATTAATTACACACATATCGGCGGAAAAATCGATATTGCTAGAAAAGAAAAGTACTGACGAACAAGTTCGATTGTGGTCGCACAATAATCGATTTGAATAATAAACAGAAATCAGAACAATTCATCTGGGAAAAGAGCAGCCTAATAGCGAGACTTATCATTCGTAGCACACTGAATCGAGAAATAGGCACGAATCATCGTGATTAAAACGAAACGCCCCTTCAACATTTGCGTACGATTTTTATATATACATATATATATTGCCAACAGAATGACAGCGGTGTTTCGCAGTTCCAGAAGTCTTCCAGATCTATGCTACGACTAAACAGGCGAACGTCAGCGAGAGAGGCTGGATCGCGAAATTATTTCATGATTATCTCGTAATCATCATCAGCATGAAATTCATGGACCATACGAACATATCACGACCTCGTAGAAGAAACATGACTTTAATATGACCGAGGGAGTTTAAAGGAAGACGGAGAGGAAGGAACGAGACAGTTTCTTGTCGATCTCTTCAGCTCATTACATTTACATAGACCTATAGACAATCATTAAGCGAAAAACTCCGCTTTGATATCCAAATATAGACATCAATTTGCGCATTTTTCTGGTATACAACACGGGGGCTAACTTCCAAATCAATATTGCTCTACGTTCGATCCATTTGTTCGAGGCGCTTCTTAATGCAAATTATAATAACAAGTTCCGTGTGAAATAATTATGTCTACGGAACAATATAAGGACAAGAACGGTACACATAAGGATCGAAAAGAAGACTTGATCTCTTTGCAAAGAATGACGCAAAATAGAAGGACCAAAAGACTCTGCTCAATATAATTTTATCTCGTAAGCCGCTGCACTTTCTGAGAAAATTTCGATACAGTAATGACAAATGAAGGATATAACACATACATAAGAGGATATACATAAAATATCTCCTTTAGTAATAATATGTAAACAAGATAATATATATATTGTAAGCCGCGAGATCTAATTTAAGCTAAACAAATATTCCCTAAAATGTTGATATCATCATGATATCGGTTCTATCTTATCACAGAAACGAATGCACTGAACATAATGTATGTACTGATAGTGCAGTTTTACCTTGCGAATACGAAAGTGTTTGACGTACGCAACCGCTCTGTTATGCGTGAACACCTATCTCTCGAAGAGGTAAATCCTTTTTTTTATTTATTCGAAAAAATTAATATGCATGTAATGATAAAACACTTTCAATAATTTTCAATAAGTTTCATTATATCAAGAGCAATTTTTTTTCTGTGGCAGACACTGTTTCGCAGTGGCAAAAAGATCATCGACGATGAGTGTGGATCAACCACAGCATTAATCAAGACCAGGATACAAAAGGGAGGTCTACGGCTACGAAGATGGCTAATTGCACTACTGGTTTTTGTATTAATGTCGCTTCTCATTATCAACAGCTACGACACTGGTCCATTTCGGATCATCCGATTTGGAGCAATGGCCAAACCAAATACTCCAGATGTAGTAACGCGTGAGTGATAGATTAGCACTATCAATTCGTATTTATCATTTCATTTGCAAGAGTGGTTCGAATAAAAACGCGATTTTTCATATCGCAAAAATCATGCACTAAGATTTCGTATGTAAATCATTTTTATAACTTTTTGATCAAATTAACATATCATCTTTTTCAATGTATGTATATTTAAAAAAATTAAACTTGAAAATTTAATTATACATTTTAAAAATTAAGAAATTTCTGTTGTGAATTTTTTTGATAATGAATTTTTCTTTAGCAAAAATATTTTGGAACAGTATAATAGTCTCTCTATAGATAAATAATCGAAAATAATAGGCTAAAAATTTCATAAGATAAATGAGCAACAAAATCCTATTGTATTTTGAATCTTTTATTTTGATAAAATTCTATAATTATTAAGATATGTAAGTTTTAAGGAATTAAATAGACATATTTTAAATAATAAATTACTACTATTATTATTCAATAATATATAATAAATAATAAAAATCAGTGAAATATGAGTGAAGGTAGAAAAGAAATGTCGTATTACATAAATCTTTCTTTGACAAACTGGAGCAACAAAAGTATCGTCTATATTCGAACCACTCTTGTATGTATTTATGCGTTCATTTTAATTACTAATTAGAAATTGTTATTTTTTTTTACAGAGAAATATGTAACGTTATCGTCGAACGTTTATACGCCAATAGGTAGTGGTGGCTTTCTAGTTCGCAACAAAGGATGCCGGTTACCCGCGATGGATCCTTTCGATCCTGCAATTCAACGTTTTATAACTAAAGAGGTGCTCGATTGCGAATACGGAAACTCTCTGCCTCTAATTGAGTCGAATAACACCGCGTTGTTTGTTAATCCTCTGGCAAGGGACGAATTCTACAACGGTCCGGGCAACATCAGTTGCTGCTGGCAACCATTCTGGAGAACGAAGGACGACGACAATTCTCTTACGTAAGTAAATTTATATGAAAAATTTATATGCAAATTTTATTTCATGCGCAAAAACAGAATAAATAAATTATTTATCTTTTCGCGTTACTTTTTTTTTAAATTATAAATTTTATCTACAGACAGGAAAAGAGGATTAATTTTAATTAGTTGAATTTATCTCTAAACAATAATGCGAATGCAGTCGTTTCAAATTTGCAAAAACGAAAACATTTTTATATCTCCGTATTTGCAGATACGCGCAATGCTATCCATTTCAAGATTCCTGCACCGTAAACGCCGAATTCGTGAAGGTCGAATGTTCTCGCAACAACCAAGTGATATATAAGGATTACTACGCTTTTGTACCGCGCAAGCCTGAGGTAGAGGAAAGATGCAAAAAAGTGCTGAATACGGATACCTTCCTGGACGATCGTCTCAGCGTTCTCGTCCTCGGGCTCGATTCGATTTCCAGGATGAACTTTCACAGAATGATGCCGAAGACCGTGAAGCTGCTTCAGTCCCTCGGCGCCGTGGAGATGCTGGGTTACACCAAAGTCGCCGACAACACGTACCCGAATCTGGTCCCGGTACTGGGCGGCCTGAATCAGGACGAGTTGAAGAATCTGTGTTGGCAGACACCCGACAAGACCTTCGATGAGTGTCCGCTCTTGTGGAAGAAATTCAGCGCCGCCGGTTATCGCACGATTTTAGCCGAGGACGCGTACCATATGACCACATTTAATTATCTGAAGCCGGGGTTTCGGGAGCAACCGACGGATTATTATCTTAGACCATATGTTATTGGCGCCGAGAGGGACATCGGGAATACCCACAAGTTGAACGCGTATGTCTGTGTTGGTACCAGAAAGATGTTCGACTGCATGCTGAATTACACTCGTAAAACGGTGATCGAGTTCTCGTCGGAGCTTTACTTCGCCTTCATCTGGCAGGCCAGTCTCACCCACGACTATCTCACGTATCCGCAGGTGGGCGACGACTCCTATCACGACTTCGTCGAGTACGCGTCGCGGGAAGGTCTGCTGAATCGCACTGTCTTGATCGTGATGAGCGATCACGGGTTGAGATGGGGTGACTTTCGGCAAACGTATCAAGGTAAGATCGAGGACAGTCTGCCGTTCGTCTTCATCGTGCTGCCGAGGTGGTGGCGGGAGAAATATCCGCTAGCTTGGGGAAACTTGCGCAGAAACAGCCACAGTCTGACGACGCCCTTCGACCTTTACGAGACCTTGACGGATCTCCTGAGTCCACACACTCTGCGCGAATCGTTCCTGAAGAGACGCATCAAAGCTCAGGCTGCGTCTCCCATTCCACGCGGCATCAGCTGGTTCCTGCCGGTGCCGGACATTCGTACCTGCGACATGGCACACATAGCGAATCACTGGTGCATGTGCCACACCAGCAATAGCGTCGCCTGGAACGACACCGGTCTTCAGGATAGCGTGTCGTTCCTTGTCAGGGAGCTGAACGACATGCTGAGCAACTATCCGCTGTGCGCGACGTTGAACTTGAAGCAGATCAAGGACGCGAAGGTATGGCTGGACAAGACGGACGGCGCGACGCTGATGGATTACACGGTGACTATACAGACCACTCCTGGTGACGCGATCTTCGAGGGTACGGTGCGTTACAAGGCGGACGACAATAGCCGCAAATTGGTCGGCTCGGTTAGCAGACTGAACACTTACGGCACCCAGAGTGCTTGCGTCGACGAGTTCCACATGCGCCTCTACTGTTACTGTCTTTAGGCGCGATCGTTGATGACGACGATCACCTCTTTTGTATCTGATCATTTAATCAGACGCGGTTTTGTGAAGAAACCATTCCAGCTGGGGAGAGTTTCACGACAAACTCTATTTAATTTCGCGAAACACATTATCGCTCTTATCTGATTTATATGTATATGAAAACGGACAATATATTGTTGTATCGAGGGGGATGAAGATATCGCTCAAAGTCTATATTCTCGAGAACACTGTGTTCGTAAGCCTCTATCGTATCGCGAATTAACGCATTTCAGCGTAGCTTGATATTTATTTACGCATATATTCTTCCACATAACTAATTAATTAATTTATATCATACACGCAATAATAGATATATCTACAAATATTGATGTAGAACTGTCTAACGAGGCGTTCGCGGGCGATCACCTAGCTCCACATCTCTTTCCTCATTACAGTTTCTTATTCGTTCACTTACTTGCTCGTGACGTCATAAGTCAGACAATTCTACGCTCGATGAGAAGAAAAAATATATTTCTCTCATCCGCTATTAATTGGTATCAAAATGAATTTGTACTCGTCATGTCGACTGTCTCTCATACGTTACATCAATTTCTTAAACACCTGCAACATCTGTAAATGTATGTAACGACCTATTAAGGCGATCTACAATTATCAGCGACCAAAAAAAAAAAAAGAGTTCGCCGTTTCTATACAAATAAAAGATATTTTACTATTCTCTCTTCATGAGTGTATTTCATCGAAACCATTCTCTTCCAATAAAATTAATTATTAATAATTCCTAATGTGTTTCTAATGCAAGCTTTATATTGAAATATAGTTTTATATTTTATATATTTATTTCTCGATTTTTTTTTAATCCTCTGAGATTACTGGAAAAATAATATCAATATCCTCTTTTTTTGTAATAATCGAGTATAATTTTACTATAATAATAATTTACATACTTCGATTTACATAGATATATGCGAATTAAAAAATTATAACTACAAATGTATCGCACGTTCATTATTTTTATCATTAGATACTACAATCGTTATCTTCGCGCGCGTTCACTGATGTTTATGTTCAGAATTTCTTTGCTATCGTAACGCAGGGAATACCTCCATGCGTTCATACCCGGTGTATTACACTTTGCTATGTTTATATTACTATATAATCTTTCTTATTTCGTGATATTAAATGCAAAATTTGATCACACACATTTCATACATTATTTATATAATTCAAAGCCCAAAAATAAATTATAAAATAATTTAAATTTTATATTAAATAAATTACTTAAATTATCATTAATATGGATTTAAGTAATTGACAACAAGAAGTAGGTTTAACCAGTCTTTTGTATGTAGGTAAAACACATTATATATATATATATATGTATATACTGAGATGATGTGAAACTTATGTGAAATATGTGTATTCAATTTATCCAATTGTGATATTCACATTATTGCAATCCAATTGATATTCTTTAATAAGGAAGCAAGAGTATCCACTCCCCCTCTCTAATACAAACATACATATATCAAGACATACATTCCAATCAACGTACTCACAGATTACATTCATTTGTACATGTTGCATTAGATATTTAATTGCCATGTATACCATTGTATACTCGGTTCACAGAACTTTGTTGCAGCAACTTTATTATGTCTGAAATACAAAATACGACTGTAATTTGTGTAATAATACAAAATTTCAAGATGCACTAATATAGCACATCTAGACTCACCTTCTTTTCGTTCTTCTGTAAATTCGTTATCAGGGAATGCAACATCGAAAGTAATATACAAGGAGCCATAAACATTATTATTATCATAATTAGGCATTCCCTCGTTTTTCTTCCGAATACGAGTACCATGCTTGGTAATTTTATCCCTTTGGACAATTACTGTATGACCATCTAGATGCCTTATATCTACTGTAAAACCTATTAGAGCATCTTGCAAAGATACCGTAATGTTTGTGTACAAATCGTCGCCTTTTCTTTCAAAAATAGGATGAGGTAGAGTTTGTATTCTAGAATAAATATAATTACACTATAAATATAACTGCATTAAACTTGTATAGAGGATGGATCAAAAAATGCTATACAACCGAGAGAGAAAGAAAGAATGGAGTGATTCTAAGCTCTATAAAATAGATTGAAATAATAGGATAAATTTTTTTTTCATATAAATTTTTATTTCCGAAATAAATGACTTTGAATATCTATTAGATATTTGTGCATTTGATCGACATTCGTCCTTGTTAGAAACTGACAGTTAATATGAAACGACAATAGAATACAGTGTATACAATAGAACAGTAAATTCTGATAGTAAACACAAACGGTGAGATGTTGCGTTATGTATAGAAAAAAAAACATAGTAAACTGTAGCAAAGTTTGTTAAGCCGTACAAAAAAAGTTTACTCGATTTGTTTTGAAATATAAAGTTATTCTCTCGCGATTATATCACATCCTTGATTTGCGTATATTCGTGAAATTATAAATATAGAAAAATATCTACTTACTTTAATATCAAGTCTCCTGGATCTCCATCGAGATGTGGTTCTCCTTCAGAAGTAAATTTAATTTCTTGATTATCTACCATTCCTAGTTCAACTTCTACCTCTAATATACGTTCCTCATTCACTATCTTTACGTTCGGACATTCTGAACACACTGATTGTTGGATCATTTGAAATCTACCACTTCCTAAATTGCGAGTAACAAATTCTTGCCTACAATTGCATTTTCTTGTACCTTTTGTTGCTTTCATAACGGGCTTATTCCTTGTAATCTAAAGCATACAGTATAGCAATATGAGTTTATGTTTCTTTCCAAAAAGGAGTTGTACTATATTTATAAAATTTTACCTCAATAAAATTTCCACTGTATAATTCTTCTAAAGTGACATACAAGTCCATTATAACATTTGCACCTTTGGTTTCCTGCTGTTGCGGTGGTTCTCCACCTCCAAAAGCAAAATTAAAGTCGCCGAAAAAACTTGAAAAGGGATCCATGTTGTTGTTCATCATGCCATCCTTTTTTAAGCACTCCTCTCCACATTTGTCATACGTTCGTCTCTTTTCAGTGTCTGATAATACTTCATAAGCCGCTCCCAGGTCTTGAAATTTTTGGGAAGCATTCTCATCATCTTTATTCTTATCAGGATGTAATTCCTTTGCTAATCGTCTGTAAGCCTTTTTTACTTCATGTGTGCTTGCACCATGCGATAAACCTAGTATTCTATAAAAATCCCTCCTGTAAGCAGAAAAAAAAAAAAATAATACATAAATATATAGTTAACTCTATTGTTTTTAGTATATTATTATTTATATAGTGTTTAATATAATTAAGAAAGGATTAAAGGAGCTATACATGAGTAATATATAAAGTGTATTAATTTTCAAGAAATCAAAATTAGAAAGATAAGGGAAACTCTTTTATAGAATTTTGTGTTTATATCTGATTTAAAAAAATTGTACAATTGTTGAATAATTCAAATACAAAAGTAACAAGCATCGACTAAAGAGAGATAGGTTAATGACACTATTTATGATATTAAAAAATTGCTCCGCGTAAAATATGCGCTTTCGAGAGCAAATATATTCTTACGTAAAGATATTCTTACTTACCCGGCTACCGATAATACAATACATATTGTTAAATTTACGAATAATATGCAATTTAATTTTAGCCCTGCCATCCTAGCAGACGTTTCACATCCGAGCGCACAATCACACAATACAATCGAAGCTTGAATCGTGGGCGTTTCTTATTGGTTCCTGCGAAAGGGTTTGACGTAATATTCATCGTACGACAAATACTTTAGGGTACATTTTCACTTGACGCTGTGACGCTGGATTTCAGCGTCAAGCATCAATAAAAACAAATTGACGTTAGCGTCTGTTGACGCTGGCGTGAAAACAGCTTAGCGTCCAAGTTACAACTATGACAAGCGTCTCGTTCTTCGTTCTCTGAAAGCTGAACAAATCAAGCTTTTTCTTCTTGACGCTAGCGTCACAAATCAGATCACGTGATCAATTAGACGCTAGCGACAAATTGATAGTGAAATCGCACCCTTATATTAAAATTAAATCAAACAGTAACTGGTTAACTTCACTTCGCTCACCGGTATATACAAAGTGCAACTAACGCATTTGATATACAACTGACAATGAGATTAAATTAAATTAACGCTTAAACTGACGCTACAAATATTTGATCGATATATCGGGATGGAGAAATCCTTATCTCTTTCGCTCTGATCAATCAAATGATTCAAATGATAGAAATGATTGAAACATTCACGTGCCATAACAGTAGGAAGGAGGAATAAAAACACGGCTCACAGACGTAATAAAATACGTAGATGGAACATCAGCCACCGATATGCGCGCGCGTTCGACTTTAACCTTCAAGTGGCGCTGCGTCACGTGGTCGCGCGGCGGTCGGAATTCGGCGGCGCGGAGTGGGGGTGACTGGTGGGGGGTGCGCTGTGCGCCGCGCGCGCATCCCCCCACCACTCACCCCCACTCCGCGCCGCCGAATTCCGACCGCCGCGCGACCACGTGACGCAGCGCCACTTGAAGGTTAAAGTCGAACGCGCGCGCATATCGACACGCGCTCTCTCCCTCTCGCCGTAAGCTAATCGACGAATCACAGTCGAGCATTCTCTAAAGTCCCTAGAACATATGGAGGCTAATCGCGGAATTTTCCAGCGCAACTTTGCGTAGAGAGTTTCCCTTCGTTGTCTTCTTCATCTTTATGGCGTATCGTAAGGGTGCATTTTCACTTAAGGTTCTGATAAAACGCATGTAAATTTGTGTCTTTACTTTTATACCAAAAATGACATTATTTCTGAAACCTACTAATGGATTTCAATTATTTCAAAAATTCTTAACACCAAGGTATGTTGCAATTTATTGTCACTTTGTTAATTAGTGATTTATGTTACAATATTATCTTATCCATATACATTTTTATCCTGTCTGTAACATTGTTTTTATACATTCGTATATCTTTGGAAAATAATGCATGACATATATATTGTCAAATGAATGCATAAAAATGCGAATTAAACGATACATCTTTCTAAAGTAATTATTTCGATGCTTGCTTTTAAGAGATATAAATGTTTAAAGAGGTTGTCTGCATGAATCGTACAGGTTATAAATATTGAAATTACAATGATACGAAAAATAACAAAGATATAAAATTGAGTCAGATATAGAAATATTTAAAAAAAGAAGTATTTTCCATATTTGTATTACATATATTGAACTAAATAGAAAATGTACAACACCTACGTCTAAAATAGATTTAAATAAATCTTGATTCTTTTATGTGCTTTCAGTATCAGTGTGATTGCTTCCACAAAGCGAGAGAGGCATAAATTTAACTCTGTGTTTAGATATAATGTACCTAGATATCGTCATCCACAGTGGCTCCCAAAAGTCGAACATACTGTATGTTTTTGGTGTACAAACTATTTGTTTTATAATTACTAGTATACAAATCACATATTTTTATATTTTAATGTAAGATTTAAATAATATATCACATAATTTTATAGTAAGTAATATATATTTATATTAAATAATATAATAAATAATAATTAAATTCTTTGTAGAAATACAATGAAAATCTAACGAAAGATAATAAAGAGTTTCTTAAAGAAGTAACTCAAGACAAATATGATTCACTTAATATTGGAATGAATAATTCTCCATTGAAAGTAGATCCAATTGAACCAATCACAAAATGGAGACCAGGTTTGCAACGTACTGGCTTAATCGCAAAAAAAATTGGAATTTATCCATTATGGTTGAAAAATGGAAAAAAAGTTTCCTCAACATTACTTCAGGTAAGTAGAATAACATTAATTTTCAAAAAACTTTGTTTTTATTTTTTATATATCTATAACCTACCATATATTCTTTACTTCTTTATTCAGGTTGTTGATAATGAAGTAATAAAATATATGCCACCGGAGAAATTTTATCCAGTTAGAAGTCGCAAACCTCCGTTACAAATAAAACACAGACTAGGATGTCTTGTAGTAGGAGCGGAAAATATAGATCCGCAAAAGGTTACATAATTAGAAAATCGTATAATATATATATACATATATATAATTTTGTACATATTAGCGTATAATGAAATTTAATAATCTTTCAGATTACTAAAGAATATTATGGTATGTTTAATGATACTGGAGTTATGCCGAAACGTATATTAAAGAGATTTATAATATCTCCAGAAGCGGCATTACAACCCGGAACTCCTTTGACTGTTGCGCATTTTAAACCCGGAGAAATCGTCGATATCCGCGGAAAAACGTAAATAACATTGTACTTGTTATTATACTGTTATGTGCTGCTTTACAAAAAGAAAAAGTAACATAACATTGAATGCACATTATTCGTTAAAAAATTTAAGTATATGAATTCCAGAGTGGATCGTGGATTTCATGGTGTCATGAAACGATGGGGTTTTAAAGGGATGCCTGCCAGTCACGGTGTAACCAAAACGCATAGAAGACCCGGAAATATTGGATCAGGTGGTGGTAAAGCCCGAGTTATGCCTGGCACTAAAATGCCTGGACATGTGGGTAATAAGTGGCGCGTTCTAAAAGGTCAAAAGGTAACAATCTCTCTAATACACAAGTATCTCCGAAATTTAATTTATAATTTACAAGTTCTCTCTTGTCCGCTTTCAAAGTTTTTATAAGAAATTAATTATTTAATTTTTGTTTTAATCGTGCAATTGTATATTTCATATAGATTTTACGAATAAATACAAAGTATAACATAATTTGGATCCAAGGAGAAAGTGTACCTGGAGAACTCAACACTTATTGTCATATCTACGATACAGTACTTCCTTTGAGGAAACCTAAAACAGCGCCACATTTCCCTACATATTTACCAAGTATTGCGGAAGAGCTTCCGGAAGAAATATATGCAGATGAAGTACATCCATTTATAGATCCCACGATAGAATTTAAAGAAGAATCTTAATTGTATATCTGTACGATATTAAATAAAAAAATACATAATTTCTTATTTAAGATAATTTGTCATTTATAAAGTTCACACATTTTTTTTTTTTTTTTCTAGGTAATAACTTATAAATGTAAATTATAGAGATTAAGGATTAGCACAGACACACATTCTAATTCTATAGAATTTTATGTCAATAAATTAAAATAAAATTATTGACTGTGATAGTTGAAGTTGTGCCGAATTTACATGATGAAATTTTATTAATTGTTCTGTCCTTACAGAAATATGTCCATACTTATCAATTATGCTAGTAAAGAGTAGTCAATTGATTCATTTATTTAGTAATCAATATCATTATAAATTTAACATGCCTAAAATATACACGAATTATTTTATAAAAGTAATATCGCTAACCAAGACTCGTCCTGAGTTAGAATGGAGAGCAGCATGATCAAGCAATAGAATAATCCTTCCTTTTCGTTCCCTTAATTCCACATGGCAATGCAGAAATAATCGATTTCTCTACAATAATTTATTTGCATGCATTATATAGCTAGCTGCGCTCGCTCGCCTAAAGACTCTGCTAATAAGTTTATCATTGTATTATAAAAGAAAAAAAGATATATTTATAAGAAAAGGGAAAGAAGAAAATTAAAGTACACGGATAATCAGTTTTTTTGGTAATTATATCATGGTTCTCTTTCATTCCATAATCAGCTCTTTTTTCTCTACTTCGTTCGAGCTTTCCAGATTACGGAAAAGTCGATAAATCACACTGTATGTTTAGATTAGCAAACGCGATAATTCTCGATCCACAGCAGTGGTAAGTTCATATTGCTACACTTTCATTGGAACAGGAAGGAAATGTAGAAATAGGAAAGAGAAAAGCAAAATGACTCCGCATTGGAGTTTGTCGGGGGACGGCACGATCGGATAAGAAATAAGTGGAGACTCTCTCAGAATTTAAAACCTTCACTCGGAATACTCGTCGTCTGATCAAACTCGAAAGCTCCTTCGTGTCCTTGTGCCAAAGCCAAAGGTGCATCATCCGCCTGAAATCAATCATTATATATAAAGATAACATTCATGTCAGTGATAAAAAAGAATGCAAAATGCATTATAAATCTTTTAATTCTAGAATCATGCAATGTCGCATTAATTAGAGAGAAATTTTCACGCTATTGCATAAATATATAAAAATAATAGCATGAGAATATTTTTATTTGAGTGTACAATAAGATGATATAAACTAAAATGACATAAAATATTAAATCTATTGTATAGCGCGTTACGAGATTTTTATAATGTATTAAAGCATCAAGAAAGTTAATCTTTTCTTTATTCAATGCTTTTTCTAAATTATAAATGAATTATGAGTGAATTGTAAACATGGAAAAATGTTTTACCTCTTCTGAAAAGTATTGCTCAATGATGTCGTATGCTAACTTGTAAATATCTACATTTTCATGATTTTGCAACGATTCAATCTTGTCCAACCCTATAAATAAGGAAAATATGTATAAACATGTATATGTACGTGTATGTCGCTTTTTGACCTAGATATATATGAAGAAATATATAAGATAAATAATAATAACTACTACTATTACTTTCGAATAATAAAATATACTCACCAGCACATTCTTCAATCATGTTTGCCAAATGTTCAACTTCTGGTCCAGCAAGTTTCAGCATGTTATGAATGCCATCTAATACCACTTGTACAACTTGAGTATCTTTACAAGAAAGAAGATCACAGAATGGGCCAATAACACCTTCTTGTATAAGCCGCGAAACTTGATCCCTATTACCGCTTATCGTAAGATTGCTAATTGCCCATGCAGCTTCTTTCTGTGCTTCGAATTTTCCCTGCAAAAACATAACATGTATATGTATATGCGCGCGCGCATACGTAACAATGTATAAAATAAAAGACTGTAATACATTCTCTGTATAAAACTATTATATATTCTATATACCTTTGCTAAATTACGAATAATGAGTGGTAAAAGTCCTGCTTCTATAACTGCTTGCACTTGTGACTGATTGCCGGCAGTAATATTTGAAAGGAACCAGACTGCTTCTTTACATATTTTCTCTTTTGGATGAGTCAACAAATTAGGGAAATGCGAAAGAGCATCACAATTTAAAACAGTTTGCGTTTGTTCGTCTGTGCCAGTCACGATATTGCCAACTGCTCTAAGGGCGGCAGTTTGCACTTTGACCTCTTTGTGCGAAAGAAGTGGTATTAAACGAGGTACAACACCACTGTCTATAACCATTTGAATTTGCTCATTACCACCATCAGTGAGATAGCTCAAGGCCCATACAGTATCAACAAGAATCTGTGAAAAAGATTGATATATATTATATTAGAGAATTATAACAACTAAAAACAATCATATAAAAATAATATAGTAATTAATCTATATTTAAAAACAGATGCAATGGCAGAATAGTTTTATATGTATACACTTCTATAGAATTGGTTATTTCATTAATCAGTTTACTTTTGTGTGTAGTTTTTTTTTTTAATATAAACTTTATTAAATTGCCTTATTTAAACAAAAATTTAATTAAAAATTCAGAAATTATCTGTTTACTTATGTATTTGTTTTTTCAAATTTTTCCTACCTTAAATTATATAAAACAATTATAGACTTTATTTTTTGCCTTTATATAATACTTACATTAATATCAGTATGATGAATAAGCGCGTTTAGAGCAGGTAAAATATCCTTTATGGTTTGAACTGGTGGTGGTGGATCTTTATTCCTACATAAGTTTACAATAACCCATGTTACGTTACGTAAAAACGAAATAGGTATATCTGGTTTAATAAACGTTAGCAGTGGCTGTACAACACCAAGTTTAATAACATAATCTCTAGGTGCTGGACCATCTCCAATTATGTTACCTATAATAAATAAACATATATGTAACATATGTCTCATCATATTATATATACAAACAAATATTTTCTACACGCCTGCTAAATCAAACAAATATATTTTTTTATAATTAGAAATTTGATTCTATTTAATGTGCATTTAGATCCTTAAAAATTCTTTTGCACAATTCCATTTATGTAAAAATACATCTTTAAAAATCCCATGTATTTCTATTAATTTGATAAAATGACATAATGTATTATAATTTAAGCAATTTATAGAATTAAATGTTATACCTAAGGCCCACACAGCTTGTTCACATACATTCTGTTGACTCGAAAGTAACAAGTGCAAAAAGAGTGGAACTGCACCAGCAGCAACAACAGCTTGCGTTTGAGCCGATGTCCCACTTGCAATATTTGTTAAAGCCCAGGCTGCTTCGAATTGTAAAGATGGACTAGAAAGTTATATTAGCAGTTTTATAAATGTCTCGCATCATATTGATGAATATAACTTGATACACAGTATTTTCAAAATTACGGCTATAACAGAAAAAAAAGTTGCACAAAGACAAAAACACAAAGACAAAAATTGTTGTTGATAATATTTTGTGCATAAAAATTTTCTTACTTATGATGTTGCTCAAGACAACGAACTAAGATTGGTAAAATGCCACTCTCTATCAATGGATCAATAGGTGGATTACGATCTGAAGACAGTAACTTCCTTGCTGACTGTACAGCTTGTAATTGTACCGTTGGATCTGAACTACCTGCTTTTGCTACCAACTCCTCCAAGTTGATTTTTGAAAGATGTTTGTCAATATCATCTTCATCTGTTTGAAAGAACGATATATATCAAACGTTTAATGTTTCAATTTATTTACATTAATGTGTGTGTGTGTGTGTGTGTAAAGATATAAGCTCAATTCATAGATATGATTTCAACCTATGTATTTTGGCTTATACAAAGTACTAAAAAAGTTTTTAAATATTAAAGACAAAATTGTTTAAATGACACATGTAATATTTATTAAATTAAAATTATGAAATTTGGTTATTCCTATTTATCATTTATCATATATCATATTTATTATTTCTGACATTTGATTTTATTACAAGACATTTTTTGATATTTTATTATTTTATTCTATATAAATTCTATATAAAGGAAAAAAAAGATGTTTTATAAAGCATTATACAGTTTCAATAACTAAGATCATATCTAACAAAATATTAACGCTGTAATACATGAAAGCAATAAATTATAAAAATTATTTTTAAACATTACCTGTTGAATCTGTGATAGGTACATTTCTTCTCTTTTGTAAAGTTTCATCGCGCTTATTTTTACGTAATTCTACTGTCACTTCATTACGTCTTCTTCTCATCTCCTAAAACAATAATATTAATTTTATGTTATATCTAATAATAATTGTAATATATCAGTCACATCAAAATAAAGCTAATTCAACTCATTTTCATAACATTGAGATATTAAAGTATTATACAAAAACAGAACAAATAATTATATTTTTTATAAAGTACCAATAAATAATCAAATTGTCTCGCAATAAAAAAAAATAATTATAGGAAGAGGATTTCAAAAACTAAATTTTCATGAAATAGAACAACTAAATGTATATTTGCTTAATCAATAGTATTGATATATTATAAATAATGCTACTAATTATAATTTACATAAACGAAGGATATATATTAGAGATATTTACAGTTAAAGAATTTTTATATATCATTCTACACAAGTATGTGTACCAGTAACTTGGTTAGTCTTAAAAGAAAATCCAAATACTGAACAAACACATAATATATATCTTGACAAAACTTTAATAAAAATGACACAGCAACAAAAAGTTATTATTGCATCATGACGATATATTTTAATACATTAACAGAACAATGAGCAATTCAATATAAGGTATAAAAGAAGCAACAAGTAGAATAGAAGAGAAGACAGGAGGATAAAATAAAGAGGGAAAAAAGGAGCAAAAGGAGAGAATGGTAAAAAAATGTAGAGATGAAATGTGGCAGAGGAAACAGTGCGGAAAGCAGGGAAGGGAAAAGGAAAGAGGAGAGAAAAGATGGGAAAAAAAAGAGGAAGGAATGAAGGAGGGAACGAGATAGAGAACAGTTGAACGTACATATATGCGAGTGTACGCACGAGTTTGGGGGGGAAAAAAATGGCATCATCGTGCACGGCAACCCAAGACACGAGGGCCGTCTCGAGGAGCAAGGATTTACACAAGATTCCCATCGCCCGGAGAAGCTCCCCTACGTTCCGTCCATTTGGACGAGAAACGACTCACTCACCTCCAGATCCTTGCCTTTGTTCTTAAACACCATCATTCGGTTCTTACTTAGCATTGCCTCGGCCGCCATTTTTTCAATAACCAATTTCCGCACTAGCGTAGGATCAATGTGCGCCGGCACCGTCGTACGTCGATTGCGAAATTTCTCGTCTCCGCCAAGCGAACTCGAGATTTCCCCTAATATTATATATATGTGTATATATATATATATATATATATATCTCCCACGATATAGCCCCGTGATACTGATAATTCGCCCCGATCTCTATTCCAGTCTGTATCGACAACTGCACTCCGGACTCGGTTTCACGACTCACTAAACGCGGCACACGTACGTATGTCAATATGCAATTTCATGCATATAACGCTCGATCACGTAACAATTGCCGTCGTTGCTATTCGGCGTTGCGTGCCACAGCGTCCGAGTCTCCTTATCTCGCGGCTCGCGTTATATCCTCTCTTTTCACTATTGCGAGACCAACGGTGATAACTAGGCGAGAAAGCCGAGCCGAGCGAGAACGGATCACGGACGTTTCACGAGCGTTCCGAAAAGTACGCGCGAGGACGTCGACGTCGAGGAGGAGCGACGGAAACGAGGACGACGCGTTCCGAGACGCAACTTTAACCGCGCTTCCGGCGGATCCGAATAATCCGAACATCCAATAGGAGAGGTTCTTTCCTCCAGACGAAAAAGTGTCGTTGGTAAGAAATCACATGTTCCATTTGGATATCGGACTGTCAAATGTCAAATGTCAAATGTCAAATGTCAAATGTCAAATGTCAAATGTCAAATGTGAATTTTTCATCACTACGCATCATGGAGGTAAGAAATAACCTTAGAACATATAGATATGGAAGGAGAATAGCAGACTGAAACATGTCCGGAGGAAGTGAGAAAGAAAATCATCGGTGCCTCTCTCTCGTGCTTAAGTAGCCGCGCATGCGCACTTTCGAGCAATAAGCGACGAGAGAGAGGCAACCATGATTGCCTCTCTCTCGTCGCTTATTGCTCGAAAGTGCGCATGCGCGGCTACTTAAGCATGAGAGAGAGGCAACCATATTTTCTGTCTCACTTCCTCCGGACATGGTTTTTCTGTCGAGAACAAAGGCATTCCCCTTCCATGTATATATGTTCTAAGGAAATAACAGGAGGGAGTGTAAAGCCTTTTAAGTAGGGGGAGGGGGGGTAACAACATCAAATGTGATTGGTTGGCCACAGTAATATGGCGTTTTGTATTTTTTTTTCATCTTATCTAACCTAACTGAACCAAGTAAGTGAGAAACACGTTTCGCGAATAAATCGGATCTCACATTAATTTTGTTTTAAAAAGATATAAAAGTTATAAAATATTATAAAACAAAATGCCCATGCTACTAAATACATACAGATTCGCTTACAATAGGCTTGTTTTCTATTCCTGAACTGATGCAATAAGTTAGAATGAGACAATAAAGTATATTTTGTCTCACTCTAACTTATTGCACCAGTGTGCACAGTTCAGCCAGTGCAGGAATAAAAAACAAGCCTTATATGGCATAGCACAATATATATATTACTATTATACATACAATATATATATATATATATATATCATATTTATAAATATTATTTATGAATTTTTCCTTTTTTTGTGTGTGCTTTCATCACTATTTCAAATGTCGCGCTTCGATAAGCCACACCAATATGGCGCTTAGTGTTCCCCCCTTACGTCTGCTTGCCTGGCAAGGGGGGTATATCTTCCCTCCTGTTATTTCTTACCTCCATGATATATGGCACATGGCACACATAATACTAGAGTCTAGAGAGAAATTCTAATATTGGTAACATTGTCGATCGATCTGTATTTCGATATATATCGAGAAATCGAGAATTGCAATGGCGACAGGTGGCGACTCGAATTTCTACTTGGCTCCCTTCAATTCACATGTCACTCGACATTTGGTATTATATTCTGGTAATTTTAGTTTTATTTATTTATTAGAGAGAGCATTTTATATTATATATACATATATATAAAATGTATACTATAGTATCTTTAATAGAGAGTATAATTACAGAGTATATATATAGCATATAGGTTATTGTTTTCTATTCCTGCACAAGCATATTTTTGTCTCACTCTAACTTATTGCACCAGAGTGTGCACAGTTCAGCCAGTGCAGGAATAGAAAACAAACTTTATATTTATAATATAAATGGTATTTAATATATTTATATTGTATGTATACATTTTATATATATATTTTTAGTATTTTTTTAACTATATAAATATAATATTTATTTAGCATATTTATATTTAATTGCAATATTTTTTAAACGTGGAAATCTCTCTTTCTGTGTGTGTGTGTGTGTGCTGAGCGTATTTTAAAAATCTAAACCTATAAAAAAGAGCACGTTACGAAATACGATATTGAGAATCCAGAAAAAGATTATAAAATAGGCAAAAATTAAACGTATATGTTATTTCTACATTGTTAAAAGAGAATCAATCCTTTATATTTTTTATTCAAGTTTTTCCGGACTTGTCATCACGACAGTATCGAACATGTTCATCCTCGAGAAGAAACGGATCCTTATTTCTTATAGAGACAGACTCGTAAAAAAATTCCCGCTTTCCGTTCCGCTTCCGATTCCACGGAATATTGTTCCGAGATATAAAGTTATCCCAGTTGTTTCTTGTCATTTAAGAATCACCCATCTCGCGTGGAAACACAAACAAAACTCTCTCTCTCTCTAGTGTTCGTGCTAGTCGTGCTTTATTTTTTTTAGACCACCCTCTCTTAAGGCCGCCACCATCTGCACGCATGCCGACTTTATGTCGCTCCGGAACGCGATCGAACGCAAATGACACATTCCGCAATGTTCGACGGGTGTAAGACACCCTGGGCACATCCTTCCTTCCCTCTGATACAATTTCAGGTAACGTCTTCTCTCTTTCTTCGTAATGCTATATATACGAAAATGTTCCTTTCTTTTATAAATTAATTTAACCTTTCATTAATTAATTAATTAATTTTTACAGAATCGTTGCAGAATTATTCATAACATTGTTTCAAAAAAAGTATTCGCAAATTGCAACAAACACATCTCCGGATATTCTGTAGATTATCTGAAATAATAAAGAAGATTTTATAGATGATATATGGATAATTAAGGTAAATTTTTTTTAATGATAAAGTGTTAAAATTAAAAAGAATCTTTTAAAAAAATTGTGTAAACAAATTTATTTCAATTTGTTGTCACATGAATAACGCCTTTGTATCCAATCGATATACAAAATGTTTCTTTTATAAATTAATTTAATCTCTCATTAATTAATTAATTAATTTGTTACAGAATCATTGCAGAATTGTTCATTATAACATCGCAAAAAAGTATTCGCAAATTAGTTGCAACAGACACACATCTCGGATACTTTGTGGACTATCTGGAATAATAAAGAAGATTTATAGATGTATGGATAATTAAGGTAAGACATTTTTTTAAATAATAAAATCTTAAAACTAAAAAAAATTCTCTTAAAAAAATCTTTTAAAAAAATTGTATGAAAAATCTCTTTCAATGTCAATTTGTTATCACATGAATAACATCTTAGTTAGTATCCAACCGATTTGAGAATCGTCATCAATGAGAACGTGATATATTATTATATCCCTTGATGCTTTGAAATTGTTTATTATCCGCGATAAAGCCGCGTAGCTACCGAAATAACTGCATTAATGCATTGGGACAAAAATGTGGAGCGATCGCTTTTGTCAAACAAAAGTCTGACGTATTGCTCGAGAAAATACTTCGGGGAATAGGGAGAAAAAAAAAGAGAAGAGGAACCGGCGCTATTCTTGCGTCCAGGTGTGAGCTTGTAACGCCAGTGTAAATATACAACACTTACGCCATTCCGACGAGAGCCTCTTCGGAAACTATTAACGTATCTCTCCCCTGTCCCGCATCCCCCGCCGTACTTTTGTGTTTCGACTCATTTCTTGCCTACTTGATACGTGTTTTGATCTCCAAAAACTATAAACCAACCGCTTTATTAACGATCCGAATCCCCGGCGTTAAAACACCCGCTTTATCCCGACCCGGGATCGAGAACAGCATCAATCGTATAAATGGCAATCCTTCAAAATTATTTCGGTCCGGATCTCATCACAGCTCTACTACGCACATACCGAAATGTTGTCTTATTCTTTCATCCCGTAAACCGTAAACAATCAGTATGCTAATGACACATTTCTCTAAGAAATATTCATGAAATCTGTATTCTAAAAATTAATAAAACTCATACTGAAAAGAAATTGTTAACTTGACTAAACCGTTCAACTAAATTACTATTTTGTTAATTGAACATATATATTAGTATTTAAGTCAAATACACGTTTGTTAGATTTAATATGTTATATATTTAATTTAAATATTTTTATATGTTTAGTTAATAAAATATTTAGTTGAACGGTTTCAAGTTAACAATTTTTTATTCAGTGCATCCTAATTAAAATAAATATAATGAATGAAAGAAAATTTTTTTATTGGTCTGCGCACCATCTTGTTGAGCTAATAAAAAATTTGTTATTTGTATCATGAAACTATATATATATATATATATATTATTGTTCGACTTCAGCTTTCAAAAGAAATATCCGTGAAATATTACATAATATGTGTCTGATATATTCTCGATATCATATAATATTCCTATGGAATATTCAACAATAATTTCATGTTAGTTAGAATCAAGATCGAATGACAAATGATTTCTGGTAAGCTTTAGCGCAAGAATGCATCGGATGCATTATAGATGATACATATTTTTTGAGATGCAGACACACATTCAGCAGCATGCACATGACTTCTGTATAGAAGCTTCATGTTCTCGTGAATCGAGTCGACTTGTTTATCATGATCGGAAGCTGAAAAGTCGAGTTGTTCGCTTAAGAGTAAATGAGTGTAAGAGAGAGAAAAAAAGAAAGAGAGAGAGAAAGGGAGAGAAAGAGTGGGATGCCACTTCATTAGGCAATAACGTATCAAGCTCATCATGATAGCATATTACATTTTTTATTCGCTCAAGTCGCAAGATAAATGATACACATACTGATAAAAAACTGTATTTCTTTCATTTGCTACATCTCTTTAATTAGAATGTCCGATTGTAAAAAAAATATTTTCAACGTATGAAACAAAAAATGAGAATATAATAATTGCAACAAAAATAAATAAAATCTCTTAAAGTTAGTATATTCTCCTATTCGAGGTGTACCTGATGATTCAACTTGCTAACTTAAGCAGTTGTCATCAAATTTCTGAATTACATAAATATTGATTGCGATTATTATGATCTTGCTGATTACACAAGATGATTCGCTATATTCGGTTTATCTCATTAGTCGCGACGTATATTTTTATGCTACAAATTTAGAAAAAGGAATTTAAAAAATGAAATCTGTATGTTATGTTTCCTTGGATTAAGAATAAATAACGATAAGCAGTCGCTGAGATAGCGTCAGCATGTGTTATGGAAAACGCGTATATTGATACGATATGCATGCGTAAACGCGTATTTATTCGCGCAGACAATTTAATTATCATTTCTAGATAAAATACTCCTATATTTTTCAAAGGAAGAGAGAAAGAGAGAAAGTCACCATTTCTCTTACTAGACAACAATTTGTTTTAATATAAAATAATTCGGAAATACTATTCGTGCCTCGTTGATAAAAAATAGCAACCACTTTTTCGAATGTTATCTGCAGAAATTAAAAAAATTTTTTAATTGCCAAAATAATCTAACTCGAACTTTCAAAGTGGTACTCGTTACCTACTTGATAATTTTCGTGCTAATACGTGGGCGGATATCAGGTGCGAGCCAAAGACGCAAGCAAGGTGAAGACGCACCCTCGCTTAAGAAATTCGGAGACTTACGATGGACCCCAAAACGTGAGTCATTTTTTTTGACGATAGCGTAGGTCGAGCCGACAAGACGCGATGATGAACCAAGTTAAAATCTCGCGTAAATCCCTGCACACTATCGTACGCACACACATACATACACATATACACGTGTGCTCTGCTGTTTCGTGCGCGTAGCAAAGCGAGGGAGTCTCGAAGAGGCGGTCTTCAGTTTCGGTTAAGCATTCATCGAAGAGAGAATACATATCTCACTCCGTCTCTCGTCTCCACCTACGTCGTTTCAAGTCACCCCGGGTGTTGTACGAGGTTTCGGCTTCCGGCTTAAGGTTTTAAAGGCCCACAACTCGTTCCTCAGCAACGTTGCTCAAAGGACTTCCGTTCTCCAAACAATATGACCCGTCATTTCGAGGACGATCTCGGTCAGGATTACGGAAAAGATTGGCGATGGAAATCCCGAAGAATCTGAGAGCGATCTAATAGATCGCGAATCTAATAGATCGGGCTAAAATAAGAGGAGAACGAAAATGCGAAGGTCGTTCGGTGTCCTATTATGTGTCACGTGATAAGTGCGTATTATGTGAGGAGATACGAATGTTTTATCATGACCAGTCGTCGACGGCGATCTCTCGGGATTTTCGGTAAGACCGCCCATTTGTGAAAATTTGTGAAAATATCAAAGCTCCGATGGCGTCTCCAGGGGTGGTTGTACCAAGGATCTCTCTCGTCGAAATAATACCGATGCAATTAGCGTGTCGGTGGTAATTGACACCTCGCAGCAAAGGAAAGAGAAAGAGAAAGAAAAAGAGAGCACAAAGTGCGGCAAACGAGTGCAGAGAATTATTTTCTTCGACTGGAGAGAGGGTGATTTTCGTTCGTTCGTGTTTACCTGTGTTTACCACGTTTACATCCGCGCGATGTACGCACGAAGAGTGCCGAGAAAAAGAGGCCTCTCCTCTTCTGAAACAAGAATAGGTAAGATGTCATTTTAGATGGAATTTTATCAATTATTATCATATTTTTATCAATAAGATGTTGATTTTTTTCTCGACAAAAATATTAAATCAGCAATGTAAATTATTGACATTAAGGATGTAAGGAACTGATATATTAGAAAGGGATTTATTGATATTAGAGATTAAGTTATTCTGCAACACATAATATTCAATATATATAATTCCTTTTTTAAAAAATATATTTATATATTATAAATTATAAATATTATATATTATAAATACAGTACAGCGTTATATATTTTAATGAAATTAAATTAATGCTTATAAAGATTTGAAAATTTCATTTGACATATACGTATTGTTTACGCTAGAAATCCTGAAAGCTTCTCTTGAGAAATCTGAATACACAGTAGCTTGTTCTTCGTCTCATTGGGTTAATAGGTTCGTGGAATAAACAAGAGTCATCTAATTTGTATCAAATTCAATTAAGTTCTATTACATAAACTACCAAGAATTTATTTATTATACTATATAAGTAACGATAACGATATGACTATTTTACAAATTATATTTAATGTTGTAATTATAAGAAATTGTTAAATTGATGAAAGTTATATTAAAATTTCATGAAATACTAAAACAAATAATAATTTTGTTATTTTATATTACATTTTGATATGACAAATTGACACATTTTTTTCTCTTTTTTTCTGTCTATCTATCTAACAATATTCCTAGCAATATTCCAGGAATAAATGGAGTCATAATTCAATGATGAATCGTGATGATTGTATCTGTAGAGACCTTTGATTTTCCTCTAAAATTTAACATTTTATATGAATTTAAAAAAATTACTAATCTGAAATATAGATATTGTAAATAGATATAAACAGCATGAAAATATAATTCGCAATTAATCATTGATGCAATTAAGGTTGTTTCCAAATATTAGATAAATATTAAAGAAATTCTATCTACGTTAGCACTAATTTATTTATAAATGCTACTGTATTTTTAGTGTTATGTATATATTTGACTAATGTGCGCGCATATATACATATGTATAACTATACATTTATATGTATATATTAAAAGGAAAAATATGCATAGATTATCACATTAAAGTAAGAAAAAATCGATATAAAAACTAACTTAACAAGATTAAAACATAATTGACTAAAGACTAAACTTATCTATATGTATTTTGTCGAACAAACAGATGGTTTTCTGGAAAGAAATCAGAAACCAACCTTGTTTTTTTGCCCTCTGTCGTTATCTGTAATATTGGGTACCTTCAACCTTTTCGATAAATTCGGTTCAAGATGATAACCGCAGGCGTTATATACGTTCACAATACTAATAAGTAGAATGTCTCTAATATTGACAATTTTTATATTGTTATTTTGAATATTAACTCATTCTATCTATAATATAGTGTCTTTTAATATATACATTTTTCCAATAATTTATTCTTATAATAAAATTTAAATTTCAACAATAACTTTATTTTTTAAAGTACGTACAATTATTAATAAAAATTTCATTATATATATACATATATATGACAAACTTTTAATATTTAGTTAAAATTTACATACTAAAATTTGTTATTTTGATGATTAAATAGGATTTATATATATCATCATAAAATAGATTTTATATTTGAATAATATCGGCATATCGGGAACAAAAAAAATGAAAAATACGCTTTATTTTTATAAGCTATTACATTCACAAAAATCGATAGAGAGAGCGTATAATTGTGATTTTAGACTTAATCACCAAGATATTTAATGTAAAAAAAAAACATTTAATTTCTCCCGATATATCATTTCATAAGAAATTTTGTCTCTGTGATTAAAATGAAATATGTACGATTATCGTTTCAGACAGTAGTTACAAATCGTCCTGTATATATTTATTTGTATCTATATATTGTTTTACGAGCATCTCGCGATTTATCGCGATTTCTTTCGGTCCCTTCATGAATCGGACGTTTAGCCAGGATGAGGCGTTCGCGCAAATATAATGCCTCGATTGTAGTCTGTAGGCCTAAAGACTGGATTTGCAAATAAACGCGTCTCGGCACACGTGGTTGCATTGAAGTTTCCAAATTTATCATCAACTAACCGTAACAGTTAAAAGACAATATATCAGATTCAATTAGGATCGAATGTCATTACTGTCAGTTACTTTTTCTATTAAACCGAAAGCAATCGCAAGTTTATTTAGTAAATCGCTAACAAAATATCCTAGCTAATTGAATACTTGAATAGAGTGTCTCAGAAATTTTCACATTAATTTAATCATAATATTCTTTTTAATTTCGCGAAACGATTACATGTTAAGTAAAATGTCACGCATCGATAATTAGTTTGATAAATGAGTCATAAAATGAGTTATAAAACTTATCTTACGCGTAAAGTTTTGTGGAATACGATAACAAATAAATAAAATCTATCGTTCTCATAAATAATATATGTACATATATAGAGAGATCTTCGTTCTTTTTTCTAACTTTCATAATTTAAGGGATTTATTAACAAAAAATTTAATAACGAGTCCTAAAATTATAACAAACTGGCCTCTCCTTTAAAAGTATTCTTAAGAAAAGGTGTAGACTTGATATTTGTTAAGAAAATGCCATTAGAATTAATAACCAAACTGATTAGTCGAGTTCTTAAAAATTAGTAAATTATGATGTTGTATTGTATCATAATTACTGGAAATGTGTATAAATGTGAAGCATAAACTAAAACAATTCTCCGCTAACTACTTATTACGCGATATTTATGCTATCGAGGGTCAGCTGGCGGAGCCAATAGTGCTTTTCTATGTCGCGCATTAAACGGCAAAGAGAGCAGAGGTCAGTAATAATGTAATAAACGCGTAAATTGCGAAAATCACGATATCTGGCAGCGGCGTAATTGATTGCGGTGGTATATAGTATCGTAGTTGGAATTAACCCTCGTTAAATTACACACATCACCGTTCGGAATCCCCTTCGAAAGGCAACAGCAGCCCTTCTCTCTAGTAAGGTCGACGCATCGCTTTCACACCGATCAAGAAGAGGGACCACCGGTCCTCTCTTAGTTGCATTCGCGAATCGGGTGTCGATTAATTATTTTAGCGTCATATAAGAATCGATCTCGACGGAAGAAACGGGTGATCTCATATAAATATGGGAAATCTCGGTAATGGAGATAGTTGCAGGCAGGCAAGGAATATATACGGGGCGATAATAGGTACACATAGCGAGACTCGTTGTCGGGGAGCGCTGACCGCAGAGATAACGCTTTGACCCGTTACATGCTCTCCAAGAGTACCAAATGAATGCCTTCACTGTCTCTATCTTTCTATGCCCAATCCAAATATGCGGCCCTTTTTCTTTCCCCGGCCACACTGCCCTTTACAGTTCGTTTGCGATGGTCCTGCGAATCTCACGAAGGCAATCTCTTTTGCCGGGAGGCAAAAGACCGACGCGACAAAACTCATTCGCTGTTCAATTTCAGAGTTAACCACTTGGAGATCCATGTTGCGGATCTGAAATTTTTCATTTTTGAATATGACATTTTATATTTAAACGCGACTAATATCTTGCAATTTTTTTATGTCAATTAAAGATAGAGAAGACTTATATTGCAATGTTGCGCTCGCTTTGTTTCTATAAAGATTGTGTAAAATACTACATTTCATTAACACGATTTATTACATTTAATTCGTCGATTAAAAATGACATAATGTATAGGATCGAACTGATATTATCTCCTCCATGCACGATTATGTTTCAATCTCAACATAATATTAAAAAAATTATCTACTTTTCGGTATTATATACTTTTAAAATAGGAACGAAGTAAAGTCGACCCAACTAGCCAAAATTATATTTATTTAAAAAACACACAACGTTTCGACCATATGGATGTGGTCCTTATCAAGTGTAATATTCATTAGTAGAGGTGCAGCCAAATTAACGATAACGTCAACTTTTCCATAATATAGTTACAACATATTTAAATAAACATAACAAAAACGTTTTTGACGAATCATCATAACGATAGGATCGTTTTCTCTTTTTCTCTCTTTCAAATGTTTTGACAAAATTGAATTTATGTTATGTTTATTTAAATATGTTGTAACTATATTATGGAAAAGTTGACGTTATCGTTAATTTGGCTGCACCTCTACTAATGAATATTACACTTGATAAGGACCACATCCATATGGTCGAAACGTTGTGTGTTTTTTAAATAAATATAATTTTGGCTAGTTGGGTCGACTTTACTTCGTTCCTATTTTAAAATTTTACTAGCGACTTTTTAAGTATCTAATTATTATTTTTATATACTTTTAATATTTCTAATCTCAGTGTATATATTTTGCACTGCCAAAGAATAAATTATAAGTGCTATCTAAACTTTGTTAATAAATGAGTTTTTAATTAATTAATAATAAATATATATATTTACATAAGTACATATTATTTATTATTAACATACATATACTATATATTACATTTTGAAAACCTGAAGGTAACATTCTATAGTTTAAAAAAAATCTAATTTATAAAGATATATACATATAATGCTATATATAAATATATAAAATATAAATTATATAAATATATAAAAGTAAATATATTTATAAATCAGACTTTTTTGAAAACTAAGACATTAGCTTCAGGTTTTCGAAAATGTAGATCCGCCGCAGGACGTAGAGAATAATGCAAAATAATTTTATCGCAAATTTATCAGTGAGTGCATCCAATCAACAACAGTCAGACGTAATAACGTCGTCGATCTACGGTAGTTCCGAGATCAAGGCGTGTAAAGATGATCCGAACATCTGCGGAAAAGAAGCGGCCTGTCGCAGCTTCCCGGACAACACGTCGAAATGCGTGTGTCCTCACGACTTGTCGCCACCCACTGCGGATTTAAGATGTCCAAATCGTGTAATCGGTAAAGCTGCGTTTCATTAATTATTATATTTCGTCAAAACTCTGTTACAAAAAAAGAGCAATGCTATAGTGTTAATAATTTATAGATAGAGAGATTTTTCTCTTAGAATTTACCCTGAAAATCATGGTAATCGTGGGACGATAAGAATTTTATGAGAATTTCTCTGATTAATATTTATCACAATAAAAATAATATCTATCACAATAACATATAAAATATGTTTGATTAATTTGATTAAACTGCATAGTAGAAATTCTCATAAAATTCTTTCCATACCATATTGTCCCACGATTACCATGATTTTCAAGATAAATTCTAAGAGAAAATTCTCTCAATGGTGTTATAAATTTAATAATATATAGTGTTAAAAATTTACAATATTATAACTAATACAATTGATACATAATAGTGTTAATGATTTAGAGTAGTGAGACGATTAAATTGATGAAACCCTAAGTAATTGCGAAAATATTATTTATCGTCCATAAAAGTAAAGATAAAATTTACAATGTTACAATTAATAATTAACGTAATTAGTTAATAATTTTGTTGTATAGTTCCCTCTAATGCGGCGCGTCCGATACACAATATTATACCACCGAGTAACAACAACGGTACTACAAATAGTACGAATAATGGACTTCCGGAGGCTGAGCAGGTATCTTTTTATTATTTTTATATTAAGCAAAATCTCTTTCTCTCTCAAAGTTGTATATATACAACACGTTTATGTTTACAATAATCATTTGTCTTATATATACTTACAAATATAATGCCTAAGAATTATTTAAATGCGACAGGTGGAAGAATTAAGATACAAGGTACCTGAAATAGTAGGAGTAGCTATAGCTTTTGTTGCGATAATAATGCTTTTATTGAGTATCGTGTATGGTGTGAGAAGACGGAGTTACAGCGTTAAATCTCAGAGGAATCCTTTAAATGTAAGTTATTTTTTTTCAATCTTTCATTAAAATTACGTTTATCCTGAAATGTATATATGTTATCCTCATGTATTTTTGAGATTAAATTTTGCCTTCAAATAATTATATCTTCAAGCTATATTATACTTTGCTATTTTGAATTTAATTTCCTGAAATAATTTCCTATCATCTTAGCTTTTACATTCACTATTTATTATGCAAGATAATGCATCTTAAAATTGATAACGCGCATTTAATATTCTTTGATAATTAATAATAATGTCTCGCTCTCGATGTATCTTATTAGGGGACTCCGATAAATCTAAAGAAAGGGTTATTATTAGCGCATAAATATACGCCTAATCCTCAATATTTTACCTGCACTTCTCCGGGGGTCCCGATCATGCAACGGGAGAGCCTCATATTTCTACATGACATCGGGGAAGGATGCTTTGGAAAGGTCTACAAAGGTACAAAATCATTTAAATTGAATAAATAGAAATACATAATATAGAAGAAAAGAATTTTAAAAAATTCATAAAAATATTCTAATCTTTTTTTTCAATAATTAAAGAAATTTTTACCGTCACAAAATGCTATTAATATTCTACGTTATTAATATTAAATGTTATTATAATATTTTCAATTAATATTCTCCGAATATTAATATTTTTAATTAATTTTTTTATGACTATATAAACAAGTCTCACCGAGTTATTAAATAACGTCAGATTTCTCGGAAATAAAAATATTTTACAGGTGAATGGCATAACGGAGACACGAAGGAGATTGTCGCTATAAAGGTCTTGAAAGACACCGCCACGCCCGAGGCCGAACAGGACTTTATGCGAGAAGTGGACATCATGTCCACGTTCAGTCATACGAACATCTTGTCCCTTAAAGGAATGGTGCTTCGGGATGCAGCGAATAATCCGTGGATGGTGTTCGAATACATGCCGTACGGCGATCTCGCCGAAGTGCTAAGGGCAAATTCTCCGCAATTTAGATTGTCGAAACCTGACGTGCAACCATTAACGAAGGTATAATATCAACAATATTTTTATATCCGAAATACACCGTTTCTTAACTCTTTCGTTATCGCACATACGATATTAAATTTATTTTATTATTGCGAATGCAGTCAGCGCAATTTTTTTAATTGACAGAAATAATTTAGAGATAAAATACCGTTTGCTTATATAGAATTCGCTGCATTGGATCTCGATACAAATAGCAGCCGGCATGTCTTACTTGTCGGCGCAAAGATTCGTTCATCGCGATCTGGCCTGTCGAAATTGTCTCGTGGGTTCGGACTTAGTGGTGAAAATCGCTGATTTCGGCATGTCGCGAGACATCTACACCTGCGACTATTACAAGGTACAAATTTATTCAAGTGTTACGTAAAACAAATTTTTTTTTTATGCGTAGAAGAGAGGAAAGCTCTCGACGCGCATCATCCCTTTATAATGTCATATCTTTGATGTAAATTATCGTATCGCAATTAATATGCTCCTTAGATTGGAGGATCGCGTTTACTTCCGGTTCGTTGGATGTCACCGGAAAGCGTAATGTACGGAAGGTTCACCTTGGAGACCGATATCTGGAGTTTCGGCGTCGTCCTCTGGGAAGTATTCTCATTTGGCAAGCAACCTTATTACGGTCACACTAACGAAGAGGTCAGTGATGCAGCTTCCAATAGCTCTATTTTAATTTTATATATTATTTTCTATATTTTTTATATCTTTTTACAACACATAGGTTGTAAAACTTATACTACAAGGCATCATGCTTCTCACGCCGGATGAATGTCCGCCTGTCGTTTGCCAAATAATGCGCGACTGCTGGAAGACGGAACCGCGGGAACGAATCAAGTTTCCCGACATCCTGGACAGGCTAGAGAAGGCGCAGAGTAAATTGATCCAGCAAGGATCGTTGCCCAGACCGCCGCAGGGCCCTGTGACAGTACGTACTCCGGATGTCTTGGATCCAGATGGTTACTTGCTTCCGGCACCCACAAGTCCTCGCGAATATCTGCAAGCTCTTCCAGCTCTATCCAATTAATAGCGTATTTATGACAATGAAGACAATAACATTGTCTCTGAACCGCAACTTTCCAAATGTGCGCGCGAATGCGAAGCAAAATGAAATGCCGAAGAAATATGACTTGAACTCTTCGAGTGAAGTAAGGATATGTAATACTTCGATTGCGTGTGAAGCAGTCACACAGTTCGTTGTATCATTAGCTAAGAAATTATGAAAGCACGTGGTCCATTTCATTATCTGTCGAAATAATAACGTAGCAAATAATATGCTACGCACAGATATTTGTGTAAAGATCAATCTGTATAAAAAACAAAATTTTTATACGATATATTTTATTTTTCAAACATTTTTAAAAAGTTTAACTTAAAATTTATTAAAAAATTACGAATATATTTCAGCAGTCCCGCTAAAAAAATTAACATACTGTGAACAGCCTAAACTATATCGTGATACAAAAATAAATGGTTGTACTATTCAACAAAAATCATCGTAATAATAATCGTTGTTAGTGTTAGTAAATTATGTCTTTTACATATAAAAAAAATGTGTAAAGCTTGTGAATATTAATGCTTCTAAACGTGTGCGCACTCACGAGATAGTATTAATGTTTATAGATATATATATATATATATATATATATGTATATGTTAGATTTTATTAATATTTTTGAAGTGTAATATTAATAATATTGTAAGTCCGATAATTTAATAAGTCTGTAGAGTAACATGATAAACATATATATTAATGTGAGACTTATTATTTAATCAATTAAATATGCAAAATATTTGCTCGATATTTTATAGATTGATTTATCTTTACGAAGTCCTCTTCTTCTTTGTAAGATTTTCACGTTTAGAGATGCTACTTTATTGCGAAGTCTGTAAAATAATTAAATCAAGCTTTAAAGTAGCATGGATAGAAAGTATTTTCGATAGTTATTATACGATCGTTTCGGTACGATAATTATTATAATGTAGTGTTGTAATTAATTTTTATTAAAAGTTTAAAAAAGAATTATTGTCGTGACAATATCATTTTTTTTTTATCTAATTTAAAAAATAGTAAATACTAAATTAAGTATTATTAAATAATTAGTATAATAATAAATATTGATTGAGTATAATATATATATATTCAAACTTGTTTCATTATAGAAAATGAAGATTTAATTAACATCGTACGTTTTGCATGCTAAATCTCATGGTTTATTATGAAGAAATAGAACAGAGACTTAATGTTTTAGTAGATTTAACTCTCCGGTGGATATAAAATATAAATTAATTCTTATTACAACACAATTAAAGAATGTAACTAGAATAAATAGAATTGGGCATGAAGAAATAGGTGAAAGAGATGTATATAAAACAAAAATGATAAATTTGTTGTGAAACGGACTCTGGTTCTGAGCCAGCGATACTTCGCAGTTCTCCACGAATCATCTCGATTATTGTTGCCGTGATACGACAGTCTTTTGTTTCGAAGATAGGGCTTGGTTTCGAGAAGAGCGAGACGAGACGAGGCGACACGTAGGAAACGCGACGTTCGAAACAACTCCTCGATTCGATTTTCCGCACCCATCCTACAACAAGAATAATGTTCGAGGACTGCGTGCTGCAGTCGATGCGATTCCCACAGAAGCTCTGGCGAATAGTGAACGAGTGCCAAACCGGGGCGATCCGGTGGAGCGCGAATGGCAACACCGTTCTCCTCGATTACAAGAGATTCCAGACCGAGTACTTGGACGCGCGCCGGCCCATCTTCAAGACCAACAACATCACGAGCTTCATCCGCCAGCTGAACCTTTACGGTTTCCGCAAGGTCACCTCCCACAGCCGCGATTCGATCTGCAACTCCTACAACCCCCACGTGCACGAGTTTCTGCACGACTACTTTCGCGCCGATCGCGTCGACCTGTTGTTCAAGGTGTGTCGAAAGACGAGTGGAAAGAGCAAGTGCTTGCAATACGAGATGATGAAGGGAACGGAGGAGAATCCTCAATCACAGGCGAATTGCGTGTCCCGCTTGAAACTGTGTCAGGTATATACATCTGCTGAAAGAACTAATTTTTATTATGAAAAATATTCACGCGATTCTCTAAACTTTAAATCGATCAATATATAGTGGAAAAATGAATGTTAATAAATATATATTAATTATTTAAAATTAATTAATTTCTTTTTCGATTTTAAATGTGTGATCTTAATTAGACAAATTAATAAAAAAATATTACAGATGTTATATAATTATTATAATTCTCTCTCAATAGTTGGCTTTGACTGAAACTCTGGAGCAAATTATTCAAGAATATCGGCAAAATCAGGAAAAAAGGCCGATTGTAGCAAAACAAGAGGATAACATTTTAAAAAGAATAAGAAGCTCCCAAAACACAGGTATAAATATTGAAATTTGGCTTAATTATTTACATAATGTATTGTTTAAAATTTAAAATATTCATTTGTTTTTTCATTAAATTTTTTAAAACCATTAAAATAATTTTTTTTAATTATTGCCAATTGTAATACATAATTATTATATTAATAAAATCCATCAAAATATGCCAATTTTTTACGAACAAATTGAAAAGAAAACAGAATTGTCTTCTTCTAATATATATAGAAACCAATTTAAATTAATGATATTTTTTCTCTTGATATACAAAGCCTATGGAAATCTGATCTTAGCCGACAAAAGAATTATATTGAAGTGACTTATTCTGCTCCACCCTGTCAGACATCAGATAAGAATCTTGGTGTGGTTTGAGTTGGCTTCTTGACGCATATTATTTTGTGCCTTGTAACTTCAATATACTTAATAAATATTAGTAATTATTAATGCCAGACTCTTTTTCTCTCTTGAGAATAAAATTACTTTGAAAATATTAATAATGATTATATACATATTAAATATATATGTTTAAATTAAAATGTTTTTATAAATATTTTAGGTATTAACAAGCACGTACGTTTCTCAGTTCCTCTTTTATACGAGATCGAACTCAACGATGTTCCAAATCGAAAATCTATAGAACGGAATGCGAAATATTCAACGTTTCTTTCTTTGAAGATTAATTCGTCCAAAGGCAAAATAGTGTCATTACCTTGGCGTATTGCTACGAGAGATAAATGCAGTCTACATTTTAACATTCCATATATTCATCATCAAAATCAGCTTGAAACTAGTGGTTTGATGTTTTCTCCCAAATAATATTCATATATTTATGATAAAGTTTCCTAATGTGATATGTATTTTCTATTAAATAATTTGATATAATGTGATAATAAAATTAGTTACCACACATATTAATAAAATATATAAAATTTATATTATAATTTAAAAAGAATTGTAAAATGTGATGTTGACATATAAAACAAAAAAAAGATTTTTTATGTCAATATCAACATTAGTTAACATTATCAATACGAATAGCTTAAATAAAATTTCATTTATTTAAAAAATAAGTTAAGCGTAATGTTTTAATCGAAACATTTTATATATATAAAATTAAATAGAATCGACATTATCATTTTTTTTACTTGTACTAGGTTCTGATTCTTGATTCTTTCGTTTAAATTGTTCCATTTTATGTCTTTCCAAGAAACTTTTAAATGACTCCGCTTCTTTTTTTTCTTCATCTTCATTTTCATTCTCTTTGATAAGTGTGTTTTCTGTTCCATCTTCGTCTTCGCTTGATTCATTGCATGCATGTTTCAGATAGATCTCAGAACTCTCACGACCATTGCTAACTGTTGTTATTAATGGTACATCTTCTCCCATTGCTTTTTTACCAATCTTCTCCAATTGTTCCTTTTCTGTTTTTTGTCGTTGAGCTTCTCTCTCTGTCTTAATTTTTTCCCATTTTTTTCTGTAATCGCTTTAAAAATAAAACAAATTATTGTTTAGATTGCAAAAAATAAAAGTTATACACTCATTTAACATAGCGTTCGATTTATATATCCTAAAAGTAGCATTTCTTACCTTTCATATTCCTTCGTAGCAGCTTCGACCAGTGTGAGAAATTCATCAATTCCAGCACCTGTTACTGCAGAAACGCCGCAACATTTCAGATCACCATAAAATTTATCTAATGCAAGTGCCATACTACGTGTTAAATTGCTGATATAACCACTTTCCATATCAAGTGCTTCTTGAAAGGCTTCAAAATCATGCATCCAATCGATTGCATAACTATGCTCAACAATATCAATCTAAAATAAATTAATCGTGTATCAATATTTAGCTGATTATATGTAAATTGTGCAAAAATAATATGTAATTGTGCAGTAATTAATATATGGTAAGAAAAGATATATACTGTAAATATATTATAGTTTTACAAACCTTATTCATGACTATAATAAAAGGCAATTTAGTTTTGTAAAGTATAGAACAAGCATACAACATATTAGACATGAATGTGACAGGATTAACGCTTCTCACAGTATCTACTACATATATTACAATGGTTGGAAACTGTGATGCTAATGCTTCTGTTATGATTGAACCACTGGCCGACCATGTAAAGACCTCAATCTGTCCTGGTGTGTCAAAAACAACATAATTGTGCTCTTCACTAGCTTTGTCAATAAGTTCGATAACTTGATGGAACTTTGTGGTAAAGAGATTTAAACTTGTAACTATACCACCATTTGGACCTAATTTATATTGTTTCATTACTTCTTTGTAATTTACAGTGTCTCTTATATCTGGAAAAAAAAAACATAGCTTCTTTTATTATAAATATAAAATATTATTAAATGATAAAAGTACAAAATATTCTTGCTAGATCAAAAGTAAAATGATTAAAGCAATATTGAACATATAAATTGAATACTGTCAGGATTATTAATTTTCATAGAGCATCAAATATGTAAATATACAAATTGTATTAAATGATAATTACCTATATTAGCAGAATATGGAACTTCTTTACAAGCAGGATCTAAATTAATGACATATGGTTTTCCTGCATCATGTAATCTAGAAACAAGTCTGGAAACGAATGATGTTTTTCCAGCACCAGCCATTCCAAGAACAATAATGCATGGTATCTTTTTATCTGCATGTTGCTTATCTGTTGTAGATGCAGTATCTGAAGCAACATTTGTTGCTTCTTCGGTATCCAATTTATCTCCTACTTCAGACATTTCAAAATCTGCAAAAATTTATATTAACTATAAATTAAGTATACTTATTATAAATTAAAGATTACTTTAACCAAACTCTGATAATTTAATCACCAATTATAGAGTAATATCTGTATTTTATTAATGTGATAGAATTATTAATTTTTTATTGATATATAAAAAAGATTACATTAGAAATGAATTAAATAATTGAAAATCTTGTTATAAGTAATTCTACTAGCTGAATTAATTATTGGAGTTTGGTGGAAGAGAAATGTTAAATAAAACATTTTTCCCTTATTTATTAGATAAAAATTTATTATATAAAAATATAATTTATCATAGTATGTATCTGAATACTTTTCTTGTTTGTATACAACTTAACAAAGTTAACCACAAACACATTGATATCTTTTCATCAAGTGTTCTTAAAGCACTTACTTGTAATTTATTCAAAAAAATTTATCGAAGATGATAATAATGATTCTTTTACGTATTCCCCCCTGTATGCAGTATTTTTCAATCAAAGCGCTTTCAATTTATAATAGAAGAGCTCTAGCTTCGAAACTTTGGATTCATGCGTGAATTCTACGTATAAACATCATACAAAACCATAAAACACAATTGATGAACAACTCGACTCACTTTATGCGCAACGTAAAGCTGGATTTCTAATGCACGTCCTTATTTATTAACCAATCCGAGCAGAGATTTTTTGTCCCGATGCTAGTGACGTTTCTCGAATAACCAATCATAACGCGTGCAATTTTTTCATTCGGAAAGTAGAAATAAATATCTAGAAAGTTTTAAGCAATGCTAGCAAAACGCGCGAACAGACCTAATATGTCATCCTGAGAGAGATACCGGAGCAATTTTTGGGATAAATTTATTTATGCATCTACGAATACAAATCTTGTATCGTTTTGATGAGATTTTCTAATATATTATACATTGCTGCGAGTTTTTGATAAATAGCCTGACTGCAACATAATAATGCAAATCTAAGACGAATCGAGCTACAAAGTTTTTGAAGAATGAAAGAAATGAGGAAGAATTGATTGATGATTAGTACTTTAGATATCTAGAACACAATTTGTTTGTACTGCATAGATTCATACACCAATATAGTAAAGAAAAATATACAAGATGACTTCTATTATAAAATTACACGCTGTTTCTGGGGCGATGGACGAATCTCCGCCTTGTTACATATTACAAGTTGACGAATTGAGAATATTATTAGATTGTGGATGGGACGAAAACTTTGATCAAGATTTCATAAGAGAATTGAAAAGGTATTAGGAAAAAAAAGTACCCCTTATTGTAATAAAATTAATATAATTACTATATTTCCAGACATGTCAATCAAATAGATGCGGTATTACTTTCGTATCCAGATCCATTACATTTAGGTGCCCTACCATATTTGGTAGGCAAGTGTGGCCTAAATTGTCCCATATATGCCACCATTCCTGTTTACAAAATGGGTCAAATGTTTATGTATGACATGTATCAGGTATGCAGCTTTAACATATGAAAGTATAAAAATGTTTAATTCAAATTATATAAGATAATTTGAAAGTATTGTGTGTGTTCATGTTGCAGTCTCGTCATAATATGGAAAATTTTGATTTATTTACTCTGGACGATGTCGATGCTGCATTTGATAAAATTGTACAGTTGAAATACAATCAAAGTATATCGATGAAAGGAAAGGGCTATGGTGTTACGCTGACACCTTTGCCAGCAGGACACATGATTGGTGGAACAATTTGGAAAATTGTGAAAGTTGGGGAAGAGGATATAATATATGCTGTCGATTTCAATCATAAAAAGGAACGTCACTTGAATGGTTGCGAATTGGAGAGATTGCAAAGACCATCATTGTTGATAACAGATGCATTCAATGCCACATATCAGCAAGCTAGACGAAGAACAAGAGATGAGAAGTTGATGAGTAAATTTCGTATTTTCTATTTAATTTAAAATACTGACATAAATAAAAGATATTTTAACAGTCTATTTATATTTTTGTTTAGCTAATATCTTGCAAACATTGCGAGGTGGTGGCAATGTATTAGTCAGTGTAGATACTGCTGGTCGCGTACTGGAATTGGCACACATGTTGGATCAACTCTGGCGTAATAAGGAATCAGGATTACTTGCCTACTCGTTAGCTCTTCTTAATAATGTGAGTTATAACGTTGTAGAATTTGCAAAATCGCAAATCGAATGGATGAGCGATAAATTAATGAGGAGCTTTGAAGGTGCACGTAACAATCCCTTTCAATTTAAACATTTGCAACTTTGTCACAGTATGGTTGAACTAAATCAAGTTGCAAGTCCAAAGGTGAGAGAATTACAATTACACGATTCATACATTCATACACATGCATCTCATACACTCCTAAATAATTTACTTCAAAGATTAATCTTAAATTGTCATATTTAGGTGGTCCTTGCAAGCACTCCAGACATGGAATGTGGATTTTCCCGAGAATTATTTCTCCAATGGTGTACTAATCCACAAAACAGTATTATATTAACGAGTAGAACATCTCCTGGTACACTTGCTAGAGATTTAGTGGAGAAAGGAGGAAATCGAAACATTACCTTGGAAGTAAGGAGACGAGTGAAACTCGAAGGTATTGAACTGGAGGAATATCAGAGAAGAGAAAAGCTTAAGCAAGAGCAAATGAAACAGGAACAAATGTATGTGTACATACACATCTATCTATCTCATTCAATTATACTTACATTTTATTATTACACTTGTAATGCATATTTTATTAGGGAAACTGCAGATGTGAGTTCCGAATCAGAAGACGAAATAGAAGTTGGTGGCGCGAGAGGAAAACACGATTTACTGGTGAAGCAAGAGACTAAACCTGGTTTCTTTAAACAAAGTAAAAAGCAATATCCCATGTTTCCATTTGTGGAGGAGAAGATCAAAATAGACGAATACGGAGAAATCATAAAGTAAGAATATTTTAAAGTCTTTTATGAGAATCTCTCTATTCCCTACTATACTTATTATTATTACAGACCAGAAGATTATAAGATAGCAGAGGCAGCACCCGAAGTAGAGGATAATAAGGAAAACGTAGAAACGAAACAGGAAGAAGCCAGTCATCATCCAGAAATAGCCGCGGACATTCCGACAAAATGCGTACAAGTTTCGCGTACGATGACTGTTAATGCGGCGGTGACTTACATAGACTTCGAAGGCAGATCCGACGGAGAGTCCCTGCAAAAGATTTTAGCGCAGTTAAGACCGAGGAGAGTAGTCTTGGTCAGGGGTTCGCCTAAAGATACCGAGATTCTAGCGCAGCAGGCGCAAAGTGCCGGTGCGAGAGTATTTATTCCAGGGAGAGGAGAGACGCTGGACGCCACAACGGAAACACACATTTATCAAGTAATACAATAAGTGTATCGTTTTTACATACTAAATTACTTGACACTAAATAGTGATTATAAATTATTTTTCACTATTTTTTATTTTGTTTTTCACTTCAATTAGTTGTAAAAAATCAGAGTTTGTTATATATATAATATATTTTTGTTTTTGTAGGTACGTTTAACGGATGCTCTAGTCAGTGGACTGAATTTCTCGAAGGGTAAGGGCGATTCCGAAGTGGCGTGGATAGATGCCATGATAACGGCGCGTGATCAAATTTGTCGAGACGCTGTCGCCGATACCGAATCCGAAAACGCGATCAATGAAAGTGACAAAATATTGACCTTGGAACCCTTGCCATTGAACGAAGTAAGATATAGAGGTTGCAAATAAAAAGATATAGAAATTAAAGAATACTCCTTATTTAACATCGTTTGTGTTTCCACAGGTTCCAGGTCATCAAACAACATTTATAAATGAACTGAAATTATCTGACTTCAAACAAGTTTTAAATAAAAGTAACATTCCATCAGAATTTAGTGGAGGAGTGTTATGGTGTTGTAATAACACTATCGCCGTTCGAAGGGTTTGTTTCGTAGTGTTATTGTAACAATGAATTTGTCGGCGCGTTCCCTGTATTTTTCAATTTACATTAAATGTAGAAAGTACATGTGATGCCGACAACTCTCATATGTAGAATGTATATAATCGTATAAATAATTTTATATTTATTTTAGCATGAAGCTGGGAAGGTCATATTGGAAGGTTGTGTATCTGAAGATTATTATAAAGTACGGGAACTATTGTATGAACAATATGCAATTGTATAGATTCTTATGTATATATATTTATAAGGAGAGACTAAGTATTTGTAATATGTAAGTGCTTGGAAAATTTATCCAACATACATTACATTATACAGGAGTTATCAATATGATAATTTATGGATGAAGTCAAACTTGAATGAAGATCCTGATTATTCTTCTAATTCTTAAATAAATTATTTTTTTACTATGTGATAACAATTCCTGAGGTGAATTCTGAATGAAGGACCTGTATTGTGTAATGTTCATAAAAATACAAAAACTGAATAACTGAACTGATAGAAGATTGTAATTTAGTCAGTTTCCTCTTTTCTATCATTTTTCAATTCCAGCTTTGTTTTATTTCAAGTCAGCTTTTTTTATAAACTAGCATATTCTCCTCTTGTCTTTTTTACTTTCTTACTTACATTTATCACTCGATTAAAAATGAATGAATTTTTATTAAAATTATTATTCCTTGAGTCATATAAATCTTTAAAGATATAAAAAACTAATATATTTTTATAAATAAAACAAAAAATTATTTAAGAGTGCACAAAGGATATGCAGGCTATAATATAAATTTGTAATAAGAATATAAAGTTTATTTTATTTTATTTAACAATGTGCTTCTCTCCTGTTGAGTTTGAAACGTTTAGAATAAACAAAATCGATTGTGATAGAAATAAATTTATCTAGTAAATCTAGTTTATACATGTATGCATATACGTATTTATACTATGTGCATATTTATGCAAATATACATATTTTATACTATGTGCATATTTATTTTACGACAGCTAAGCTGGTATATGTGTTCCAATCGTTCACGTGACGTGCGCATTGCTACATCGCTAGCACACGCTAGTGTATCTGCTGCAATTTGCTACATATATTACATATGTATGTGTATGAAATCGCGTCTTTCTATTTTGCAATTGAATTGCTGTGAATAATATGTATCGACAAAATATCCGTGAATTTACACGAAATAACGTAATAATTCTCTGATTTACACCCACTTTGGAAGAAATTGTAGCGTCGAATAAAATATAAACAATTGGTTGTGGTTATGAGAGCCATCATTGGTGAAAAGTAGCACATGTATCAAGCTAAATGAAAATGATGAAATTACAAAGTACTTAAACATTCATTATAATATATATGCACATGTATAATAGTTATAAAAATATATTATCTAATTGCTTTTTTTCTTTTTCAGAGTATTTTCCAAGTATGATTTTATGATAAGGATTAAAATGCAGCACTGTATATAATAGAAATTTATTTTAGAGAGATTCCTACATTCCTATTATATGAGATTAAAATCAACATTAGCAATATGAGAAAATATTATCAGGCTGCTCTAGCTGTGATAGCAGTAATAAGTCTCGTATCTTTGCTCATCTATAGACACGAATACAACAGATTAAGATATGTCTTAGAAGTTTTCAATTACTTTGGCAAGCCTGGGCCAAGAAGGGATATAAACTGCACGAGCTTCAATCCAATATTTACCACATTTAATGCAAAATTCGACGAACCGATTCCTTCGTGGCAACGTCTGGAGGACGACCTGTACATATATTCTGCATACAGTATTAACAATAAGGAGATACGAGCGATCGGACTCGGGACTATAAGCAGCGTTTCAAACATGCAATGTCTCGTCTTCTTCGAGAATGAGAGTAAACCTATATTAGGAAGTTCCAAATTTATTCCCATTGGTAACGCAGTTGCTACGAGTCTAAGAGAAAATTCAAGATACGGAGGGTATCATTTTGTTTGCACGTATACCAGTAATGAGACTCCCACTGGAATAACGTTTGTTACAAAGTCTAACAAGTATCTCAATTACGCACCTATCTTTCCTATAAAAGTGCAGCCACGGAGCTTGAGTCACAGTAGAATAGGAGTGTGTGTGATGCAATCATCGATGAAACCGATGCAGTCAGCAGATATGATAGGCTTCATCAGCTTCCATGCATTGATCGGAATGGATAATTTTATTGTATATGACTCTGGAATTTCAAATGAATTTAATAGTAAGTTAAAGGAAATGGCTAATGATTTGACTTCCTTTTGGAAGTTTACATATACCGTTATACCGTGGAACTTCCCTTTCACGGAGATCGATCAAAATGTCATAAGAGAAATCATCGAGACAGATTGTTTATATCGTACATACAACAATGTTGCTTATGTTGTTGCTCTCTCATGGAACGAATATGTAGTTTTAAAGTATCATCATGCAATGATCGATCTGATGGCAGATTTCAAACAAACCAAGCTGTTAGCCGACCGTTATAAGCTAAAAACTACAACCTTTTGCACACAGCAAACTGACAATAAAAAATACGCCAATTCTACACTGATAGTGTTAAAAAAGACGAAAGCCGGAAGAAATATAAATATTTTAGAAGATCATACTATTTACATACATAAGCCACATGTAACATTGCAAAACTCCCATATATACACCAAAGAAATAAGAAAAGGTTTAGTTACTGTAAATCAATATAAATATTGCGACAGTTACAAAAGCAGTCGAGGAGTAGAAGACTCTACGATTTTAAGATTCGCCCAAGATCTGCAAAACTCATCAATTTTTATGAAATATCTCGAACTTAACAATGTACTCGATACAGATATAAAGTGATACAAATTTTAGCATGACTGATATATTAATTTAGCTAATATTTGCACAATCTTTGATCATGTTTGTCATTTACATATTACTTAATTCATATATATATCTATATCATAGTTATATAGTCTTTCATATTAGGTGCCTTAATCGTTACATCATAGCTATAACATGATCAGCTATTTTAATATTTTGTACATTTCTCAGACTAACACAATAATAAAATATTCCTTATACTTGTTACTTCAATAGTTTCATGTCTTGGTTTTTCTTATGTTATAATAGTGGCAAAAACATATACAAAAATTATTTTATTATAGATATTACAAAATATTTAAATTCATGAACTTAAATTTAAAAAAAATATGGCAATCACAATTTTCAAATTTTTATAATTCTAAATTTTGAATAAAGATAAACTTGATTGATTTAAGCCATTGCAGGAAATAGGTAAAATATACAATAAAAGAAGAAAATATAGTGTAAGAGGTATTATATTCCTAATAAAAATTCATAGAAAATTTATTTTTAAGCAATTTAACATATATTTGGTATATATATATATATATCTAATTGTTATACATCTTTCAATCTATAGAAATTTAGAAAAAGTTTACTTCAGTCGTTGCATTATAGCCGAATTTTGCAAACCAGCCTCGTCAATTGTCTTATCCTCTGCAAGTTCTTTCGTTGGATACACAGTTAACAAACTGAAATCCCTTAGAGCATACTGAGGTCTCATCCTGATATTATATGTTAAGAAAAATTTTTTAATCAAATCTCTCTTAATTATTTGAGAAAGAAATCAAGTAGAGTTTAGAAAGATTTCAGAAAGATCAAAGGATACGTTATTATATATCGTCTAAGATCGGCGACTGTGTGTGACAAATTAAATTGAGCCTTCACAGTACTGCCGTCCGCGAGACGAATTTGTAACGTTGTCGTTGGCTTTGAGGTATCTACATTCAATTCCTTTTTCGCTTGCGTCTCATTGGCAGCTTGATCAGCAGGATCCGTTGGAACTGTCATACCTACGGTAGCTGGCGATGGACTGAAATATTTGGTGTTACAAAAAAAAGTTAGTCTCTTTAAGAAATATATAAATCTTTGAAATCACAACTGTGTATATAATAATATATAATATGGAGCGAGATAATCTTTACCTTCCCAGCATGTGTCCCTTTCCAGAGAAGGCTTTCACCTTAGCTTTCGACGGAACATAGATCTCGTGACGATGATCCTCCATATCGAGACGCACTTCCGCACCTTGCACCTGTTGGCGAATCTCCGCCGGAATCTCACCTCGTTTAATGGCAGCTAGAAACTCTCTGTTCTCAGACTCGTCGTAAGATCGAATCTCGCTGTCATTTATTGTAAATCCATCCTTCCATAATTTCAATGTAATAAGACCGTTTGAAGATTGTTGATCTGCGTTTGCTCCCATCACCACTGCTATTACATACATATATAATAAACATCGCTTTATGTAAATTTCTTACAAATAATAAAAACTGTTATACCTTCGCTATCGGAACTAGTTTGACCTAATTTATATCCTGTGCCGCGGAATGTGTTTGGCCTCTGTTGACCTCCCATTTTTGGGGGATCAGCAGGTCCAATCGATTGCTCCTGACAGGATTTGAACATGTCACTGATCATATCTTTTTTCTTCTTTCCTGGTCCTAAAACTTGTTGTCCGCTGTGCTCAGAACCTCCAGCGTAAAATGCTTGTCCCTCTTCTTCATCAGAACTACTGTCTCTGTTCTGAAGATCGTTCAATGTTCCAAATCTAGGTTTAGGTTTAGCACCCTTGGACTCTGTAGAATCAGATTTTACATTCTTATTCGACATTGTGTCCGTTCTATCTTGTAACTCCTCCTCCTGTTGCGTATCATCGATAGCCTCAGTCACTAATCCAGTTAGCTCGTCGTTCTCATAGAAACTTGCGAGGGCAACCTGCAAAAATACTACGTGCCAACGCATGTGACAGAATTGTTGAAAAAAATGGAAACCTTACGATGTTGGATCAAACAATTGTAATCTTAATTTCCTTCATATTGTATGTCGTTGCGACGAATTATCGAGTGAATCTACGAAATTACAAAGAAATGTCGAAAGAAACGCATTGTACGATAAAAAGCCAAATATCATACACATACGTAAGAGATGAATCACCTGGAGAGTCATCAAAACTACGCAATAATAGGTTAATAAAAGGTTCTCGGGTTGCTCGCGACAGGAAGATAATTAGGGGGGAAAAAAAAAGAGAAAACAAACTTGAATCTTCTCTTTTGGTAAAAATGTGCTGTCTCACCTCGAGCTGCCAGGCGGATGACTCGAGGTAAAATAGCGCTCTCTCGGCTTCGACGCCAGTCACGTCCGCGAATTGCGAGACCAACTCGTCGCGGCTTGTCATTCTCTTCCTCTTCTTCGCGAGATTCTCAATCCGGGGTCCGGGGACTCGTCCGGCCTCCTTCTTTCCTCGCTATCTCTGCGAACTAGCTCACCGCGACAAATCCGCTCTGAATTCACCGAAACTGAATGCACCTTTTCCTTTTCTCCGTTTTTCTACCTCGATCCGTCTGTCATTACCTTCGTTCGCGCGGAATCGAACCGGATGTGAACGATCGAGGAGGTCCAATTCGAACGATCCGCGTTTCCGTGTTTTGGAAACTCGCGTTATAAATATGTTTACTCGTCCTTCATCTGCCCTTTTTATACTAAGATCCTAGCAAAATTTTCGAGAAATATATAGAAAACATATTATTATTTTTACTTAATGCATAGCTCATAAAGATATATATATATATCAAAATGTCAAAATGATATATACATATACATGCATTATTCATACAATATATACACATATAAAATTATATAAATAATAAAATTTGATTTAAAAATAATAAAATTATATATTAATAAAAAATATTAATTAACATTAATAAAATATTTATATAAATAAAAAATGATACGAAACGTTTTATGATTTAAGATAAGATATTTAGATATATAGGAATCTAATAAAAATATATATGTAATATATATAGTTTTTCTAATAAAATGGTGTGTGTATATATATATATAAATGTATATGTATATATATACAATATATAGTATAATAAAATGTATATATATAAAATATATATGTATATATAGTTTCTAATTTAAAAAAAAATATATATATATACAATATAGTTTCTTATCAGATTCCTATCTATAAATAGCTTAAATCATAAAGTGTCTTATGTATTATATTATTACTATATTTAAATAGGAATCTAAAAAGAAATCTGGAATCTGAAAAAAATTATATATATATAAATATATAAATATAAAAATATAAAAATAAATAAATAAATTATATAATAATTATATTTATAGATTCCTATCTAAATATCTTATCGTAATCTATCTAAATCGTAAAACGTCTCATGTATTATTATTATTACATTTAGATGGGAATCTAATGAAAACAATATATACATATATTATAAATATGTACATATATATATATTGGGAAAAAATGTGTATTTTTTTTTTTCATTAGATTCCTATATCTAAATATTATGAATAATAAAACATGTCGCCTGCTATTTATTATTTATAAAAATACATATATCTTTAAGAATTATTTATATATCAATTTGGCAGAATAATGCTGTGCCACGTTTGACCCAATGTACGTGTGACTTGTCAGTTTCCAGAGATACGCTTGTAATAGAGTCCCTTATCTTGTTCATATCGATATCTACCTCATCGTAGCCTATCGGCGAAATATATACAGGACATTCGTAATAAATACTATCAACTATTCTTTCATCCTCTATCCTAAACGTAAGACATATCGGTGGCATGTCGTACCAGAATACATTTGTCAAGCTCTCGATCAACAAGTGCCTCTGCGTATCCCATCGAGCGCCTGACAGATGTAAACCGTGAATGTAATACATATCTGCGTCGCCGTTTGCAGAATTATTAGAATCATTCGTCACTCGAAGGTCCAACGTAATTTGTTCAACAGGTATATCCCGACGTCGCGAGAACTCGAGGAGAATTGCGGACAAAAATCTTTTACAGCAAGATAGCGCGTCGAGGTAGATGACACGAGGCAGATCGGTTTCGCGCCAATTTTGCACGAAGCTTATACGTTTCAGAAGCAAGTTGATATAACTCGGCAGGTGCCTAGTTACGATACCGAGATCGATCAGCCTCCAAATACGTGGAACTTTATTACGGTATATTTCCGCGGATAAGTCTTCCAAGGAATCGGTGAAGATAATCTCGCCATTTAACGCGGATTTCAAGTTCTTCAGGGAGTCCGCGATCGCGGCTAAAACTTTGTTGATCAATTCGGCCTCGTGGATGAGAATCGCGTTCAAGGGTTCGCGCAAGATAAGAGGATACTTGTCGCGTATCTCATCGATGTTGATTAAAACGGGCAATTTGCTGTTAATTTCGTCGATCGTTCGCAGCACTCGATCCTGTATTACGATCTCGCACTTCGGTGATCCTATTTGATCTAGATAAGATACGGATTCTAAGAATTCTCTGGCAATAGCGGCGTCCTTTGTAATAAGAGCGTTTTCGTCGGAGGCGAAAGCTTCCGGTGATGTGTCCAGTTGCATATCGTTGATGTGTTTAATAATATCGCGATACTCGCATCTTTGAGGTACCGAATATTCTGTAGAATCGAAGAACGAGTATTCGCTGTCGTTGATGACACGAGTGTTACAGAAGGAATCCAACAGGTATCCTAGACACCTTTGATCGAGACTATCCACGATCTTTCCGCCATAATTACACTGTCCGATAAGATAGAATAGCATATCGAATGGGACATTGTTATCCTCGGCTTCGTTGATCAAGTTCTGCAGCTGTCTAACGGATATTTCAAAGTCCATGTGATCAAAATCGTAGGGGACGTTCCAGCCTTGCGGCCCGAAGTGTCTTCTCTCTCGGACGATTCCGTGGAAGAAGCAAAGTCCGTACAGGAGTTTGGAGAACTCCTTGTCCCTTCCAGGACACCCTTCGAAGAACTCTTTACTCTTCACAGGCTCCGACCTGTACATTCTCAGCAAGCTCTGTTTCAACCGTAGAGGATAGTCATACGCGATCTTCAAGCTGTTTTGCAAAACGCTGATCGGAAAGTCCGGGATGGAACAGCTGGAAAGCCACAGTCGAAAATCCAAGGACGTACCGGATAGATTCAGGTTCTCGCAGATTCTCTCGAGTCGCGGTATCCAGAAGGAAGCGTGATGGCAGTTTTGCAAGAATATCCATCCCCCTTCCTTTCGCGCTTCTTCCACGAGAACATCAGCGGTATCTCGTTGCGGTCCATCGCCCATCGACAGGGAAACCAGCTTCGAGGTATATCCTCTGGCGCTCGCGTACCTAGAAACAAGGGATAGAGGAGAAGTATAGCTCGGCAGGATGAATATAATCGGCGTGAGGCAGTTTGACTCTGTGTACGATTCCGAAATCTGAAGGTGAGGATACGAATTGAACACGTCCTTCAGCATGCTGTCCTCTATCAGCCGCATTATCTCCACGATGATCTTGTCGCGTCTGACGATCTTGACGAGTATCAACTTCTGAAACTGCGTCATCCTGTCGGCCCACGGTTTCGGCATCAGATGACTTCGAAATGGTGTCGCGTTGTAATATTTCTGCCAAGTCGCACCGTTGGAACAAAAGTCACTTGCGAGTTCACCTAATTCGGGTACCGTGTAGCTTAATTTGCAAATTTGTCTCCATTTGTCCGTCGTCAACCATTCAGGCGCTGATTCCATTGGAGCATCGAGATCCTCCGGGTCCAAGGAGGCAAAGAATTCGACTTCCTTTTGCGTGACCTGTCGAGCATCCATCAAAATTTTCATGTACAACAGAAACGAATACAGGAGTTTATGTTTCTCGAACAGCGATCTGCAGACGCTGGAATGAAGGTTCCTCATGAACGAGGATTTGAGAAACTGCAGTCGTTTTTCGAGAATGACGCTTCTGTTCGACGTCTCGATCGAGGTAACGTACAGCTGAATGAACCACGAGAATGAAAAACGGTACATGTGATTTAAGCTGGACAGGGTGGTCAGGGTGCAAAATAAACCCGCGCAATGATCAGCAAATTGTAGATACGTATCTCGGAACTTGTTGATATCCTCCGTCATCGATTTTGCTGCCTCCTGCCTCTTCATGATGTTCACGGTGAGTGTCTTGGAGGAATCCAGGATCTGTATCGCGCTTTCGTCCTCTAGGATATTCGTAGTGGTCGACGAGAGGGTGCTCAGAATGTTGTCCTCCTGTTGCTGAAGAACTTTCTTGTTAACAGCATCCTGAATACGGAGCGCTTCAAATTTCTCTTGCAGCTCCGGTCTCTCCTTCGAGACGACGATGTCTAGAAGTTTATCCCGAAGAGTTCCGTCCGGCATCGAGAAATCGATCACGGTGAGCTTGCTGAAGACGTCGGCGGTATAATCCAGATTCGATAGTCTTGTGGTGATGTAAAGTCGAAAGTTTTGTGAATACTTCATAGTTTTTGCACCGATATCGATGTACCAAACTGCCTCAGTCTCGTAAATATTTTTCGACAGTATCGGTTCCAGCGCGATTTCGAGTCTCTCTCCGACATTCTCCAAGAGAACCGGCACTCCGGTTTCGATGTTTCGTTCGATGACTGACATGTAATCGGGATCCGTCAGTTTGATGACATTTAAATCATTTTTCTTTTCGATCTTTTTGATCCACTGGTTCATCTGATTCTGCGAATCGATAAAGAGGCACCATTGTTCCGAATTGTTCACGATAATAGCGTTCTCTACGGCAAAGCGATTTTTAGACAGACCGCAGAGTTGCCAATGATTAATCTCGATCTCCACACCGAGGACGCTTATAAAGTCGTACGTCTTCGTGTAGGGTATCTCCGAAGTCTCCATAAATTCCTTCCATTTCGTCACTATCTCGTCGCGAAATGAGATGTTATAAGACGCCATGTAAGCCATTATTCCGCACGAGAGTAACATGTCGCCCACGAGACTGTCATAATTCATCTGTAGATCATGAGCGCACTCCATCCAACGATTCTTCTCGCCACCCAGACTGGCGATCAGTTTTTCCGCCTTCACCAACTTGGCGGTGCAAGTCGCCACTTCCGTCTCCAAGTTCAATTTCTTCTGCAACGTTTGCCGTAGACTATCATTCAGCGCCGCCAGTTTCGCGTTCAGAGCTGCCAAGGTTTGCCGTTTCTCGTTCAGGAACGCTTCGGCCTCGTCACACTCCATCTGCGCCTCTACCAGTTTCTTCTTCTTTGGGGCGACCACCTTCGCCACTTCGTCGTACGACACCATAGCGCGGACCCACTTGCAGAGACCCTCGGCGGCGCTGGATGCCTTCGCGACTATGTGAGGGGTGAAGCTGCTATCTGTCATGTACGTCTTCTTGATGACCTGCATCACCGTGAGCGCTATATTGTCCTTGTCGTAGTCCTTCAGGTTCTGCAGAAAGTTCATGTCGCCCAGAATACGCTTGCTCGGGCCCCAGTAGTCCGTGAACTTCTTGCCGGTGACTGGATCGATGGTGCGATCAGGCGGAACCCCCAGCATCACGCATACAGCGGCCATTACCAGCTTGATGGTATCTGGCGGATTCTTCATCGCCTTCACCAGCGTGATGTCCGTCGGTTTTAGCGTGTTCAATGCGATGAGCGCGTCCTCCAGGATAGGTATAGCGACGGCAAGCTCGGCCTCGCATTCGGTCTTCAGGGCGCCAGCGATCTCCGCCTTCTTATTCGCCACTTCCTCCTCCTGCTTCACCAGGATCGTAGCTCGCTCCACGATGACGTTCTCGTTCTCCACTTCTTTCATGGTGATCACCATCTGTTGAGCAGACAATTCCAATTGCGGTTTCAAAATCGTCAGAGTGGCCTTCATCTGTTCAACTTGTTCGGCTGCCAATTCCAATTTTTCCAATCCCGCTACGTACCTATTCCGTGTCGCTACAATTTCTTCTTGCTTCCTCGACATCAGCCGTTTATACAGCTTGAGTATATGCAAAAAAGCTGACGGCGTCACGTGAATGATTCTACCGAACGTCTCGCGATATTTCAGACTCATCTCTCTCGCACCTTTGTGGAATTGAACACAAGCTCTCGCCGCGCGAATTTTAATCTTTTCCTGCACGTTAACGTAGGTCATATGCTTTACGGCGATCTCCAAGAACGCCTGATCGGGCCAAATCTGATAGCAATTGACCGTGCAGTGTTTCGCTAAGTTAGGATGCAAACACAAATACGTTCTGAAAGCGGCGTTAGTAGGACTGAAGCAAAGTACGAAGTGTAATCGATTCTTGCATTGTTCCACAAAGTACCTCATCACCGAGCGCGCGCTGATCTCCGCGTTTCGATCGCCGCCCTGAGCGTGGAGTCTCGTTGTTTCAATTATACACTGTCTGTCCTCGGCGGAGAACAAGTCGGGCAGCTCTCCGGTACTCAACAAACAGCTGATATCGCTTAAGAAGGCGTCTTTCATTTGCCTCTCGTTCATAAAATACGTGACGTCCTTCCGCGATGCTCCGCACTCCCGTAGAATTCTTCTCAAGCTGTCCCTCCACGCCTTCGGATCGTAATAAGATTCAGCGGTGGTTTCGTACAAGGTCTGCTGTTGCATGAAGGCAGCTAGGGCGGTCGTGGATTTTCTGCCGGAACCTACGGTAGATATCGCCAACACGTTTCCGCCTGGAGTGCTCAAAATTCTGGAAATCTTGATCAGAGACTGCAACATGTAACGACAAACGACGACGTCCATTTTCCTTTTGAAGTTTGCGTTGTATTCGTCCAAATAAGCGACGACTCTGTTCTTCAAAGCTTCCATCGAACCGATCTCCTCGTACCGCTTGCAAGATCTGCCGTTCTTCTCCGTATCCATGAAATTTCCAAACATCAGATCGTCAAAGCTGTCCTTGGTAATTTGATTGTTCTCGTATTTCGGCAGATAATCGAACGCGATCTCGTACGAGTCTTTGAAGTTGTTCCTCACCGCGTCGCGGATCCTTAAGAAGAGCCATTCCTTGTCGTCCTCATCCAACATGCGATCGCTGAACACGCGTAAGATTTCGTGCACCCACAGTCGTATAAACGTTATCTTCGTCTCTACTGATTCCTTCTGGATCAGGCCGCATCCTTTAATCACTCTGGATATATCTCGCATATCGAAACAGTAGTGTAGTTTGTTGGGTACAGGTCGCAAGGTCTTCATCACGGACTTATAAATGTCAATCGTTGCGTTCACTATACTAGTTACATTTCCCGTAACGTCTGCTGCGAACAGATTCTTCTTCAAGTTAGCAGACAGCACGTTGAAATATATCCTAAATATGTTATCCGTCGTAGGGGCTGGAATAGCGTAAGTATTGAAATGCCTTAAGAATCGAGGTGACACGTCTTCATCGATCTTTCCTGACGTAATCGCGAGCGTGAACATAACATCCTGTATGAACACTTTACTTAATTCATTTGTATCGTAGCAGTAATCGTGACTGAGAAGTTGACGTAACAACTCAAATACGGATCGTGCCTCTGGTCTTTGCGTAACGGATCTATTCACATCATCCACAAAGTTCACGCAGAATTGATTTTTTCCCGGATTGTAGACGGTACGTCGTATCTTGTTTAACTTCGAGAACAATAATCTCTGCGTTCTAATCACCGTAAGCATGGAAGTAAAGCTGAAAAAATTGGAGAGACAATTCTCTGGCAATTTGTTGTCCAAGAGGTCGTACATGATGCTACTCTTTCCAACACTAACGTCACCATACAGGAGGAAAGGCTTTCGATATTTAATGTGTTTTAAGAACATGTGGTTATACTTTATACTGTTGACGCTCGGAACGTAAATTTGATTGAAATTGCATATCTCGGGGATTTTCTCGCTTTTTAACAAATCTCCCCAGTACTTCCAGTTTCCGACACCCTTGAAGATGTAAAAGTTATCTTGAATTAGACCCTCGTTGGGCAACGTTACGTCCACGTGTTTAATCGCGTCGGGTTTCGGATATCTCGTATCTGCGCCGCTCCAGAATGACGTGCAAAAAGCGTTGAATCGCGTTTGCGAATCCTCCGTCAAGTTCCCGCCTAATCCCCAAGCGATAGCTTGGATTAAGACGACCTGTGCCCATATGATAAAGTGATTGCTTCTTCCTATGTCCTCTGCGGCATCTTCGCAAGCGTCTCGTAGTAAAATCTCGAACAAATTTAAAATTGACGTAACAAGGTGTAATTCCCTATCCACAGATATGTCGCCATTCTCTCTTAAAAAATCGAGACACGGATCTATCGCCCAATCAAACAGAACGCGTAATACTTTACCGTATCCGTCGTAAATGTCATGTTTCGCGATATGAGACAGTACATGTGGCTTCCAACCGATGGAACGCGAGTCAATATAAATCGTTCCGCATCGCGAAACTAGGCTGGGTGAGATTTCGGTCGCGTCTGTCGTCTCGAAGATGATGGACATCGTTTCCGCGACGGGAAGACGTTCACCAGACGTCAAATGCAATAGTTTGCTCTCGTCGAGAACCGTGTTCAAGTTTTCCAGCCACGCACCGCTCAAGGTTCCGTCAAACACCAACCATTTTCGATCCGTCGACGTGTCTTCCGTGAAACGACGAAATATCCTAGTACACAGACCGTCCTTCCAAACGCCAGACTTGTCGCAGAGATACCCGAAGAGCGCGTTGCTGTCCACTACTCCCGGCATGATAGTTTCGATCTTCACAGCGGCGCCAATCGCGTTTCCTTGATCCTGCAACAACGATAATGTTTCAGCGAGTGCGCGTAAAATTTCCGTCTTGCCACCTAGAGGATCGCTAATGAGTACGAGACCGCGGCGAACGTACATCAGTTCGATAATCTGTATGACCTTCAACTTAAAGATCGGGTGCAACGTGAGAAATCTCTTGGCGCAAACGCTTTCGAGCGCTTTTAAAATCGCCGAACAATCGAACGAAGGCAGGGCATCGGATTCGGGAAAAACATGGCGCATGATACTCTGGAAGACAGGTATATCGGCTGTACATAGCTGCGGGATATTTATGTCTATCATCGAACGTAGAAGCAAGATGTGCTCGTTTTCTTCGTCCGGGACATTTCGCTTCATATCAATCGCGGTCGCGATGACTGTCTTCAGCGACGAGGCGCTGAAGTTGTAATGCCTCTCTCCTAGATGCTCGGACAACAATTTGTAGCTGACAGCTAGCTTCGCCGCTAGCTTCTTTGCGTGAAGAAATCCCCCGGCGAAGAGTTCGATCTCGGCGATTCTGCCGATATCCGGTGTCGTCATCACCACGGAACGGAAGAGCACTTTCAAATTATCCGGCAGATCGGTATATCCGAATTGTGTCGAGTCGATATTAACGGATATGTGTCCGGAGACGTTCAAGATCAAATCGCAGCCGTCGAAGTCGATCGTCTTCGAGCTAGACGATATCGCCTGTTTCATTTGCGTGAGATTCTGAGTGATGGCCGATAACAACTCCAGTTTTAATCGGTCGAAATTTTCGAAGCAGACCCAGGCTCCGCAGGAAACCACCCCCTTGAAGATTCGGGTCGCGCAATCGTAGGAGATGCTGTTGTTGCAGTTGACGATGTAAAATGGCTTTGCGAGGGCTCTCGTCAAGCTTCTGATTGTCTCCGTTTTACCGCAACTCGTAGGACCCACGATGCCGCTGTACAGATGATAACGATAAGCCTGTAATATAGTGCGAAAGCACCGATCAGTCAAGGGTGTGTTAACGATACTCTGTCGACAATAATTATATTCGTATCCATACTCAATCGTTGTATCGAATACCGATATCTTGACAATTTCATTGCAATAGTATTTTAACTGAGCGATCCACTCGAAATCAGTTGGTTTAGCGATATTTCTGTCCAAAAGCAGCCTCACAATTTCTTTATGAGCCAACGTGACAACGATCGATGACATCAACAGGTTTCTACGGCGTCGTGTCAAATTATTTCTCAATTCATTAGTCAGCGAAGTTATCCGATCGGTATATGTTGAATACAGAGAGTTTAACATCACGGTATTTAATGGCGTGAGACACTTCTCCACCGAGGAAGTCCAATGAAGTTGCAAACCGCACATGATAGTCATGCTTGGAAAATTATCGCTAGGAACGAATGTCGAATCCCCGTCGATCGAAAGACGATACTGTCGAATGTTTTTGCAAACCGCGTCTCTCATCTCTTCTTCGAGCTGCATCAACCATTGTTCTTCTTGCTTCGTGTCGATAGGTATGAAAATATTATCATTCAGACGTAGGATCTCCCCGTAATTCCCGATGATTCCTCGAATACAATTCAATTTATTAAATTTTAATCGTCTTATGCCGGCGAAACACTTTTGCACAAATGTATTTCGTTTTACTGTATCGGTCGATTCGAACAAGATCTTCTGAATCTCCGAATCATCGAGGAAGAACAATCTCGCGAAAGACAATCTTTTAACATCTAAGTAATCCTTCACGCCTTTGCTGGCCCTCTCTAATTTCTCGTTGCTTTCATTTAAAATCTGTAGCAAATCCGAGGATTTCTCGATCTCTCGAAAGCTTGGATTCGCCGTAAATCTGTTATTAACGCCCAACAAAATTCTCGTTGCTTCCAGATACAATGAAGTTTCTTGACTCAAACGCGTCTCCATTCCCGGATAAGAGAATATCGGCTGCAGACGGAGTTTGCGAAATTGCACTTGCGTCCATCGAGCGAGGCTGTCCTGGACCCTTGTGAGAACAACGAAGAAATCGATCAAGTCCGACAATATCGGCTTGACGAAATGCGACGCTCTCATCTCCTCGACCTTGATGAGATGTTCTCCGAGAAGCGCCTCGATGTCATCCGTATGTTTGAAAGTTACCGCACCAGATTCCGCATCGGTCGACATCTCGAAGGATATCGGCTCCCACTCTTCGATCATCTCGGCCAATTCTTGCTGAAGACGGAGCTCCTTGTTGGCACCTAAGCTTATAGCCTCGTACTTGTCGATGTTATCCATCAGATTCATATCGATCATCTTTTTCAGAGTCGTCCCCGCGTTCGGCGTGAGATCAAAATCACATATCGCCGACATCTCCTTCCAATGGCGAGAACAGAGAGCCGGATTGCACATGCAGATCGCGAGCGGCAGGTAAATCTTGAACTCGTTAACGTTATTGAGCGCCTGCCAGCACAATTTTAGCGGCGCGGGTTGTTGCATCGGATCGGGATCGTCGGCGATGCCGAAAAATTTGTACGACCTGTTCGCCGTCGCGTCCATCTTAATGCGCGACTTCATCGTCTTGCTCATCTCCGTGATCTCGTCCAAGTAATTCACGGTCTTCCTCTCGATGACGAACGCGTCCAGGCATTCGAACGGACCGTTCAACCACACGGAGTTGTTCCTCCGCCATTGATAAACGGTATGTATGAGCTTGTAAAACGGCAGGATTGTGTCCTTTAATTCGGCAATTTTCGGAAACTCCGTCTCGGGAAACTTGAAGAGCCTCTCCTCCGAATTAATAACTTGCATCTCGTTATCCATACGCTTGTACTTCTTCATCAGATCCTCGTAATGCTCCGTGTATTCCCCGACCTTGCTTATGTCGTCCATGTCGTCGAGGATGACAAGCTGCGGGAACATCGCGTCGACTTCCGTGTTCAAGGTGTTTATCCGCCGTTGAAGATCCTCCTCCAGTTCGCTCTTCATCGCCTCGCACAACGTATTGTTCTGCGCGAATACCGGCTGAATATCGTGCAGCCAGTTGACGGTGGACTTGTTCAAGTCAACGTGCTCCTCCGTCAACACGGTGATCTCCATCAGTTTGCTCAGCATGTAGATCGACCGTCGTATCTTCTGCTCCTGCTCCTTCATCAATACTTTCGAAGCTCGGGACATGTATTCGCCCAATTGTATCAAGGAGTTTGCATCCCTCGGGATGTCCAGGGCTGTCGACTTGAGATCCTCGAAGCTAAAACAGATGGAACGATTGAAATCCCGATGATACTCGACGAGGGCCGTCGTGAGGACGTTTATAACTTCGTGACAGATCCGCCTCAGAGATTCCTTGGCGCTGCTTTGCTCCAACTTTCCTACGCTGTAATACAAATTGGAGAGCATAGAGTTCGTTTTGCTCAGATACTCCTTGTACCTGTATATATGCGCGAGATACGCGTCGAAATCCGGTCCTTCGGAAGTTAAGAACGATATCCGGCTCTCGATACTCGATGTACAGACATCGGCGAATTCCGCGGAGACAAAAGCCACGTGCTCGTTGACAGGGCGAAAGAGAGCGTCCAAGATCTCCTGCAGGCTGCGATAAGATCTCTCGATGAACCAGTCGGGCAACGCGATCTTGATGTACCTTTCCTTCGCTCTGATGTCCAGCCATTCCTCCAGGGGCATCAGATCCTGTGCGATACCCGCGATTCCGCCGATGATATCGTGATACGTCAAAAATACCTCCTCCACGTCTGGTTTGGTGACAAGTCGATCTCCCTCGCAGACCAGCTGGAATTTGATCTGCGGACAGAAACGACCGTCTTCCATGATACCTATTACGCGATCGATCGATCTCAGCATCGCGTTGAGAATCTGCTGAACGAATATATTTGTGAGGCACCGCATGAATCTTGGCAGACGTTTCGCGGAGATTTCCTTCAGTTGCCTCGATCTTTGCACGGCCTTGAACGTTTCGGTGTAAAACCGATTGGCGATCATCAAGGTACTTCTCTTAATGTCCTTGAGGATCATGTCTCGAAAACTGGGCAACGTTAGCGTCCCAAATTCGCGATAACGTTCGAAGTCGCAGATCACCATAGGCAAAATTTGATGCGCCGTGTTTATAACATGTCTGATTATCGGATACGAGAGAAAATACCTCTCGGCCAGCAGCTCACGACGTCTTAAAAATATCGTCCGATCGTATATCGTATCCTTTTCGATGATGCTTCGTCTCTCTTCATCGCACTCTTCGCAAACGACGTGTCTTCTCTTGTACATTTTGCAGGATAATATGGATTTTAGGACGAAGTCTTTCATATCTTCGACGTACATCTTCTTCACCTCGTCTAATACCGAGTTTATGAAGAAGGAATGTATTCGTCTGTCTCTGCGAGGTATCAACTTCAGTATATTTCCTTCCCATTCTGTAGAAAATTCGGAGATGTGGATATCTTTTATGTAATCTTCCAATCTGATTCTTTTCAGACTTGAATTGGAGTAGCTAGATATCGCGAAGGTGGATTCCAGAGGATGCACGTTTCTCTCATGAGAAGACCATTCACTGTTTGTCATCCTGTACACCTGTTAAATCTACACTTGCTTCGCAATATTTTTACAAAAATATTGTTCGAGAAATTTATTTACGAGATTATAGATTAATAGTAAAGATATCTAAAGCACAGTTGTAAATTATTACTCAGTTTCTTGCAGTATTTAAGAACGAGTCTACGAAACTAAGTTTCTTGGATACCGCGATACGTTTTATCAATATAATGATTTTCAATTACATACTTATTATGAAGCAAAATTCCAGAAATTTGATTTATTTATGAAAATTAAAATTTAGGTTCTTGAAATAAAGAGGAATCTAAATTATATTTAATTATTGTAAGCTGCAGATGCTATATATATTATGCAAAAAATATATTTAAAAAATATTATATATATATATAGCGCAATGCTATAATTATACATAAATATATGACACTTCCATCAAAATAATAATTATGACATAATTTGTACAATTAATTATCATATTTATCAATTAATGTGCAATCGCTCATATTGTTTTAATTATTATAGAAGTGTATATACTTGTCATGTCATGTCACAATCAGCTGATTCGGATAAAAACATTGGGAACCTCTGCCCTGCCATCTGCTGGAAGACGCTGCTTTCTCTATTTCTCTCTCTCTTCCTTTTTCATCAATGAGTCAGTTTCATTGTGAGAGGTTATAAACATGAGTAATATTTACATACAAGAACCGCCCACGACGGGCAAAGTAAGTATAAATTATTTTATATGTAAATAAAAATGCACAAATTTTTTTATAAGTTATAAAACTTTTCATTAAACTTCTAATAGAGAAATTATTTAATATAAGAATATAGTATACCTTTCATGTATAACCTTTTTCTTCTCTCCAGAAGTTTTTAAATATTATTATTGTATTAAAGATATATGGAGCAGTTGAAGTGATTTTATTGCTTCCTCAATTCCATTTCCAATTTACTTTCCTATTGTGTCTATCTTTCTTTAATAGGTCGTGATGAAGACAACAGTTGGCGATATAGACCTAGAATTATGGACAAAGGAAACTCCTAAGGCTTGCAGAAATTTCATACAGCTTTGCATGGAGGGCTGTTATAACAACACAATATTTCACAGAATCATAAAAGGTTTCATAGCGCAAGGTGGAGATCCAACAGGGACAGGAGAAGGCGGTGAGAGTATATACGGACAGCCCTTTAAGGTGCTAATTATCAATAATTTCAACTAATTATAATTACTGCTTCTGCGTAATCTTAAAATTTGGCTAACATTTTTTATGTTGTGTATTTATAGGATGAGTTTCACACAAGATTACGTTTTTGTCGGAGAGGTTTACTTGCTATGGCCAATGCTGGTAAAGACGACAATGGATCTCAATTTTTCTTTACCTTGGGCTCAACACCCGAGTTACAAAATAAGCATACTATCTTCGGTAAAGTTACTGGCGAAACAATTTACAATATGCTCAAGTTAGAAGATGCACTTGTAGACCAAGTAAATGTTTAATATTTGTATATAAAGGATTAATATAAATTTTTATAAACAAATAATGCGGTAACTCTTTTATGTAATATTTAATTTCAGAATGACAGACCTCAGTATCCGCAAAAGATTTTAAAAACGGAAGTGTTAAATAATCCATTTCCAGATATTGTTTCAAGAGTAACACCTGAGAATAAAGAACGTAGCAAGGAAAGCAAGAAAGATAAAAAGACTGGTGTCAAGTAAGATAAACATAAAATTGCTTTAAATATCTAATAAATATCTATCGTTCTTTTTATACATTAGACAAATATCTTAGGAATTTCAAGCTATTGTCATTTGGAGAAGAGGCTGAAGAAGACGAAGAGGAATCATCAGTTTTAAATAGACAATATAGCGGCAAAGGAAAATCAGCACATGATTGCTTGTCTGATCCAAAGTTAAGCTCGCAATCTGTAGTTGAATCAGCTGAACCGCCAAGAAAGAAAATCAAAGAGGATGGGAGCAGCGATTTGGAGAGTGGTGATGAAACACACGATCCAGAAGAATTGGCTGCTTTAGCAAAAGAAAAAGAGTAAGTTATTTATAGAAAATCATAAAATAAAATAGTTTTCATAATATTATATGTTAAATAATATTATATGTTAATAGAGCTGTAAAAGAAAGGATCAAAAGTAAATTGAAGGATTCTAAAAAGGATTCTTCAAAGTCGGAAATTGAAAATGATGAAATAAAAGAAGAGTTAAATGAAGATGCAGAAGTCGAGGAATATTACTTGGGAAAAGATCGAGACGAGGAGCGAAAGAAAAAGGCGTAAGTATAACATTGTTTTAGATACAGATTTATAGATTTTGAATTATATTTAAAATAGAGAGAGTTTATCTTTAAAATATACACACAAAACAATATTTCATATTGTTTGAAATTTAATATGCAGCGAAGCTATAAGGAAGGAAATACGCGATCTAAAGCGAAGCGTGAAAAATGAGAAGAAAGCAAAGGAAGCAGACGAAAAGCTTCAATCTGAGAAGGAGGAAAATAAGTCTGAAATAATGAAAGAGTACAGAGAAACCCAGGAAAAATATAAAGAAGCAAAAGCAAAATTGCCTAAGAAGGGCAAAACGCGCGAGGCTTTCACGATGGAACTGCTGAGCAAATTCAAGAATAAACTTCAAAACGCTAAGGATAATCCCGCGAGTTCTGATAAGAAGACATCGAACGATATAGAAGACGATGATCCACAAGATGAGTCTTGGATGACACACGTTTTACATTGCGAGGAAAAGGCACCAGTGCTTGCCAAGGATGCAAGTACAAAAAATGACGATTGGTTTGAGATTTATGATCCCCGAAATCCTTTGAATAAACGACGAAGAGAGAAGTCCGATAAATCTAAAGACGACTACAAAGGCAATAATAGCCATTCTCGTTATAAGTGATTTGTAATTATTATAATATCATAATTGATTATTTGTGTATTTAAGCGAGGGATTAGCAATTACAAAAAGATAGCTGGACATAAAATCTAAATGTATAAATATTTTACTTCTGTAATATATGCTTCTTATCGATAAGATTTCTATCGATCTTGAATTTATTAGGAACGGCAGGCAAGATAGTTCTTTCAATGTCAATGGAATAATTTAGCTGCAATTAAAAAATCTTATCGTCTACTTTGACTATTTTTCGCGCACACGACCTTTTACGTTGCAAGATTGTCGAGTTATTTATTTATTGTAAATAATACGCCTACTAATAAGGCGGAAAAGGAAATCGATGTGCATAATGTATAATTAAGATTCCAAAATCTTTAAAAAACCGGTTACGTTACTTCGTAATCACACGTCATTATTATGTGCGCAATAAGCGTAATATAAGAGTATTACATGCGGCAAATTCTGTATAGATAGGTCGCGTCGATCGAGCCTTCTTTAATTCGTTCATATTAAAGCGCGATAAGACGTTGATACAAAACATCGTATGTTCGTTCGCAGATTCAGTCGATCTGTCGACAGCGACCGATACGCATCATGAGTTTTATTTAATCACCGAATAGAAAATAACTCAGCGTAGCGTTCATTTTTTTTAACGAGTCTTCTAAAAACCGATGCGCTTCTAAAGTTTGTTCCTTCTTATCTCAGAGTGTAAATTAACGCGCGAACGAAAAAACAATATCGTTAAAAGTTTCGAAGTTCTCCAAGAATTTACGTATATTAATCTAGTGTTAAGTTTTTGACGTGATATCAACTGTGCGAGTGAAGCGATAATTAAAATTGCCGACTGATATGTTACATAATTAATTAATCGCGAGGAACATAGTGTGCGCAACTTCTTTGAAGAAGTTTTATCTATTTGAAGTTAAAGTGCGACTAAAGTCTAACTTTGAGAGAATTTAAGGAAGAACGAGATCCCGCAATCTTCTGTCCAAATTTCGAGCGAGCACGTCTATGTCGCGATCTTCCGAAGAAGATGCCAACGACTCCTTTGAAAATAGATATACTTGGTAGGAATCGCCTCTTGGTAGAATCTTAATGATTTATCGTTGCCTCGCGCGTTGAGACCTTCTTGTTATCAGCTCGATCGAATGATAATGCATCATAGTAATAACGTGAAGAATATCTATTGTCACTGCGCATATAAAAATGCAACGCGGCGCGCTTTGTTTGCTTTTCGATGCATTTTGAATAATGATAATATTTTTTTACATGCATCTTATAGAAATAGCAATTATGATGATATTCCTTTTATAGAAAACTCACGAATGTATGCTTCATTCTTTCATTTATAATCCTTTAAAAAAAATCGACAGATTTCCATATTTCTATTACAATATAAATAAATGGAAAAAAAATATAAGAGGAATATTCTCTATAATTATAATATAAAGTAAGAAAATTTACAAGAGAGTGTATTTTATAGCCTTTCTTCAATGATATAGATATGAACTTTGTAATAAACGTTTAATCATCAGCCACATTGTGCAGCAATAAAAGAAAACACTGTCTTCAAAAAGAGAGGCGGTACATTCACTCCACATAATCGCGCATTCTTCTCTTATGTAGATGATTTATTAATCGTAACCGATGATGTATGTCGTCTTTGCGAGACAGATTGGCTTTATTTTCAAGTTCCCGACTCTCTCTTTTTCTCTCTTGTCTGGCCACTGAAATTTCAATAGCACGTTCTTTCTCTCTACATGTTGGGAATGAATCTTTCTTTTCGTAAACAAAACAATGCGACATAACAAAATGACTGTGTTTTCTCTTATATGATCCGCATCTATTTTAAGACAAAATAGAGAAAACAAAACGAATATATTTCTAAAGAACTTTCGTGTAATTTTTTAAAAAATTTATAACAATAATTTACTGTGATGGAAAACTTGAAAAGAGAAAAAGATGATTTATTTTATTAAAATTAACTCTCTTTACTCGTGATATATAAAATTCTAATAATGAATTATTGGCCATTAAATCAGTATAAAAAACGTGATCTTGTGCGTCTCATCGTTCAATTGATTGAATCAACATGATCTACTTACCAAAAATCGCATAGTTATCGATGATGATGGATATTTTTCCTTGTCGAATTTTCATGATGCTTTGTTTGTACAAGCGTCGTCTGAGTAAACACATTCTATTCAATGCCACTCGCTTCATAGCTAAAAAAGAAAAGAAAAGACTTATCAATACGATGAGTGATAATTTATCTTAGGGAGCATCATTTCATATAAATTGAATCACGCACACATATGCGCATGTGTGTTATCTTGTACAGAGGTGAAATTGATGACCTTGATTTCCAAATCTAGCGAGAATGCCTCGACAATCTCCCACGAGTTTACAAAATCTGCGCATAATCCGCGTTCTTTTCACCAATACACATCTTTCTTTAAATATAATCCATTGCAGCGGTTCTCAATTTTTTAAAGGAATTTATAGAATTATGGAATGCGATAAACAACTTGCGTAGCGAACTTGTGCAACATTGCTTTGGCAAGGCAAATAAACGCTCGTAATCGACACGATTTTCATTGTTGGTCTCGAAATATATATAGAGAGAATAAATTATCTTCATTTTAAAAAACCTAAGGAAAAAGCGCCAAAAATCTAACGATCCTATAAATTTTCAAAATATATTTGAAGCGCGAAATCCGCAAGAAGATATATCCGCAAGAAGATATATCTTAACACAATTCTATTAGAGATAAAGCAGAAAAAAATCTATTTGTATGATATCATCAATTGCGACTCTTAAAGCGCAGACAGGCTTTATTACACCCGCTGTTTTAATGCCGTACGACTAGATCCTCTTCCAACTCGCAAATCCGCGTGTCGATATAATGAAAGAATTCCGTCAAATAAAGCACTTTATCGTTGCAATTTAACAGAATTGCAAAGGATTCAAGGAACTTTCCACTGTTTTTGTCTAAATATATGTACATATATGTAAGCGAAGGTGTATCTCTTACAGTCTGTTATTGGAGATAATAAATGATAAAGAACTATATCTCTCCTACATGTGCTACATTTCGCATCAAAGAAATCGATGTACTTAATTAGGCGTCTATTTGTGATAAGTCTCGACATCGATCGTTGATAATAATATAATATATTTTTAACATAAGAAAAACTGCAAGTGTACGTCACAAATATTCTAAAAATATTTTTAGAACTCCGTATTATCTTATCTTCATTAGGAACTCGTCTCTATCCTCATAACATCTGCAGTCTTTCACGCTTGTTTTCGCACATAAAACTGTTTGTAGGAAACAAGAAAAATAATTTCTATAATATCATTATAACTGTTTATATATACAAATTTTAATTTGAACTTTAAGTTTAAAGAAAGGCTGAATTGGAACAGATGGCAAGTTGGTATTAAATAACTGAAGCAACAAATAGAAAGGAAGAGAGTCAATTATCTTTTTACAAGTTATATTAAAAGAATTTCTAACGAATATAAACAAATAAATCATTCAACGAAGAAAATAGAATTAAAAAAATGATTGTTTATATTGACATTCAGGATTAAAAATAAAATATTCATACTTTTTTGCCGTTGACGCCTTTTTTGCAGAGGACGGTATTCGTCCACGAGATTGGCAACCGCGAAGATCAAATTATAAAGTGCCTTTGAGAGTGATGCGATTATGTTTGCTGGGGATGTTTTTACCATCTGTTCTTATTGCTGGACCGCTATACCTGAGATATCGCGTGTATTCCGAACAGTTATACGCTTTAACGATATCAGATCAAAGACTGATCGATGCCAAAATATCGACCATTTGGTGTCAAGTAAGACATTTTATTCTAACATTTATTAATATTTTATTTCCGATAACCCCTGTCTTATCCTGCCGAAAATTTTATGTCAATCTTTATTTACTTCCCTCAGGAAATATATATATAATTTTTACATTATTTTTTATATAATTTATATGTATATATATAACTTTAAAAGATAATGAATTTGAATATTTAATGGTCAAATTACTTATACTGCATGTAATTTTTTTAAAAATTATGTTCGCGCTTTAAAAATTAATAAAGAATAAAGTCAATAATAAAGCAATCTATTTATAGAGTCAAGTGGTCAAAGTTAATGCCACATTTAACGCATATTTAATGAGCAACGAACCAGTAGTCGAAAAGGAAACAGTGCCGGTTTCGATGACGAGACACCTCGTCATGGAAGATGACATGAAAGAGTACTGGGGATTTTATCTTCTACGTGGCAGCAGCGTCACTGTTTCAACTTGTGTAAGGTATTATAGAATTCTAGAAATGAGGGCTTGCGTGTTATTACGCAAATTTTAACAGTAGAAGAGGGAGAAAGTTTTAAAATATCTTTTATATAAAAAATTAGTTTCCTTTAATCGAAATTTTTAACACATTTAAAGTAATATTAATACTTACGTAATTAAATTAATATATGTTCCATTATTTTCAGATGGCCAGGTGCTTCTTTAACGATAATTCGTGGATTCAAGAATCTGCACGAATGCGCTTTCATCGGGGATGATAGCAGCGAGGAACTCGAGGAGCTCGTTGAGGTCGCCAAAGAAGAAGGAATTCTTGATATGAAGGGGACTACGGAGGTACGTTTTTTTTTTCTGTCGAGAATATAAATCTTTCTTCCAATTTCGATTATCTGTAAAATTATTTATTATTATTATTTTTTATATCTTTTCAATCGATTTGCATTTTCGTAGGCGGTGCGTCTTAGTAACATACCTGCAAAAATGGGACGAGTAAATCAGGATGTACAGTTTCATCATAAAGGCAACGCCTTGCGCCTGAACATTTCCCAATCATCCGAAAATCAGCTGGGCAGTCACGAGCTGGACGCTCAGGCGATGCGGAATATACTCACTCAGCTCTTAGCCAAGACTATCGACACGAAGAAGAAGCAGAAAGAGAATCCTCATCATCATTATGAGGCTGTCTTCAGGGACATCACCAATATCGATAAGCCAGTGGCCGCCAATTATCCTGGGAATTCATCTTCCGGGGATCGGCCTCTGCGGAAACAGTTAAGCGATAAAGAGATATCGAAAAATAGTACAAAGTACGTTATTTCCTCAATAACTAATATCTTGATAGATATTTCGATCCATTCTTTTTACACATAAATAAAAAAAAAATATGAAAGACATTATAATTAAGTTTGTATAACAAATTCTATAAAAAAAATTCCATACTATATTTTTACATTATCACAATACATTTTTCTTCTTCAAATTTTCTCTTTATAACTATAAAAATTGTGTACTCAAACGTTATAGATCTGGGCAATTGTCTTCAAATATGACATTTACCCCTGAGAAAGAACATGAAATCAAAGGGAATTCCACATTTTCCTCCGATTCAAGACCTACGATATCCACAAATACACAAATGAAGACGCCAGAAGAAATTGCGAAAAAGCGAGAAGAGTCGCCCAAACAGAATTCTGCGGAGGTGTTTCAAGAGGTCCTGCGAAAGATCATTTCCTTAGGTGATCGTGGCAGAGAAAAGTTGCGTAAATTGATGGACGAGATTGATGCACGGAGCAATTCCGAAGGCGCCGCGTTGAAACGGCTGGTGAATGAAACGATGAGTGACAAGAAATTGTCGAAAGAAGCCAAGCGAAGAAGGAGAAGAGACCTGGTTCTTTCTTCGCCGCTCCATGAGCTATTAACGGAGGAGGATGAAAACGGCGACGCAGCTCTAGAAGAAGTTGGTATTGTTTTATTCTACTCCTTCTGATTAGTATTTTTTCTGTGCTTGTTAGTGTAAATAATAAATTAATCTTTATAATTATCATAGAATCTGTAATCTTGTATCTATAACGTTGTTAAAAATATTTCATTTACTGGAAAGTATCAATAATACAAATCGTAATAATTTATTCTCTATTTGTTTATTCGAAAGTATCAAAATATATTTCCAAGTTTTATATTCGTATAATTAGAAATAAGTAAATTACTTTTATGTAATCTAGATCTTTCTGCCGTATATTTATGAACGACACTTTACAAATCATAGCTATTTCTATAGATACATAAAGCAATATTTGTTTGCGAAGTGCGAATATAATTCTCGTTCACATACTTCATTTAGAGTTGAGAATTTACGAAGCTCTCTAGCTTCGTAAATTTAATTAAAGATATGCAAAGTAAATTTATTATATACGTACCTCTTCATCAGGATACGTTGCAGCCAGACGGTATTGCGGAGCACCGAGGGATCGTGAACGAAACAACTTTGAACGACCGAAGTAATTCCGAATTCTGGAGCTCGTTTAGCAGTTCGGAGGAGCGGTTGCTGGAATGCAAGGGTCTCATCCTGAATTTACCTCTGACACCGCATCGTTATTGCACACCTAAACACGAAAGTTATCATTCTACAGCTTCCTTTGAAAATACTGTGACATACAGGTAGGTGAACAAAAATTATAGTTTATATTTTATTTTTCTCTGTAAAAATATATGTTCATGCTCGTGTTCATATATAACATTATTGTTATTTTCCTTTATTGTTCTTATTTATCGGTTTCAAAACGCATAACTCTTCTTTTCTAATAAATATTTTTATTATATAGTTTTATTAAATTTTTAATTTCTATATAAAACGAGAGAAAGAGAGAGAGACATATTTTTATAATAATGTTACCATAATACCACTATATTTATATATAATTTTTTTGTAGAATACCTTTAAATGGATATTACTTCTTCGTATTTAATTCGGAGAATGAGATCCAACCTAATTATGTGAGAGTAAAATTTGATCTTTTGAAGACGGTCTACAATACCTCAAATCCCGTGTACGCATGCAAAAATAGCACGGAAGAGTGCTCGTTACCGTTTAAGATCTTCAGCAAAGAAAGAACGGTATTAGAATTGCCATTAGGTGACAATGATTCGCAATGGAACGAGGAGTATGTTGGTGTGTCTATTTGTGAGCCACGAACAACAGTTTATACAATTTGTATTATTATGGTACCTTTCCTGATCCTTTGTTTTGCCTTTCATTAAAAAATTGCAACAGTATTTTTCTATATTTATCTCTATCGATATGATTGATGATATCAATTAACAATATTACATCAAATCTATGTTTGAAAAAGAAAGGATTATTATAATAACAGTTCAATACTTTATTACAAATTGTTGAAGTTAAAAAAGTTAAAGTAATTTTAAAAAAAATTGAGTCTCAAAAAAAGGAGAGGCAGATATTTAAAATTAAAATATTTTATTTAAAAACATTTTTTTGTAAAATTAGGTTTTTAATTTTTTTTTAATATCAAAGAACTAGTATCTTTAATATCAGAATATATATATATTCTATTGATTCCTAAAAATGTTCAATGTATATATAGTTTTAATGATTTTAATAATTCAGATGTATTAAATATATATTTAAATATATATTTAAAATCTGAATCCTTAATTTAGATGAATAGCATACAATATTTTAGTCTATTAATAAATTTGCTATTTAAATCTGTTGCGAAATTGAACCTAGATTTATAATAACTGCAAAGCTTTTTGGATGAGAATGTGCTGTGATTATACTTTTTTGTGCAATAATCATATGTAGGTTTTGTTTATAATTTTTACTATATAATATTACTATATAGTATTACTATAGTATTATTATATAGTATTAATAGTATTTAGATTATACAATTTTTTTAAAGATGTGTGAATTTTTGATAGTTTTAGCCACTCTTAATATTTGAGTCTACTTATTAAATCGAATTTATCTGATGTAAATAAGGATATTTGATAATTCGAAGTTATATTCTAATATTTTCGAATATTCGAATATTCATTCTGAAGCTAACGAAAAAACTCGATGTAATACGACTTAATTCGTGTTTGACGAATGCTCGCACATCCTTGGAAATGTTGTATAGTATTTTGCATAATCATAAAATTATTGAAAAGTCTGTTGCAAGTGTTACGTACAAAGTTATATTTATATTTGCTAAAGAAGCTGTGCGATCAAAAAGACATTCATTAATTTTGCTACTTAATTGACTTAATAATCGATAAAGCTGCATCTTAACATATAGATCTCTGTCGATCGCGATACTGAAATTAGGAGATTTTGTTCTTTATGTAATTATGAAATGTATATATTTAAAAGTTGTATCTATATATTCTGAAAGATCGACGTGATATAAGATTGGTGTCGAGATTATATTTCGCGCAATCTGGCTACTTTGACGTCTTGTAAATATTTTAGATTACATACTTGCGATTCGTAATCATATACGCGCTTCAAACAATACAAAATCGTGATATATTGAGTGAGATATCGTATCCGATACGATGTAGCTTTGAGACCTTGGAGTCTTGGAGTTTATCGTTAAAGTTAATGGACGATACAATTAATTGTTGAAATGTAATAATGACTAATTGATTGTTGAATCGTGCAAATAAAGCGATTCATTGAACGATTATATTCAATGTTTAATTTATTAGCGAACACACATTAGCAGCTCAAGTTTACAAATATTTTGCATATCCCAAAATTGATAAGATATCATAACAAATAATATATATATATATATTATTATATATATATATGTATATGTATATTTGCATGTATACATATATATATATATATATATATATATATATATATATGTATATTTGCATGTATATGTCATCGTTATTTATTCATGTGATTAATTTTGTAACATCTTTTTTTTTTTAATACGTCTTACCTTAGTATCTCAAAATAATTTTTTATTCCACTATTATTTGATTCTAATCCAGAGGTAATTAGTGGTAATAATGTAACGGGTCGCGATGTAACTCGCACAACACGCAACCGAGTTAATGTTCGTTTTAAATGTCTTGTACGAGGTCGTTTCGATGATCGATATGTCAGCGGGCGCGAATGCCATACGTGGAAAACAAACACTAATAACGGGATTTAGCGTGGGGCGGCTGGTTGACGGCGATAACGAAAATTGATTTCACCCTCCGCGTCCCTTTCCGCGGCACGGGGATGCTCTATTCGAGCGCTTTGATGTTCATGGGACGCTGCGCAAAACCAGTGACACGCCTTTCTCTCTCCCATCGACATAGTCCGGCGAGAGAGCTACCCCCCTCGTACCCACACGTGCCCGCTAGAACACTGGTTTAACCCATTCAAGGATTGATTTAACTCCGTTAGCGGAAATCAATTGGCGCCCCGCCGAATAGAAGCTCAAAAATAGAAGATAAAAATGTCTGGTGTGATTGTAAAAGCGTAGCACATATTTAAAGAAATATTATAGAAAGAAATTCAACTCACCAAAAATAAAAGAATCTTGAACTTCAAGGGTCAGACAGAACTCGCTGGCTAAAACATGAGAGTTGGATGTTTTTAACAAGACATCTTAATGACATCTTCTACATCGCTCGACCCAATTTTAACAAAATCCAATAAGAAATAGTACCGAAGCATTCAGAGGTGGGTGACAATTTGTATGGAATCTGAAATTAAAATTTTCATGTATTAGAAACATATGTGTATTTTTAAGTAATAAGATAAGAAATTTAGAGAAAATGACAAAATATTTCCACGTAAAAAAAAAAAAAAAATTATTTTATAATCCAATTTAACTATGATCCTGAAGCTCATTATCATAATTATCGTCATCGTCGTTAATGATATTTATAAATACTTAATATAATATTTATCTAATATTTATTGCAACAAGGAAACGGTGTTCGAAGATGGCTATCTAACACAGCGACACTCCTACACAAGTGAAAGTGCGCCGAGATTTCGAGTAGGACGTTATTGAAACGAGATGAAACGGAGGCTGCGCGAGTGTTCGCCGCTGATAAGGGATGCCCCGCCCTACAACAGCCCTCTCGCGACAGTCATCCTCCCGCGTCGTCCTCACGGTCGTGGAATCGCAAGGGTCAAGTTGTTGGAGGGTCCAGGAACGGTGTATTAATCTTGGGGATTAAGCGGACAAATCGACGGCAGATTAATTTTTAAGATGCCGTAAAATGAAAAGGATTATCTCGACGCTTAATTAACAGTTACGCTACATCGTTTTGTAATTAATCTTTTCGCGTTTCTTCTTTTTTTTTCACAAATTCTTTATGTCGATGTCTTGCTAATCCGGGTATATTGGAAATAAAAAAATGCGTCAGATTTGCGAAATATTCATAATTGTTGCAGCTTTTAAAATCGAATTAAATTTGACATTCATAAAATATAATAAATTTTCCGATTACGTCGTATGTATGTGAATCGTCAGTATAAATGATTCTTCGGATTTTTATCTAAAAATGCATGGAATCAAAGACCGCGATAAGAGTCACGTGAGCCAATCTCGCATGCGGTGGTGGTGATATTAATACCTTATTCTTATTCATTGGCACGCGTAAATTGGGTCGCGAGTTGCCAAGCCTGTGGGAAACCGCTACAAACTATCCCCTATTAAATTCGATGGGGGACACCCGGGAGCCTTTCTATCGATTCTCGTAATGGTATTAGCTATTTTTCAAATTTCCACAATATCCGCGATAATATCACATATAGGTACATAATATATAAAGAATATAATATTAAAATAATATGAAAATATATAATATAAAATATATAATATATAATATATATGTATATATATAAATAGATAAATATATAATATATAATATATAATATATATAAATATATTAATATAAAATATATAATATAAAAATATATAAATATAAATATATAATATAAAAATATATAAATAGTAAAAATATGTTAACGAAATCCCTAACTGCACACAAGTTCGAAAGATGTTCAAAGGACGTCTAGAGAATGTTTAACATCCTGTGGATGTCCTCTGAACATCTATCGAACATGTGTTTTGTTAGAGATATCTCAACAGAAATGACGACAATTAATTAACTTCGAACAAAACAATTTTAGAAAAGTTTTTTCAAGAAAATAACATTGCATTTTTATGTATATTATTATATTGTGTATATTGTAACTATAAATAGCAATAACGATAAGAATAATGAGCTAAAGATACATACAATTAATTATAATTAATCTTAAATACGAGAAAAAACTGATATCAATTCAGAAAGAAATGATAGATGATGCATTAGTGAAAAACTTTTCCCAAACAATCAACTTTCGATTAGCCGAATCTCCGTGATTCGAGGAGCATAAAAAAACGTGAGCCCTGCTTACTATACATTAAGGGTGAGAGAGCGGCTACCCCCTGTCGTCAAGTGGCCACCGGGTTGTTTTATTATGACACCTCGGGAGGGTGCTACAGATTTTCCAGTAGGATGCGCCGGGGTGTCATCGTCGGAGCCCGATTAGATGATCGTATCATTCTTGATGTTCATTCGAGCGCCATTACGAGCCAATCTGCGTGGGACCTGGTCTTAATCCTGAAATGCAATATGCGACGATTATTTTTAGAAACTCAATAGATAATTTTTAATATAAATTTTTAGAATCTAAAAATGCAAATTTTCTCTGATTGATATATTCTAGTGTTTCAAATTTTTTCGACTCTACAAAATCAGAAAATTGTATGCAAAAATAATTTGAAGAAAATTGATGGGATGAGCAATTATTAGTATTTATAAACTGCGATATGTTTTCACTATTACTGTTTATGGCATTATTTAAAAATAATTCATAATCATGATAAAGTTATTATAATCTCAAGAATCAAATATATGAAAGATAATATACATACATTAAGAATAAAAATTAAGAAAAAAGAGAGAAAAATTGAATAATTTGCAGAGCTTAATATGATCACTCTTGTCAATAAAACATCGTTTGTTTTCCTAAAAGTTACTCATTTGCTTATCATGAGAAACAAAAAGTTATTCTGTTCGCGATAACAAAATAGTTGGACGACAAGAGCGATAAGATAAGATCACGTGAGACTTGACACGCATCATTCTTTATGCGATGCAGGAAGTATCTTCGAAAATGAGTCGAAGCAGGAAGAGAGTGGAGACAGATTTGTTCTTTTGTATACGCGTAGACACACGTGCACTGAAAGATAACGAGCAATATCTTGCAGCTTCTCTATTATTCCATGTCTATTTAGAGCTCAAATACTCAAATTCGTGCAATTTAGCAATAGCATACTGATCTTACTACTCCTTAAATATGTATAAATTGCAACAAGTATTTCTAATTATATTTGAAAATATTAATAAAAAGCAAGAGCACGATATATAAAAAATTTCAAAATATATATGTATATAATAAAAATAAAAAATATAATAAATATGTATATGTAAAAAATAAAAATAATAAAAATAGTATATATTTATTATAATTTATTACAATAAATTATTTACTGAATGTGTAGGAACATTGCGTGTGTGTGTATGTGTATGATGCTAGATAATTTTAAATATAAATTATTTAATGCCAGACCCCCTTCTAGATATAATAAATATGGCATTTTAATCTCGGAATAAAAGGCATATAAAGGACACGTGCATTTTACCCTCGATTGCCAAACGCGTGTCCGATCGTAAAGCGGCTAACTTTTTCTACATCGCCAATTAATCCATCATAGATACAAAAATTGCTTGTAATTTAAAAGTAAAATAAATTTTCTAAACTCAGAATATGCTTTCTCCAAACTTTTTTACTTGACAATCTTTTAAATGCCGATGGTTTAAGCTAAACATAAAGTAAAAAAATTAAAATGCACTTTTTTCATTGCTGTTATTATTATCGGAATTCTTTAAATTATTAAATTATTTTTTTAAATCGACATAGAAAGATAATTGATACTTGCTAAGAAATTAATCATTTAACAATCATACAAATTATACAAAAATGTGAAAAGTATGAAAGTGACACATTTCTTATCACGTGTTACGATGTCACACATCGTAAAATCTTTCGAGCAAGAATTACGCAAATCAGGAATCAATGTCGAATAAAGCATGAATCTTGCATTTTCACTGGATATACGAAGATCTGATCCGCGTGAAGAACGTCGATACAGGGATGCTGGATGGAGCACGGATGGGACGGACCTGATACGAGCTCCACCCATAAGCCTGCGCTCCGCCCTCGTGAAATTCATTTACCCGGAGGGTCACCCTGGACTCGCCGACTAGTCAAATCGTCTCTTTCGACATCGGTGTTACTCTCCATCACGATCGCAATGTGAGCCAGAGATCTCGTTCTCCAAGTCGATCTGTATCATTTAATTTCACGGTACTATTGGCTTTTTTGTGCGCGACATGGTGAGTATTAATTGTTTCGTGTGTGTTTGTGTCTAATGATTATTATTTGTGATCGCTCGAAAACGTGTGTTCTATAAATTTTTCCTTTTCTACAACTTATGTGGATCTCAAGATGTGTTGTGTACGAGTGTTTGCGAAAATATGCGTTTGAAACGTCACAATTGTTATATACTATCCTTAATTATAATACAATAATTACAATACACAAAAGTTTCTTTTGTTGAGCCGTAATTATTATTATGTTAGTCATTTTTCAAAGATCTTATATATATTATTAAAAAAAATGAGCGTGCATCTGTATGTATGTATTGTGCTACTCGTCGCGAACATAAAATGAGTAATATAGCATTCTTATTTAATTGCATAGCTTATTGTCATCGCGCAATTTATTCTTAATTGACAAAAATACAATTTAAATGATAAATAACATCTCTTCTAAATTTACGAATTTTTTATACTGATAGGGAATCAATCATCCACATCGCGGATAGATATTTTGACGAAGAATAATTTGAAATAAGAAATTGTGTTAATGTATAAAATTATTATTAAAAGAAGACGCAAATATACAAGCGGAAATACTTCCTTTTTCATATAAATAAAACTGATATGTGAACAGCAAGCAGTGTATATATAATGACTAATGCCGACATAAAGATAAATCGAATGGTATATATATCTGTTGAATGTCAGGGACAATTGAAGAAAACGCGGTATCAACTTCCTGTTGGCGTTATGTAGGCTAATTATATCTGAGATTTGTCGACAGTGTCCATTTAACAAACTTGTTTTATTATTCTTGTTACTGTGAAGATTTTATTCTGATTTCTTACGAATCAGTAACAGATTAGTTTTCAAAATAGACTTATAGAGTATAGAATTAGTGTAACTGTAATGATCTTTATATGATTATTCGCTTCGGAAAAGGAAACATGATGAATGTCATTTACAAATGATAGAGTAAAACTTTTACTGCATATGTTTGTTCATACTTATCCATCCTTGCAGCCAATGTTAACGTATAGCGGCTGCGGAATAGGAATCGCGGATGCTGAAAATGGTTCCCCAGCGGGATCGTTATTGTCCGGCGAGGGAGAGTTTCCGGAAGAGGCCGGCGATTCCCCGGGTACATCAAGGGACACCGAAGAAGAGGCGACACTCTCCGATGAATTCTATTCCCACGACACCGACGACGAGGAAGATCAAAGCAAAAGACGTCGGGATCGTTCTAGTTCCGTGAGCGAGATAAAAAATCTTTCAAATTACAAGATCTCAGTTTTCATATTAAATATGAAATATAATAAATTTTACCGTGATCTCCCCAAATCCGTGGAATATCGAGACAATAATTGTTGCATTAGCGATAGTTCAATGAAATTCGTAATAATCTCGCAGCTAGACGGCATTTCGTCTTCCGGAAGTGGTCATTTGGGATCGCCTACGCCTCGTGTAGGTAACTTCGGAGTCAGAAAGTTATTCACCAACAGTCGCGAACGATGGAGACAGCAGAATGTGAGCGGCGCCTTCGCCGAGCTTCGCAAATTGGTGCCGACCCATCCGCCGGATAAGAAACTGTCGAAGAATGAGATATTAAGGATGGCGATAAGGTAACGTTCAGCTGAAATAAATATTAATCTCAAGTATAAACAGATATTAATATCCATACAGTTTCAGTCATATATTTTTGAACAACTATGAGAAAAAAAAGGCAAAAGTATTTCCTTTGTTTTAAAAATAATTAACAAATACAAAGATTTGCACCTGTAGATATATATTCTTGAATATTAAAACAAATTTAAACAGAAATATATAATATAGAGACATTTTGCAATAATATTTTAAGGATAAAGAGAGATTAAAGAGAGAAAATTTTTGAATTATTTGATATTTGAACATGAAATGATGACAAATCTCGTTTCGTAGGTACATAAGATTGCTAAGCAATGTTCTCGAGTGGCAAAAGGTTCAAGATCGCAATGGGCACGACGTGCGCATCAAATGCGAGTCGCATTTGAACAATCAAAATCACGTCGCGTATCACGCGAAGCCGGCTGTGGCGTATCTGAAACAGGAGAAGCAGAACGTGTCGGAGAATTCTCACATATTTCGCGTTAATTATTCCGCGCAGAGGCATAACGCGACGTGCGACAAGAACGGCAGTTTGTTGATGATCGCACCGACCGGGCTCAACGTAGCTATTCCCACCGGAAAACGTTGTATCACACCTTCCATCATTGTTACCCAAGGCAACTTTCACAGGTAAATTGCGACGTTAATTTAGTTCTCTATAAAAAATATAAAATTAGAAAAAAATCGATAGATATTTGAATTGTTTTTTGTATTTCTTAATAGAGTAATAAAGCACAAAGGACTCCGTATCAAATACATAAGATTTTGGCTTTCGGTGGAATTAACTGTTTTTTTTCATATGTTGTATAGCTTATGACTTGTTGAACAAAAGATGTTAGCAGCCTCAAAGTTAAATATTCGATATTGTGAGTTACAGCCAGTCAAACAACTCGCAAAGTCCTAATTTTTCGTGTTTGATTGGCTGTAAATCAGTAACCATCTATTTAGCTTTGAGCCTATTACATTTTTTTGTTCAGCAAGTCATAAGTTACAACATGTGAGAAAATAAGCTGATTTTACCGAAATTCAATTTCATCTAGGATTTTATGTAGGTTTAAAAACCGCGTACTAATCATATAAAATTGGTAAGATCAGCTGATTTTCTCATATGTTGTAGCTTATGATCTGTAACTCAGTAATTATCCATAATTTATTCAGCAGAACATAAGCTATAACATATGAAAAAAACAGTCAATTCCACCGAAAGCTAAAATTCTATTTGGTGCGGGGTCCTTACTGGTTATAAATATTTCGTGTATAATATTGCTTACAACGTTGTAATATCTGCAACATTCGCAACAGCAACAACAATGGAAACCTCATACGTTCCCCATCGGGTGGACGATCCTCGAGTTTCCCGAAATCACCGCAGATCTCATCAAACACTAGCGTGATATCCAATGGATCCTCGTCGTCTTTGACGAATCATACGCCAGTCACGAACGGAGTAGGTTCGAGCGGGTCAAACTGTGCTCAGAAGAGATTCAAGATCGAACGAGAAGACGATGAGCAGACTTCGAGGGACTGTCGAGTCCCGCCGCCGCCTGCTCACAGTGTTCCGGTCAGGAAGAGAGTCAAAGTCGCCTTCGTGAAGGATTCGAGTTCGGGATTCCGCGGTGATTTGTGTGGCGCGGATCGCAAATGAAGCTTGGTGAGAGATACCTGTTTATCAAATGATCGATTTACTTTTAAACACATTACGTACATTCTGTAAATATTGTTTTCTTGCTGTATTTGACAATAATTAATACGATATAAAATCGAATAACTTTTTGAGAAGATGAGAATTTTGAGTTAATATATACATATATAAAAAAATCTTATCTCCTCAATTAATCAAATTTTAAACATACTTTTCAATTCGCGCGCTAAACTATATTTTTGTGTTATATGTATATAACTCTGTATTGATTTAATAAAAATTTCGTCTTGTTACAGAAAGAATATTTTTCTAAAAATATTAATATCTTACTAAATAATTTTGTCCCGTTCTGTTGAAGACTATAAGATATTTCCAACTTTTTCAATTTTGATTATTGAAAACTGTAATACACATTAACAGATATTTAATAAAATACATTTTTGTTAAAGCAAAATTACTTGCTGAAAAAATTATTAAAAGAATAAGATAATTCCGTGAGATATTTTATATCTATAGATGACAAGGGGGACGTGTTCCTCAAAGAATAGTTTATTATGTATTTTGTTATACCGTTTGTATTTATTATATCGCAGTTACGTTCTGGATTTTGGACAGTGACATGAAAAACACGAATAGGAAACTTCTGATTACGTAGTAAACCGTTGTAAATTTGTTACAAATACATTTTTATCAGGCTTCTGTGTCTCCGTTGATCGTAGGTGCTATATTATTGTAGAGCTCTGTAACAGAATATGTCGAGTTTCGTACATCCATCCGTTTACATATCGTATTATTATACGTTGAACACAGTAAACGACAGTTGAACGTTTAACAATTATCTATAGACAACGGATTCCATTGTATAATCTCCAAGATAATTTATATCTTATTTTATATTCACCTTGGAGATAATTTGTATCTTATTTTATATTTACTTTCGTAAATATTCTAACTTATCAATCTTTTCTCGTCTTCATACGACAAAAATGACGAACATAAGATTATTAACACATTGAATATCGTCGCAATGAACTTTTTGTACAACGTATTTACACTTACGAATCTTATTGGGGAATCCATCTCGTCGCACAGCTGTTTGTTCCCTCTACATCGAGAGTACATAATTATGTACTTGTACTTCCGCACTTGTACTTCTTGTCCGTAAACTTTAATCTAAAACTCTGCGAAAGCGGCGTTCATCTCGCGCCGCTCTCGCAGGCGTTCCCTACGTCAGGTATACTTTATACCTGGTGCTGTCTCTCTGCGGAGGTTCCGACGACAATTTCTTGGGGACGTATCGCTCGTCGTTGAACTCGATCGGCGGCACCGGAGTGGACGGTCGTCGCTCGTCGCTCTGGCTGAAGGCTCTCCTCGGCGGCGGCTCGTGAGTCTTCGTGTTCTTGCACTCGACGCTGCCTCGCTTACCGAGGTTCACGCTGACGTAACTGGCGTCGCTGGTACGCGAATCCCTCTTCGAGAAGTCCACCTCTACGTAGCTGACTCGCGAGTCGCGCGATCTCGCACTCGCGTCCGAATTTCGCTTGTTCTCCTGGTTCACCAACGGTCTCCTGATCGGTGTTTCCGGTTGATCCCGCCTGATCATCGGCGATTCCGGCGGTTGCCGGGACGCGCGCCGAACCTTCTCGTCGTAATCGTCCGAGTATGTGCGTCCACGAGCTCGACCACGAACCCGTTCCGTATTGCGATCCTCGCTGTATCGCACCCTGTCGTTGAACCTTCGTAGACGCTCGTCCTCCTGCTCGTTCGTGAACTCGCTGGCGTCAATGCTACGCTTTGGATACGACGGCCGTCGTCTGTCCTCCTCCTCATGTTCAACCTTGGACTAAGGAAAGTATAAGGCAAAAGCGAGGTATGTGTTGACTTCATAAAGCGTATATCGTTTATAAATCTTAATTCGCGTACCTTGAATATGTCGATTCGGTCGTTGAATTCCAAATCTTGACTGTTTCTGCGAATCGGTCGATAATTGCCTCTCTCCTCCTCGCTGCTACTCTTACTGATCCAAGCGTTATCGCTCTCTGAGGTTCCCGTTCTTTTCGGCCACTCGTTCTCCGTCTTGAAGTCGTACAAATCTCGCATACGTTGACTGAGTTTGTTCGCTCGCTCGTTAGCGTCGACAAAACTCGAAGAGCGATCTCTGCCGATATCCAACTCGTCTGCAATTAAATATCGCAGGATAAATCGGGAGACGTGTATAAAAGTCCTTGTACATCGCATACCTTGTCTTTGTAAATGCTCTTTCTCGTTCTTCGCTGGTGAGAACTTTCTGCAGGGTTGCCACTTAGAAGCATCCGCGTCCTTGCGCGGCTCTTCGTCCTTTTTACTGTGCTCCGGGGAATCTCTTCTCTCGGGATTTCTTGGAATGGGATTGGGTGATGGGCTTTTGGCGAAGGTTATCCATCGGGTAGCCGCGCTCTGCGTAATCTCACAGCCATCTCTTGCGAGAGGAGACGATTCTCGGCGAAACTTCGCATCGTTAACTTGTGGTATCCACCTAAAGAAGATTAGATGTTCGAGGTCGAATTTTTGCTTCAAAATCACAAGCAGTTACTATTTTATCTGCACACATAAATACATGTAAAGCAATAACCTCGAGTCTCGACAGATAAAGGCTAATAATATTTATGATTAACAATCGTAATTTTCGACTGCAATAGATTAATTTACTTGTATCAAGAACGTTTAGTTGTAATTAATTATTAAATTAGAATTCGCGAAAAAAGACATCATCACAGAATCACAAAATTAATACCAATTCATGCACATTCGTAGGGATTTTTTAAATTAAACTATCTTCCAATTCTATTGAAAATAATTATCCCATAAGAAAATAGGGAAGAAAAAAATATATAATACATTTAAACATTGAGACATTTGAGTATTCTGTAATGGAAAGTTATATCGTTAGTTAGTTATTTTTATAATTCTCTTTGGAATCGCGGCGAATCACAAACATACAAGGAGCGTCATAACGTGAAAAAATATTAGCGACTAGTTCCGGTCGGTGAAGCAAACCAGGCACCACTATGTTTTCACGTTGGACCGTTCGACAATGATACGTGAATTTCCATAAACCATCAAAATCATCTAAAAAGCTAATTCAAAAATCGCGCACAAAATCGCTACAGACAAGAAAAAAGACGAACACGGAAGAAAGAGAGCAGAGCAACAACATCTGACCGAAACTAGACGCCATTACCCGTTGGAGGCTCCGTAACGACTATCAATCGCGTCTACGAATCTCAACTACAATCCCGATCACGGCATTTCTCTTTGCTTTTGGACGTGGAAAATGTGCGTGGTCAACCTCGTGGCGATGGTGCGCGGATCGCTGCAGTCCGTGTGCCTTCGCTGCTCGACGATGCTCTTTTCGACGCTCCTCGTGGCGGTCACGTCGGTGCTGTAACTCCTGATGGCGGAGGGTTGAGATCGACCGATGCTCTCGGGCTCGATCCTGGCGTATCGATTCTCAGCTGACGTAGTCGTCGTCTCGTCGATGCTCTCCTGCCGCTCGTCCCTCGACGATCTCTTGATGGCCCCCGGCGATTGCTGCCCCCGCGGCACGTATCTCGGCAACGGCATCCATCTCGACGTGTCCAGTTTACTGGAGTCGGTGATCTCCGTGTGCCGTCGATCCTCCACGCGACGTTCCGTATATTTCTTCAAGCAGTCTACATCTGCACTGCGGCTACGCTGACTGCGCGGTGGTCGAGATGGTCTTCGTTGTTGCCCGTTGTTCGGGCCGGCCCTTTCCTAAAGTTTAAGCGAATGTGTCGAGAGAATGATGTGTTTTGGAGTAAAGTGCTTTTTTATACACAAGGCAGATTTGACCGATATTTTTTGTGCTAGTTTATTTGTGAGCTGTCACTTTATTTAGGATAGAAACAATAAATGAAAAAAATAATATTATGGAATCTATAATAAGGAACTTTGATCAATTGTGTAATTAGAAAAAGAACATATTTGATAAGGGTCTTTTGTTCTTTTTAATTTTTGTAAATATGAGTATCAAAAATATCGCATATTGTGTTTTTTAGTTTACTGATTGTAAGCTTCTTTTTTTAGCAAGATATGCCGAGTTTAAATTATACGCATTTCATATTAATATAAAGATTTTTCTTATATAAATGGTATATAATGACGACAATTTTTGTTATTAATTTATCGACAATTTTCTAAACATCTTCTCATTCTAGTAAAAAGATTGTTTTTATTACATAAAAAGATAGGGAGTGGGAGAAGAAGGGATAAGTTATTTAATAAACTCCTAACAATTACTTTGTCAATAATTCAATTTTTTCGATATAAAATATTCTTCGATAAATACATCATCATCAATCAATGTATTTATTAAAGAATTAAAAAATAAGGAATAATATTTTTTGCATTTTTTAATTATGCAAAAGTATGGAAGTATAAAGGCAACATCGTTTATCATTTCACACATGGATTACGATCACAAAATCGAACTTCCAGCAAAGAAGACCGCCGACAAGGAGGCGCGTATCGGATATTACCTAAGTAAGGTGAAGCCTTGCATAATCGGATATGTGCAGAATTCCGTGCTCCGCGGATGCAACGTGCAAGCTGGCGCCGCACGCGCGTGGATTGATTCTGGAATTATGCAGCTCGGTTATTTGGGTGCTGCACGCCGCCGCTGGATCGCCGCTGGATTCTAGACTACCATTCCAGAATTCGTTTCCTGCGGAAAGAACACAAGCGCTTTGCGAAAAATATTTTGCATAACATTTTCTCGCCAGTATAATAGCGAGCTTATTAAATACAGCATTAAAATTAATAGAAAACTAGCAATATAAATAAACAAAAAATGAAATAAAATAATCAGAATGTTTATATAAATACCGGGAAACGAGTTTCCATCCCAGGCATAAATGGCCATTAGCAATTTATTCGCATCGTTAGCTCGAAATAGCCTGTTGTGTGGTTCTCTCAGGGCGAAATGAATTTTTATATCTGAAAATTTCATTTATTCAGAGAAGAAAGGATGTTTGTGAATACTATATATTTATTATAGGATATATAATTATTATTTACTAACCGCCCAGATAATCGCCGTTTCCTACACCGCCGCATTTCTGCTGATGGAAGTAGGAGAACATGATGTCAGAAACATGCTTGAGCTTCTTGTTCATCTTTTTAATCGCGATCTCGAACGTTTTCAGGAAATAGACCTCTTGATCCTGAATTATCCTCCAGACACCTACGAATCGTCATTTAATTAGTCAATGATCGAAGAGAAAGATACATAACAGCTTCGATAAATCATTAATGTAAAATTCAAGCTTAATCTCGTTGTAACGACAAGATAATAACTGGATAACTATAGATAACGAGATAACTAACCAAGACCAAAACCGACCACGTGCAAGAATGCGGTCGTGTTTTGCTTCTCAGCACGAGTGTTCGCGTCGAGCAATATTATCTCTACGGTAAGCAGGGTCCTCTTCATGTAATTCTCGATATCAAAGATGGTCTGGCTGGTTAACGACAGGTAACGTTTGTTGTCTTTCGATTTAACGCGCTTCACGGTTTCCTCGTAGAGCGGATGATAATCGGTGCCGTAAAACTTCGCCCATAAAACACGCATCTCGCGTTTCTCTTCCGATGTACCATCCACCCCGACTCCATATCTATCTCATATAAATTGATTCTATCAACAAAATTTTCGCTTGTACGATGAAAAGAAAAGGAAACTTTACATACAAGTTGTATTACCGTTATAAAAACAATAATATAAACCGGCTAATAAGAGCCACCGCAAGAATTAATAAATATTGGAGAGATTAGAGAGACATTAATAGATGTTAAAAATTAAAGGAAGACATATTTAATATACTAGTCTATTCAATAATTATAACGTTGTATTAAATTTGACTACCGTTCCTCGAGTTTTGAATTAACGTAGCATGCTAAAGATTTTGAGAGAGAAATGCTGTTTATCTTATATCTTTATTATAATCAATATTGACGATTAAGCAAAAACATATATCGAGATGTCCGACGTTATCCAGCGTGATGCGAATTTTATTTGCAAATCATTAAGTGCCGCTAATAAAATTTTTACCCTGTAACGCAACACAATTATTATGGAAAAATATTATTGCTTACCCGTTATCTATATTGTTTTGCAACGGCGTGATGAGAATATCTTGATATTCCATAAATCGGGGCCTTCCGAACCTACGTGATAAATGAAATATAATACAATTATATACATACATTTATTAATAAAATATTTTAATAAACTTTTGACGAAAATTTTCTCTATAGAATCTCAGCGGAAGATAATTATATGTATAATATACAGGAAAATAGAAATATAAAAAAAAAAAGATAAAAATATCTCGTTAAGAATTATCGGCATTTTTTTGTGGCGATTTCAACAATCATTATGAGAAATTTTTGCAGGTATAAATAATCGCACGCGCGAAGGTGATAAAAATAGAACACGCATCTGCACAGACACGACAAGAACATGTCGCAGTGGTTTGCGCGTATAAAAATATTCTTGCAGAAGGCAGGGTTAAATAAAATGCATAAAACCTTGAGCCAACGACACCCATAATAATCCCACGAGGTTGGACTGTGTCTGGGTCACCGCTCACGATGCCTCTGTTCTTTCGCGAGCCGTCGTTTATGAACTCCGTGTGAGACGACACCACCATCATCGCCGATAATTTTATCTCGTCGTAACTCAAGCAATTTCTTAGGACCTGTTTGTCAAATAGTAAAGGTGATAGCTTATTATCGCTGTCGCGATATCAAAAGGATAGAAGACATTGGATGTATTATAAGGAGTAACTCTATACATTGTTTTTTAATATCTTATGTATTATCTTTAAATTTCCAATATTGGTAAACATATGTGACGTTATATCGATATACAGAGGAAACTTAATAGCCTGCAATCAAGTACAAAATAAAGATAGAGAGATGAGAATTTTTATTTAAAATATTATTTTACAAAAGCAAAACTGAAACATATTTCAGAAGTTTTAATTGTATTTAATTAATTTAGCAATTGAAATATAATCATATGTTTGTAGTATTTATTTAATATTTTATAATGTAACTATAGAGAGAGAGACAGAAAGAACAACACAAGCGCGCGCCATTCCCCGATTTTATATAAAAAAGAATGATATTTTTATATAAAGTTTGTTCAAACATGATTAATATTTTTTGGCAGGAATCAGCTGATTAAAGCGTTAATTTGCTAATTAAATTTTAAAATAAAAATATGTTATAAAAATTGAAGTAATAATGTTATAAATAATATGTTATAATACTTTAAACTTTAAATAATATGTCATAATTCTTTAACCTCAATTAATATTTTTGACAATTATCAGCTGATTTCTGTCAAAAAATATTAATCGCAGATAAGGCATTATAACATATTATTTACAACATATTACTATTTTACATTTTATAATCTATTATTATTTTAAAATTTAATTAGCAAATTAACGTTTTATTAATATTTTTTGACAGAAATCAGCTGATTAAAGCGTTAATTTGCTAATTAAATTTTAAAATAATATGTTATAAAAATTAAAATAATAATATGTTTTAAATAAAATGTTACAATTCCTTAAACTCGATTAATATTTTTGACAGTTATCAGCTGATTTCTGTATCATTCTTTTTAACATAAAATCGAGGAATGACGCGCGCTTGTATTGTTCTAGTTCCTTTCTAAAAAAGGCATGTTAAGTTGATTCTCGCAAGTATTGTTGCTTCTTTTTTTAAAAGTATTATAACATATTATATTACTTACAAAATATTATTATTTTAATTATATGTTGTAAATTATATAATGTTATAATATATATTTATTTGTCCGCGATTAATATTTTTTGATAGAAATCAGCTGATAACTGTCAAATATATTATACATATATTGATTTTTATTTTTGTTACTTTATTGTTAATTAAAATATTTATATATCATTGTTAGTTAAAATATTTATTATAATTTAAACATTATATAATGTAATTACTTTATAAAACATTTCTTTTATTTTGATTAAAAAAAGAATACATACTTACCAATGGTTCCTTCTCATTGTTTGTACCAACACTCTCCCATCCATCGATACCAGTCTTGTTGTCAATTAATTTCCATCGATCATTGGGACCGTAAAAACAAATAGCCCTCTTCTCCAGCAGGCGGTGAATGAATTGGACGAGGGTTAAGTTCTTGTATAAGGCTTTCTCGACAGCGCTACCATACAACCGCTTGTGTTTCAACCAACTAGCAATTAAGGGCAGCATCGCCTCGTGTATCAGCGGATATGTCGAATTCGCGTTTAACTGAATGAACAACAAAATCGAAAGATATCGAATTTGCAATTGCATTGAATTTAATCAAAATTATCGCACGTCATAGAAGATAAAAAAAGAACTCGGATTTAAACCTACGGAGAAATGAACACAGTTATGCAATATGGAACCAATCACAAATTTTTTCGATTTCGAGATTTTTATTGCAAATTGTGCCTGATACATTAAGGCATAATTTGTAATAAAAATCTCGAAATAAAAAAAATTGGTGGTTGGTTCCATATTGCATAATTGCGTCCAATTGTAATCTCTCTCTTTAAGAAAGAGATACACAAGATGATAATCTTCAGAAAATCTAAAGTACAGCGTTCTCTATCGAATTTTCAAGTAATAATGTTTTTAATGAATATTTAATCAAGTGTCTGTTATTCTTCCCGACTCGTACATTTCATTTAATCTTCGATAAAATAATTTGCTAGGTTTACGCAAACCTCAATGATCTCCGCGCCGATCCCCCTGTCCCTCAGGGAGGCGCATCTCATAGTGCTAATTGGAAACTTCACGGGGAATGCTTCGCTCCGTTTGATTAGCTCCGCCAGACTAGTCGGTGGCGGCACGGAGACATGGAGACACTTTTTCAGCAGCTCTTTCGTGTCGTCGTCGAAGGGCACGCCATGGGGCGAGCCCAGCGTGTTCTCCCACGATATCTCCGGCGGATCCTTCAAGAGCATCTGCTGACGCATTTCTTCCGCTTGTCGATTACTCTACGAAGAGATAATACCTTTGCGAATTGACTCTTCCGCGAAGACACAAATAAAACTTGCGTACTTACTGGATAGAATATAATCAACATTGAATAGAAATTTTAATTTTTAGTAAAGACGGTAAGCATATGTTTGAAAAAATTTTCTTGAAAAATTTGCATATATATGTTATATTTTTTAAACAGTGCGTTGTTTTTTGTAGAAATTTTGATGATAAGAATAAGAAATGAAGAAAGCAATGATACATTCGTAAGCTTCTGCTGAAAAGATATAAGCAAGTGATTCGTTTCTAAATGATACGGAATAACTTCGCGCATTATCGATGATGTCGAAGCCAAGGGCTACGAAATGGATTGTAAGAAAAATTTTGCAAAACAGCGAAACGTCGTTCTATTAATACAACCCCCCGGCGATTACAGCAAGGACGTCGGTCCCTTTGACACTTGAGCATAAAATCCGTTAAGTAGCGTAAAATGTATCTGTTCATCCTAGCGAGCGGCTTGACGGTCACTCTCTTCGTGGGCGCGCATATATACATACGAATACGTACGCGAACGCACATATACACATGTAAAAAAAATGCACGCACTTGTCTAACGCCTACGGCGGTCCTGCAGTTTGCTTCATTTTTTCTGTTTATCGATTCTGCCACCTGAGCGATAGGGGTGAGCGAAGTAAAATTCACAGGTTATCTCGCATTGTAAAACAATTGTCAATGTTGTTTATTATTTTCCTCTTGCGGACGGAAAGAAAGGATAATGCGTATTGATCCGTTATTCTAAATTTTTATTTTTTGCCGCTCAACTTATTTCATAATTATGCATAAATATTTTATATTAAACTTATTTATTTATACTAAATTTTTAATATATAATTATTTAATTTAATTAATAATATGTATAATTTTTTAAAAATATATATGACAAATTAAAAAAAAATCATAGTTGCACTAATAATTAAAAATATCGATTTCTTAGACAAATTGTATCAAATTTATTAAATTTTTAAAATTCCCATAAAACTATTACTTGTCATAAATAAGTAACGTAAGATATTAATTTATCCAAAGAAACTTGTAAAACAAAAAAAAAAGATTAAATATTATATGCATAAGATATACATATTTAAAAAGTATTAAAAAATTACATATATGATAACAGAAAGCAATAAAAAAAATAAATTATAGTATTGTTTATACATAAATAGGTTCAGCTACTTTGCATTCTAGTCAACAAATGTTATACAAAATTTTATATAATAAACAGTAAAAGCAATAATATTATAAATAAAAAAGATTTCTATCTGTAATTTCCATACGTTAATATTAAGTATAACATTAAAATAATTGCAATAAGAATAACAAACAACAGAAACAAGAATTAAACAACGAAAAATGCTGCCGATTTCGCATATTTGACATACGCGCGCTTGATCAGCTGATTGCGTGATTAAAATTACAATCTTCTCGCTTATATAATCAAGTTTAACCGTATATGTCAAACACAGATAAGCAATTGTATGAACCTTTTACAATTCAAAGTCAAAGATTAATCAACTACATTTTTTATTTATTTTTTATTTTTTAAATTACTTAATTTTAGTGCGAGAACATAGCAGCTAATCATGATTAGCGCTAATAATGTGCTTTGGTATTAAAATTAAGAAACTTATAAAAGATAAAAGTTGATCAATTTTTTCTTAATCCGTATAATATTTCCACGATCGTAATGTAAAAACAAATAGCAACTCACCTGACGAACGCAACAAGCAAATAGTGACATGCCCATGGATAATCGTCGCGTTGAAGATGAAAAAGAACAAAAATTTTCCTTCTCTTTCTTTATCAGATTTTCTATTATTCAGAAGTACCACAATTTCTAACAACAGTGCGATTTCGCAATTGATTATCACGATTCATAGATCTCGTCTCTTAATTTCTTAAAAAAAAGTTTTCTTAAAAAAAGTTTGGTCCTTTTAATTCTTAAATATTCAATCTTCTTGATCAAGCTTCTTAAAATCCACGACACACAAAATTCATTATCTCTTAAGAGATAAATATATGTAAAAGGTGTGTCGAACGAAATTAAATCCGGGATCTATTCATCAATCGATTATCAGTCCAACTCCTGCACACACGGAATCACGCGTTACTTTGAAACGGACTTATGTTGATATGCGATCGATCGCAACTTTGGGATCGATGACGATCTCGCGAGCGCCGCGTCGCATTGAATTTCGCGGAATTGCGAAGCGATAACGACACGTAAACTTTTCTCGCGCTAAACGACCGTGATGCGTCTAAGGATGACGTGGTCGGCAGCTACTGGACCTGGACCGCCACTGTTTGGAACACACGCGCACTTGCAACGCGGTGCGCGCGCAGAGATCCGTCAGTACACGGAAAGAATTTTCTCTTAGAATTTACCCTGAAAATCATGGTAATGATGGGACAATATGGTATGGAAAGAATTTTATGAAAATTTCTCTGATTAATATTTATCACAATAAAAATAATAACATCTATCACAATAAAATATAAAACATGTTTGATCAATTTTATTAAACTGTACACTAAAAAAAATGATTTTGCAACTATAGCAAAAATTTTGTAGGTGCGAAAAATTAACTGAGGTAGATAAACAATTAGCAAATATTGTAATATCGTATATATTTTGCACGTAATCAATCTAAATGACAGAGACAGAACTAAAAAATTCTATCTGTGACAAACGATAATTCTATCTGTGACAAACGATATTCTATCAGATATAAAAAATAGCGATAATTTTTGTTGCGATATCTAGACATTTTTTTGCGTGTATGGTAAAATTACTCAAATATGTTTTATATTTTAACGTGTAGATATTATTATGTTTATTGTGATAAATATTAATCAGAGAAATTTTCATAAAATTCTTTCCATACCATGTTGTCCCACGATTACCATGATTTCAGGGTAAATTTTAAGAGAAAATTCTCTCTGTGTAGAGACATTCTCTATAATACATCGTGCTATTTTTCCGCGTGGCAATAAAAAAGAGCAAAGGTCCTATCTGTTTGATTGGACATCATTTAGCTCAATTTCCGCTCAATCTGTGCTGGCATTTTACGTAAATTTTGCAGAATAGATCGACTTAAGACTTATCTCTATTAAAAATGTATAATGCAAGATGTTGATTGAATTATTCTATTTTTCAAATTGCATGAATTATTGCAATTATTTTGGGTTAGTGATAATTCTTTGCGAAAAAATATATCTTCTCACACTTTTCAAAAAAACCTTTTCAAACTTGAATGTTTAATCGTTCGAGAGTGATTATAGCAATTAAAAACGTTTTCTGGTATATAAACTTTATGCGATGTGAGGGAGCTTTCAAAGTATGAAAAACTATATAAAATTACGGCGCAAAAACTCTAGATAATAAAAATAGATATAATAGACAGTATTAATAAAGTAATAAAGCTGAAGTGCAGTATAAAATATACAATATTTTAGAAGAATAAAGCATTTCTAAAAGAAGCGCGTGCATACACACATACATTCTCGCGCAGCAGAAGCGTAGATATACATATATTACATATTATATACCTAAATACACGCATGCATACACAGAGAGAATTTTCTCTTACAAGGAGACTTACGGAAGTGTAACTCACCGATTTTAATGAAACTTTGCTTACTTGTAGAACATCGAAAAATAATCGACACGTATTTTTTTATTTCGGCAATGGTGCAGGTTTAAGGATAGAAACCACCCTTTGAACGTTAGGGGTGGTCTCCAAGCATAGACAGAAAACAATCATTTAATTTAGAAGAAAAAATACTTCTAGGGAGGTTTTAGTACAGCTGATTCAGAATCTGACGTCAAAATTACAAAATTCAAAATGGCGGATCCAATATGGCGATTACATCTCATGAGAAAAGGGTGCTTTTTAAAATAGAAATCAGAAAACATTACATAAATAAATTAATAGAAAAAATGCTTTGAAAGCTTCTCTAGAAGTCTCTAGAAGAAACCTCCCTAGAAGTATTTTTTCTTCTAAATTAAATGATTGTTTTCTGTCTATGCTTGGAGACCACCCCTAACGTTCAAAGGTTTCTATTCTTAAACCCGCACCATTGCCGAAATAAAAAAATACGTGTCGATTATTTTTCGATGTTCTACAAGTATGCAAAGTTTCATTAAAATCATAAAGGATGAAGATTATCGCGAGTGATGTAAAAAAGCTTGAGATCTTCGACAGCTGGTCCCATCTGGCCCGTAGAAAAAGAACAGGAGACCCAGTTTGTTTACGAAGCTTTAAATAGATACTGCACTGAGAGAATTTTCTCTTTAGAATTTATCCTGAAAATCATGGTAATCGTGGGACAATATGGTATGGAAAGAATTTTATGAAAATTTCTCTGATTAATATTTATCACAATAAACATAATAATAGCCTAGTTTACACCGATCATTTGATACGCGTATCAAGTACTATATCTGTATCAAATCGTTTGATATACGCTCGGTATAAACGCTCGCGGATTATTTAAGTCTGGTCTGGTTCGATACTCCTGACTCGCGAGTATCAGACCAAGTTGGTACGCGTATCAAAGGATGCCAGCACGCTGTAAACGCATCAGATTTGATTCCGATCGCATTTTCTCTGCCACTACTGTTAAATTGAGGTTAGGTTAAAAATCGAATTAAGATTCTCAGATTTTTAGAATTTTATATAACTTGAAAAACAGTGAAATATTTGTTCTTTTTTGGACTGAAAACCTAACTTAATCTGTTTTGAAATCGATCGGTGTAAACAGGGATTTAACGGTGTAAACTAGACCTATATCTACACGTTAAAATATAAAACATGCAATGTTGAGTAATTTTACCATGCAGTTTAGTAAAATTAATCAAACATATGTTTTATATTTTATTGTGATAAATATTAATCTCATAAAATTCTCATAAAATTCTTTCCATACCATATTGTTCCATGATTACCATGATTTTCAGGGTAAATTTTAAGAGAAAATTCTCTCCGTGTATCTATGTGTGTGTATAATTGTTATAATTGTGTGTATACAATTATTAAAATGTTAATTCGACTTTAAAATGCCTTTACCTTCATGGCGCAACTCTGATGCAATGTTATCGCAACACGTTTTGGTGCTGTTCTGTTAACTGTGACTCGACAGTTGGAAAACAGGTTTATATATCGATTACAGGAGCGTATCTAAAACATTCGGGGCATCCCGGGATGATAATTTGACTTTTAATATATTAACTAGAAATGAAATTAAAAATTTAAATATATACAGAATCTATTATGTATACATATTACATCTTGTAACTAGATCTTTTCGTTGCTTTTTGGTCAAATTTTGGCAAATTCATATTGTTATCTTAACTTTATCGATAGCAGGCTTCATGTTGGCTGCTGCCATCTAAGGCACAAGAAGTCTCTTTAGTAAACCATTAATTTAAATCAGCGAGATAAAGATTAGTCATTCTCTTGTGAGTCATTACATTATCTATATGTTAGTAAACTTGAGTAATTTTTATCATTTTCATAACAATTGCAAAATTATTTAAAGACGTGCCCGTAAAAAAGAATAACGATTTTATTCTCGCTTTTATTGAAGTATAATAAATTTATAAAATATATAAAATATAATATATATAAATATATATATAAAATAGTTATAATAATAGCTCCAATATTTAATATATGATATATTTAGAATTTATTGCAGAGTGTCAGTTGAATTTTTCATTAAGCATATAATGAGCGCACCCTTTTAGAACCTTAATATTGCCTTCAAATTGAGATCTAGAGATCTCAGTATAGCAAAAAGTGAAAATCAATTCAAATTAAATTGCGTTTAAGGATCTTGTTCTTGCAGTGAGTTTTTAATTCAACTTGCATCTAAGAGTAGTTAAAATTCAACTTCTCTTTTTCTCACTATTACTGCAAGTGATAAAAATATGTCATTAAAAATATTAGAAAAAATTAAATAACTGTCTAAGTAACTTGTGTACTTTTTTTCAGTAAATTTTGGTGACAATAAGTCAGTGAATAAAAACGAGTAAAACACCGCAAATTAGGAATTTGTGTGAACAGTCGACATCTGTGAAACATTATAGAAAGTACGAAGTCAAGGAACAAACGGTAATATCATTCAACACAATGTGGATTATAAATAGCAATTGAATAAAATAATAAATCTATCATTTGTATAATTCAAAAATTTTTCGCACAAATTGTTCAAATGATATATATACAATATTATTTGAAAAAATATAGATAAATTATGTATTTATTTTCGATTTAGTTGAAGCTGTCCAAAAAATAAATTCTTCAATTCAGCAACAGTAAATTAATTATAATTTATAATATAGTAACAAAATTAATTATAAATAAAATCGAAAATAGTAGGAATTTATGATAAATTTGATATAAATTGCTGCATTACAGTGAATGTAGAGGCGATGACTTGCACATTTTTTAAGATTTCTTTTATCCTTGTAGTAATTAAAATAAGAGATAAGTAAGTTTGTATATATGACATTTTAGTAATTTAATAACAAAGGGTTGATAAAATAATCTTTTATGTATGCGGATAAACGGTACATCTTGCGGCGCAACATTGTGTAAACCGGAACCGGTTTTATCAATTTACATCGTCCGGTAAAAGTAAACCGCATGCCTATAATATAAACAAAGTGTCTAGAATAATTTCTAATCGTCTTGTTAAACACATTTAACAATTTCTCTCCGTAGAATCTCAGTCGCTGAAAAATCGTTAAACCGCGCTTCTCTTTTTTTCGAGAACTTGAATTAATCTTTCTATTCTCGAATTAAAAAAAGTTTAGTCATTTCAAAATTTAGCTTTGCCTCGTTATGTTGATAAAAGAGAGACTAATTAAATATTGTACACGTATAATATTTTTTATAATAAAATACAAGATTTTACTTCCTATAAACAAATCTTGCTTCCTATGTAACAAAATATATATGCGCACGTTTTTATCCAAGATGATTATGATACATATAAATTACAATATGTAAGTGATAAAAATGAAAATTAAATAAATATAATGAATGATTCAATTTTTGTAAACGTCATCAAAAAAGGTTGGAAAACGAAAAACAAATTTGTATGTCTGAATGTTTCTAGTACCATTTCCCCAGAGATCGACGTTCTCTCTAATTCGTCCGATACCGTTTACGTATATATTTTTTTTTTTTTTTTTTTTTTTTTACGTTTGCGGTCAACGAGACATTGGCAGTACGCGAGGTAGAATGCGAGAGAGAATGACAAAAATACACCGATAAAACTCAGGTGAGCGACGAATGGTGAACGTACGGTACGTCGCGTCGTACCGTTTTGGTGTCGTTAATCCCTCTCTCTTTCTTTTTCCTCTCTCTCTTACTTGTTAGCGTAACTCAGTGCCGGATTAGCGAGCGTTTTAACAACATATTGACATAAAAAAATAATTTGAAAAAATCGTAATAATTTTTTTTATATAATTATATAGAAGCGTATTGAAGTTGTTGTTAACAAAAATAATCTAAATGGAACCCATGATATAATTTGAAATATATGTATGTATATGAAATACGTTCTAAAAAGAAATTTTCAACTTATGAAGTCTGCTATTTTTAGCTGCACGTTATCTTTTTATCTTTTGCATTCGAAATAAATGCACATTGAGGCACAATGAAAAGAAAAAGATTGAAAGAGGAAAAGTAAGACGATTGAAAGAGAAAAAGTAAGGCATAAAGGATGAAAACAAGAGAATAGATATTATGATTCAGTTATCCGATGTAATCACGAGATGATGATCATCCATTAAAGAGAATATCTCTTTCTTAAAGAAATAATCTTATTTAAAAGCAAAAATAATATTTAGTCTCAAATTAACTTCTTTTAATCACGATTTCTTTTGTTATTTTTTAAATGATTTTCTAACAAGATATATTAACTTTGAATATTTGTCAACATCACAATTCCCATCGATCGAAATTCTCTTCTTCCAATTATTTCCTAAAAAGCCTTCGCCTTCCTAATTATCTTTCTTGCAAAATTCTCTTGCTAAAGATACTAGTTGTTAATAACGCGTCTTGTCGATCTTACTTTATATTTATTATTATTATAATTCTTCAGCTTATAAATGCGATTTTAAATTATTGTCCAAGATTTGCACGGAATTCAGCATTCGAGCAGGCAGACTTCGATCGCGAAGCTATACCGATGGTAGTAAAGAGACGCCACGTAACGAAGGGTATCGGTATCGAGTGGCATCATGGATCGCCGCTACGAGCCTGAGCTGGTCTCACGACTGAGGGCCTTTCAACTCGGCCCGTATTTCTCGTACAGTCTCTCGCAAGGTGTGGTTCTTGACGCTATATAGAGACGGAAGTATGCCGCCGCGGGATCAACAAGTGTCGTGCGAGATCCAGGTCCGGCGAACGATCGAGTCAGCGGCGCTTCTCTCCTGAGTGAGTCTCTCCTTCGACGAGGTCGACGAAGAGAGAGAAGCCGCGCGATTAAAAACGCGAGTGTGCGCGTCTCTCTCCGAGTGCGATTTATCGAACTCTCGATCGCGACGGAGCATAGGACGACGCGATTCGCGAGTACCGAACCGGACGCGTCCGACGCCGCGACATTGGAGAACGAACGAACGATCGATCGATCGGGATTGTCGACGATTTAGGTCTTTAGGTGATCCCGGTGCAGTATCCCATATCGTCGTGGAAAATTAGTGCACGCGTGTCACCGCTGGATACATCTCGCCGGCACTCACACGCACACGTGATCCCAACGCGAGTTTGTTTGGCGCGCGTGTTACACGCTGTGGTGAACGTCAAGAATCTACGACTGCAGATATGAGAATCAGTGAGTACCTGTGCGCGAATAAATGATTTTTATAAGACTCTATACACACACATATACACACATGCAATAGAAAAATATAACATTTATAAGACAGAGGTTTTTTTCAATCCTCAGAGAAGGTAAAATTGATCTGTGGTTCACCAGTTTTGAAGAATTGATGCACGTGAGCGAGTAACGCGAACGCATTGAGTTCTTTAACCCGTCAGCCGTGTCTCTGATCGAAGAAAGAGCAGATATGTGACACAATTGTTTAACAATTTATGCCCTTGGAATACTATCTTTTCTAAAAGCATGTCGATGTACGCGGAATCGTACGTACCCGCAATCACCTTTTTCTATACAGTAGTTTCCACACAGAGAGAATTCTCTCTTAGAATTTATCCTGAAAATCATGGTAATCGTATACGGAAAGAATTTTATGAGAATTTCTCTGATTAATATTTATCACAATAAAAATAATAATATCTATCACAATAAAATATAAAACATGTTTGATTAATTTTACTAAAAGCAGTTTAGTAAAATTAATCAATCATGTTTTATATTTTATTTTGTGATAGATATTATTTTTATTGTGATAAATATTAATCAGAGAAATTCTCATAAAATTCTTTCCATACCATATTGTCCCACGATTGTCATGATTTTCAGAATAAATTCTAAAGAGAAAATTCTCTCAGTGCAGTATCTATTTAAAGCTTCGTAAACAAACTGAGTCCCCTGTTCTTTTTCTACGGGCCAGATGGGACCAGCTGTCGAAGATCTCAAGCTTTTTTACATCACTCGCGATAATCTTCATCCTTTAAAATTGATTAACGATCCCGTAGATCGCTATTACCGTCTAAGGATTAATAGTTTTCTCTTGTTAAGAAATATATTGGTTTTTCGTTTTCTAATTTTTATTCATGATATTATTGCAGTTTAAAATTAAAATCAAAATTGTTTATTATTTTTTTCGTAAACAATAATCAGAAAAATTAACACGTTTTCAGAATCGATGATCTAGACGACAAAAAAGTCATGTCTTTTTTTCATGAATTTTCTTTATTTATTATTAAATTCTTATATATCCGTAAAAAAAAGTTAATTAATATTATATCAAGGGACCAGATCGATTGGTGTATATAAAATTTTTGTATCGCATATATGCAAGAGATTAATATACATACGTGGCACTGAAGACATAATTGCATTATTGAAAAACAATGTCATTGTTATTATTAATTACAATTTTTGTACAATAGAAAGAGAGAGCGTTTTACGACAATTTTTTGCTCGAAGCTAACTGAATTATATAAGATAAAATGTTAAAATTAAAATGGGAAGATGACTTGTGTACAAAAATAGACATGGATGGACATTTTAAAATTCATGAAGTAGCCTTACGAAGAAAACTCGTAGGAAATATTCATAAGAAATTCAGTCGCTTACATCCTCTGTCCGTTTCAGAATTCTGAATATAAACGTGACGATGATCCAAATCTTCTTTCCGCTATACAAAGATTAATCTTGTAGACATTTCGTAACTTAAAATCATTATGTTTTATATGTTTCTCTCTCTTCATATTTCACATTTACATTTACAATTATCATTTAATACGTATATAACAATTATTAGTTTATATATAATTGTGTTGTATTTATTTAAAAATTATTTTATATATTTTTATATAAAAATATATATATAGGTATAAATACATATAATTTATATTTATTAAATAGCCTTTCTTTATATATATATAAAAGAAAGACTATTTAATAAATTCTCTCATATATATTTGAAAAAAATAATAGATTTGTATAAATTCATGTTATAGAGAGAAGATTTATTAAGTAATTTTTTTTAATTAGGGTCTTTGAACGTGATCGATGAGTACGCGTTTTTGTGCAACGATAAGCGGAAAATCGAGTGGATCTATTGGATCTGAAGTCCCTTCGATCGCTCTAGGGCTGATTTCTCCGACGTCAATTAACTTGAATCGTGGGGCAATCGCGTCTTTCCATCTTCTCCTACATATAGAGACAGAAACTCGAGAGAGATGATTGAATTACGATTGAAGTTAATCAACTTTGGAGAAATCGGCTCGCAAAATCCTCTTGATGTACTTGTTAAAAAATTGAGACACAAGTACCATTGAAATAAGTGTACGTTATATATACGTATAAATACGCTAGTCTGCTCACTTAAGTAGGTACAATTAATAAATTATGCATGCGATTATTCACTGTTGGGTTTTACCCAGTCTGTGAGAAGAGAATAAATCATCGCCGATCGATTAATTAATTGAATCGATCCATTTCGAAACATGCAGTGCGACATTTATATTACATTAACGATTTACCTCATCTTAATTTCATTTATAACTTGGATAATCTTGAATAATTTATTCTGTAGACATGTAAAAAAATTAATAAGAGAATGAATGAAAAAGTAAAGATATACAAATTCACGGGTATTACTGATAATTTTCTGTATAATTTTCTGTAGAAGATAATGTATATTTATTTTATTTTATTGTTACGTTATATTGTGTTTTATCAATTAAAACATTATGACATATTAAAAAATGCTATTAAAGGACAATTTTCTTTTCATTACACACGTCTTTTTAAACACATTTAAGAGACGATTCAGAAAAATAAGTTCATTTATGGAGATCTTTCAAGGTTTACGATTAAGGTGAAGGACTTTGCAGATTAGATACGCGAGAGTAATGTTCAACCATGTCTGTGTCCATCCTTGGACGGACAGGTTGCCCTAATTGACTCAACCTGTACATAAAACAAAGCGAAACAATTGGAGCAAGATCGATGTGTTGCCGAGGAGCGTTACACTCGTTAAGGTACAGGCCGTTAAGAATAATTGCGGCAACGATGAATGGCGTTTCCCTGAATTCTTGCACGGCGCGGTCTCTGGTTTATGTAACCGATAAAATAATTTGCGGTTCGGCGGTACTGACGCGAGAGTAATACTCGACGTGGAAATTCTAGGACAACAGGGCATCGTAACCATGACGATACGTTCAGCAAACACGGAAGAGACGAGACGCGCGATACTTTGTTTACCTAATGACATTCGAAGCGGTAGAAACTTACGTTGTACGAATACAATTAGCCATTCAAAGATATATGTCATGAATACTTAGGAGGTTCACAACGATGTGGTATACTATAAAATAACATTCAGGTATTTAGAATCGTATAAAAAGTGCCTAATATTTTATATTAGGATCTACAAACTTATTGTATAATAATAATAATAATAATAATAATAATATTGTAAAATATTAATTATCATAAAAATTTAACAACCTATTGTAAAATAAATCAGGCAAAGTTGAAAAAAAAACAGCTTAAGAATAATTAAATAAAATTAAATAAATAAAACAGGATTTTAAGAGAAAATGCACGAGATAATTCTTCTATATATTTCCAGAACACTCTACTTATATAATGCTAACTTGTTTCATAATGGAATAGTCCATTTTTTTCAAAAAAAGTGTGTTCTGTATGTTGTTAAACAAAAAGTGCTGCAATTACATTAAGAGATAGTGAAACATTAGGGTGTATTTGGGCACATTTCCAACATGAGAGAGAATATCCATGACAGTCATTAACTTGAATGCCTCATTATCGCTTAGTGTTCATCGTATTTAATTTTTAAGCTACGTTATTATTGATGCTTTATCAGTTATATAATATTCGGCTGATTTCTTTCAAACGACGTCACTTGATCGTACGACCGTACCATGTTGAGTCGACAAATTAGTAATCACTTACTAAGAAAACTAAATGCATGACTAGGCGTTATGCGAAAGTGCATCGTGTGAAGCTCACGTTGCATAACAGAAGATAAATATGCTACTAAGAAGATCATACTGTGAATATATACACTGCCAGGACGTATCGAGTAACTCTTAATTATTATAGTGTTAGATAATATGCTAGATAATATATATACATGTAATTGCAGCAAATAATCGGAAAATTGATCAGAAATGAATTTTGCGATATTTTACTTAAACGATATACAGTACATTATGCATAATCGATTTCTATTTTCAGTAAATGAGGTCAATTTTCTATTTTACAAGAACCCGCAGATAGTTATGCAAACAATACCGATAAATGCGTTACATTTTTTTTTTCGCTTGAATTTTTTTTTTTTTTAGAAAAATTTAATTTCAATTGCTCGACGTGTATTGTCAAAGAGCGTCATGAGAACATTTTATTGCATTCTTTGATATATTTTAACAAGAGAGCAACGTAATTAATTAACAGTATAAGCTATACGAAGAAGCTATACGATGTCGTTTGATTTTTTCACTATATGTATATGCAATAAATACTGATCGATTCCAATCTTTGAATACATACATACATACATACATACATACATACATACATACATACATATACACATAGATATATATATATATATATATATATATATATATATATATATGTATAATACACACACAACATATATGATGGGAATTTCCTGCGCGGTCCTTTGTGACCGCGCAGGAGGAAAATCCACCTGCGGTGAATCCCTGTCCGTGTGTATCCTATGTACGTGTGCATAGTTATGCGCGCGCGCGCGCGCGCGCGCGTGTGTGTGTGTGTGTGTGCGCGCGCGCGCGCGCACGCGTGAGTGGGTGTAGAACGCCGCGGGTGAGTCACACACGCGTTATAAACCGCAAACCGAAGCCTTGTGCCCGTTTCTCTTCTACAATGAAATAATGATATATGATAATGCTAGGCACGTGATTATCGTGGTCTTAATTCCTCTTCGATATGTCACGCGCACAAAATGCGAATACGAGGACTCGACTAATTCTTTTATCCGCGCGGTATCGTCACGGGTCGCTTTTGCGCGATATCGTCCTGGTTTCTTTCTGGTGTACATGTAATTGATGTATCTAGGTGTACGTGTTCTCGGATTCGCACGTGCGCGTACACGGTGGTCGCAGCGGTTTGCAAATTGCAGCCTCCGTCCGCGAGAGAAATTTCGAGTGCATCTGCAATATTGATCTTGGGACGGTGTCGACGGATTCTCGCCTCAATATATTCGTCCATGATTGCCGCATTGTCGAGATAATTGTATTCTTTGCGAATGCGTTTCCAATTAACGCTTATTACGCGTCCATATATCGTTTATCATGACGTGAATATGTGGAATATAAATATGAAAATGAAAAATAAGTACGCGGATGTCAATATTGCATATTTATAGTCAATTTTGCATTTGCCGTGACTAAAATATGTTCTGAAATTGCAATAATATTTATTGTTATTGAAAAATGAAACTTTCATTAAATATCATCAATAAAATTTGCAATAACTTCGTAATTTCGTTTATATGCTTGCATGAATGTTGATATAATAATAATAATAATAATATAGCTGTGTCAAAAAGTAAGAAATTTTTTCTGTCATGTGCTGAGAATAAATATAATTTTGTTTTTCAATTTCGAATAAATTTAGAATCACGCGCGAAAACAAGCTTTACGCTATTGCTTTTGCAAATATATGTGTTACTATATATCGGGTGTTAAAAAAGTGGCGGATACGCTGTATAGGAGTGAATTCCTGAGGTTATTTGGAGACGATTTTTCCTCAACGAAAATGTCGAGAGAAGTCATCATTTTTTGCAAGCTCCCAATTTTTGCCATCTTGGTAACTAAGCCTTAAATTAAAATTCTATTAAATTAAAGTCGACTTGAAATTAATTGAAGAATGTAGTTTTGTTAATATTTTAATTCCACAATACTTAGTTTACGAAAAGCCCTTTATTTTCAATTACTTATAACTCGAAAATTATTGGTGCCTCGACATTTTCGCTGAGGAAAAATCGTCTCCAAATAACCTCAGGAATTCACCCCTATACAGCGTATCCGCCACTTTTTTAACACCCTGTATATATATTTGCTATTGTGTTATTAAGTAACTACGCTCTTGTGCTGATTAACTGCAATTCTTCAATCTCCATGAGGAATCTTGAGTCATCCTGAGAATCTTCGTCTCAGTTATTACGCATCGCTTAAATTGTCGTTGAATAGTCGACGCCTTCAACCATGCTGTGCCTTTGACGAGGCGACAATAATTTCTCGCGATAAACAGTCTAATTCTAATCGACAAACTTGGAACATGTACGTATATGTGTGTGTTTGTGCGTGTTATGTACGTGTGTCCCTGTATGTGCGAAAATGCAGAACGGTGAGACTAGCAATTATTTGCGAGTGATCGACCTTGTCTCGAATATGCATGTCGTTTGTGATTACAGAGATTCATGCAAGTTACGTGAAATTTATCGTGCGTTTTATCAGCCAAGCTGCTAACTCAACTTCCTACAAAGATACGATCGCACTTGCACAAATGTACAAAAGTATTCGTGTCAATGACACTTTCTTGTTACACAACGCAAGGCGATATTTTACATCGAAACCATATAAATTGTCCGATTGATTCAACAGATTTTTCGATGCAGATCCATCTATCATACTTCGAATTTCGCATCTAAATTTATTACAATGCCTACCTTCCTTCTTGATTTAATCTTTCCTGCATGCAATTTGTGCAAAATCATAGCTCTGGTTAAAACTCAAACTTCAATAATAGCGAATGTATTATAAGACGAAGCAATAATTTGGAGGCGATCTCGTTTTTCGAGCGAACGTTTCCGCGAGTCTCGTTTCGAGAGAACGTTGCAGCAAAACCTTTCCACGGCTACGTGGCATTTCAATGGCGAGGGTCAGTCGGCACTTACATAACGGCAGGAATATTTCAGTTGCGGCGGGGCGTTTAGGAATGCGCGAGCTAAGAAACTCGTAAAGAGTTTAAACTCCCAATAGGTGAAAGTCAGCTCTTTCAGGCGTGGGTCGTACACGAACGGAGCGTTCCTGGGAGTCATTCACTCCCCGCTCGTTAATGTCTCGATAGTTCCCCCCCCCCCCTTTCCACCCACTCCCTCCTCTAATTATCTCTCTGATCCAATCTGATGTCTCGCGTAATGGAACAATTAACTTTTGCACTCTGCGTAACATATCAAAAAAAGTTTATCGACGATTAGGCACGATATTTCTCTCGTCGTCGTGGATTTCCTGATTTTATCTTCCTTCTAGTTATCATTACAATTCTATATATCAAAATTAAATACTCGAGATATATAATTTGGAACAGCTTGTTAGACATGGGGATTAATGTTCGTTTGTGGGATTATAATAGCTTCTTGAAATCTCTTGAATTTTATCAGGAAGGAGATAACGAAGCGATATTAGGGTAATTGAGACAGAGAAATGTCCTAGATGTTCTAAACTGTCTAGACTGTGCAATATCCGATAAGTATCAAAGGATAATTTTTTTTTAATAAAACTTTTACCGAATATTATCGCCATTCGAAAATCTATTGTCGAGCAAAATTATACGATTGGATGTTTATTGTCGAGCAAAATTATATACGATGCGGATAAAAAAAACTAGTCGTCTCATCTTCACAAAATTTCAGCGTTATTTATTAATGCATTCGTCAGTTATTATGCAAATGCGATTGTTGAAATTGAAATTCATATAGCATTATATTGCATACATATATGACAACACACACTAACAATAAGTGAGGAAATAAGACGTGCATTATGGATAAATGACATAGAGAACCGCCGTCGAATGCACATTTCTGTTTACGTCATATCGGATAAATTCAATATTGATGCGAACATCAAACAGACCTATTGTCTGCATTCTCTGTTTAAACAAGTGTGCCGTTTCATTTAAATGTTTTCCGATCGTCTCATTACATCTCCAATGAGGGGTAAGGGAATCCGGGCGATCGCGATATTGTAATTCTTTTTTTCACGGTAAATTGCTGAAGCTAATTGCAAAATCCAATACCAAAAATAATACAATCTTTAAAAATTTAAACCGCAATTATGCGATACAAATCAGTGTCTTGTTTCAATACGAGGATGTAAATCAATGCTTTCATCACACGATTAATATAAAATAAAAAATAAAATAATAATATATAAAATAAAAAGGACCGAAAGTCCGCTTGATAACAGATTCCTTCGTCAATCTGGAATCGATTTTTTATTAGAAAATGCGCGGCACGTCCTGTACATCGCGATAACACACACACACACACACACACTGCGCATTATATATTTACATCTATCCTCTAAAGCGTATCCCGTTTACGACGCTCGCCTCGTTACAGAGATGCCCAGGATGTTGCTGTTCCTGACCATCGGCTTGCTCGCTAAGGTATCGGGATTACCCAACGGAGCACCGAGGGAGACATGCTCGGATCTGATACCACGTCATCCCGGCAGCTCCCTCCAATCGTCGTATCCCCCTTATCAGGTGCTACCCGCAGCCGGACGAGGTAGGGTCCGGCTGATCCTCGGAAGTCCCCAGGGTCTCGCCTATGAGGGCTTCATGATCCTCGCCAGGGACATCGACACCGGCGAATTTGTGGGTGAATTCACGAATCTGCCCGATTCCGCGAGAATCGTCGAATGCACCCAAGGCGTAAAGGTACTTTTTATTGCGATATCACTTTATAATCTTTTTATTCTATTCGCATTTCGAATAATTAAAAAAATTAATTAATAATTTGAGCGTCTTCTAAATAATTAAAGAGTTTTAAAAAAAATCGCCTCACAAAAACTTAAGAAAATTAATAATTTTATAAAATAATACATTACATTTTTTTATGATCAATTCTTTGAAATATTAAAACAATTATAAAATCAATTACTTTTGTGGATTTCAATTGTATTATATTTTACGATACGATTGCAGCCGTATATGATATATATAATAATATATCAGAGTGCTCCGTTTTTACTTGGAGAATCGTTTTCTATCGTTAATGGTTCAAGGTTTAATCATTTATCGAAATTCTTTCGTAAACGATGTGCAATTTCAATGATGTGCAATTTCTTATCTGAAGAAACTTTTCCTGTTTCTTGTGTCTAGAATGGTGTGACTCATACGAACACGAACAAAAAGCAGAATCTTGAATTCGATTGGGAAGCTCCGGTCGATTACGAGGGTACTATTATCTTCAAGTAAGTATCATATAATGATAATGATTCTTTAACAAGCATCACGCGATTTAGCTTGATTACATCGAATATCGATTCTAAATATAAATAAATTCTGCCGGCAGTATACTCAAATTTATCGGCCTGTGCACCTATATTATCCAATCGATATATGACATTTATTAATTAATATCTCCATCTAAAATGTATTCGAGAAAATATTGATATATTACACGAATCACAACATACGAAATACTCAAAGGAAACTGTGACATTTCCCTGATTTATCTTAATTTTACTTGTGTATGTATATTTTGTTGATTAATTTATATAAACAATTATTTGTCACAATCGGGGATATATATATATATATATATATATATGTATATAAATTATATTAAAATTATATAAATTATATATAAATATATATATATACATTTATCAAGGAAGATCGCAGGAATCTGCTTGTTATTTCCGTGAATTTGCGAAATTGCGAAGTTTCGAAACACCTGCAAAATTTAGAACAAGAAACGTCAGCGTCTGTGGAAACGGTTTAATTGTTGAGTCACGATTTCCGCGACTGATCTCAGTCGAATGCACACACGCACGCAGCTATACACGCGCATACGCATGCACACAAAAGCGCGATGTGTATCACACTTGTGAATCACAATTAGGTATTACCGTACGCGCGGCTGCTCGCGTTTGGAATTCAACGTGCTCGTGCGAGCATAACGGTAGGAGAAATGCGCGAAACATTCCTTATAAACTTTTCCTCGTATAATAATCGATACCAAGTAACTAATGCATGTTTAATAAGAAGCGCGCAGCTGCGCCCTTGCTGAACTTCGTAACTTATTTCGAGAAGGGTTTGAATTTTATTTTCATTTTACGGGGCTCCATTTGGGAATTTTTCTTTTATTCATCGATATTTATATTTCGCAAGCAGTATTAAGGAAAGAAGAAAGAAAAAGGATTTTAATAAACTAAAAATTTTATGTAAATCTTATACTATTAACAAATATCAAGATTCTTCAAATATTATTGTGATTTTAATAACATCTGTGTAAAGAATAAATGGATTGAAAAAATTAATAAAACTGTTATGTACTGTTAATTTTTGAACTCATTAACTTTATAGATTTGTCAAGATTGTTTTTATCCCTTGCTATTTTTACTCATCTATTTTAATTCTCGCGTGAAACAATCGAAAATTAGAAAAAATGGGTCTCTTATTAAGATTTAATGAAACCCTTATTAAGATATATTACAAAGAATCCTATTTCACGCGTTGAGCATTTAGAGTACTCCACTATATATATCATATATGTTGAAAATTAAAAAATAATATAAAAAGAGAAAGAGAAAGAGAATACAAAATTTAAACGTACCAATTTTCGAAAGTCAGGTATTTAATTTCATAAATATAATTTCATAAATATAATTTTTTAAAAATTTATTTTAAATCACATGTAAAATTTTTCTATATATTTTTTTTTTTCGATCAATTATCGGCTAATGTTGCGAAAATACATATTTCATTTTGTAATAATGTTTTTTTTTTTATATCATGATTTATTTTAATATTATTTCAATTCTTTGCATAAGTCTTTTAAGTTTTTAAAAATTCTGTTTTAAATTAATTAGAATTTCAGTTTCTTCCGAACTCTCTTTAACGTTAAAAAGAAAAAATTCTAAAGTAATATTTAATATAAAAATATACATATATGTGTAATATCTATGTGCAAAAAAAGACATTTTTCACGTGTAAATTTTTCGATTTCTCTCCGCGTTTTAAATCCAGCAGAATATTTCAGTGTTCGACATTAAAATAATAAAATTGTAAATATTTATATTTAATATAAAAATGTACACATACGTACATCAATGTGCAAAAAGGGACCTTCTTCATGTATTCAATTCACATTTTTCAATTCTCCCTCGTTTTAAACGCAGCATAGAATATTTCAGAATGTTGGACATTAAAGTAATAAAATTGTGAATATTTAATATAAAAATGTACATATACAGGGTGTCCCAGAATGATGGGGGGACTAAATTTGTGTGCAGATTCCTGGGATCATTTGGAGACGATTTTTCCTCAGAAAAAAAATGTCGAGACACCAATAATTTTCGAGTTATAAGCGATTGAAAATAAAGGGTTTTTCGCAAACTAAGCCTTGTGGAAATAAAATAATGACAAATTCACATTCTTCAGTTAATTTCAGGTAGAGTTTACTTTAATAGAATTTTAATTTAAGGCTTAGTTACAAAGATACACGATGGCAAAAATTGGAAACATGCAAAAAATAATGACCTCCCTCGTCATTTTCGCTGAGGAAAAATCGTCTCCAAATGATATGCCTATGTTTATAGCAGTATATATGATTTCAACGTAAAATATATGACTGAAATGTTACTATAATATATTCCGCAAGCTTTATATATCGTATTGATACTCGAAATAAAGTTTCTATCACTTCTCGATTTAATTCCGGAGTTTGACATTTCACCGCGCGCTATACGGCTGATCATTGACCCCTCATTGTTTCTTTTGCAGCTCCACCTTCGCTCAGGATTACAGCACGTATTGGGTCGGTGTGGAATCGCCCAGAGTCACCGTCGACAAGCGGTCCATCGACGTATTGACTCCACCTACGCCCGTCACTACCTTCAGGACCACTACGCCACCCTACTACAGCCGCACCGTCAATTATGTGGTGAGTATTATATTTCCCGTCGTGTCCCGCTATTATGAGGTAAACGCGCGCGAGTATTACACAGGGCGTTAAACGATGTAAGCGGTCTGTATGTAAGTCCCGATAGGTGCGGCTTTGCGAACATTGCTCGTGGGATGCACGCACGAGCCGACCCGACCCGACCCGATTCAACAGAGGATATATATATATATTCTATGTAATCATATTCGAAAGAATTTATTCAGTTTACATGTAGAGAGTGCCGCAAAATCACTGCATGTTCTTTTTGTCCACCTCTTTGAAATAGTTTACCCAATAAAAATTTTATTGAAAACATCTATTGCTAAAAAATATATAATTTTTTTATTAATGACTAAAAATAAGAAACAAAATATACACAGAGAGAATTTTCTCTTAGAATTTACCTTGAAAATCATGGTAATCGTGTGACAATATGGTATGGAAAGAATTTTATAAGAATTTCTCTGATTAATATATTTTTATCACAATAAAAATAATAATATTTATCACAATAAAATATATAAATAAACTGATGCATAGTAAAATTAATCAAACATATTTTATATTTTGATGACAATAATTTTCAGGGTAAATTCTAACTAAGAGAAAATTCTCTCTGTGTAGGTATATATGCAAAAGAAAAATAAATAATGAAATCGTATAATTTTCGATTAATATTTTGAATAAAGTTTAATTTTAATTAGAAGTTTAATTATAGAAAAATGCTTAGCATTGGTAAATAGTAAAATGGTAAATGGTTAAAATGGTAAATAGTAAATGATGAGACTTGACTCAATGCTTAAAGAAAAAAACGTAATGAGAGATTTAAAATTCTTTAAAAAAGTCTGCCATTGAAATTTAATCCGTTCATATATTCCGCGAAATAGCAATTTTGCGTATATAGTTTTCTTTCCATCATCGACGGATTATGTTTGTATAGAAAATTTTTGCTTGTTAGTTTGTATGATATAGCCTATCAATTTTTTTTTTTCAGAAGATAATAACTTGCTTTTAATGAATTGTTCCGCTGTATTTTGTTTTCGCGCGGATTAACACGCAGATTCTGGGTTGAAACGCATTTAAATTCTCATTCGCATCGTGAATGAATTGCAATGATATTTTAATTAATGAAAATTGTCAGCCTCCAAGTAGGTTATACATAAATTCGCGAGATAAATAAATAATTATACCCATCGTTGATATCAAATGAGAGAATTAAAATAGTTCACTCATAAATCACCATTTTGCAGTTTTGTGAAATTCAAGTTTAATTAATATTCGTTTAATATCCTCTTGTTAAGCATTTACACTCCCGATCGAATACAACTTATAACAGCAAAGTGGATCATTAATGAAAAATACAGCGCGTACCTTGATATTCTCTACATCTCCGTTTTTATACATATTAGTCGCATAAATCGACATTTCGAAAGTTTCGACTAATGTGAAAAATATTTTAGATCCCTCATATCTCACACAACGATAACGATCTATCGTTTCCACTATCGTGGAAAGTAAAAAATTTATGATGCGCACACGCGCACATGCACACGCGCATACAGAAGCGAATATATATAGTAGCGCGTGACGCGTGATGCAGATGCATGAATTATGCATCTATATAGGTGTGTGTGTGTGTGTGTGTGTGTGTAAATGTGCATGTATACGGATCCCTTAACCGCATACAAGCGCATAACGCACGACCGCAACTAACGTTCTGGAATTTATGCTTTATGTACTTTCACCGTTCACTTCCGCGGCCGTTTGCGATTTCGTATCGTGGAATTTTTTTACGATTCGCGTCTTTTTTCCCTCGCGGATTTTTTTTTGCGCGTTGAGAATTGTTAAGTGGAATGATCGAGGAATTATCGGATGCGGATCGAAGGTAAAAAATAAAAAATAAAACGAAGCTGTGTTCTGGATTAAGGGTTGTAGCAAGGATCTTGGCAAGGCTTCGTCCAATCTTTTCCAAATCCTTCGCGAAAGTACTATTAATCCTGCATTTCTTGTGCAGGATTTTTACTGCATTTCGTTCTTTCTTTCATGTTGTGTTGTCTTTCAGCTCTACAATTTTTTTAACTTTGAAAAAATATATAAATTTTTCTACAACAAATTCAAAAACGTTTCAATTTTTTTAAGTTCTTAATGATATAAAGAAAAGATATTTTGTAGTCTCAGATGCAAGTAAATATTTTTATATTATATTGTCTATGTCTAGGAGATGAAAAGTATAAAAATTAATCCTTAATTTTTTAAATGGAAATTTATGAAAAGTCAGAATAATCTAAAAGCAATTTGGGAGAATTTTTATCATTAGGATCTATTCATTTTTTCTAGAAAGCGTAGCGCAACAGATAATTTAATATAAAATCTATAAATTTAACTATTGTAATAATTTCATACACATATATTTTGCATTTTTAAAATTTAGTTAAATTTGTTAAAGATTGTAGATATAACTCGTAATATGTATATTTGCAATTTATATACAAACTTTCCGCATTATGTGGATATATCACAATATGTATATTTTGCTTGCATTTTCCAGAGTTTGCAAATAAGCTGATCGAGTAAAAAGACTTATCGATCTCTCGCGATTCTGCGTTTCTTCTATACGATATCTCAATAAATTGTCAGATTTTATAGTAATTTCTGATTCGCGGAGACCTTTGATTGCCGCGATAAAAATCGTTTCCTGTCGGGAATAAATTTTTCCGCCGAGAATTGCTTTTCAATTCGTGTTTGAATAATATATACGTGCGATAGGTTAATTGAATAATTACATCCTGCGGGCAAGTGACCTTTCCTTGAAAACCGGCGCTCGATTATTTGCGATAAAAAAGCGTAAAAGTACACCAAAGAGCAGTGGTAATGGCGAACGGAGGCCGCCGGAGCGTGAATGCGCGCGATTTCGCGAAGCGTATCTAAGTTGAAGCCTGGTCGTCAAACTTCTCTTTCTCCCGCCGCAGATTTCCTTTTCGTTCGGTTGTAAGCCACATTCCCGTAAATTGTTGCGCGCCATTTGCTCCGCAAGGTCTCCCCTTATTAGAATTTCTTGTCGAGTCATATATGCCTCGAGACTTCACCATATATAGAAACAATTGCGCATTAAATCTATTCCCAAATAATAAAATTACTTAAACATTAGATATTTTTTCTTTACGCATATGAAATAACGGCATAACAATATAATTCAAACTATTGCCACGATTTTATAGAAATTTGTCATAATTATATTCAATATTTAATATGCATAAATGCATAGATATATTTTTTAATATTTACAATTTCAGAGGACAATTTCAGACACAAAAATTATATATAGAAATAAATAAAAATTATTTTGAACTATAAATAAAATAGTACAGTAAAAAAAGTATATTATAGTGTATGTGTATCGATATATTAATTAATGTTTAATTAATGTCACATTGTCATATTTTATCATATTTTATCACATTTTATCATATTTTATCATTGTCATAGTATATCAAGAATTATAATTTATTAGTTCCTTACATCTTGTTAGATTAAATCTTGTGAGATATTAATCGTGCTGTCGTACATTTCAGAAGCTTTTAAATTAGGTCAACATTTTTGTGTCATTATGAAATTATTATCAATACATGTCTTTCTCTTGTTGACTCTTACAACAGAATTCTCCATGTGCAAACACTTGGTATTTACCAGGTTGTCATAACTGTGGACACGCTTATGTCATAGATAAGTATTAATACAGCGATAGCTATTTTAATTTTATGCCCATACACAACGTGCCGCAAGTTATGTTTATACGAGCTTTAATAACATTTATATCTTGTCGGCAGTGTTAAGTTTGCAGTATTTCTAATCTGAAAATACAACTGTGGTTTTCACGAATTTTTTTTTATAAAACGTAAACTATTTTTTTATTTATATAACAGAGTCTATTTTTTAGGATTTTTTAAAATTAGATTTTGAATTTTTTAAAATCAGATGACAAAAAAAGTCTCCATTTTTCTTTCCTATATATATTTTTCAGTTTTATAATTTAATAAAACGTGGTATATATTTTTTCTTTTGGATTTGATTTACTTTATACATTTAATGAAAATGTAATTTGTAATTATTATAGTTTAAATGATCTTTCCTTTATTATGATTAATTTCGTGGTTTTCACGAATTTTGTTTTATAAAACGTAAACTATTTTATTTTTATACCTATGTATAACAGAGTCTATTTTTTAGGATTTTTTAAAATTATTCGGATGACAAAAAACGTATCCATTTTTCCTTCCTATATATATTTTTCAGTTTTATAATTTAATAAAACGCGTATATTTTTTTTCTTTTGGATTTGATTTACTTTATACATTTAATGAAAATGTAATTTGTATAATTATTATAGTTTAAACGATCTTTCCTTTATGATATAATAATGAGACAAAATATTTCTTCTATACCTAAATATCAAATATAAGTAAGAAAATCTTATAATCGAGCATCTCGAGTATGATCGAATTCTAAATATCGAAAATCTCTTTTCTTCGCGTAAATATGCTTGTTTTTCTTTTCTTTTTTTTCATCCGTCGCTCAATTTTGCGAACAGCGGAAGGACGTTGCGCAATCTCCGCAAATCGCGCGCGCGAGAGAAAGAGATGGTATCTATCTCACGAAATGTGGCATTTCGCGCCTTGGCAAAATTCCCGCGTCATCCCCAGGTGTGTGTTCTCATTGCAGACGCAGAATGAGGGGGACCCGTTCTACACGGGCTGCCACATGACGAAGAACTGCTTCGGCGCGCCCGCGGGCTGTATAAAAACCAAGGATTGCACCGCCGTGGTGGCCGTGATCGTGCAGGGCGACGAATATCATTTCGAGATGCAGGCGCGGGAGGAGGCCAAATATGTCGCTGTCGGTCTGTCGGACGACAAGAATATGGTAATTGCACGGAGAAGCTGGGCTTGAGCTGTGCTGTGCTATCCAGCGTAGCTTTTTACCCCCTCGGATGCAATTTATACAAGCGGGAACTATTTTATTAAGAACTCGCGAGTAAAATCCTTGCGCGGGAACTATTTTATTAAGAGCGCCGAGAGCTATTTCTCCCACGCACATTTCACGCTTTTCAATCGTCTCTCTTTCGAGATTTTCATCATTCCGCTTTAATTTAAATGAAATTATCCGAGTCTTTTAAGCATTTTTTTTCTTAATTATTTATCTTTGGAGATACACTGGCCAAAATTTTATTCTCTCTTTAATTATTTCTCTGAAATATCAATCGCGAGATTTTTGTATAAAAAACAAACCTCGAATTAGTTGAATGACTGTATAATATTAGCGAGATCCTCAATTATATTCTAACTGTACATCTGAAAATTTATTACGGGAACGCGAGTGGATTTCTTTATTACGCGAACTTATATTTATATAATACAATTCCAACATTTATTCGGCAATTAAAGTCGCGTTGTCGTCGCTGTAGAAGTTATATACTGCAATATGTATTTGTCTTACGTAATTAATTACGCGCATAATTGCGCGAGATCAATGATTAAGTAGTAATGGGTTATAATATGCGGATGCAGGGCGACGACAGCGTAGTCGAGTGCACGAACGAGGACGGTGAAATTGCGTTACATACATCTTGGAATTCCGGAAAACGTAACATGCGCCATGCGACGGTGAGTATCGTTTACATTATGCTATACACCGACTCACAGATGCATCTCCTCCCTCTGTGCTAATTAATTCGCGCTACGTTCTGTCGCGGGCGACGAGTCTGGCCCATTAGATCCCAATTATTACGCCCGCCCCGCCTAGTCGCAACGTTGTTGTTACTTCCCATTACGATAATGCATAAATCTTTTTAGCTCTGCGAATAATTACCAAGCTCGTAAGAGATATTTCCACCTACTTGCTACGAGCTTATCAAAACAGCCAAAACTTTTGCCGCGCACTTATCGTATTACGTCCTTGCGAAATAGAGCGTATTAACATGCTAATCTTTATTTCATTCAAAGTAGATTATTTCAAGAGAATTTTTCAAAAGTCCTTTGAGCTTTTCTATTTGAAATTTAATATTCGAGTGTTGACTAGAATATATTTTTGTCGAGGCGAAATTCACTACATATTGAGCAAAGAATATTCCTGCAAAATGTAACAATATATAACAATAAGAATTATTATTAAGGCTCTTCCGTATTAAAATACAAATATATAAGTGATAGGCCTTAAGAGCCGAACGCGGATGTTGATGCGTATTCCAATGAAATTTAATTTTTCGCTGGAATTAAATTAATTGTGCACAGGGCACGAATTTTTAATACTTGGTATACTGCCAAGTCTTTTCTTGTATGGAATAATCTCATACTTGAGATTTTTATTCCATACATCCCCTCTAACCCCCCTAAGAATTGGATGCGAGAGAAACTGCACAATTAATTTAATTCCAGCGAAAAATTAAATTTCGTTGGAATACGCATCAACATCCGCGTTCGGCTCTTAAGGCCTATCACTTATATATAACAATATATATTAGAATTATCGAATGTTGTGAATTATTTCGTACTCGAGATTTATGCTCGACAAATATTTTCTTGCTCTATTCGCGATCTCATCAACAGCCGGAAGGTGTCGAATTGGAAAGCGCCTCGCTCAAGAATGGCGTGATCTACTGCAAATTTCGACGGGACAAGCTCACTACTATTCAAGGACGTACCTATGACCTTGTCAATACTCCGTACCATCTCCTCGTAGCCGCCGGCAAAAATCTACGAAGTATGTATTATATCTCTGCGCGAGTGCAAGCGAGCGTATCTATTATACAATTCCAATGCTATTTCTCACTGACAATTATCGCTGATTATTAAAGGGAAAAAAATGGATTTTACTAACAATCGTGCTAATGCTAGATATATGACGTAAAGAAGAAACGTTGTCGGTTTCGCAAAGTTTGCCTCTCCGCTAAGAGCAAAGTGTGTGTTGAAAACTCTGCAATTTTCTCGCTGCAAATTGTGTTAACTGCAAATTCGACAGCTTCTTTATATTTTTGCTCGAACGCAAACAGAAGAGCGGATGAAATGTGATTCGTACACAAATAGATCGCGTTTCTATAATTCTTATTTTTTTGAAAAAAGAAGAGAAGAATGATAACGATAGATTAATTAAAATAAATATTTATGTACGCATTCGCCAAGGAAAAGAGTCGCTATTTGCGAATAATTTTTATATAGATACCGCAATTATATATTTTTGTTCCTTTCAGGAAATGGCGTTGACTTTCACGACATGGTCTATCTTGGGACTAGTACCTCGAAGAAACTGTCCGACGTTGGAGAATGGATTCCAGCCAGCGACCTACTAATTCGCCTTCACGGCGCGCTTATGTTGGCATCGTGGATCGGCACGGCCTCCATCGGGATGCTACTCGCGAGATATTATAGACAGACATGGGTTAACTCGCAATTGTGTGGAAAGGATCACTGGTTCGCCGTAAGTGCGCAGTTTTCCCGGGCATTCGCGTAGATATTCATTCAATATTCGATAAATCATATTTCGCGCTTTTTCAAAATTATAACTGTTCTCCATTTATTTCCTCTCGTCGAATATATTCGCAATTATATATACAGGAGCGATGAGAACTAAAAATACGAATGTTATTAATTCATTTACTTAACCTCTGTTTCTGATTCTAAAAAATTGATGCATTCATCAATTTTGCAATAATTAAACAGAACGATGAATGGAGTATTTATTTCTGTTTTGAAAAAGAATTTCTTTATAGATACTAGGGAAAATATATTTTCGAAATTAATTTTATCCTATAAAGGATTTCACAAATCCTTTTAATTGATAATATTTTAATGCATTTAACGATATTTAATATAATGTATTTAATTTCTTTAGACTAATTGAAGCACTCCGACCGATCGCCAATGAAATATTCCCGTTAATTTCGCGATAATAAAATCAAAGTGTACATCATTAACATTTGATATTGAAGCACGCAAAAGGAAAGCGGTCGCCATCGACACCTTTCTCGCTACAATGAAACCCTATCGATTTTTCCTCAAGTGGCACAGGTTCTTCATGGTGCTCACTTGGTCGATGACGATCGCTGCCTTCGTGATAATATTTGTGGAATTGGGCACATGGAGTTCCGAGACGATACACGCTTCCGTCGGCCTGGCTACCACAATTTTGTGCTTCATCCAGCCCTTTATGGCAGCTATGAGACCACATCCCGGCGCACCGCGAAGAGCTCTCTTCAATTGGGCTCACTGGTTCGTCGGTAATGTGGCAAAAATATGCGCCCGTAAGTATGTATGTATATGTAAATAATACGTTTGTCTCATATTTTTTTACCGCATTCGCTATTTTTTTGTTTTGTTTTTATTCATTGTCATTTGAACAAAACTTACATATATTATAGATATTTCTTTTAGGCTTATGTTTTATTGCTGCTTTATAACAGTAAAAAAATAATAATTGTAATATAAATGGATCTTATCTTATTTCTCTCATTTGATTCGATTTAATTTTTAATCATTTTGATCTCATTTTATTTAACGCTTACGTAATGTAATCCATCTTTGAATATCTTTTTATTCATTATCAATTACCTTTTCTTAATGATTTATTCAATTCAATATAAAATGCATCATGAATTATAGATCGGATAAATAAATATTTAAGAATTAGTTTGTTTTTTAAATATAAAATTGTGTAAAAGTATATAAAATATTCCTTTCACAGTAATCGCGCTTTTCTTTGCGGTGCGACTGAACAAGGCCAAACTTCCGGAATGGGTCGACTGGATTCTTACCGCATATGTGGTATTCTATGTTCTGGCTCACCTCATTCTAACAGTAAGAATCTTTCTCAAATTTACACAAAGTTCTAAAAAAATCGCGAGAAAATCTGATCGAACGATTTATTAATATATAAACGTGTAACAACCACAGAATTTTGACAGCCGAATAAAAATCGGTCAAACGTTTTTTTAGGTCAAAAATCAAAACTTTTTATTTTACACGATATCTCGAAAAAAGAAAAATTAATTCGATATCCAACGGAATTTGTGCTTCAATATCAAATTGCATTATTCGAGATTTAATCCACCTATCCGATTGCAGTTGTATATTTGTTACATTTTTGCCATTCATATTGCAGTTCCTTGGATGCGTTTCTGACAGACAAGCCAGTCAGAGAGTGAATTCATTTCCTATGAAAGACATGCATTCTCGCGGATCAATGATGCATCCAGATGCGAGGCGAGACGCTCCCGTAAGATTTTCTAAAATAAGAGTGACGTGATCGAGCAATCTCCTAACGCGCGTCAATCCGCTTTGAAACAGTAATAAGATTGCCAGTAAAACAGAGAGGAAGATAATATGTTTAACAGAAACGTTTAGTTAAATTTTTTCAGTAACTTTCTCTCGTGAATATTGCGAAATATATCAATAACAATAATTGTAAAATCTAATTACACTCCTTTATATAAAAAAGGCAAGTTTCACGCGCTAAAAACGCGAATAGATATTCTACGCGCTTAAATATAAGATAAATTAAATTTTTTATGAATGAAATAAATCAAATAATCTCTCTCTCTCTCGCCCTCTTTTTCTTAGAGAATTTGATTTATTTGAATTAAAACTCCGAGCTCTATAAAGTTTCTTTGGTAAAAAAATTTCCAAGAAATTTATAATAGATAAATATCTCGTCTTTTCTCTTTCTCTCTTTCACTTGCATACATATTATATATATATATATATATATATATATATATATATATATATAAATAAATCAATAGCGTTTGATATTATATCTATGTCGTGGACCGAGATCGCGTCAAAAAATAATCTAGCGTACCAATATCGGTACGCAAACAAAAATCTCATTGAACATTTTCTCGACAGCACTCCGGCATACGCAAGTTCATTTTCGGTGTGTACTTTGTGGTTATCGTCCTGTTCGCCGCGAGCCTCATAGTGATCACCGTGTTGGCACCTATCGAGGAAGCGTGGGCAACCTTCACCGACGCAATTTCGGGTTACTAAGGCCGCTAATCAACGCCGTGGAAATATTCGTCACAACCGCGATACTTCCGCGTGGAAATATTCCAACCGGATGGCTCTCGGAGAGACCATCGTAGCTGTTGCAGCGCGACTTTCTGTATGCAAATTATTTTGCACGAAGAATGTGCAAATCCTAATATATATTCGTGTAAAGATGCAAATCGCGTCGCGTTGCAGACACATGCGCGAGAATGAAGTGATTGTTACTGCATACTGACGAGTATTCTTTACCTTTTCTACATTTCCGTGAAGATTCTATCTTCTCAATTTCTATTTTGATTATATAACGTAATTAAAAATAGGGTTTTCTCTGTATATATAACGTTCTTAATTGGAAAGCACGTCAGGATTAAACTTTATATACTTTGTTACTATCAATAAATGTTTTTACGATTACACGCGGAGTATCCTATTGTCTATATCTGGTGAATTTGAGTATAATAATTTTTTATTTTCAGAGTAAGGAACTGCCATTAGTCCAATTTATAGCATGATTATAAAACTAGAGTAGAAAAAACTCGAAACATAATTGTTTTTTTTGCAGGACTTTTTTCTTATCGTATGTAAAATAAAAAATATAAGAAATAATACGTAAAATGATATTATTATCCGCAAATAATATTTAGACATCAATTTTTGATATTTTTTTATATATCGATAATATTAAATATGTACTGCATATTCATCATATGTTTTCTACAATGAGCATGATTGATATTAATAAACGTAGATGCATAATTGATCCGCGTTCTTATGATTGACATATTGACAATTGTCAAACGTTTGTATACAATTATTACAATATTAATATGTTAAATTAATAATTTAAGTACATGCGCAAAACTGTAAACTGTCTGCGACGTTTTCCTTATTGATTCTTACATTTACAGCAAACATAATTTGCCTATCACCATGATTTTTATTAACCTGCGATTAACATCATATACGATCGAAAAAAGCAAGGATCCTGTAAAAGAACCTATTTAATCACAAATATCGACATATATTTAGAAAACGCAGAAATTATTTTTATAGTATGTTTATATTCACACATTATGTTATATTCATATTAAGTTTAATTAAGTTTAGTTTCATCTTAAGTTTAGTTTCACATTAAGTTTATATTCATATTAAGATTAATATTAATTGTTAAGAAATACGCGCGAAAAGCGATTGATTTCATCGACTTTCCTCTTTATAAATATTGCATTTTAAAATTTTGCAGCAAGATTTGTTTTTTTCTAATCGTGTATTAGTGTGCTAATTGTAAAATCACTTTTACTTTATTCTAACTCGTAACTGGTTTTTAACTTTTACTTCATTTTCGACAAGAATTTGAGGAAGGTCTGTGAAAGTGCAAGAGTTTTTATAAGATTTTCATATTAGATAGGCGCAGTTATATTATAAAATTTTTAAAAATTTTTTTTGATGGTTTTTTACTTACATAATACATATTTATAATAAAATTTGCAGTATTAGCTCTTTTAAATATTATTTTTTGCTATTTTATAAATTTTGATACTTCATATCGCGTTCGACTCTGTGACCGATTGCGATCGACATTGTCAATGATGGCGAATAATATACTGTTGCGTTAGCTTTATTGATTGTTAATAAATAAAAATATATATATAGATATATGTATATTATACAAACACATGTGTATCGGCTTTGGATTCTGTCAATATGGCCATAAGATGGATTCAATGGAGAAGTTTGTTATATATGTCCCGGAAATAAATTGATAACGCAACATATATGGGGTGTTTGTAAAAAGCGCGTGACAAAGTTATAATTCAATTTATCATTCATTTTTGACGTACTATATTGCAAAGTGCGTAAAAGTTGTTTGTCAATCCATAATTGTCGAAACAGTTTTTCAACAGATGAAAAACTGTTCTGACGAGGTTTTACTCGTTTTTTTAAATATTAATATAATAAAATAATGGTCAAATAAAATTATATTTTTCAACCATAAAATTAGTTACATGTTATACTTATCGTTTTTATTAAGAAAGGAATCTCTGCATTGCGGTTAAATTGGGGATTTTTTTTCTAGCTTGATAGTAAGTACTAGTTGAATACAGCTCAAAATTATTTTTAAATGTATTGATTTAATATAATAATTTCGCATACATACACACACAATTCATAAAATTAAACTTGTAATATATGCACTGAGAGAATTTTCTCTTAGAATTTACTCTGAAAATCATGGTAATCGTGAGACAATATGGTATGGAAAGAATTTTATGAGAATTTTTCTGATTCATATTTATTATTACAATAAAAATAATATCACAATAAAATATGTTTGATTAATTTTACTAAACTGCATAATAAAATATCTCAAATATATTTTATATTTTATTGTGATAAATATTATTATTTTTATTGTGATAAAAATATTAATCAGAGAAATTCTTATAAAATTCTTTCCATACCATATTGTCCTACGATTACCATGATTTTCAGGATAAATTCTAAGAGAAAATTCTCTCTGTGTGTATATTCACGCAGTTGACATGCAAGTGCAAGATCGACTCTATTTATTGCCTCAGAGATAATCGGAATGAAACTACTGGCTTTTCTATTATTGATTTTTGACTCTGAATATAACGATATTCCATGTATAAAATCTTTCAACTACATTGAAACCAGATGTTGCAATTCTGTACTGCAATGCTGTGGAGACATTATAGAACTACGAAATTCTAATAATGTAACAGCGTAACATATATTGCAATCTGGCAATAATTATATTTATGCATTATCCCTTCCGAGTTTTCTTATATAGAATTCTTTAGATTCCTATTTTATAAATGAAATATATAAAATATGTCGATAATTGAATAACTATTAAATGAAATTTCCATCGAGAAGAAAGGGGAGGGCGAGGATCTCTCGTAAGATTGTTAGATTTTCGTAAGGATTATTCCCTTCTTTATTATCCCCAAGATCATCCGTTTATCGTCAGGATTCTACAGAATAGGTCACCGGTTGAACACGATTAACTATGAGGTGCTGCTGTTAATCGGATTATATGGAACTTGAGTTTTCTAAAGTAATAAAGGGGAACTCCAGGGCAAACTGATGAAATTCATAGCGCTATATATTGGGTGTCGCAAATAAACTAAGCGACTAAAGGGGATTCAAGATTCGTGATCGAGATTAATTAATGTTTAGCGCGAAAGGGAGCGTCGTCTTTAAGAATGTATTACGTATAAACTTTACTAATACTTTCAGAAGTCATTTCTTTTTCAATATCATATTGTCGAGAATGCATATTATTATTAATAGTATCTTATTCGTAATATCTAATTGGTTTTTGTAATTGTTTAAATTGTCTAAATTAATTTTTGACATTTATGAGCATTAATATACATATAATTATGTATTGATCTAAAAAAATTAATCAGTGCGAAATTTTCACGGATTGAGGAATTTATTATCGACATTTATAAGATTAAGAATACTATGTCATTATTACTGATTTTTAAAAATTAAATTTTCAAACATTGACACAAATTACTCGACACACTTTGTGTTATATATGTATATTGCAATATATTTTTCTATTAAATAAACTTTTATTTTATAATTTAATTAAAATTTAATTAAAATAATAAATTTTATTAAAATAATTAAAAAATAAAAAACGCACTGATTTTGATTTAAGTATGTATGCTTTTTTAATATTCCAATATATGCACAGTATTAATATAAATAAAAAACCAGAATAACAAATTAATAAACATGTGTAAGACAAAAGCGAATTGTGCACTGATAAGATACAGTCTATCGCTAAACATTTTTATTCTATTGGTTTTGGCTACAGGCCATGAATTTTAAAACTACCATTGATCATGAGAGACAATTCAGTGAAAACATTCAGATAATGGTCAGACTCACCCCAATCGACAAAGCTCGAAAATATACACCAAGGACTTACATGTGCTGGAACCCCTGCAAAAAATAAAATTATATATTATATAATATAAATATTATATATTTATTAATATTATAATATTATTAATGAGCTTCATTATTATTTTTTACGCAAATTAAATAAAAACACAAAAAAAGTTTTTCGCAATGTATAATATAATTATTCTAATTTTTATTAATAATGATTTTAATGAATAAATTTATGCAAAAACATAAAATAATTAAGAAAGAATATACATATATACGTATAATAATACTTTTAGTAATATTTACTCTATTTACAAAAAAAGAGATGTTACATAAATAAAAGTTTTTTAATTCTCTTTAAATACTATTATAAATTATCTTTAATATTTGTAGAAAAATCTCAAAAATTTTTGCAAAATTAGTTATTGTGTATATATTTATACAAATCAACAGCATTATATATAATATTTCAAAACAAAACTAAATTGAATCATACATCTTATCATCATTAAGACATATGTTATGCAATCAAATAAGACAACTTAACATATTTATCATGTACTTATTTGTATACAAATCTATTTATAAAATTAATTATTTAAAATTTATCATAAAATATTTGCCTACAATATATATATATATATATATATATATATATATATATATATAAATATGAAATAATAATGTGTTATAATACGAACTAATACGAAATAAAACATGTTATAATATATTGATATGAAAGATTTTCGTGCAAGATCACTTTGAATACTTTCATACTAAAACTTTAAAATCGCTCTTTAATCTCTTGTTCTCTCTTTAAGGGAAAACTATTCTTAACTCTAAAAAGTGATTAATCCAGCATGCTTTTACTGTGTTTAAAATCGTTTTTGCATAGAAATACCGTTGTATTTTTAAATACTCTATTTAAGCAATTGTATTCTTGTTCATCATGAGTATTCTTGTTGAATTCGCTACATGTAACGGTCAATTTAACCCTTAACTAGAATGGTGAAGACATCTAGCGTAACTGGAGCGCACGGGTCTCATAGACCAATCACCTATTTTCACATAATAGAGGTAGCAAATGTGGTAAAAATAAATTTATTACACGACGGGTTTTAAGAAAACAGAAAATTTTATATAAAATACGAAAAAATATTAAACATTTTTTGGACATAAGAAATGTCAAATAAAACTTTTGATAACTCTTTTTAGCTACAACTGAATCTACAGTCAAATAAAGATCATTTCTTCTTAAAATATCAAGTGATAGTAAAATTATAAAGTTTTTTTAAGAGTGTCTCTTAAACCCAGATTATTATTCTATAGTTTGTTAAGGGATTAAAAGTCTTGTTAAAGGATTAGCTTTAAAGATGCAGAAATTAAGATTAAAGTTGCATTATCGAGGATTGTTATTAATTATTGCTTGAGAAAGCTGGGGGATCATTGAATAATAGATTGTAAACTATAGGAAAATAATCACTGAGCTCTGAATTTCGGGCTATAATTTCAATGTCTATTTTAACTTTGATCAATCTAATTTCTTCCTCTTCACAACACATAGGTTATTTATAATCTTTTATATGTATAGCAGATAATTTATAGCCCCCGTTTTTCATCATTTCCGAATAAGAAGGTTAAAAATTGGGTATCGTTTGAGGTGCCAGAGTAAAACGCGACATATACTCCTGACATACGCCTGTTTGCTTGTCCGATTTCGCACCCCCGGCGTTACATCCCTGGCCGTTCTCTCGCGCACCCTCGATCGGAAGGCACGCATTTCCAGGCGGAATGTTTTCGAGGGGGTTAGTAACGCACGCGACGGCTCGGGCAAAAAAATGGCGGTGGCCGATCGAAGGCGACGGTGGTGGTAGTGGTGGTGGTGGTGGTGGTGGTGGAGGTGGTGGTGGAGGTGGTGGTGGTGGCGTCCTTCGGCGGCGCCACCGTCGAACTACCCCCGCAGTTCGATTGGAGACACCGGCCGGCACCGACGGCCGTCGCGACGCTCCGCGGCGCGTGTGTGCGTTGGTTTGTGCATTCGCATTGTTCGCGTAGAGATACGGAAGTAAAGAGGAATAAATAAAAAAGGAGAAAGATCCATCTCCGTGCGACAGGTACGAGGACCACCCCGCCGGGCTTTACCGGCGCGACGCGAATCCGGTGGCGATCCAGACGAGGGGGTTGCGCCGCGCGAATCCTACTATACTCCGGGAAAAAGCCCCAGGAGTTCGCTTCGACGCTCCTCGCGCTCGGCGTCGCTCCGGCCGCCGCGCCGCTTCGATTCCCGTGTCGAGAATCGACGGACGGATTGTCGAAGGGCAACGTTTTCCCGAAGGGCAACGCGTCGCGACGCTTTTTCTCTTATTGATTCAGCCCTTCGGTTCGCGCGGCCCGTGCGGCGCGCGATCGCTCGATAAGTTGCGTGTTCGCTCTCGCACGCACGCATCGTGAGGCGCGTATACCTATATATATTTTCGGCGATGAGTCGCGGATCGCGCCCAAGTTTAACCCCCCTATATCGATCAAAAATTATTCCTCACACACGTATGATTCTCGCGTAGGTATATGATTAAGCGTTTTCCCCCGCGCGATAAAATATTATCCCGTTGATTCGGAGCTAGTTGCTTGTTGCTTGCACGCCACGGTCCGCCGATCTCTCCCGAGAAACGAATTTTACGCTTAGTTACGTACATTATTCACTAATCCTTGAATATATTAGTGCACTAACACGGTGTTAGTACCGAAAATTAGTTTTTCGATTGAATAACATACTCTATACATATTCCGATACTTTCGATGCTTCCTCCGTATTAAAAAAATTTTATCCGATCAATATTTTTTCTTCTATTCTCTAAAAAAATATTTAGCACAATTTCTAATTTTCGCGCACACTGTAAACTGCGTTAAAAATTAAACTCCATCATTAAGCATTTTTATCGAAATTTTTTTTACCAATTTCAACGCGATTTTGTCAACTATTCTGAAAAATCACTGTATGCTACAATGTAATCATTATCAAAGATTCAAATTATATGCGCAAATAATGTGCGAAAAATGTGATTTTTATCAGGCGTGATTTGAATATTCAGTAGCGCAAATAATAGAAAATTTAGAGAGTTTAAAATGGCTTTAAGCCACGTATCGAGTGACGTTGAACCGTCAGTTTGTTAAGGTTTCAAATCTGTTTGTTATCGAGCCGCCAGATAATGGCACAATGGTGCAACTTGATTCTCCCCTTTTCACATTGCATTTTGCAGCTGCCTGTGTGTAGGATCGCGCAAAAAAAAACCTGTTCCGGGATTCTCGACGAACTGTTTTGCGCAAATACTAAATTATTACGAGCTGTGGTAAATGTAAGCTGCCTTCGTATCGCGCATGTAATTATTGTATTTGTGTCCCTTAAATGGTACCGTACATTAATACGCGAACGGTCTAACTTTGATATTAAAAATACGAGACATTTCTCTTTGAAACATATACATACGCAAAACGTACATCTCTAAAAAGGGTTTTAGCATTGACTGTCGTATTTAATTATCGCAGAGCAACTTTGTCATATTCAATATTTATATTTGAGATGTTTGATATTTAATTACGATATCATTAAATTTAATGTAATATCAGCTTATGTCAGAAAATTGATAATTTAATTTTACATGTTATTTTGTATTCTACATACAATCTATACACACACACACACACACACACACACACACACACACACACACACACACACACACACACACACACACACACACACACACACACACATCAGCATATTATGCGTTAATATTTAATTTGTAATTGCGCTAATTTGATTTGTCATGTCATTTGTTCATCTTACTCAAATAGAGATACACACTAGTAATATATATAGCGCAATAAGTTATTAACAAATTTTCATCAATCACAATAAATAAAATATAATGACATCCATCGCGAATCGCGAGGCAATTTATTTGGTAAAACATAATTCGTGTATTGAATATATAAATAATAAATATTATAATATTCAGAATCACATACATAAAAACGAATTGGGAAAAATATTTTCTTTTAAAGCGTAGAAAAAGTTTGAGCTGTTTTACCAAGTATTAAAACTATTATAACATATTTTAGAATTTGTCAAAAGACAATATAAATCTGTTGTAAAAATAAATATGTTGAAATAAAAAAAAAACATTTTTCGATTTAACTAAGCTTATACAACCGATAGACAATTTTTAAAATAAAAGTTTTTTATCACTCGTTATACAAATACGATGTATTGGTTTTCATAATTTTACGCAATCTTGCACGTTTGTATAAAATTTGATTTTATTTTACGTTTTTCATTTTCTTTATAAAATTTAAATGAATCGATAAAAATTATAGAGGATTAGAGAATCTAATCTTTATTTCGTACCCTCAATTCTTTGGAGAATTAAATTTTCTTATTCCAGTCAGGTTTTTGAAAGGAGATTTAGTTCGTGCTATTTCTGATCTCGCGAATTCAAAGTTGATCTGAAATTGAGGAAAAAATGCGAGATATAAATCACGTTTGCGATATTCGTAAAATATCGGAGTGCAACGCGATAGATATGAACGATGCGCTTTAGCCGCGACTGCTGCAGCTTACATCGCGTGACCCGGGAATGGAAATTTCGGCCACCACCAAGCTCTGCCAGGGTAATCTTATCTGCTGCAACTTCGTGACATCAGCCGGTGACTTAAGCCGAAACGTCAACTATCGACTACGACAGTCGATATCGAGCTTCGCGTCTGCCTCGATCCACGTCGAAATCTAAAGGCCGCGCATCCAAGGGGCGATGTAGCTTGCCTGATATGATCGACAAACCGATTACTTAACTTTTTCTCGAATTTTATGAGCCACAGTGGAGAGATTGTAACGATTTTTATTCGGTTTTTCTTTTTAAACTTTACCTTGCAAAAGTAATATGTTTTTCTTACAGAGTACCTAATAAACTCTCTTCTGTTTTTCTCTCTCTCTCTCTTTTTTTTTATTATTTTCCTCTATTATAAAAGTTTTTCTAATTTAGATAAAACGTCGTAAAGTAAGAAAAGCGTGAGGAATTAAAACGGTCTGCCAACAACGATAAAATTAATGTCTACAGCACACGGGGAATTTTTTTTTATCGACCTTAAACTAAGTACAATCTAAATTGACACAAATTTCGAGGAAATAAAAATTGTATGCGCGATGTTAAGTCTCTTAGTTTCTATATATTTTTACGTAGTTGCTCTGACAATACCCCCGAAAATTTAATTTTAATCACAATACGCGGTTCATTCTTTGCGCATCTACTGCAGCGACGTCTTGCACTTTCGCGATGTAACAATCTGCCGTAACGATAGCTCGGAAATAAGTGAAAAAAACCCTAATTCGAGACGCGTTAATATTCGCGAATCTGCGTTAATCCATTAGCTGTTGCCAAGTAATGCGCCTTGCATTTTCCGCGACGCAAACATCCTGTCTGGCGCCCGCGACGCCTCTGAAGGGGATTTTCGCGGCAAAATACGCGATTTATATCCTATCTCTTCGCTTCGTGAATTTTGTAAGACAAAAAAGACAGAGAAAGAGAGATGGAGAGAGAAAAAGAGAGGGGACGATAGAGAGAACGAAGCGAAAACAACCCCTTTGTGCGAGCCCGTGGGAAATATGCATGCACGCATTGATATGCATACGGTGTCAAGTAAATTTGCATCGGGTATCGCGCGAAAATAAAGACCTATCATTTGCTATGATATAACGAGTATAGTAAACGCCGCGGATACTTTGTTACGCGCCATTTGCAACTGAATCGACTCGATCTGTATCAATTGACTTTAGCAGAAATGCAAGTGATCATCATCGTCACGATACCTGATCGTGATATACCTGGCTGAATTCAGATTTCAAAAAGCGCTATGTGGAATTATTAAGAACTTTTACTATCTCTTAGATATTTTTTCCTTCACTAATAGTATTAGGGCTTTATTATCGGGTTTACCCATTTGAGAAACAATTTAAAAATTCTTGTACAAAAAAGGAGAAAACATTGCTTCTATAAGAATTTTTCGTATCATATTCGTAATTAAAATGATTACATGAGAGCATAGCATCGATTTTTAAATTTATGAAAATTGCTCTTAAAGATATTATTTTCCTTGGAATTTTAATTTAATAATGTTATTAGATTTTTCAGTTATTGATTTTTTTCGTTGATTTGCTTCACAGAGTGTCACATCAGGACTATATACGCGTGATCGGTCGTCGCGTTGTGAAGAGTGTCTCGGGCCGGTGCATCTCGAATCTAGCCTGTGGTGCTAGTAATCGCGAGTATATAATTAGTGAAATACAACGGATTAAGAGTGTCTCGCGTGTGTCGCGTGGTGACTGACAGGATTTCGCTGGAGCATGCGACAGTAAGGACTTATCGGGTCCAGCGACACGTGCATGTTTATCGCCGGACGATGGCTGGACTACGCTACGTTTACCGGCTCTTCGTCATCCTGGAATACCTGTCGGTCGTTCTGGTACTCGCCCAGAACCCCGTGGAGGAGAAGACCACCTTCGAGGCCGCTTTCCAAGGCAAGCACTACTCCTTTTTATTTGTCCCCATTCTTAAGATTTATGAACTCTTCTGCCGTAGTTATACGTATGATATATCGGTGGCCTGACTTTTGTTATTTTTGTCGGTAGTATTACTACGAAAGAAAGAGCTACGCGAATCATCTCGTGTATCCGAGATTGATAGGTAACATTGTGTACTTTTAATCTGCGAAAGTTTTAATACACGACCATCGTTATTTAACAATAAATTTTTCACGTTATCACGGAAACGATCGAATCAATTCATCGTTTATCTTGTTTATCATCATACGTATCTTGATATGTGTATCTCGTGTGATTCAAATTATTTGTTTTTTAACGCAATTTTGAGCCAACAAATTGTATTTATATCACAGGAAAAGAATTTTAGAACTGCTTGTGTTTATAAAAATAATCAGCTTTAAATAAGCTTTTGTCCGTCTTATTTTAATTGTTTGTTTTGTTAAATTTATCATTGATGTAATCTTATTGCACTTAAAATCATGCAAGTGTTGCGGTTATGTATTTGCAATTAATACTGCAATTTTATATAAGACTCAATATGTAAAGCAATAACAAGCTTTTATTCTAGAAAAAAATAATATGAATCTATTATTTCTTTTGGATATAATATAAAACGTATCCTTTTCACAATGTCCTATAGGTTTAAAATAATTTCGTCTGGGAAATACTGCACATAATGGAAAGTTATTAAACTCGTTAAAAATGAAAAAAATATATATTGTGCCCAAGGTACATATGGTCGAACAAAATATGAAATAAAAAATATATATCAAAGATAAAATAATAAAAAGAGTCCACTTTTCATACATGCCTATTGTTAGTTAACAATGAGTCTGGAAATCATGAATACTTCCCTGTTTATGTAACGGGAGTTACTTATTATATAACGTGACTCAATTTGCAATGTAAAATATCGATAGACCGTACTAACCACTACGTTAAAAACATTTCGAGATTATTTAATATCGACGAAAAATGCAATCCAGAAACTTTAATATTGCGCTCATAGTTCAAGTCTACAAAATCCTCATTTCGGATGATTAGTTTCTTAGATACTAGATAGCAAAAATAACTTTTTGCTTCGATGCAATTTTCCTCCATCTTAAGATGATCACGGTGTGCTACTATTACAAGATATACCAAGGTATACCGTACATCTCCTATACTCCGAGCTGTCTTCCACTTAAGACTTCTTTGACCAATTTGAAATCGATTACTCCTTAATAAAAGCATTGAGAGACCAATAATTTTTAGTTGTAAGATAAGCTCAATCAAGAAAAAAAGGCAGAGAGAGAGAGATAGAAAATTAAACGTTTTTAGCCAATTAAACTCTTTATTGGAGAAAATAAATAAAATCACAATAAAGGAATACAAATATTTTTAAATGAATTTTTAATAAAATTTTTAAATAAAATATTACGGAATTTTTTCACACATTTATGTATATTTTTGTTCCCTTGAAAAATTATTAATACAAAAACATTATTATTTTATATATCAATGTAATAATTGGATTATTGCAAATTTAAAGATGAGAATGTAACATCGATAAAAAGTTAAAAAATTTATATTTTATACATATAAATTTAAAAAAATTATTATAGTTGTTTTATAAAAAGCGTTTACAATAAAAGTCAACTTTACATTTCTTCTAAACATTTCAGAGTAAATCTTGAATGAAGATAAGCGAAAAAACTTTTAATTAGGAAAGAAAAGAAAGTTAACATTATTTTATAGCGAGCAACTAGTTTATAATGCACTTTTTTGTGCACTTGCGATTTATAGAAGTTTGATAACAATCCGCTATTTATAGGAATTATAGACTTAATTTTTTATTATTTTTTCTCACTTTATCGTTGCACCGTTAGCGAAACGTATCCTGTCGTTGAAAAAATTATATTGTAAAAGAAAAAAGTCGTTAATTTAGTAGTTACTTTTTGCTCTTAATCTATCAATCTCAAATGTATCACTTTAAATAATAAGATTTATTTTTGAAATACGTCTCGTAATCTCGTATCGAAAATCCATATTTAAACGCTTGAGAAGTTAACGACAAAAGTTTCTCTCGACGCGAAAAATTTGTACACGGAATAAAGAAAAGCCCTGCGCAGCGTTCTTTCATTATTTTGCAAAAAAAATTCCGTAGGTTTACGTCCATTTTATGCGAAACGCTCGTTGTTCTCGACGAAAGGGACGGGTAATTTTTGAAGAATTATTTCGTGCGCGACGCGACGGGGCTATAAGCTCCATGACGCGGCGAGGTAAAATTCGCGCAAGCAAGTGGGATGAAAAAAAGGCCGAGTCGGCGAGATATTTCGCGCGAGTCGGTGAAATATCTGTCGGCGCCCGCGCGACTGTATCTAGTTAATTGTAGTCTTCATATCGATTCTCTCTCAAGAGAGAGAGAGAGAGAGAGAGAGAGAGTACAAAGATGGGAGAGATCGGGCGCATGATAGTGCTCACAATTATCAAACTGCCGTGTGCAAACACTTTCGGCCGCTCGAGGACGACCAGCTTTTGCTTTCACAGCACCCGTGCATTTGAATATTCAAAATATTCCGAGAATGTGGTAATGCCTTTCGATGATGTGCCAATATGTATGCGCCTACTTGCGAATCGAACTGCGATAACGCTAATCGCGTTAGCATGCGATCGACGATGACGAACGCTTAATATGCTTACGCTTTCAATTAACGCGACCCATAGGTCCGCTTTGTTGTGCACGTCAAATATTGACATTCGTTTTGCAATAAACGCGAATTAAAAAAAACCAATATAACGTAAACGATCCGTTAAGCATAATAAATTGTTATTGAATTGTATTATATATTTATGAGGTAAGATAATCCGCGCTTTTCTTGTCCGCAAACGCATCGAATCTGCATATCAAACTTTTAAGCAAAGAATTGGATGAATGATTGACAGTTTAATGGATCAATCGATGGGAAAACGATCGTCGAAGATCGTTCTGCACGAAATGACATATCGCGTAATGTATTCCGCTGCGATATTTCGATGCGACGCGAAACACGTTGATCCGACAGAAACAACAGTATATTGGACTACGCGCGTTAAATTGAATTATATGTGCGACTCGGTGAAATGAATTGAATTCCTGTAAAGGGCGACATTATTCCGCGTGCGGTACCATTCGGCGGATTCGTTGCGGCCGCGCGCAAGTATTTATGCAACATTTATGATCGATTAATGCGCGGAGTTGCATGAGGGGAATCGATACACCCGCCGGAATCCCGCCAAAAGCCATTAGGAGCTTTATATTTCCGCCATTTTCTCCGGATCTCCGGACATTGGCCGATATGCCGTATTGTCGCGAGAGCTCCCTCTCCTTCATCTCCAGCTGCCAATATTCCGATCGCAATAACGCGAATAATGTCGACGTGATTTTTCATCGCGCATGAATGCGCGGAGGGGATATGTCAACGCCATTGCGCGAAACAGGATGACTTTCATTTATTTCATCCATGGCAATCGGCGACCGTATATTTCATATTAGATGAAACTGATAATTGTGTGCATGAGCGAACTTGTGCAACTGACATCCCGATGCAATTCCAATCAAATGAACGCAGCTGCAACGCGTTCTTGGATTTTAATTCCGAATTCCACATTTTCTATTCTCAATTCTTAATGTTCAGTTTTAAATAATTATCGACTTATATAAAAATTGACATTTTGTAAATTTTAGGAATTTTATAGTTTAACAATATAATTTGAAAAACAAAAAGAGGAGAGAGAGAGAGAGAGAGAGAGAGAGAAAATTATTATAACATAAATTATTATGTATTGTTCATATTATTAATATTTCTATTGCAAAGATTCTGAACTTTTTCAATATATTAGCTATATTTTATATCATATACAAAAAACTATATTTATAAAATTCGCAATAAAACAACTAGCATCACGTTTAAAAAAAGATGCACGTATTTATCATGAAAAATATATTCCCGCATTAAAAATTATTAAACTTGCTGGTTGTTTCGTCGTTATAATTATTAAACTTTCTAAATTATAAAACGCCAAAATAATATATCGCAATTTTAATAATTCACACAGTATACACACGACTGTGAGAATACGCGTACCACACGAAACATTAGAGGCTGTGTGTTTTCATCCACAATCGTTAAACACACGATTTGCGCTGCCCAAAGGGGCATTCGCGCATAATTGGCATGTGTAACCGCTACTATTCTCAGAAAGTTCACCCCGCTATTCATTCGCGCCTAAAGGGCACCAAACGTCTGCTATATTAATCGCTCGCTATCCATTAGCAAATGGGGCCCAGCGCGCGGCTATATTGGGGTCGCAGAGGGAGCATGCATGCGTAAACTCGTGCTCCATTAACATTAACGCACCCTTTCGACACTGCGTTATGCAATTCACGCGTAAACCATATATCGCGCATATATGTATCTATACATACGCTATTGTTTAACGCATCGCGGATCGTTAAAAGTCGCGCCGGAAGAGATTTGAAGAGCGCGATAACGCCGGGATCGATCAAAAGGTCGCGAGCAGACGCGCGCGCGCGAAATGAAAGATTGATGGATATCGAGGATAATAAGTAGACCAATTTGTTCATAACTTGAAGATTGGCCGATTAAGAAACACGAGCGATCCGTTGTGCAGACGAACGATTAAAGCTTTAAAGAGAATAATCGAACTTTACACGTCAGATGGAAAGTTGCGCAAGCGCAAATGGTGGTAGAGTTTATTAAGAATTAAGTAGCTTCCATATGATGACATTTCTGGAACGCGAGGGTTCGGTATGATGGAATATAAACCAATTATATCCTTCACGTTAATTATCCAGTAAGTGTATCAAGAACTGCTTTTCATGTAATATATTCCATATTGTACTAAAATGCCCCATATATATTAATATATATTATCTTGTATTTTTGTAAACCTTTTTATATCGTCAAATGTATTATTTTTCATTCTAAAGAAAGTATTTGGAAATATTTATATGCATAACTGTTGTTATTTATTATAAAGTTTAATGATTTTTATCTGTTAATTGACTGTATAATACAATGTGTGTTTGTGCATGTATGTCATGCAAATTTAATCGCTTATTAAGAATTCAGTATTATTTTCATCGCGAAGAAGATTGCATTAAAATCCTTTGTCAATTTTATGCACGATAATATCATTTCATTGATAACATCATTTATGTACATAGTAATAAATTATGAAATATAGTGCAGTGCATCGCAGATTCACCTTATCTGTTTACATTTTAGAAATTAGTTTATCCGAGTAAGAGAGAGAAAGAGAGAGAGAGAGAGAGAGAGAGAGAGAGAGAGAGAGAGGAATAAGAAAGCAAATTTTCTATTAAATATAATATGTTCATTTAAATATAATCCTCTCATGCTACATTAATCGATAAATAACTCTACATTTCCTTTATTATCAATTTAATTTTATTTAAGTAAATATGCATGTTGTATCTTTATTGTTTTTAAATGAGTTTTTAATCACGTACTAAAACACTCTTTTGATAAGTTATCAGTTTATAAAATATAAATATGTATACAGCACACGCTATATATTTTTTAAATTTATTTTCTATCAGATGTTTTCTAATTTTTTTAATTCCGTATTATTTTTTCGAACGAATATATACACACATACGCATATAGTGATTATATTAATATAAAAAAAGAAGAGGAAAATAGATAAATGATATTATTTAAATTATTCGACAGAGATTTAAATAATTCAGTTCACTGAGAGGTATGGGATATTGATTACTGACATTTTGTGATATCATATGACATTGCATCTTTTATTTTTCCTCGTTGTTAACGCATTTTGTAATTCCCAGTCACGCATGTTACTAACTCAATATGTTACACGCAGATAACATATGTTTACATGATGTCCGATAAAAAAAATGCATATATATATATATATATATATATATATAAATGAATCAATGAATGCGAATAAAATAAAAAATATGATAAAAATAATATTTGAAAAAAGTAATATTTTGAACGCGAAAGGTTTCTCTCTCCTCTCTACCCCTTTTTGATTTACAAATATCCGCGTTCCTTCGACAAGCGCCGTTCGATAGAGGCATATTTATGATATCTATCATACTTGGCATACGTTAGCGATTATATTGCCCGCACGCATGATTTAGCAGCGGCATACGGACGTTTGCACATACATCTTGCAGCATTGTGTAGGCAATGTAGCCGCGTCGCGTCGTCCCTCGAATCAAACCAGGGGTTACATTGTACTTAGAGCCATACACACACACGCACACGGCTTGTATATATGTGCGGCGCGCAGTCGAATCACAGCCTGCATACATCAACCTGAGTGCACATGTACCATACGAGCGATCCATTCGCTTGCACCTTTGTACGGAGGTGGCTTACAAAAGGCGTGAACGCACTAACAAAGGGATTCTACTTTAGAAGGCACTTGAACTCAATTTTTCACAACCAGTTTATTTTATCCCGATTTATTTATTTCTTTTTATATAAAGAATAAAATTCGATTCGATGATTTTCGCGTGCAAACGCGCAAATGGATAATGAAATAATTCCCCCTCATTAATTTTGAACAAAAACGTTATTTTTATGAAATGTTAGTTTTATACAAATATGAAAATTGCGTGAAAAAAATCAGTTATTAAAATACAATGTCGTGAAATGTGTGTATATATGTGTCCGAATGTATAGTAACTGCAATAAAATATGAAATGTTTGTTTGATTCTTCTTGTGCCATGTATTTATCCATGCGCGTATGTCATTAACTATACCGTCATTTAATTTTGCAAATGCGACAACGCGATTTCCATCCGTTTCTTTCATATTCAACATTCATATATGTTTTATTTACACATCACGTGATGCTTTAGAGATTCTGTATTTCATATATGAAAATATATTCGGATAATAAAAACTTGAGGATATTTCGAGAAAGTGTAATTATCCGGTTGTGCGATATATATCCGGATAATCAGATATCAATCTTTATAAATTCGTTACCTTTCCAATCAAACGTGTATGTCAGTCGTTCTAAAATCTAATTTGTTCCAGGAGAATATCGCATCGTAATAGTTAATGATTAAAATTAATTAAAAAATAAGAAAAAATATAAGCGCAACGATACGTGCAAATAAATATTTTAATTCAACAGTTTAATCACATTAAAAAAAAATAAAGAAAAATAAAAAAAATAAAAACAGATTATACGTAATGATATTAATCAATAAAAGTAGAATTTTGAACTTTTTAACTAACAATTATGTGTAACGCATCTAAACAATCAACGAAAATAATAAAATTTCGTCGCGTTCTACGAAATATCGCGCAACACCGATTTTATTACGTGCCCGGTGCATCGACAAGTCAAGTGCAACGCTATATATATCTATATATTTCCCAGCAGTGTATGAAAATAATGTCGGTTTTTCCCACACGTCCAGTTTTTCATAAAGAGTACACACGACCGAGCCGGATATTGGAATTTTCAATGGTCGTTCTGCGCCATAGGGGGTGGAACGACATGATGCATCGAGATGCAACGAGCCGCGTGATTCATCGCGGGATGCAGCGCGATGCAAGTTCGTCATGCATGCGTCGTTGCGCATTCAACAACGGATTCCACTTCTTCCAGTGTTATTCTTGCCCGCGTTATGTTTTATTAATCTGTTCACTATGCAGATGAAACGTCTAATTTTGCGTCAGTTTCTCTTTTTTACCATGCGTGATTCTCTATTATGAAACGTTGTGTGTATATCTATGTGAACTTTGTATTTTTACAGTGCGCGGAAAAGAAAAAGTAAAAATCATAAATAACTATAAATGATTCAAAATATATCAGTAATTTTTTTAATAAGTCACATGACAGTCATTTTTACAAAACACTATATCTTTTTATTACTACACGCAGAGAGAATTTTCTTTTAGAATTTAGCCTGAAAATCATGATAATCATGGGACAATATGGAAAGAATTTTATGAGAATTTCTCTGATTAGTATTTATCACAATAAAAATAATAATATATCTATCCCAATAAAATATAAAATATGTTTGATTAATTTTACTTTGTATTTTTACAGTGCGCGGAAAAGAAAAAGTAAAAATCATAAATAACTATAAATGATTCAAAATATATCAGTAATTTTTTTAATAAGTCACATGACAGTCATTTTTACAAAACACTATATCTTTTTATTACTACACGCAGAGAGAATTTTCTCTTAGAATTTAGCCTGAAAATCATGATAATCGTGGGACAATATGGAAAGAATTTTATGAGAATTTCTCTGATTAGTATTTATCACAATAAAAATAATAATATATCTATCCCAATAAAATATAAAATATGTTTGATTAATTTTACCATACAATTTAGTAAAATTAATCAAACATATTTTATATTTTATTGTGATAGATATTATTATTTTTATTGTGATAAATATTAATCAAATTCTCATAAAATTCTTTCCATATAATACCATATTGTCCTACGATTACCATGATTTTCAGGATAAATTCTAAGAGAAAATTCTCTCTGTGTACAAACTAAAAACGAAATTATATCTATCAATCGAAATTATATTTATCATTTTCTGTATTGAAAGCCTAATTTATTAAAAGTAGGACGCTAAGTTCACATAGGTGTATAGTTGTGTATGTACTGTATTTGATTTCAAGACATTTCTCCACGAGAAGATTCTATATAATTTATGCATTATGTAAATAAGAAATTTTGTATATATAGATATAATATATGTATAAAGCTAAAAATATATAGTACTAGTATAAAAGTATATGAGAAACATACTTGTTTGCTGTTCATTTAGAACTTGGATGGTTAACATAATATAAGCATATAAAGATCGAGTTATTCAAAAAATTCAAGACTGTTCTCGTAACTTCGAATATACAGCTATCGATATAAAATATTTACTTTGTTTCATAACGTTCTTCAAAATATATTCAAAGCTTATACATGGAGACTGTGTATTACAAAAAAATTTTTTTAAATTACTTCACCTAAGAAAATTTTTTGCTTTAAAAAACAATTGCTATTTGCAATGCCTAACAATTGTTATTAATATTATTAGACATGTTTTCATTAGTTTCACATAAATTACTTTTATAAGTAATTTCGATTTATTAATCATGTTACAAAAGGTGAAAGAGAAAAAAGTTAGTAATTGCATTTCTATATTTTTATAAAGAAGGAAGAGTGAACGCAACTCTATATTTTCATATTAAATGACAGATTGAGTGAGAAAAGCTTAATAAATCTCGGTTAAAAAATTGATATTCGGAAATAAAATTTCGTTTATTAAAGCGCTTCCATAAACAGAGCTATAACAAAAATATTTTAACTGCACATATCGTTGGCCATTTCACATATGAAGTCCACTTAGCAAGCACTTGCGTTAAACTAAAATTAAGTGCGAAATATGCGCATTATGTATGCATATGTGCAAATTGAAAAGTCCGCACACAAATTGAACTGCGCTTTATTGTTCGCTCATGATACCCGAGCCGAAAGATAAGCTAAAAATAAAAGCGCCATGAAATTTTACTACATTCAATGTAATGCACTTTTTATTGGATCTTTTATTTGCTCCCTTCCCTACATCCGTTTCATCGCGCGTTTCATGTAAATCATTTTTTATTATGTCGCTATTTTCTCCGTTTTACGTCCTCGGAAAAATATACTATTATTATTAATATTGAATACTTTAATATTACACATAAACACACATACACTAAAAAGCGCTAAATTATATTGTGCTATTTATTTTTAATTCTTTTCAAATCATAATTTGTAGCAGGTTTAAGCATTATTTGTGAATATATTTATTATAATTTCTATGTATTCCATAATATACTGAATTATTATTTTTAAGCACACAAGTTATATATAATTATTCTAATATTTTATTATTTTTATTTCTTGTGCATAACAACAATTATATTATATTAATTAAATAATTATATTTTATTTGAAAATAACATGGCGTTATAGTGTGTGTGTGTGTGTGTGTGTAAATAATATTATTATCTCCATCATATACCATGTAAGGTATAATATGTTCTGCGAGAGTTTTAACATTTTATATAAAAGAATTTAATTATATATTATCTAATCACAATTTTAAATAAAGTTAATTATGTCTGCTCTTGAGTAACATAAAAAAATGCGCGTATATATTTTTCAATCATGTTTCAAAAGCCGCATGTAACATCTCGTAGATTTATGAGTGCTTTAAATATGGACGAAATCTTAAAGTCGCGCAATTATACATAGAATAGAATATTAAATCCAACATCCTCTTTCCTCTCCTATACAGATATTATTGTAGCGAACAAGTTATATTTAAATTTGAGTCATCTTCGGTCTCTTTCTTCAAGTATATAGCGCACAATTTCATGTCTATGTTAAATATTTCAATAAAATCCACGCGTCACATGCAAGACATCGATATAATCCTTTAATGTCATCCGGCATATAATGAAAAATTAATTATCGCGCTGTCATCCCGAGCATTATACATACATATATTGCATGTCACGATTTAATTCTCTACAACATTATTTTTGCAAATGCGATGTTGTGACGTTAAATCAAAAACATAGCAAAATGGAATCACGACGGAAATCATGGAGGAAACGCTGCGGTTGGCTCGATGGCATTTAATCACCTGTGTGTGTTGCAGTACATATTTTGCCCCATCATTAAATTTCGTGTAATTCCTCTTTACGCTTCGCATTAAAACAATATGTGTTAATAAAAAAATGTTTCAACTAATTGAATATCATGCGAGCGGAAAAGTTAAAATAAAATATATTTGTGAAATTTAAATTAATTGTAAATTTAGATCATCAGATTACATTTATACATAATCGTGGAATTAATATCAAAAAAGAAATAATACGTAGAAATCACATATGTAGATTAATTTGATAATATCTATAGGTGAAAGCGTGCAATAATCTTCATTTATACGCCAGAATTTCTATACAAGATATATGATTATCAAATTTAACATAATGTAAATACGCTATTTAGAGAAATGGGAACAGAGAACACGCGAACAGTTGCGTTTGCAACAACTCGCCGCCATCCCCTATTTCAATGTTCTCCCCTTTGTCCGCCACTCCAAACTCCCCCAACACGCATAACTTTACTCACGTCCCCGTTTCTCTGCCGGGTTTCAGGAAGATGCGGGCATGGATCGCCGTGCGAGCAGCTCTGTTACGAACTTCACGACGGCATGTACGAGTGCGACTGCAGGGACGGCTACATACTTCATAAAAATGGATACAGTTGCGCCGGTGAGTGAGTGTGTGTATGTGTGTGCGCGTATGAGTAGATTCGATCCTTATTCCGCTTTGCAATTCGCATTCATGGCGGGCGACATCTTTGATTTCCCTAATAAAATTTCGCGCCGCGCTGGGGCCGAGCCGACAAAACTTTTTGACGCTACGTTCGTATTGTTTTCGAAGCACCGCTTCCGACAGCCCCGTCGCGCCGGTCCGTTGAATATCTCGTTTGATTCTGGAGAGTTATATCACAAGAACGAGTTTTGCTCCAAGAGTAACTTCGAGCGCGAGCACGCGGGTTGTTATTGTCTCTAATTCCTGGATATTTCTTTGATAATAACAATACTGAATGTATTGGAAAGTTTTACAAATATGTTTTGAGAATTTTTTCATAGTTTCATACACTGAGAGAATTTTCTCTTAGAATTTACCCTGAAAATCATGATAATCGTGGTATGGAAATCATGACAATATGGTATGGAAAGAATTTTATAAGAATTTCTCTGATTATTATTTATCACAATAAAACTGCATAGTAAAATTAATCAAACATGTTTTATATTTTATTGTAATGGATATTATTATTTTTAGTGTGATAAATATTAATCAGAGAAACTCTCATAAAATTCTTTCCATATACCATAATGTTCCACGATTACCATGATTTTCAGAGTAAATTCTAAGAGAAAATTCTCTCTGTGTAGTTATATGTATATAATAGGATATACCTATCAATTTAAAGACTCTACAATAATTATTATTTTCGACCAAACTCGATAAATTTTCGAATTATTCTCAATTTACACTTCTTTCTAATAAATATGGATTAAATTTTTATGGGAAAAAATTTCCTTCTATTTTAATTTTTGCACACCGTTTTGAGACGACGTATCCCAAGTTTAAATATGCAAATCGAATCGGTTATACGCTATTTTGAGTTGTTGGTTAATCAGAAAAGAAAAAGTTTAATTGCGCTAGAGATTTATTCCTTTAATCGATATTTTTTTATTATTTCGTATAATAATATCTGTAGAAGTAATAACGCGTAATTTGTATAATGCATAAAATTTATTTATCGTACCGTGTTGAAAAATTGCGCGGTAAAAAGCTCGCGTACTGGTTGCAGATTTATCTCAACAATCTCAAGTTCAAGCTGTTTACAGTGCCGCGCCCGTATTAAAGGTAATATCTCATTTCGCGTGGAATTGCGCGGAATATATCTCGCGTCGGGCTTATGAAATAGAAGGAAAGAAGAGAGGGAAGACATTGCGAAAGAAAAATACGCTAAAATTGTCCATAAATCACGTAGAATTTTGGGAAGCATGATTTATCGTTAGTCTAATCTTATGCAAGAGTTTTTATACTACATCACGAGAGAGAATGAAGTTTTAAATCGTACGTTATACATTACTGTACATCCGATTTGTATAATCGATACGTACGATTGAAGCAAAAGTTAAATAAATTGCACATAAATAATCGATGTTTTAACTTTGACAAACATGACAGGTACTATTTCATTTGTTTTCTTTTACTATATCAAAAATATACTTAATCTGCGTTTTTATACTATTTTCACGTTTCCATTTTTAAATAGAAAAATGCAAAAATTATATTAAAAAATGTAAAATATATAAAAATTTATTATATCCATTATTTACGCATTTTTTAATGGCGTCAGATGTTATCGCACCTAAAACGTTATCAGACTACACTATAGAGCCTTACTCGACGCAATTGCTGCAACAAAATTACGCGGGTCCGTTTACCCAATAGATGTTTTTCTCACGAATGGACGCGACAGGAAATTTGGTGGGAAGTTGGTCGACGATCGCCTCCGTTAATTGCTTTTCGATTGATTGTTCGCGGAATTCTATTATTACAGTCTGTCCTAGATCGGAATGCTTATCTCGGAACACTAGCGACTAAAGTTTTCCTCTGCTATAGTCTTGCATCAACAACTTATTTTTCTTCGAGAAAAGAAAGGAATTCGCATATATGTTATATGTAATATGTATGTATGTACGCGGTGCATCTCCGCTCTCTATCGACATCAAGTTTTATCGCGAATTAAGGAAATGATTTAAATGCAAATAATTGGTAAAAATTTGTATAAAAGAACTTCGCTATAAAAGACATTGCTTAATATGTTAATTCTCTCGATTTATATATGTTATGTTACGCGAAGCGTTATTTGCAACAAAAAATAAAAGTTTCGACTGACATACATATTCGGTAAGGAATATTATGAAATTAATAAAGATCGAAATAGAAAAATTTGTGGCCATTTTCAGTTACAGCTGTTCAATAGAATATCGGCAACTGAAAATATTTTATTCTAATATACGTGATTAGCGTAAATTTGTAATCAGCCATTTTATTATCAATATTGCACATGCGATTATTGGGAATTTGATTTCAATAATGTTATTTTCAATTTCACTACGTGTACATTTAACAGATATACGCTGCCATCTCAGTCCCTTATTCTGACTCTCTCCTCTGAATTTAATTCCGCGGAAGACTGGCAAAATTTCAACATTTTCGATTTCTACCTCGTTCAAGTTCTCGCGCGCTGAATATGATGGTACCATCAATGCGAACACTTCCCTTCTCGACTGCCGCATTCGCCACGAATCCAAATCAATCTGTCTTGCGCTAATTGTGCTATTTCCAATACGGCAATGTCTGCGCGAATCTGATTCTTATATTGATTTTACCGTCGGCTCTGATTTTCAATTCAGCGAGCTGTGCTCGTGGTAAATCGGATAAGTCCATTTCTTCTTGTTGTCGTTCCCTCTTCTGAATTTCGCTAATTCTGCGAGAACGGTAGAATTTCAACGTCCTTGCCATTTCCACGAGGCTCGAGACACTTTTAATCACATCGACTTCTCATTGTCAACCCTAATCTGCCAACTTTTTTCCCCTGTATGAATTTATCCAGTTTTTTCTCGTCGAACGCGAGGATATATATTATCAATTTTTTTTCCCCTATATTGCTAATTCCACACGTATTCGGAAAGTCTCCGTTAATTCTGCTCTAGATTTTTTTCCAATAAGATCTGCAAGCTTAATTGTCTCAGTGGATTCGCTGATTCTAATTTTTAAAGGCAAGTTTTGCCGAAGGTAAAACGGCCAGGAATGTCTTGATTCACTTTGGCGCATTTTCGGCGAACACGAATTTCGGTGATTCTGCTACTAACTTCAGCCAAGTCGACATCCTGACGGTTTGCTTCGTCGACGATTTCACGAGGATATCTATCTACTTGAAATTAATTGGACATTTTATTTTGTAAGCTGCTATTTAGTTCTTCTACTTAATATTTATTTTGGTCTTCACTTTGATCTTTGCTTTATCCTTATCAAGCTTTTCCAATTAAATTCGAAGGAAAGAGTCATTTCATTGTGCTATTTATAGCATTATCGAGAAATCGAAACGTTAAAGACTAATATGATTTATAAGATTATTGAGATGCAATATTGATAATTTTATTGGGAAATCAGAACCTCTTCTGATATTCTTCTTGATAAAAAATGATAAGAATTATTAAATTCCGGATCATTAACGAGACAATCGATTTCGGATTTGTGTATATTATTATAAATATCGTTTATATAATAACAAATCGTTAGCGACACAAAAGCGCCTCGCAAGCTTATCTTTCTGGGCTATTTCATAAATCATGGTGATTTGCCAAGAGCGAGAGATAGTAAAGAAAGTGAGATGACTTATCATCCAAGAATATCGAAGTTCTCTTACAACGATTTATCTATAGTAATTCACGAATTTTTAGTCATCTTATAATAAAATTAAAATTTGTATATTTTTTATTTAATTTTTTGAAAGTAATTTTAATGAATTAAGGAGATTTTTGTAATTAAAATAACATTAAATACAACGTTATTAAGATAATTTTGAAGTAAGATTTAATTTTCAATTACATACAATATATTATTTTCATCATGTCCGAAAATTGAATAATGTCGTGAATGATGTCACTTTAATCATAAAAAGTTTATTTATTCATTAAATTTATTTTCAAAAAAGATATATTAATTATACTTTTTGTTATAATTCATTCATGAATTATTATATCGAGATATATTGTGCAGATAAGTCAAGTCAGTCACACGCGTGTTTAGTAATATATTTTTATCTAATACATATATATCAATATATCAATATATATTAATAATTAATATATCAATATAAAAACTGATATAATAATTTGATATATTAATATAATTTTAATACAAAACTAATAATAGAGAATATTTTTATTGTTAAATGTAAAAGTAAGAATATCAATTTATATCATAAATTATTTATGTTATTATTTTACGTTATTTTATTAATAAAATCGTTAGAGTAAGTAAAATATATTATTCAGTTAAATAAAACATTTTTGTGGAAACTCGCATACTTACTCAAATATCTAATTAAAAAAGATAAAATAATTTTATTTAATTGAGGAGATATTAAATTTATTTGTAATTAAAGAGATGCAATGATTTTTAACTATATGGGTAATATGCAAAGCTTAAACAGACCTAAAATCGAATATTCATTAAGCTCCACTACAAGTAATGAAATTAGGATCGATGAGTAATTACTAATTGCTCAACAGATTACTTGCTGAAAGCGTTAGAAGGTGAATGCCTGTTAACTGATTGATAGCCAGCTTATATGTATGATGAAACGAGAATTCATCTATGAATGAGATATCACTGCGCAAAGTGATACAGAAACTATAATTAGTTCCTCCATTCATCTAGAATACATATCTTAATCATGTAAAAATCGTTCGTTATTTACATATGATTTCCCTCAAATTTGTAATAAAATGTTTTAAAAAAAATCTTTTAAAACCTATATTCTATATAGGTTATCTTATACATATATATTATATAATATATATATGTATATATATATATATATATATATATATATATAAGAATTATTTTACATTTATTAATTTTGTGTTTCAACAGTAAACTACATCGATATCGATACCTACGATAATAATTACTAACAATAAGTTTTATTGTTAGTCAAGTACGAAGGAGTGATTGATCGATATTATGTGCTGTATATTTACTAGATATTCGATTTTCCTCTGCGATTGATTAACTTCATAAATGATCAATATATAATTAATTTAGTGCAAATGATAGCTGTGTACTAAATATATAAAAACATGCAGAAATATTTTATGATAATTATATATATTATTTTAATTATTAAATTGTTTTAATTAAATTATTTATAATTAGATATTATTATACTATAATATATTAAATTCTTTTCCAGAAAATAATTGTGTTAAAATTTTCCGTTTTTTTTTCAAAAATAACATAGAATCTTTAACATCATAAACAGTTAATAATATACATATTATTTTTATCAGAAAAGATGCATTTTATAATATGATTAGATCAGAGTAATTACGAAATTAAATAACTATAATAATTTCAAGCTTGTATAGTTAGAACGCAATTTTATTGGGTAACTCTTAAAAGTGATAATAATGTACCTCTATAGTAAAAGTCTCCATTTTGATTTAGTGAAATGTCTTTTTATGAGACAGAAGGAGAAGATATTGTACGGCGGAGAAAATAAATAATAGGTTTTCTAGTAAAAAAATGAAAGGAAGTAAAATGTATCATCTCTCATAAAATTGACTTTCAGAAAGTTCTCTTAATCAGAGCGCGTGAATCGAAAAAGTTTGAGTATTAATAAAGTTTCTTTAGAAGCTTAGGCCATGAAAATCCACATATGACAGATCGCTAGAATTGCTGGCATTAATACTATTTTCCAGAGATTTTTCAAGAACCATGAGGAATATTTACAACATGAATGTAGCAAATATTCCTCGCTACTGCCACTATTTTTCATTAAAACCGTTATAGTTTAAAAATGCAACGATAGTCATGGCAATGGCAAAATATATATATATTTTTATATATATACTGAGAGAATTTTTTCTTAGAATTTACCCTGAAAATCATGGTAATCGTGGGATAATATGGTATGGAAAAAATTTTATGAGAATTTTTCTGATTAATATTTATCACAATAAAAATAATAATATCTATCACAATAAAATATAAAATATGTTTGATTAATATTTTACTATGTAGTTTATTATAGTAAAATTAATCAAACATATTTTATATTTTATTGTAATAGATATTATTATTTTTATTGTGATAAATATTAATCAGAGAAATTCTCATACAATTCTTTCTATATCATATTGTCCCACGATTATCATGATTTTCAGGGTAAATTCTAAGAAAAAATTCTCTCTGTGTACTTATAGTATATATAATATATATAACGAAGTCTAATAGTTCGTCTAATAGTTCGAATTAATGTTCAGAAAATGTATACTTGATTCGATTTTAAATTAAGTTTAAATCTTAATAGATTTTATCACAGGGCGATTTAAAAAAATAAGATGAGTTAAAATATGTTAAATCCTAACTGTGTCACTTATTTTTTAAACAAAATTAGAGTTTCAGAAATTGGATCAAATCGTAATGAAATTAAAACTGTGTATTTTAAAGCATTTTCATTAGCATCCAATCTTTAATAAACTAAATTTTCAATATAGAAAATGATAGTATTTCATCTGTAGTTTTTTGTAGTACAATAAATTCGTTCGTAGTCAAAGCCGTAAAAAATAAAATTTTGAAACAATAACTGCCTTTTGCATGACTTCAAAATAAAAAAAAAAAAATCATTGATTATATTTTGATTCAAGAATCGTTTGTAATTATTTGTAGTGATTTTTTTGCCAATTTTAAAAATATCTCAAATTCACAATTGTACCATGTTTTTTAGAATTATTTCTAGTTATGTGATAATTTTTTTTCATTTTTGTCTGTTTTGCTGTTGAATCCTTTACGATAAATCTTTCATAATAAATAATATATTAACAATTTATAAATTAACAACTTAAATTAAATAACATATTAATAACTTAAAACGTTATAACTTTTAAATAATTTAATTATAAATAAAAGAAAAATCATTAAAAATAACTTTAAACGGATTTTAAGAAAATTAAATTCGAGATATCTTTGAAATTAGATAAATAATTGCAAATATATTGCAGTTTTTAATCTACGTAACTATAATCGAAAAATGATTATAAACGAATAAATAATATTCTGAATTAAGATCAGTGTTTTTCTTTATTTTAAAGTCGAGCAATTATTCTTTCAAACTGTTATATTTTTATAGCTTTGACTATATATATGCGCACACAAAATTATTGTTACTACAAACAAAATATTATTTTCTATCTATAACTTAATTTATTAAAAGTAGGATGCCAAGTTATCATAAATTTATTTAGCAACACACACATTAAAAATGCATCTCGCATTTTATCAAACTCTTCGTGTAGTCTTTAATTCAATTTCATTTAATTTAATGTAAATTGGAATTGTGTGTGGATTAATTTATCGAATCATTGATATTAACATCATTATTAGTGCCTTAGTTTACCATAATCTTATTTTGCGAGTACAACAAAGGATTAGCAAATTTTGTTTCGTATGTAATATTTGCTTTCTGTATGGCCTGTATTGATTCATCTATTTGTCTATGAAGTATGATGAACTGCATGCGATAGAATTAATATACTCATTGTTGCCAATTCAAACATGCGCACTAATATTAGCTTTTCATCGTACACTCTATGTATGCAATTCATTAGCGACATTATTGTGTAACAAATGTGGTATTAGTTAAGCAAGCGCTTAATATTTGCAAATGCTTAGATTATAATAATCAAATTTTATTACAATACTCGAATTGTAGCATTTTCTCAAAAAATATCAACACGTATTAAATATTTTATAATATTTATTATTAAATAATATTTATTGTAAAAATGCACAGAATTTATATTTATTTAGATTGATTGATTTATTTACGTATCTGTATATTTCATAAAATATACAGATTAAAAAACATACAATTATTACCGTAAATCAACTAACATGTAATCAATCTTATTATTGATTCACAATCAGTCAATATTCATTAATACTGGAGTCGCTGATATTTCAAGATATTTATTTAACAAGAAGTAAGAGTTAATAAAGATCATACAAAGAGAGAGAGAGAGAGAGAGAGAGAGAGAGAGAGAGAGAGAACTAAATTAAAATAAAATAAATTACATTAGTTTAAATCATAATTTAAGAAAAATTATTATTTATTGCAATGTTAGTTAAATCAGACATTAGGATCGCGATTTTACGCGGTGCAAAAATTTCAGATAAAATGTTGGTCTTTCCGAATTAAGATTCAAACGACTCTTAAGTGCAAAAAATGAAGCTCGAAGTTGTATTTCGAGCATTACGAATTTCTCGACAATGCGGAAGAAGATGAAAGCAAAATTGCACGTAGATGCGCTTAGAGTGCAACGCTGGTATTCGTCGTATTTTTCAAAAGTCTTGAGAGTTCGAAGCGCACACCGGGGTGCTCGTTGTTGAAGTATTGCTGAAATTCCTACGATTCCGATCGGAACGCGATTGCAGAGTCGATTTAGAAAGGATGCTCATAGAGAAGCGCGTTCCAAGGCCGGTCTTTTAATAGCGTTATTAAAGGAATAGCGATTGAGGAACGATCGAAGGAGGAACCGTTCGCGTTGACGAACGAACGAATTGTCAGTCATCAATATTAATTACGACGACTATTACACTATGTTCGGGGTATTGTACACTGAGAGAATTTTCTCTTAGAATTTACCTTGAAAATCGTGGTAATCGTGGAACAATATTGTATGGAAAGAGAATTTTATGACAATTTCTCTGAATATTTATCACAATAAAAATAATAATATCTCTCTCTCCTCTATCACAATAAAATATATAAAACATGTTTGAATAATTTTACTAAACTGCAGTAAAATTAATCAAACATGTTTTATATTTTATTGTGATAGATATTATTATTTTTATTGTGATAAATATTCAGAGAAATTCTCATAAAATGTTTTCCATACAATATTGTCCCACGACTACCATGATTTTCAGGCTAAATTCTAACAATAAGAGAAAATTCTCTCTGTGTACAGAGAATTTCGTGATGAGAGGAAAGTTTGATGGCGTAAATTCGAGATGTTTATAAAAAAAACCTATAGAAAATATTTTTGTTTAACTTACACAACTTGAAGAAATTATATGTATTACACATTTGTAATTTCTTACTAAAGACGTCTTAAAAAATTTTTAAGTAATTTAATAAAATGTATTTATTTAACAATATTATATTTAATTGAAACCGAACGCCGCAAATTGTATAAATTAGATTTAATTTTTCCACGATATTTAAATTGGACAATTGTAATAAATGATGGATATAAATGCTCGTTATTCCTGCTAATCATATAAATAACGTAACGTAAAAATTGTGGAAAAATAAACCACACTTTTTTTTAGGTACACAGTTAGAAAATTTGTGTTTTCTTGTTAAAAACGGTCCCCGTTAAAATTTTTGTGTTAAATTAACATATTGCTGTTGTGTTAATTGAACTCAAATGTTAAATTATTAAAATAACTGAAGAAAAGTGTAAAAATAACACAATGTGTATTTACTTTTAATTTTACACAATAAATATGTTCGATATTATTAGTGACAAGATTAATCTGTTAAAATTTACAGAAAAAAAATGTTAATTTTACTTTATAATATAAGTGGGAATGATAAAATGTAAAATTAACAATGTTTTTAGTTAATTTTTACATGAAAACTATGTTAATTTAACACAAAATTTATTTTAAGTTTACTTGAAGTTTGCATTTATTTTATGTTAAAATATTAACACAGTATTCGTGTCATCATTTAACATATCCGTATTATGTTAAATTAACACAAAAATTTCTGTGGACCGTTTGGGACATGTGATATTTGTTAAATTTAACACAAATTTTTCAACTGCGTATATGTAATAAACATTTGTCAATATATCCATAAAGCAACGGCGGGGTTTATTATTATATAATCGTATCAAGTCGGCGCATATGAATTAAATACGAAATTTAATTAATTACAATAATTAGACTCACCAGTCGTTGTCTCGCTGTTTCCTCCTCCTCGTCGTCGTCCGATCCGTTCATCTTTTTCTCCGAAGCTCTGATCGGGTTCGATGATCCATCACACACGTCACTAAAGTTCAGTCGATGAAATAGTCATTCGGTAATTGTCACCTGTTATATCACTCGCGAAAACCGCCTTACATATTTTTATTTTCTTTATCGACGTTTGATTTACGCGACGTTTATGTCGAATATCGATTATCGGTAATTATTCGCAACATACACACGTACACCCTCACATACTAGACTCCGACATCGCGTAACCTCGATGCTTGTATTCGTGATTGCCGACGAAAAATACATCGGCCATCCATTTAGCACTGTATTTACTGTCTCCCTCGGCATTTATGTCAGGACACGATGCAAAATTGCCATGTACACTCGCCGGAGATCGTTTCTCGACACTCCCCAAATTCGCGTATTGTCGTTCAAGATCACGAAGGTAGAAAGAGACCCTCGACGAAGCTCTTTCGTTAACCCGATAATACCCCTTCATCTTCGATATTAAACAACGATCGCCATCATCGCGCAGATGCCGTCGATGTATATAATCACGATGATCTCGCGATCGACATCTCTCTCGACACTCCGAAATCCACCCACGAAATGGCGGCCGTTCCGACGACTGGCCGAGGGACAGGGAAGCGATCGCGACGATGGGCTGTTTCGACGTAGTTTCGACACGCGTCACTCGTCCTCGAGATCCTCGCAACTCGGAGCAGCGTCTCCGTCGATCGCCATTCGATCGCTATCACTCGCAAGGATTTAATCACGACCGATCGCCCGATCCTTCGCGTTGCACCCGGCACTCTCGACACTTGCTCCTTCACTCCCTCCTCTCTTCCCCCTCCCTTCCCGACTAACGGGATCGCGACGCGCTACGTCACTGTACGGGGTTCACCCGTCAATCGCCAGAGCTTTTTCAATCTCGACGAAGCGCGCATACGTGTGTCGCGCGTGTGTTATCACAAATAAATCTATTAAATTCACGCTTAAATCGATGTAAGTGTCCATTATTCTATTTTAACGATAAATTTTAACTCGCTTCCGTCTCTCGCGAGTGTATATTTTTCGCCGGCGATTAATATTGCGCGATTAAAAGGCGAGAAAAAGCGGGGAAAAACGGTGCGGAGAGAAGGGGTTCACACGTTGCTCGCTAGGGATGCTAGTCGCTCACAAGCCCGCCAATTGCTCGTCCAGTTTCCTGCCGGCATTCATAACCATGACACGACGAGCGGCGATATCGCGGCTTTAACATCGGAATCCTGCATCGACGGCAAGGTAATTACTAATTAATATCGTATATTTCGATCTGACTCTGCGCGAGCGCGATTAATAGTTTTCTACAGATGAACGTGTAATGTAATAATAATGTTTCTATCATTGTCATACGTGAACGGCGCGTTTAATGTCGCTCTCTTCCCGACGACCGAAGTTCCATAGCAGGCTTCTCGGTACGTCTAACCTTGCAAGGAAACATTTATCTTTATTAGGTATCTTCGCCGAGTCGATTTCGAGAACCGGTGGGGAGATACATAACATTTCTATGTTCTATCATTCATTCGGTCAGTCTTCGAGGGCGAGCGAGCATGGTGCTAATATCGGGCGTAACGTTTCTCTTGTATCAATATTTAGGTAGAAATTATAGTAATTACTCTCATCGGTCGAGGAAGTAATAATAGTATCGCATTGTGTGTGCGAATATTAAATAATGTATACAGAGAGAACTTTCTCTTAGAATTTAGCCTGAAAATCATGAAAGAATTTTATGAGAATTTCTCTGATTAATATTTATCACAATAAAAATAATAATATCTATCACTATAAAATATAAAATATGTTTGATTAATTTTACCATACAGTTTGGTAAAGTTAATCAAACATGTTTTATATTTTATTATGATAGATATTATTATTTTTATTGTGATAAATATATTAATCAGAGAAATTCGCATAAAATTATTTCCATACCATATTGTCCCACGATTATCATGATTTTCAAGGTAAATTCTAACAATAAGAGAAAATTCTCTCTATGTACATTACTTATAAAAGTAATTTTTTTATGTGAAACTAATGAAAACATACCTAATAATATTAATAACAATTGTTAGGCATTGCAAATAGCAATTGTTTTTTATAGCAGCAAATTTTCTTAGGTGAAGTAATTAAAAAAAATTTTTTTTGTAATAGTCTCCATGCATAAGCTTTCAATATATTTTGAAGAACGTTATGAAATAGAGTAAATATTTTATGTCGATAGCTTTATATTTGAAGTTACGAGAACAGTCTTGAATTTTTTGAATAACTCGATCTTTATATGCTTATATTATGTTAACCATCCAAGTTCTAAATGAACAGCAAACAAGTATGTTTCTCATATACTTTTATACTAGTACTATATATTTTTAGCTTTATACATATATTATATCTATATATACAAAATTTCTTATTTACATAATGCATAAATTATATAGAATCTTCTCGTGGAAATGTCTTGAAATCAAATACAGTACATACACAACTATACACCTATGTGAACTTAACGTCCTACTTTTAATAAATTAGGCTTTCAATACAGAAAATGATAAATATAATTTCGTTTTTAGTTTGTACACAGAGAATTTTCTCTTAGAATTTATCCTGAAAATCATGGTAATCGTAGGATAATATGGTATTATATGGAAAGAATTTTATGAGAATTCGATTAATATTTATCACAATAAAAATAATATCTATCACAATAAAATATAAAATATGTTTGATTAATTTTACCATACAGTTTAGTAAAATTAATCAAACATGTTTTATATTTTATTGTGATAGATATTATTTTTATTGTGATAAATATTAATCAGAGAAATTCTTATAAAATTCTTTCCATACCATATTGTCCCACGATTACCACGATTTTCAGGGTAAATTCTAAGAAAAAATTCTCTCCGTGTATCAAAAGCGAAATAGAGGCGGTTTTTGCCACGATAATTCGGAAACAATGCGTTTTCCGCGTTCTTTTCGCCAAAAATAAATGTACGAACGTATGTAAAAATATATTAAAGTAAAGACGTACTTCGGAAGAGTGTAATATTAAATCGTACATCGTGTAAATTTATCGCGCGCGCGATCTTAATGGAGTGCTTTTTCGCGACTTATCCGTGAGTGAATCTTCGTGGAATTTTGAAGCAAATAAGAATTGACATATTGATAGCAAAAATACATACGTGTATGCGGCAGATGTGTGACAGTTGGTGAGTGAATTATATTACATTTTTTTTCTAACACATTATCGCAAAGATGACGAAACGTGAGATTTGAAGGACTTGAAATTTTTTCTCTCGGATTTTCAGTTTTGGGTTTAATACATTTATTATTTTTATTTTTATTTCAATATGTTCTCGATATGCTCGAGACGTTTTATAAAAGCTATTTTATAATTCGGCCAATAAATCAATGTTTTGTTAATAATGAATACAAAGCTCTATTTCTGTGCGATCTATCTTAAATAATTTTCATCGCAAATAAATACAAACAGTGTCGTACTCAATATAACTCGAAAATATATTATATGATGTGAGAAAATCTCGTTTGTCATATTGATTATTAAAGTAGATTCTTAATAGATACTATTTTATTACGCAGTTTATTGTAATCTACGTGTATGTACCTATATAAGACATGCACATGTACATTATAATATTTTGATATTTTAATATTTTCAATTTTACGATTTTAAATATAACTTTTGATTTATTTATTTTGTAAGCAATTATTTCCCGTTACGCAATTTATTTATAATTATTTATAATTTAAATAATATATAAATAATTTATATAAAAAAAAATATATATGTTAATTATTGTGCAATATTTTTGGCACTATAGTTTATATTTATGATTTATTTATGTGTAACATAGAAGTTTTACGTCACAATTTTTATATTACAGATTTTTTATTTCTATCTATAATAACTAGCAATCATTTTAAATGAATTTTACATAGTTTGAATAAAATTTCATCACAAGTTTATTAAGTATTAACATTTTTACGTTGATTTTTACGTCATTGTGTGTGTGCATTTGCGTTGCGTCTATAATTTAGGACACGTCGCGTTTTATTAATTTATAAATTTGAGATTAACTTCAATTAAATCCCATCAGGCGTCATTTTAATAAAAATTGCCGGCGTCAAAGGCCTTTGAATTCGAGTAAGTTCAAGGAGGGATCTACCTGGGAATGAAAAGCTTCGTGTACGACAGGCCCATTAAATTTTAAATGGCTGGGGATTAAATACGGGAACGCGTCCGCCACTTGATTCACCAGCAAATATCGCGAACAGGAAGGTTGAACAGAAACATTCGAGTGTCTCCTCGAAAGTCGGTGGAGTTTTTGGACAGTAAAGCAGCTGTTATCGAGTGTAATTGCTACAATCGCGTTTGCAAATGCCATTGACGTATTTGCATAAACAATGATCTTTGTCGGAAGTAAATCAATCATTGAAAATTTATCAATAATTATATCAAAGTTACCAGCATTATAAACATTTAAATATTATTATTTTATTATTATTTTCAATTTTAAATTAGCATTTAAATTTTTTTAGAAATTTAGAAAATTTAATGTATTTTCTCGAAATCATATTACAGTTTGAAATGATGCAAAAGAAGACTTACAGACTTTTCTCCGAATTTTTGTATCCGTATCATATTCGTAATAGCGATTGTTCTATAGAAATGTTGAAAGAGTCTGCTTTTCTCTTCGCGTATGTAAGCGCTGGAGAGTCGCAACTCTTTGACCATTTCGCGAACTGGAGAAGGCCGCGGCGAACTAGCCGGGGTTTTATTCATGAAGAGTATTACGTTACATATTCCGGAAGTCAGTGACCGACCCTTTCCAGTTCCTTCGTCGCCTTCGTTTCCTCTTGCTCCGAAAGCTCGAAACGCGCGACGCAGCTGGAATCCATCGCGCGCGTAGTCGACTAAATCGCGAATAAATCTTCGAAAGCCAAACCCGGAAATGGGAGAGTCGGAAATTCGCATCCCATGGTGTATATCCGGTGTGTATCCATTGATCCTCGCGCGCGTCATGTATTTCTCGTTTTGACGTTGATGTTTACCATCGCCGGCCGCGTTTCGCTCCGGCCGGAGCGTTATTATTCCGCAAGCCCGGTAATAACCAAATTAACGCTATACACGCGAATTTCCGATGCGAGGCACGTAATTGTGCGCCGGCTTACACCGACGACGAGGCGACCAGTATAAGCGGCCCGAAGTTTGGTATCGCGAGCTTGCCTCGAGCGATCCAAAGCCAGGCTTTGGTCCTCATCGTCTCTCTCCCTTTCTGCCCCTTTTCCCTTTCCTTCTCTCACCACTCTCGTCTACATCAACACGAACGGGGTAAGCGAGTTTAGGTCAGCCGTTCAAGGAACTCGAGGAGCACTATCCACTATCCTGCCAGCTTTATGTATATGCCGTACATGGACACGTGGAAACTCGTGCGCGACCAACGGATAAGTTCCTAACGACCCTTCACCTCGGTACCGCCATCGTCGTAGCTTGGGCCGATTGCATGTGCGGTGAACCGGTCGTATCGCACGTGCAACAGCTCGTGGATTTTCGGAGCTATCGTATTCGTGTTTGATATAAGGATTGAAATTGCTAGTGAAGAAGAATGGTATATATCGCGAAATCTCATTTTCTTTTCGATCTTATCTGAAATTCTTCTCCGATATCGGTAAACGTATGTGTATGTACAATATGATATATATTTGTTCCTGTACCGCACATTATTGGAGCAAGTTTCGTAATAATGTGTTTTCTTTTCTATAATTTCGATGAAATCAATTTCCGATATTACATGGATTTCATATGTATTTTATTGTAGCGTTTCATTTATTCGTGAGTAAAAATGCAAGAATCATTATCGCGTGTAATTGTATTTTGAAGATTTATGTCGGTATCAATCGGTGGCTGTGATAATTTATTTGTACAATTATTGCGTCAAGTTTTTGATTATAAATGCAAAATGGCAGGTATCGAGCTTTATTAACGTATCATTTTCTTTTTTATAATCAGTCAAGTAATTTGCTGTCAGATGAGGCGAGAAAACTGCGCATTCATGATGTGCTATACTTAATGAACAATTGATTGCATCCGGTTTTGACAGCTAGATGAAGTGATTTCGACATTGGAGTCGAGATGAAGTAAAAGTTTATAGTACTCGCTTTTATTACGTTAATGATAATTTCATTTACGAAAGTTTCCCTTCTCAGTTGATAGCATATTCTTCTTAAAATTTTCAAGTTTCTGCTGCATTATATTTTATAATGAACGTCTTTCTTCTATTTAAAATGTGAAGTTTTGAGATTTTAAACACTTTAATAATAAATTAAATTTATTTCTAATAAGGTTTGATAAATTTACGATTTTTTATAAAGTTACTATTTATCGAGATAAGGATGTGTGTGTTATTTTCGTATCAGTATTTTAAAAATTATAATATTAATGAGAATATGTTATTTTATGTAATTATAAATTAACAGCTCAATATATGCTTAATATAACATAAAATATCAAAAAAATATGATCTCTACAATAATATGATTGTAAAAGCAGAAAGAGGTAATTGCAATGGAAAAAAATCAACTATGAAAAGTATGTTGAAATTCGATAATTTATCAATGAACAAGTTTGCAATATGAGCAGACGACTGCATTATTTCACAGTGCTTTATTCAGCACGTCAAAGCTTGTTCTCGACAATTTTTTTTATTTCTTCTCTAACGAAACGACGGCTATTTTCGGTTGCAGAACTCAACTCGACATCGCCATCGACGAGCGAGCTTGGCGAATTCGACGAGGCCGAGAGCGATGAGGCGAACGCGGATATTGCGGATGATGAGGATGCGGTCGAGGACATCCTTTATATGCGCGGTGCCACCTTTACGATACATCTGGATGCCGAGAACTCCACCGCGAACGCGACGAAGATAAATGAGGTGAACGGCGCGAATCGGATCGAGCTGCGCGCCACGTCTCAGGTAACATTACCCGCCATATTTCCCGGGTTAGCTTGTCGTGCATTGCTGCATAAGTGTTTGTACGTTGTTGCGCCATCATTTGTTATGTAGAATTCCGGAGCAGCATCCGGTGAAAAATCCAGGATTTTTGATCTACAAATAAAAAATACGAGAAGGCGATATGTCGGAAAGCATCTATTCCATTTCCTTGAATGCAGCAATAATTCTTTTTAATCTTTGAACGCATACTAGAATATATTTTTTGTGCGAAATATAATATACTATTTCAATTGTTTACTTTGTTGAAGTTTAGAGCATTCTTAAAGAAAAAAATACATTTAAGCACGTATGAGTATTTTGAGCTAAAAGTATCTTAACTCTTGCGAAATTATTTTTTCTCTATTGCAAATATTTGTAAAGAATGTCATAATACTGTTTTTAGCACAATAGGCAAGGACACAATTGTAAAAAAATTTTAACCGTATATGCGCATGTACGCGTATTTTAAAATATATGAAACTTTAAAAATTCCATTTTTAATCCGAAATATAATATAAATACAACTAGCGCGCGCTTATACGTATGCTTAAAAAGTCTCTTAATGGTTCTTCTTTATTTTTATACAAAAACATTTGTTAAAGAATTTTATTTTGCGTTTATTAAACATTTAAAATTTACTTATTGTTAGTTGAGCATGTTTATGTATATGTTTTTCTAATATTCCTTTTCTATTTAATTTTATATAAAAAAAATTTAAATATAAAAAAATAACATTATAGCGAATAATATATTTCTATACGAAATACAAAATAAAAAATAATAGACAAAATGTAAATGTGCATATTCAATTGAATATAGTTTTTTTTTTTTTTTTATGAATGCAAAATAAAGTTCCGTAACAATTATTTTTGCATGAAATGCAAGAGAGACAATCACGAATTTTTCAACATATGTTTTAAGCGCACTTGCTAAAAACGACCAAAATATCAGCACATATGCTTTAAGTTGACTATATCTGATAAACACGAGTTCAAATCCAATTTCGACATTTATTGATTCAAAACAAATGCTCCATATCGTGCATTTTGGGTTAGTTCAACATCACAAGAATTTACACTAACTCCATAGACTTAATTGATTGATATGTCGACATGCCGTCATATTTGTACTAAATTGCAAGAATCGATCGAGCGTCGTCTTTGGGTTAAGCAGTCCAGAATAGAACATTCCGTAAAGGGACGTAAATGGCTATGTTCGTCTATGTGCGAGGTATAGAAATAGCGATTATGTGAAATCGAGCGCATGCCGGAATGTTCTCAATCGAGGAACCTTCCCTTGAACTGGAATTAATATTCACGATATAAACCTTATAAAGTTTTGTTTAATGCGACAAAGGATTTGATCTGACTGATCGAATTGTCGATGAACAGGGATTTATGACTTGGAAACTTTGCACTTCCCGTTGCTCGTCCGCACAATGATATATTTTTAAAATATTATAAATAGCATCCTTCGCAATAGTGTTAATTAAAATTGAAATTAAAAGCAAAATTAAATTAAAGATAGAATAACAATGGAGATGAATATATTAATTTAAGTTTATATCACATGATTATTAAATAATGATTAAATTATTGCATATGAATATATATTAACGGTGTGATTGGTTACAGAAAGCATCATTAAAATTTAATAAAATTAAATTAGTATGTAAATTCAGACGATATCGAATTAATGCGTTAATCGACAAAACGTGAATTCGGGCTTTTCGGTGATTTTCTTCTGCAAACACGTGAATAAAATTAATTAATATTTTGCGACATTCGATGTTGAGTATAAGGCTTGCAGATTCTAAAGTTTTTATTAAAAAGCCTCCTGAAAATTAAAAAAAAAACACGAGTCGTGCAACAGGTATTTTATATTCGCTGTAGCTTTCTTAACATGCAGCAGGCTATTCCATTATTTCTGAAAATTTCTTGCCCCCGAATCGACAACAGCGAACAGAAGGATCAATAAATAATGAGGTGGATGTTGGAAAGCGGGTCGACTCATAAATAATATTCATCTCTTTTTGACTGTTTACCATACACGTACTTTCCTCACATTGTTGTGCTCGAAACTGAACAAAAAATAGATGCAAAAATGTTTCTAATATACTCTTTATTCAGACGTATCAATTTTATTTGCAACTATTTTTATTTAAAGTAAAAATTGACATGATATTTTACGAATGTATTAATTGATATACGATTAATTATAAATCTGATGTATTGATCATTATGTGGTACTTGAATATTTTTCAGTGATACTAAATAAAAAATATTATATATTTAACGCGCTTTCATTATATCTGTTTTAAATATACAATTTAGATTAAATATACAATCATATTAAATATACAATTTAGAAATTATTAGATGAAGAATATTTCAGCGTTTATTTTTAAGAAAAAAGAAAGAGAAACTTATATATATTTTTTTTAAACATAAATTTATTTATAAAAAATGTATTAAATTTAATAAAATCTCATAAATTTATTTAATTATTATTAAACAAATTTTTGATTAGTCATAAAAGCACTGTAAATGGTCACATAGAAACTAATCTCTTTTCGTCAGCTTACTGCTTCTTTTTATATAATATAACATTGAATTTCAATATATAAAGGTCAATTTCAATACGTAACAATTCACCATATGAGACATGCGATAACATTTCTTTCCCCTGTGATTACTTAGGGTCCAAATCTGGAGCAAAAACTGCCATCGACGATGGAGAGCATCGTGAGTACCGAGCCAGCGTGTTCCTTGGACTGCGGGCCAGCTGGAAATTGTTATATCGAAGAATCCCGCGGAGATGAAGTTGATGTTGTAATCGAGGACGACGAGGACGGAGGAGCCGTGGATCTCGAGGGCAATACCGTGAATTTTAGACGAAAGCAGGCAACGTTCAGACAGAGATGCCAGTGTCCTCTCGGAAGGGGTGGTGATCGCTGTCAGCTCGGTGAGTGATTTCTTTATCTTACCTTGCAATTTCCTCATTACACACATTTATATTTATAGATGCGATGTGCGTGCAAGAGAATTTTCGGAAAAACGACATTTTAATTTTTCGTATACGGTATTATTTTTCTACGTTATAAAAAAAAAAGGGAGAGAGGATCGGCGCTAATTTTATCATAACTTTGCCTCGAAACTCATTCTCCCAAAAAGCGCGATGTTTCCATAAAAGAGCGGAGAATAATGTTATCACAGATATCTCGTGCGCAATCCCTCATCCGTCGTTTCCCCGACAACAACGTTTAGAACGAAGGAAACGCATTCGGAAGCGCCAAGTTAAACTCGATAAACAAGCGAGATCGACGTTTTCACGTCGACGAGTGATTTTCTCTCCGCGAAAGGCAAACGCTCGCTCAGGATAGATCGAAGAATTGAAAACTTACTCATCATCGGTCCGCTTCGCTTTGTTCCGCCTCTGCTCCGCGAGAGAAACTTACGGCATCCAAGTCGAAAGAGTACTGTTCTCTTCTCGTTCCGGGAGCTTCGTTGCATTCAACGCGGATCGGGTCTGTTTGCACCTGGCCGCTTTACGGAAACTCCCAGGAAACTCGGCGGGACGGTTCTCTCGGTAATCTCGAACTTTTGACCCTTTGAGACGTGGTATGCGCACGCACGCGCACAAACGCAGGTCCGAATAACGTTAAACGTACCTGTCAAACGTCTCGGCAGAAGTCATCGTCAAATAGATAACCGGCATGTTTATACAAGAGACATATCGAGCCATCAGCGTATAGACATTTTAAATTATGAATATTAAAACGAAAATTTCCCGACCGCTTCTTGCAATTTACGAATCTACACGTTCCATTATAACAAAATCCGTCTCGCGAGAATCGTTAAAGTTGATAAAATATAGTGCAAACTCCGTTGCGCGCGCGCTATCAGTTTGACGTATCGTATATGGAAACGTGGAATAATTAAAATGCAGCCGCTATAAAATGATTCAAAGTGCGAAAGAGATAACAGTCGGGTTATGATTGCAGAATCTCTGGCATTTGATGAATTTGTTTCATCGAATTTCTCATGCACAAGTTGCGAAAATCATTATTTTCTTCCTTTCTATTTCGTAATTTAATACAGTTGCCATATTGCGACAACATTTTGGATAATGGTGGTATCCGTCCTCAAATCAATACTTATATACGTAGCTTTCAATATTTGTAATCTCTTCAAGCAAACCGAATGCGAATATTTATATTTGAAGGGTCGATATACATTTCAGGATTATTGATATCGAAGCAATCGCTATAGACTGGTTCAACCAGTAAAGTATTCACCGATTATTTGGGACTGAAACATATATTTATAATTGTATAGATATTTGCATTCTCTCTCTCTCTCTCTCACGTATTGACATTTTGCGGACAACGAAAAATTTACGCATGAAAATTGATACATGACACGGGAATATTGAATAACTGAATTTCAATTTTAAAAATTTTGTCAAAATATTTTGGACAACCGGATTTTAATTTCAAAAATTTCTGGTCTTTCGGGGCTAGTGCGCGCTAAATAAAAGTTGTGCGTTAACCGCGACTAACGAGTAAAAATACATTTTCTTTTGTTTTATTAAATAACATACATCGATCTTTGTTTCCATCATCAACTATGAGCGTCTGATGTGAAATGGATTTAAGTTACTCAATATTCGATTTAATCGTGCGGAGTGAGTTTATATCGCATCATAGAATTGCGTGGGATTAAGCGGCACAAAAATTGCAAGAGCTGTTCGATGGTTTATAGTTTGAAATATATTTTACGTTTCGATTCGAGAGTTTTATCGCCTCGTTTTCGTATATGACACGAATCACGACGCAGAAATTATGATATGGCAAACATTCATCTAATTCTCACGATGAGCTGTTATGCAAAAAATGCTATAAAATATTTTTCAGTTTAATCATTTTCAATCGACGAGATTTTTATTATCTTCCTCTGCATCAAAAGAGTTGAATCCTATTTTAATCGTGATAATAAAAAGGAAATATGCTACGAAATACGTATATTCGAAATATTTCTTTATGATTAAAAAATAATAGATAGTATGAGATAAATAAATATATACACGTAGGCAAATATTTTTGTTTTTATTTATCAAAGTAAAAAGAATGGATAAAATGGAGATATTTTTTGCGTGAGGTTATCATTTGCTTACTTTTGAAGTTGATTTACTGTCATGAATGACAGGAATTACAGAAAATTTTGTGAAAATATATAAACGAAGAAATACAATATTGTAATTCTGTACACGCTTGTGTGGCTGTGTTATTGATGCTCCGAGAACGCATTCTTCCAAACAGAAAGCAAATGTTTTGTAGCGAAAAGCGAAAGATTATTCATACGCAATGTCGGATATCCTTTCGCTTTATGCTCTCGCTTTGTGCTTTTGCATTTGTTGAAGCCGTTTGTTTCGTTTTTATGTACATGAGGCAATAACGCTTCTATTTGTATCACTATATGCTATAAGCAGAACTAAATATTCAATCTATATAGCTATAATGAATGTTAAACATTGTAATAATAATAATGATAAAAGGTGGAATTAATTTCCAACAGCAATCATTAACGATATAATTAATAAAATAGTCTATATGTATATATATAAACAAATAATTAATAACATAGCTTACAATTTTAACATTGTCCCGCTTATATAATATTAGGATTTATATTTTCAATTTATATATTAATTTACGTAGTTAATGTATAAATAAATAATTAGTAAAAAATTCATATATATATATATATATTAATTTGCGCTTCATATTTTGAACGGCATCACTGGCTATAAATAAAATTGCAATTCCAAATGGGAAATTAATTAATAGGAATTTTTGCACACAGAATTATTATTATTATATGTTTATGCATAATATAACGATGTAAAGTAACACAATATTATAATATTAATTATTTTCAACGCGCGTAATGAAACTCTAGCAAGTTATCGCGACTGATTGCGACATTCGCGATGTATTCTGAATGTTACACAAGACAAGCCTTGTTTTATATTGACCCAGTACAGGATTATTCGCCACCTTGTTATTCGGCGTGGGCAAATTAAGCCTTGCTGAGCGGCTTGGAGTAAAACCACGAGGTGGGCGTTGCCTGCCAGTTAATTCCGCTTGCGAGGGTTTAAAGCAAACGCGACCTGCAAACCGAGTCGTCCTCGTTGATTCTCCGGGCACAAGATCTAACGAGCTTAATTTATTTTACCAGCGACGCATTGCACTCTATCTCTCTCTATCTCTCTTTCTCCTCCCTTTTCCCCCCTTTCTCTCTCTCTCTCTTTTCGTTTCTGCGTTTACACGTATAAATATTTATCCTTTCGAATGCGCGAAGTACTTTCGTTTTCGGTAACCCGAAATCCTAGCCGCAAGTATTTACACGCTTAATCGAAAAATATTGACTATCTTAAATAAAAAGAGACAAACAGGTGTGACGTGAATAGATAAAATATGTATGTATAATGGAACAGGCACAAATCAACTCCAAAAATGCATCTGTCATAAATCTGAACTAATTATGGACCATTATAAATTTGAAATGGATCTTACACTGCTTCGTCCAATTTTTAACATTAGAATGAAATCATAAATAGAAAGAATGTCAACTTAAGGAAAAATAATTGCACTTTTAAATATATATGGCAATGAAATACGTATATACACGTCTTATATGCACATTCGCGCGTGAAATAAATCATACCTCGCAGAATCAAGATCGACAAAACAATGGTCTTGCGTAACGAATGTTTAATAGTGATAAATTTCGCATGTGCTGTTCGAAAATTAATGCGAAAGCGGGAGCTAAAATGTAAAAAGGTGAACAGCACAATCCCCCCCCCCCCTTTCCCTTCTATTTAAACGTGAAAATAGTATCTCCGACGGCTTAGCTCGGAAACAAAAATTTACTAGCAGCTGCTGGGTGCCGTAACTTTTCAGGCTGCTACATTTTAATAGTGATACATTATCCGGACTTTTAATATTACAAAGTGCAGCTCGGTAATTCCGCATCATCCGTCCGCCATTGCGCGGGGTGCGAGAGACGGCGGCTTTGCCGTGATTTATGTCACGGTTGAAGCTGCGCGGACGACGCGCGATGAGCGGGCAGAATTATTTTTTCGCAGCTGCCGCTTTTCCCATCTCTCTTCCTCGTTACAACCGGATATAAATCAGGAGAACTTTCCGTGTCGTTTCAAACCAAAATCGCGAAATTCGCTGGCCGGACAATAGCATCGTCACGTATTTTTATTATACTTGAGCGAGGATATAGAGAGCACACCTGTCAAAACAGGACAAAATCGTATTAATTATTTCGCTTGCAAATGACAAACGCGGTTTTCCAATAGTTATAATTAACTAAATTGATATTCTATATTTTACTAACAGATTTACATATTACACACACTTTTTCTTGGATAAAAATGAAAAGATTTACAAATATAAAAACATAAAAGAACGAGACAGAGAGAGGGCTGGCAATCGCGAGGTCTCTTCGAAAGAAACTGCAGAAATCTGAGACTTAGAATTGAAAATCAAACTCCCACACACAGTATCTCGACATTATCTTCCTGCGCGCTCTCAGAAATATTCGCAGAGTGCTATCGAGGAAAGTGCCGACCCAAAAAAGTGGCAATCATCGCCTCTTTCAGCCCGTATAGGAGCAATCGTCGGACAATTGTCGACCATTTCGCACATCGCGGTTCCATTCTGCACAGTTACGATGATATTCGGTCACCAGAGAACCCGGTCGGCCGGTCGTACGGGCTGAAACCCAGGGAGATTGGCGCGCCGCCAAAATGACGCCCCACACGCTAGATTAAGCAGATTAACCGCGCGCGTCTCCAGTGGGCATTGTAACATTGGACGAGAGAATCCGGTCCAAACGTCATTAAATTCTTGCTGTTTGCAGATAAATCGCGCCTCCCTAATTGACCGATCTCTATTGCATTAGGCCGAAGGGAAAACACGATCGTCTGATCGAATAATTGTACTATCAGTCTGTCGAGGGACAAGACGATTGGGTTGCACGATAAAAGTACCAATCTCCTTTGCTGAAAAGAACCCAAAATACTTATTGTGCTAACGTTCATCAATTTTTTTCTCACAATTCTAATTTTTAATTATTTATTTCCTTCTTCTACTAATTTTATAGACTAGAATCGAAAATTTGTTTATTTTTTATCGATCTTGTTTTCAAAATCATGTGTGTAATAACACGATGTTTTATGTGTTCCAAAAAAAGCTTATAAGTGAATAAAATATTATATATATGTGACGACCGAGTTTCCATTTGAAAAGAATTTTTTTATTCGAAAGAATTTCTAAACATTTAAATCAATCAAAATTTCAAAAGCAAATTTTTTACTCATAAGTCGCCCTTTTTCGAACAAGGGTCACATATTTTACTCATAAGCTTCCTTTTTTGAATAGAGGATCATATATTTTGGTATACATATCTACATACATGTAGATGCATACGTATATGCATTGATATAGTTTTTCGATTGCACGGCAGCTGGTATGCTATCGTTTACAAGATTAAAGCGGTTTACGAATTTGCTATTTTTTGTTTTTTTTTATTCTGGTATGACACAGATGCGCCGAACAATTTGGAACTTTATTTGTTCACGATTTGGTCGCTCGATAAACTGCATAAAAAATTTGTAGTGCTTTTATCTAAAAAATTCACAAAAAGTTAAGTGTAGCGATGTCTCGTCGAAAGCGAATATTAGACGAGCAGCCTGTTGCATTTTTAATACAACGTAATGTGTTTCCAGGCGTTAAAATTCCTCTTCCCTCTCCCCTAAAAAGAAGCGAAGGAGCATTCTGAAGCGTTTGATTAAGTAGCCTGTTGCGATTTGGTTGGCGACATTTGAATAATTTGAAACTTTCTCTCCCTCCCTCACTCTCTCTCGTTTTTACAAATCAGAAATTTTGATTGTATTATAAATAAGCAGGAATTAAACGTTCCTTATTGCTTCGTCTGACGTTGCTTCAGCAAAATATAGTATGTTAGTACAGCAAATCTAATTGCATTGCATCTAGCCCTGTCAATATCGATCGACTATTTTGTGTACTCGGGCTATTCCGTGTATGTACCTGGTTACATACTCGTTAATCGAATTCATGAATAATTTCCGGCTACTTGAAGTCACGAATTCAACATAATCAATTTCAATAAAGTGACGTATAATTGATTCAAAATGAAGAGAAAGGTGAGAAAATACAAAGCAATAAATGATATAAATATCGATAAGTAACGGATATAAATAAATGAAATAGACGAAGGAAAATCAATTCAATTGATTTTTGGTCCATGGACACATTTTATATATAATTGATAGAGATACTTTTTTAATGTCATCGCTTATGCATTCGCGTTATTTTTAACATTTGGTAAATTTTCGCAATATTTTTCACAAGTAAGGACACCCCAAAGTTAATTTAGTTCAAAACCACACTCAAAATAATTCAGTTGCCGGTCGTTTTTCAAATATCCGACTAACTAAATATATTCACAGTTCTGTATACACATGTTACAACTATATGTACATATTTGATTTTCATCATGCGTCGTTCATTTAAACTTGTCGGGAGATTTTTATTTGAATTATACGTGAGTCGACTTATTGAATAAAACGCGACGGCATATATCGGCCTATATACATTCGCGAGTTTGCCGCATTCGTATAGCATGCATATTTATGCATATATGTAGTACGTAACGTACGCAACGTTGAAAGCAGAGACGACGTTCGCTATCGCATACATTACCGAATTTCTCGCATCTACCACATAAGATGCTGCACACGCTTACAAGATATTATTCCGGTTACCGCATTATCGGCTCATAAAGCGCCCCATTATCATCGCTCGCGAGCGGCACGATTTTCTCGGCTGAAAGGCTCCATTGATAATTTGATATATTTCGTAACGGTGCAGGGAAGAGCCGTCTGTCGCGTCTAGAATCGATGGAAATCTCGTGTTGCGATCATCCACGCGGATAAATTATGAAACGCGCCTGGCTCTCTGAATCCGCGTCCGATAATCCATTTCGTTAACGAGATAGCGCGATATCTGCTATCTTTCTCTCCTTCTTTTCTCTCACCGATGAGTTGTAAAATTCACAAGCGAGTATCTCCCGCAAAAATCTCGATTTAAGTTGAAACTTTTAAAGGAATATCGAATTTTTCGATTTTTATTATAATGAGAGTATAGAATGTTTCGAAACCACTGGACGTCCTTTTAGTAGTGAATTCTACCGCCAATTTAAAGAGGATTTTCCTTTAGCAAAAATATCGAGACATTAATAATTTCAAAGTTATAAGCGATTGCAAAAAAAAGAGATTTTTCTCGAAAACTTTGTAAAGTCAAAAGATTAACAAAACTACATTCTTCAGTTAATTTTAGTTTATTCTCAAAATTTAGTTTAGTAGAATTTTAATTTGAGGCTTTTTTTAGTTACAAATGATATGATGGAAAAATTGGAAATTTGCAAAAAATGATGACTTTCCTCGATGTATTTTTTTAAGGAAAAAACGTTCTTCAAATTGACTGTAGAATCTATTGTTAAAATTACCTATATATTTTTTTTAGTATATAAAGAATATTGTATATGATTACGGATATGAAAAATTAAAATTAAATTGAATACAAAACGCGTCATTTTCTGCAAGATAGTATATTTAGATACCAAGAGAAGAACCGCTGAGATACGTTTTCACAAAATATAACAGATTTCCCGTTTCTTCAGAAAAAGTATAAAAATGGATTGCTGTATCTTTTCACCTGAAATAGAAGATGTCATGAATTATCGTTACGTTCCAACATTTTCCGTCAAGTTTTACAATTTTTATTCCGACTATTTTCTTTCTTCTGCACATCTTCTGCGCATCTTCCAAGAGTTACTATTCTTAAGATACTCGGTGCAATACCCACGAGATTACGAAGTGCGAATACTTTAAGCTGAATTCAGAATGTGCCAAGAAATAAATAACGCAAGCAGGTCGCGACGTGAGCAGAAATAACTGCATTTTTAAGAGCAAAATTCAAAAATAACTTTATGTCAGGTATTATTAAGAAACTTTTGCAATTTTAAGCTTCCTACCCGTGTGTGTACAGGTCAAAAAGATAAACATACATTAAATATAAAAATAGAAGCATACTAGGGAGTAATTAACACACACATGAAGTGAAAAATGATTATATATTTAACGTAATCCAAAAATAAATCTGTCTCATAAATCATTATATACATATATTAAATAATCTAATAATCTAATCAAATAAATAAATCAATAATCTAATCTGATAATAAATCAAATAGTCTAAGAATCTAAAATATATATATGCATATATTCACTGGCGGATCCTGGGGAGGGGGGGAGGGGTTTGGAGTTAAAACTCCCCCTTGCAAATTAAAAGAAACAGTTTTGCTGAATTTGTTTAAAAAATATAAATAAAGAAAAACAAACATTAAAGAGCTATCGATGTCAGGATCCTCTAGTGTATATATATAACTATAAGATACACTGTAAATTATACTCATTACGCATTCAAGGAATTAAGTATAGATTAAGTCAGACATAGGACGAAATGATGAGATAATTTCGTTGCACGAAAATAATTAGGTGAAATTCTTTATATCTATATAATATATACATATATAATATATATTATATCTATATAATATATACATATATAATATATATTATATCTATATAATATATATTATACAGATACATAGAATTTCGCATATATAAAAGTATAAGATACACTGTAAATTAATTATACTCATTACGCATTCAAGGAGTTAAGTATAGATTAAGTCAGACATAGGACGAAATAATGAGATAATTTTGTTGCATGAAAATAATTAGGCGAAATTCTTTATATCTATATAATATACACACATATAATATATATATTATATATATATATAAATATAAGATACACTGGAAATTATACTCATTATGCATTCAAGGAGTTAAATATAGATTAAGTCAGACATAGGGCGAAATAATGAGATAATTTCGTTGCACGAAAATAATTAGGCGAAATTCTTTATATCTATATAATATATATACAATATGTATGTATAAGATACACTGGAAATTACACTCATTACGCATTCAAGGAGTTATGTATAGATTAAGTCAGACATAGGACAAAATGATGAGATAATTTCGTTGCACGAAAATAATTAGGCAAAATTCTTTATATCTATATAATATATACAATATGTATGTATAAGATACATTGTAAATTATACTCATTACGCATTCAAGGAGTTAAGTATAGATTAAGTCAGACATAGGAATGATGAGATAATTTCATTGCATGAAAATAATTAGGCGAGAAATTCTTTATATCTATAATATATATACACACACTGGCGGATCCTGGGGAGGGGGGGGGGGGTAAAACCCCCTTGCAAATTAAAAGAAACAGTTTTGCTGAATTTGTTTAAAAAATATAAATAAAGAAAAACAAACATTAAAGAGCTATCGACGTTGTTGATCCTGGAATAGAAGCTAATCATGAAACCAAAAATATTAAATAAAATAATTTTGCAATCCCCCCCTCCCCCCCTCCACCACCCCATTATCGACGTCAGGATCCGCTAGTGCATATATTATATAATGTATTTTATAATTATAATATGATTCTGATATCTTGCTATTTTGCTGCGAATAGACTAATAAACGTGCAACCAAGCGAAAATAGTACATTCGTACTACTGCTTGTGAGAGTGGTTGTAAATAATTGTTTCGAGGATGACCGCCGAATGGTAGCGATTTTAGGGACAAAAGAGTGCTATCTAGATGGTTTGAAGTAGGTCATTGATCTCGCTGGCCTCTCGCCTGTTTCCCAGCATCTCGAAAGCGTCTCCATTAACTCTTTTCTTTTGAGGCGCGAGACGAAAAATTGCAAGGCGAGAGAAAGGAGGCAATACAATGCTTCGCCACGAGATTCACGCGCAACAGACGACCGAGTTTTGTGGCATGTTTTAGATTTTTCTGGAAATTATTTCGTTGCTTAGATTCTTTTCTTTTTCTTTCTCCGGCGGAAACTCCAATAACTTGTCTTACAATGCAGCGTCTTAGAATGAGTTGAGATGATTTTTATTGAAAGTGTTTTTATGCGTTTTGTACGCGAAATATACTTTCTACGTGAAAATAATATGAGCAAAATTACGACGTAGTTTAGTTATTTCAATAAAATAATGTATAATTGATTAAAAATAATAAAAAAGATATAATATATTTGTGTATATTTAAGCATCAAATTTTAACTTGACAGTTAAATTCAAGCACCTTGAATTATGATGTTAAGAGCGATAAAAATGCGAGAAAATACACATGATGATAATTTTTACATTTTCCGAGTAAATAAATTTTTTCAGCAAAAAATGTAGAGGTAGATGCAATATGATATTTCGTTGTCAACGTGGATACAACAAAAGACGCAACCTACATACGCAAGCTCAGAATTATTTCATATTTCTATCCAATATATTGACTGATATATCAGACACCTATGTAATATATCGACAGAGTTTGTACTATATTTTAGAAGTTCGATTTATCAGACTAAAGCGGATTCGTTGACGGAAAGTCGCTTATATACGTAAGAATCGCGCATGTGCCTCATCTCGCAATTTCTTGGCTTCTGACGTTATAATCCAAAGTGACTGACAGGAAAATTGTCAAATTGCAAATTTTTCTTTAATAATACATATATATTATCTCAATAAAATTTCTTTACAAATTATAGTTAACTGCATTATTTATGTGATTAGTTGAAATAACAATTCGTATTAAATATTTTTCGTGCAATTATAAAATTTATATATATATCTCACTATATGTACCAATAATTATACAATAGATAACTATTATTTTTCCTTTTTTTCTGTCATTATTATAATTGGGCTTGGACGTATCAAAATTACGTTTAAGACACACTCCAAATGTCGTTTCACCAAACATGAATCGTGAGTTCATGTGGCCTCTCGTTTTACGATGCGTCATAAAAGTCTGGCAAATCTGCGAGTTGCACTCGCAAAATGCGCACTAATAAGGCGATAGCAGCAAGTAAGAATGAAGTAGACGCGAAATGTGTGAAAAGTGAAAGAAGACGAGTCGTTAAGAACGACTATTTTTTTTTTATTGTGGCGTACGACACATCGTTACTTATATTGTCAGAAGTTCTTCATAAAGCAGCTTTCTCGCAATAACGACGACGAATACCTCAAAGACGGGAAAAATGAGGCGTGAGAATCGAGCGAACAATCCCAGAAGCACCTTCCGTCCTCTCACTCTTGTTTCCTTTCACAAAGAAATCTTCCTCGAAAGTTATTTGCCGAAGTGGCTTGTAATTAACGTCACAAATTGATATAATAAACTATTAATTAAAATATGTAAAATTATATCGGAGCATATTTTCGCCCAGATTTCAATTAAATTCGCAAAGTTACGTCGACGCGACATATTTTCCGATTGTTTCCGCATGTCCTAATTAAAAATTTCCGAATGATGCATTAAACCTGTATCGCGTGGGGACGCAATCTGGGGAGATTAAATGTAAAAATCTAAGCGGATTAATTGTCCGCAATCCTAATATTCTCGTGAATTAATTAACGCAAAAACGAGACGCCTGCATTCGTTAATTAATGCATCGATAGCCGCGACATAATTATTATCTCTGCGACATTAATTGCTGCTAAACAAATAGAACATGGAGTAATTTAATTAACAAGATTAATAATGAAAATTTGCAAACGACGTATTTACAAGTATCACACAATTTTATGATCAGGAAGATAGGAGCTTTGATCACACATACACACACAGTCAATTTTTATATCAAAAACTCGCGAGTCTCAAATTAATATTCTCAGAATGTCGGAACTTTTTTGGTCAGCATATTTAACTTTTGTAAAAGTCGGTCCTTACATTTACCACATCTACGTATATATGCAATATTGTCATAGATATTACTTTGCAGGCATTACTCGCGTCCGCGGGTCCGGACGCAATTATTAATAAAGTTTATATACAGAGAGCGAGAGAGATAATGCATACAGATTTAATCTTTCAAGCGGTGACTCTCCGCCAGATTGCTTTTACCCTCAGCCAAGCTTGGGCGATGACAAACGCGTCCGAGGATTTTTACATCCGACTGCGTCGGGAAATGGCACGGGCGTCGTTTGTTGAGAGAGTAAACATTCCGCGGATATCGTTCCGTATCGAGTCTCTTCCCCAAGTGATAGCGATAGAGGTGCGGCGCGGCGCAAAGCACCCTGCGTCCTGCGTCTTCCGCAGCGCGGTGCAAACCGCACATACATCGTTCGACCGCATATATGTATGTATGCCGGATGCATATATACCTCTATACATAGGTAGATGGATGGAGAGAGAGAGAGAGAGAGAGAGAGAGAGCACATGCGTCCAGGGCCGCAGCTCAGTATGCCGCGAGCAAACATTTACGCGGTTGCGATAAATCAATTTGGTTGTCTTTGATAAAATAATTTGTACATCTGGACCACGTGCACGCTATAGATTGTAGAGACGGAGAGAGAATCGTCGCGCATTAATTCGCGAGCTAATATTTAATCTTGGTGTCTTGTATGCTCAAGAAAACTCGCCGTGAACCTATAATCAAATAACGATACACTGTACATGCAGGAGGAACACAATTAAATTCAAATACAAAGTTATCGCGTTATTAATAATCTTTCTCGATTTAGCTATTTCTGATTTCTTGAGTTATTTTCAGTCGAAAGTATTTCTTTTATCTTCGACAAAGTTGCCATTTTTATTTCTATAATATTAATATTTTTCAACCCCTTCTGAATATTGTTCCTTTATCTATATGTATGTCTCTCTCATATAACCTTCTTAATATTTCGCATTTCTTTAGCCGTTCTTTTTTTAATCTAATTCAAAGATGAAGGAATTATTATTCGATGCAATATAATAAATTATATCATCAATTTCTATTTCAATTATTTTATTATAAATTAGTTTGTCTGCATCGCACATGTGTTTCTTCGTTCATCTCTTTCCACAATAATAAGAAAACACCAGAGGAGAGATTATATTTTAAATTTAGATTTATTGGGCACAGAGAATAGTCACGCTAGATGATGAGAGTGTTATATAATCCAATTTTATGTGCAACGCGTAAAATAAATAAATTGAAAAGCGACCCTGCATAGGTATACTATATCTGCGATGTCGGAGTTGGTAGTCTCAGGGTTCTTCTGGCCGTTGCTTGCAGTAAGCCGTATTGTTTCTATACCATAGAAGGGCTTCGGCGCCGGCCATTGTTAGCCCCCGTCGCGTTCTTCGTGGTGTCGAGCACTTGATCTTTCGCTTTGTCTTTTCTTTCAGCACGCGCGGTATAGGGGGCGGAGGGTTGAAAAGTCGATCCTGATACACGAGCTTTTTATTACGCAATCCTATCGTTAGTTCGCCGACCCTATCGCGCTTTATCAAAATTCTATAGACCTCCATATCCCGTATCCCGAAGACACACAAAAGAATTTTCGAGGCAACGTTTTCGATTTTATATGCAACGGTATATACATATATATAAAGGATATAAAGCACGAAAAATATTTTCTATATACCGTTCTACATTTCCGGCATTACTTCATGTTTCTCTGTCAAGATATTATATCCAAGTTGTTTATTTGTGAAATGTCGTGTTCTTTCGCAGATTTGAATCTCTATTTGTTAAGAGAGGAAAGGATTTGAAATTTTCACGAAAAGTTTCTCTAACGCGAGAGAAGAAAAATTCTTCCCTTTTCCTTTGCAAACACTTTGTGATATATATATATATATATGTTATAGAAACGCGATTCTCTTTCTCTTCGCGATAATCGATCGAAATATTTAGAAGCCCCGAGCTTCTCATCGATCACAAATGTGTCGGAGTTTGCCATGCGTTACACGCATGGTGGAAACGAAAGGGTTCTACATTCTTGTTGGTCGCGCAACGACGCGACTCTTAGTTTTCGTCTCTCGCTCCCGGGAAAGCTCTCTTCTCTCGGAGATCTTAATGACTCTGTAAATTTTCGGCGAGTGCGGCGACGTGTGCGAGCTACTATGTGGAAACTCGGTGCGTCGCTCGTACAAAGGGCGCCATTCCGAGAAGCTGGGATGGAATTACGTGCATAGAATTACGAAGAGACGGAAAAGAGGGCCGCGTCGCGTCGCGACGCTTCGATCGAAGGGCCGCGAATGCCGTGACTGAAGAGAATTCACCCCGGGTTCTCGCGTGTTCGCCGGGAATGTCTGACTCGCTAGCTTATTATCATTTATATCAAAGTCCGCGATATAGAGCACGCGAGCTCCCGTCCGCCCAAGTCTTATCAGCATTTCGTGATCTTTTTGCAGACAATCGCGAAAAAAGAAGAAAATTATACTCGAGTTTCCCCCCTTATAGAAGGAGAAATCATTATCTTGGTGCACTATCATGTTGCATTTCAATACTTAAAATTTTTGTTATTTGTGTACTTTATGTGTTGTATTACACAGGGTGATTCTACATAAGTCCAATATATTTTAGGTAATGATTTTTTGTCAAAATTATTTTTCATATAATTTTTTTAATTTGTACAAAATTTGAGAAAAAAATAAAAACCTAATTTTTACTTCTTCCTTTAGAAGAGTCTAACTCTTCAGAGAGGGATATAAAAGTATATAAAAGACCTCCTCCCTTCTAATTTTTTTTCGCACTTATTTAGAATCATCCTGTATATGAAGTGCTGAAAATAATATCGGTACGATTAAAACTGGATTAAGTCGATTTCTCTACGAGAGTTTCCGCAAATTATATATATTTAAGAGATCCATGTCAAAATTCTCTCAATAATTCAAGAGCTCTAAGAAAAACTTATATGATATTAAGTATCTTTTCTACAATATTTTATTTTAAAGATAATTTTCCAAAATTGTCCCGGTATATTGAATAAAACCTTGCGTCATAAAGTCTAGAAACTTTTGTTTGCGCATCGCGTTTCAAGAATTATATGGTCACACGAAAATGTATACAGCGGAACGACATTCTCTCCTTGACGTGTTAAAGATGTCATGCAGACTTGTATACGGGAATAGCATAATCCCGGAACGTTAAAACACATGCGTCGCGCCCTATTAAACGTATAACATCCGTTCGCGTGCGCGCGAATCCAGCCAGCCGGTGTTCCCCAGCTTCTCCGAGATCGTCTCTCCCTCGTCGTGTAACGACGTAACTTCGCGGCAAGGTCCCCTTGCACGTGCTTAACGAGCGTTGAACTTTCGTGTCGCTCGTTTCGGATGTTACTACTGCACGGATAATTTAGCGGATAAGTTGCCTCACGCCTCGACGTAATTGCGCCCTGACGTTTTTACGCCCGTATTCTTTCTCATCTCGCGGTCGTCGTCGGGACCGACTCGATCCTTTCGCGACGGACATTGTTTAAAAAAAAAAAAAAAAAAACAACGAATTTCCGAATCCGTTTGGCGGTTGTCCGCGCGCTGCATCGATTCGCTTCGCCGATTTTCTCCTGTATTGAATTGGTGCACCGCTCAGTAGCGAATCAATACTTTGATAATAGGTAATATCTTTCAATAGCGCAGCCAAGCTTGTCGAATTAGATTGGATATAAATATTATTAGACTATTATATAAATCATGTTATATAATTATAAATTTATATACTTGAAAATTTATACTAGTTTATTTATAAATTTATATTAATAATTTATATATGATTCATTTATATCGAAAATTTATTGGAAAAAATATTGAAGCTCTCTTATTCAAATGTGAATTCTAACAAAATTTTGATTTACGGTTTACATTTAAGCAAGCTTTCTAAGATATATTTAATGTTAATTAAGAAGAAAAAATATTAAATTTTCGTCAAAAAATCAACAAGAACTCGTCAAATATATCAGGGAAATTGATCCATTTTTAAATCGGTCTATATAGTATATATTTTTTTTTCAAATATACAAGTATACAAGTAGTGCAACTCAATATTAGTAGTACCACTCGTATTCCAAGTAGTGCAACTCAAGCATTGGAGCGTATCTTTTCGTATTTTATAATATTGTACAAAGCGAGCGCAGCTGCGCGTTGCTCATTCTTCTTGATGCAGTCGGAAAGTGTATCGGACACGAATGAATAGCTCAGTAGTTGCCGGAGCGAGACAAATATTGTTTCAAAAGAAAGCGAACGCATTTAGAGACGAGAGTGAGCTGTATTACATGGCCGACGCGTAATGGAGTGCGTGCTTCGTTAAAAGTTACTCCGTTCCTTCCGCGACTCGAAGCTATATTATATATACCCTGTGTACTTCGTTAAGCTCATTCAATAAGAATGGCGAGCTCATTCCCGTGTCCGTCTATCCTTCCCGAAGAAAATAATGAACTGCCGGGCAACTTGTAAATATCCGTCGCCTTTCAGTGATGAATGAAAAGCGAAAGACAAAAAGAGAGAGAGAGAGAGGGAGACCCTTTTCAGCGTGACAGCGTTTTTGTTATCAATAAAATTGTATTATCCCCCGTGCCATAAATATTTAATATCTCGTTAGCAAATACAAACAAAGAGAGTTATTTTCAGGAATAAGGATTGTAGAAATTATCTCGCACGGGGCTATTAGCGAAAGTATATCATGTCGCATTAAAGCTATTAACGTAAAGTTGTCGTTTTCAACTTTTCCAGAATATAATCTCTTTCGCAATTTAATACCATGTTGCGCAGACCGAGGCAAGTTTGAATTAAGCTTTTAAACGACTTTTATACGACACCGTTAGGAAACGTACTCTATATAACACTTGTTATTAAATATTTCTGTTTTATGGGTTCTGATATAACTATACGATCGTCAGTTTGTAAAAACAGGACAATCTTATACAATTAGACGGAGATTCTCAAACTTTTGATTGAAAGTGTTTTTTTGAACAGCATAGTTTAATAATCCTCCTTGCAGTTCAAGCATAACTGCATTTAATCTTGAATCGTTCTTTATAATGACGTACGTCTCAAATATATTCCAAACTTTTCCAAGATTTCTTCGCCTGCCTTAAAGGAACGCGCAATTTTGTGCTTCAATTTTAAACTTCAATCATCACAAATCTCTCTATAGTGATGTCAAAAAGTTCACGATATTATAAGATATTTATATATTTACCTGAAACCTGTTGGAATGAAAAACTTATTCGTAGTCTATCATAATTTTAGAATCCCTCAAGTCCACAATTCTGCTTCTGTTAAACTTTAGAAAAAATTTTTGATTTTTTAAATTATATTGTATTATATAAAAGTTATTGTATTCTCTCTCTCTCTCACTCTCTGTCAAATGACGATAAAAGGATTATCAAAGTCGTCAAAGTCTCTCAAAAAATGAAAAATTAGCCTTCTTTACATTTTTATTATATGATCTATTTTTCCAATATAATTTGACAGATGATAACGCAAATTTCAATCCAAACAGAAAGAGATCTAAATTAAGGTTTTCAGATTTGAGCTCTCCGACAATGAGTGTTTATTAAAATGTCACTAATAATACTTTGTGTTATTATGCACGAGCCTAAGAATTTAAAGAAGTATAATTTGGAAAGTGCTGAAATAAATATGTCAGTTGGAGAAAATGGCACTTTCACAAAATTACGACGCGTTGAAAAATGCAGTCTACCTCGACGAGGTCAATTATTATTATGTACTGTTATATACTGTGTTACCGAAGCCCATGCTGGTCTGTATTTTTAACACGTTCGCTACTGATTACGTGTTATCTCATAATATAATACAACGTTCAACTGCGCGGATTATCTCGTGTGTGATGCATAATTCGTACTAATTTTTCGATAAATTATTTTACGTAGACACGCGTGGCTCTCGTGGTATAAAAACTAAAAAATTCAAATATCGTACTAAGTTGTTTTTACGGAAAAGTAATTAAACAATTTTTCTATAAAAAAGGGTGTGCATGCAAGAAAATATATATATGCTTATTAGCGACCGCGTTCATTAAGCCGGTAATTATGTAAAGTGCTATCTCTCTCCGAGCGTATCGTGACCTTATCTCTCCTCCCCACAATTATCTTACGATATTTAATGTTAATTTAGAAATGCATTCTCTACGGCTATGCACATATGAATATGAATTGATAACGCGCCTGGCTCCGAGGAGGCTTGATAAAAAACGGAAAACTATATGGTCGATCAATCGCTTCTTTGTTTTTAATACCACGCTTACGATACTGCGCAACGAGCTACGTTCGGTCAATATTTACGAAAGGACAAAAGCTGCAGCTCGCTGCACTTACCGAAGTTAGAGCCGGAGCTATCGATCCTCGCCGCTCGTGGCATACTTTGGCCTCAGCTATGCGATACATTGTGGATAACACTCATGGTATTAGAATATTATATATTATGAATATTATACAATATATTATGATGGAATGCACGTATTTGAAAAATTTAATTTGTCTTTGTTGCTCTGAATTTTTGTATATTCTAAATATTATTACATTAATATTAATATTAAATGCTACACAGTTTGTAAAATTAACTTTCTTTGACTGAGATAATTATAATTATCAGTCGAAAGAAAAACGGCACATGAAATTGAGAAATATGTTGCTGCGTAAAGATTCGTAGTTCTTCTTGTGAATTTTTCTTTAAATAAAAAGTTTTGGAGTTCAGAGACTTATTTTAAAAAGAATATCGAGAGAAAAACTTTTTAGATGGAGAAAAATATATATAAAGATAAATGAAAGAGAAATACATATATATTATATATATTATATATAAGGTCAAAGGTCAATTATATTTCAATCGATAAAAATTACTTCCGAATGATCACATAATTTAGTTTTCGACTCTATTTGATTAAATACGACAAGTATCAAATTAAGTTAAACTGTGTAATGAAATGCAAAAGCCATTCGGGAAATACAACGACTCAGGGCGGAAGTGGGTGAAACGAAACGAGTATATGAAAACGGACCGGAATTATCGTAGTCCAAGTGCGGAAGCGGGAGCAATTTTACTCGGACGAGCCGATATATCGCTCTTCGCGAAGGTGTCTTCCAATGGGGAGCGTTAAAGCGCGGCTATCCACCCAACAATTATTGCCAACAGCTGCCCCGGAGTCTGTAAGAGCCCCGTAAGAAACAGGAGGGCGTGCACACGTATATATACGCACACGTGAGACGATAATCGTTTCGTCGATATCGCCGGCTACTACTCTCGAAAGACTATTCTGGTCACGCAAATTCGCGGAATTCTCGCTTACTCACGTCAGGGATGAAAAATTTCGGGCGTCCTCCCGTCTACCTTCGAGACGCCAAATCCCTGGAAGAGGTCGCGGAATAGCTTTGCATTTCCGATTTTCCCAACTATCGATTCGCTCGTGCTTTTTGATCGATCGATGTTCTTCCAGCCGTTTTTATTCATTAGTCAGCAATTCGATTGTATATTTGACGCAAAAACATTTTCGGGGCATTTTCAATGGGTGAACTTTGAAAAATTCAGGTTTTTTGTCCGCCAAAGCAACAACCTGTATATTTCTCTGTAATTTATTGTTCCGATCGATCGATGCTACTTCGAAACACAAAGGAAACACTTGAAGGAATTATTGTTGTGTCGTTGTGAGAGTGCGCTTGTGTAAAGCACTGCTCCTCATTAAAATAATTTTCCCGGCAGATTCATGTTAAGGTAGCCTCTTTCACAACATTTACGTCGTAATTCAAACTTGCAAAGAAAGATTATTCGAGCGCTACGATTATTCGGTTAGAAAACTCGTTTTAACTTTGAAAACAAGACATTTTTCCTGAAAAGACATTGTGAAAGCTCTAAGCGCGCTACTATAGGTATGTACACGTAAGAGAGAGATATCTTGCTTCTACTTTTTTGCGTAATAAATTTTAATGTAAGATTCTTTGAGAAAATTTATTCCTTCTCAATATATGTATATTAAGACGTTATGATATCTTAAGTCGTCTAATATTGTTTCCTAAAGAAATTCAATTATTCGACTTTGATGATAACTTAACTCATTATGCTCGTTACACGAAGATATTTCTCAAAGACGACTTAAATTCATTTCCCTCGTTAATCTCTCTCGATTGCCTTTTATATTGCGCCATTATTTCGCGAAATCTACATTCCGAGATACAATAATTCCTACGGTATATTTAAAGTTAGATAAAATTGATTTGCTAACACATCGAGCATGATCGTCACGTTAAATAAATGAAAAGAATTTGTCAATAGTGGAGTAGAAAAAAACAATCATCCGTTAAATATCGGATAACGATAAAAGACGCGTCGCTTTAAAAGACTGTTTAAAAGAATTTGCATTCATTTGTATCGGACGTTGAATATATATAGTTTTAAGCCGGGTAATTGTGCAGAATTAATCGAATTATTGTGCACCTTTTTTTCCTCGATGCGTTTAATGCTGCAACGTTTGTTTCATCCTCGCAATAATAATAATAATCGCGCAAAATATCGAAAAGATACGGTCATCTCTCGCGAGAAAATGTAAACTTCATTCACGCTCACCGATGCGTTCATCGATGCTCGTGAGAGAAAAAAACGACCCGGTCACACGGCAACCTTCGCTCGACTGTCGGGCGCGAAAGGGTTACGACGAGATGAGAGGTAAAAGGGGGCGAGAGGGAAGGGCCGGCCATTGTGTCGGCCATAATGCGAAAGGAACAAACGCAATTTGTCGCGTCACAGCGGATAGTCAATCGATTAGGTGCGGGGATACGCCACAACAGGTGCATGTGCGAGCGCATGCACGACGACTGTATACCGGATTACGCGTGTAGGGATTCCCGTAATTCCAATTCGGGGATGCGAGACGGGGGGGGTGGCGGGTCTCCAATTATGCAGATCGCGCCCCCGCGACGATATACGATTAATTTTACAATTTATTTGCGCGTTCACACGCAACGTTATTTTTCCTTTTTTTTTTTTTTTTTTTTATTTTCCCACCGAAAACGCGGCCCGTGGTTCCCCGATATGATCGCAATTTGAGTAAACCCACGGAAATAACGTTACGGTCGGTGTGGTCAGAAGGGAGGGGGAGATATAATCCGCCAACTTTGCAAACTTCAATTACGCGATCGGCGATCGTATCAATTATACCGATTAAACGCGATGATCGCAGCAGATGTCGAAAATTCGTATAACGCGTTACACACGTGACGATATCTCGTGATGTTTCGTTCACCTTTTTCGCGCGTAAAGAAGTCTCTTCGGAGCTTCCAAAATTTAGTACACTTCAAGTATCGTATCTTCAGTTTTATTTTTACTAAACAATTATACTTTAGTATCATATTTTACACAATATTGAGATTTATATAAATGTGTATAAATTAATATTAAATTCTTTGAGATATCATTCCTTTTGAACAACTATTAAACTATTATTGAACATTATTAAATAGTAGTAAGAAAAATATAAAAAAAACGGAGAAAAAAGGAAGAAAACAACATAGTGAAAGGTAGAACAATTAAGATAACGAAATAAGATAGCAATGTCGTAAAGAAGAGATATCTATATTTATGACGGACTTTTTTTTCGAGAGGAGACGTTTTTACATAATCCTCGAAAAATTCCTCGATCGTTCGAAATTTTTACGTATACCGCGAATAATTTAAGGCTCGTGACCAGCTGAACCAGCGAGATATAAGTCCCGTGTCAGGGACGGCTTCGCGGGTGACGAAACGGGAACGCGTGGTTCGCTGCCTCCGCCTTGATTATAAAATCGATAACGCGCGGCGACATGTACGAGAGAGTCGCGCTCTCTCTCTCTCTTTCCATACTGTATTCTTCGTTGACTTATGACACACACGGTTCGGCACGCGCCGACGTACATACGGTCCTTCTGATTGCCCTTTGATACCGTCGTGCGAGTTAACTTTTTTCCAATTAAATTGTACTCTCCGCGGATTCAATCCTCCGACGTGGCCGCCTCCGCCGAGACGATATCTGTTTGCCAATTTGTTGACCAAATTGAAGTGTACACGCTTGTATAAATAAAGAATGAAGCGAAAATTGATGAAACACGAGCACGGCGAGGAACGAAGACGGCGAGGAACGTAATGATACAAATTACGCGACTGTTGCTTCGAATTTTTTTTTTTTTTTTCTTTCGTCTATCGCGATAGTATGGACCAATTATCGAAATTGAATAGCGAAATTGAATTCGATATTTTTCTCCTCCTGAGTGACGCTACTTCAAAAATTAATACATTGATAAGAAGGAAATAGTTGTAAATATCAAAGATTCTGGACGTTACTATTTTTTTTTTTTTTTTTTTTAATGAAAAGAGACTTAAAAAGAGATTAGATTCTCTTCAAGAGATTCTTTCGCCATTTTGTCGTCAAAGTTTTGAAGGAAATACTATTTACAACATTAATATAATATTTCTGTACTCTTCCCTCGCATAGATATCATTAAGAAAAATATTTTCTATATAGAAAAGTAACTTTTACTCCGGCTTTTACGAGTCCTCCCTTATGTAAAGTATTTAATTATGAAAATTTCAACAAAACTTGCACCATTTTTTACCTTGGATTATGCCGGATTCATGATCGTATTTGACTTTTAAGTAGTATTATCCGCTGACTGCTCAGTCTTTAGAACTCGAATGCCGGGGAAATTATGGACTCGCGCTACTTGAAAGTGCGGCTTTTAAATGGTTTATTCTAACGAATACAAAATTTCTTCCTTGGATATACGCTTTCTAAAATTTTTAGCGTAATTAAACGCATCTTTCACAGATTGATAATACGGAAATTGAATAACGTACTATACATACGAAACACACGAATTTGCTAAGATAAACATACATTATTTGCATTCAAAATATTAAAATAATCTCTCATACGTAAACAAAATATCGCAATCTATTATTTTGTCGTAATTTGTTAATGTGTATCTTATTTGACTATGTATATCATCGCGATCACGAATATCTCTGTTGCAATATCGACGTATTATCAGGCGTATTATAATTGTATCATGTCATAATTCCCTATATAATCACGAAAGCTTCGATACACGACATTACTCTTTGTATCGAATCGATAATAACGCTAACACAGGAAGGACGCGAGTATATATGACAATGATACGATTCGAATGGCCGTTAATGTTCCAGAGAAATGGCTGGCACATGTTTGTAACGTGTACCATTGATTTGACATACGATTCGCGTGTCACGTGGGAGAGGAAGGGATGTTCGTGCCACTGCCGTCGAGTCTCCATTAATGATCAGAATCATACGGAACTAATGATGAAATATTCGCGAATACGAAGAGCACAAACTTTACAACGTTGATACGCAATAACTGTAACCATTACGCAACATGTCAATCATGTAATCGATACGTTCATTTCTACACATTGTAGATATCTTACAAGTTCGCAAATTGCAGTTCTGTTTCTATTTTACACATAAATTATTATCGCGAGAAAAATTTACATTTACATCTTATGCGCTCGTGTTATGTGTTTAACGTAGATATATATAATGAAAAATACAATAGAAAAAAATTACGCGCAAAAAGCACCATCCCGCAAATGTCTATTTTTTTACATTTTTTAAATGTAAATTATCCTATAAATTACGCTTTAACATAATGGTCGTACGATAAAGTTCCCGTTTTATTAACCGGTACATTACCATCATAATGAAACGTTAAAAGAGAAGAACGAGAATTATAGAAGAGATTTTATAAAGAAGATAACAATATCGTTGATATATATTTTACGACTCATGTACGCGCGAAGATGCGTTTTTCCGAACCGCGCTAACAGCTGTAATCTTCATTTTTCACTATCCCTTTCATCTCCCCCACATTTCCTCTCCCTTCCTCTAACGAGGATTTTAATTTCCGAAATTTCCGCGAAAGAGTTTAATAAAAAAAAAATTACACGCTACGAAGGAATTCGTGGCGTACTTACATATGTATGTACGACACACTTAACAGAGAGGGATACATGTATGTGTGTACGTTGTTGGAATTTTTTAACGGCGAAGAAACGACCTTCATTAGCATTCGCGGGACAGCGCATCAGAGGGGTCGAAGGGGGAGGAAGAGAGGGTCCGACGTTCGGTTACGTCCACTTTGCGAGGCTCGGACGGAAACTACCGCGCGGATCTTTTGATCCGCTTAATTTGCATAAAGGCACGCCTCGAATGGCGAAACGATCAATCAAGTCGCCACGGGAAACGGGAGAGATCGTAGCTCTCTCTTTTTGAACGGGCCGTCGTCGGGCTTCCGATCGGTTCCTCTCTCTCTCGCTCTCTTTCTCCCTCGGTTCGTTCGAGTTTACACGCCTCGCTGAACCGCAGGCAGCGGGAACGTTGTTTCCCGCGTTCCGGAAGTTCGTTTCCCGCGTTAAGCCGAGCGCGATGCAAACATCAGAGACGATAACTTTGAGATGTTCGATTTTAATCAATAGAGCTCTCTCTTTCTCTTTGCCTTTTGCATCCCGCGGCGGTGAAGTAACTCATTTACTTGCCATGCATCTTAAGCGCTTCTCAATGTACGTGGAGCGCAAAAAAAAAGAGTAAACAAAAATAAAATACAAGATGACAGAAGACTGGTAGAATCACTGCTAATGTGGATTATCAATGTGTCTCTTTTCCATCGCGTTGTAATTTATTTAAATGTATTGGGTATCGTTCCATCTTTAATTTGATTAATAGTGTATTAATAACAATTATCAATTTTTTATTATCTGTTATATTTATTATTTGTGTTACAGCCACGGGCAAATTGATTTCTTTCATCACTTTATTCACCTAGATTTCGTTATAGCTACGTTAAAAATAAAAAATGACAAAAAATGCATTTATATATGTATATACATGTGATTCTACAACTGAGTGAGCTATACAGTGCATTCTATGCATATTGGAATACTGTGAGTGTGTAATCGAAAAGCGGATTATATTGGTTCGGGAGTATAATGTACTTGTTCTACTAGTAGGAAGAAATATATGGTCCAGCTATAATTTACTTATTCTACTGTGAGAGAGTTGAATCTACGGTCCGCTTGCGATGTACTTGTTCTACTGCAAGGAGGGAATATATATAGTCTTGCAACTCAGTTATTCTCAACTGCGAATATAGCAATTTATGGAGTATTAGTATTGCTCAATGATGTGTGTGTGTGTGTGTGTTAGACACTTTACTATAGTTAACAGTTATATTACACACGAGTTATATTAGATTCTCTAATTATAATTTTATATTATTTATCCTTTAATTTAATTTTATTTATAATTTTATATTATTCGATTACTGTACATTAACACTCAGCACAGCTGTTCATATGTGCATGCGTGTGTACATATAAAATTAAATAGTTGTAAATAATTAATTATGTTTATATTAAATAATTAATTATATTTATATTTGAGTTAATAAAAATTAAAATGCGATTTAAAATTCATTGCAATTAATAATTGGAATAATAATTGGAAAATTGTTTAATAAATCGTTAAAAAATTTAAAAAGGAAAATTAGTCATCACAATCTAACAGATAAGCGCGTCGTAGAAAATCGACGTGTGGGCCAAAATCGATTTTATGACGTAACCATGAGTAAACCAATCAATCGAGGAATTTTCTCGCATCGCTGCAGCCATGTCAGTGTCCGATAAATTCCCCGTGTCTTTTCGATATCGCCAATTTGTAATTGCGTGCACGATTCCGAGCGGCGGCGCTTTGTTACGCGATAGTGTCGAGGATTTCTGGCGCTATCAAGAACTGAAATTCCATTTCCAGGCCCCCACGGGTGCAACTTTTTCTATTCTTCCTGGTCCTGATTTATCGTCACCCTTACGCTCACGTGTTCCACGTGCTCGGGAGGGTCGTCCTCCTACGGGATACACCCTGCGGTACACTCGCGTGATTGATACGAGGTTGTAGATCGCGGGAAGCGAAGGGACGTTCCTCGTATAAGCCTCGTGTGCGCCGTCTGCGGCTGGAATTCTCGATTTTTCGCTCTTCTCCCTTCGCAGCCGATGTATATCCCCCGAAAGTGGTCGACGGCACCGGCATGCTAATCATTCGCACGTCTCTCAACTACGAATTGCATCTATCCCTCGAGATTATTTCGCGATACGTTTTAAAAGATGTACGTATTAAAGTGGCACTTTTCTAATAGCGTTGCGAAGAACAATATTCTTAATTAGTACATTAAAATATGCTGCGCTATAAATATATTTTGGAAACTTTTTTATTATTATTTTATATTGTAACAAGTTTTATGAGACCCTGCACATATATTATGTTAAATTGTCGTCTATATATGTTATAATTGTGCATATATATTTTAATAAAATTTTTATAGTAGAATTATTTTATAATAGAATTTTTTATAATAAAATTATTTTTATAAAAAATTTTATAGAAAATAGTTCTAATGAAAATACATAATTAAAGCGAGGTACATAAGAAATATATTATAAAAGGCAAATTCAAATATAATACTTCTACTTATATATTTTCACAAAGATACAGCAAAATGTGCTAAAGTTTTTTTGATAAAGAGAACTTTTTAATATGTTTTTCGGAGCCATGAATGATATATATTTCAGCACATATCAATTTCTTTATTCGCAATTACCGTAGAAGCTGAATTACTGTAAATTTCTCTCATGTCCTTGCAAATTACTCGATACTGTAAATATAATTGCTGCTAATTTAATTCGAAAATAAATTAACGAAGTTCAAAATTGTGTTTCAGAGGCTGAAGTGAGATCGCCGCGTTTCACAGGATCAGGCTGGCTGGCTTTTCCCGCCTTAAGAGCCGCTTACAAACACGTGCAATTGGAGCTGGAATTTCGGCCCGAGGCGTGGGACGGGGTGCTCCTTCTTGCGGGCGAACGGGACGATCTTCAGGGTGATTTTATGGCTTTGATACTTCATCACGGCTTTATCGAATTCAGGTATTCGCATTACTTACTACCTTTATTAACATTATTAAATACCGACTCAATGATGATGAATTTAGTATTTGTATTATCGAACGATTCAATTTAGATTCGAGTTTATCTAGATTCAAAAGTAATTCCGAATTAATATTTAAATTAAAATATTTATTTGTACAAATGCATGCAAAAAAAGCTGCTTAAAAGAAAATAGGTTGGTGAAATTAATATCATAAAAGAATTAGTATCATGAAAGAGATACGGATAACAAACTCTTTGAAAGGATTAAATTGATAAAAGACGAGAGTCAGATCAAATTATTAATTAAAAAAATTAAGAGAGGAGAGATCGTCGTAAATATCGGCGAGATGCGACGAGGTTTCTATGAGCGCGAACTTCTTTAAATAGTCTCGAGAACGAGGTTCATCGATTTTTTTTATTCCCGCGTCAAGAAGCAGGCGCAGGGGTATTGAATATAAAGTTACACGGGAGACATTTTATAGAACACTTCGGCGCCATAATTTCGGAGACTTCGCCGTGAGTTTGACGTGATCATTAATTAAGCATTCCATGCCGGGACTAATTTTTCGTTTACAGCTTAATAAGCCGTAACTTAATGGAGACTCGTGTACGATTTATGGGCGCCGCGCAAAAACTGAAAGTTTATCCTTTGCAATATACTCTGATCCTGTTCCGCACCTCCCTCTTTTTTTTTACAACGTTTTGCGCCACCCCCGTCGACGGAAAAACTTTTTCGCCGTGAAAACGACGCCGTAGGATTTATTTTATAACGCACTACGCAAAGTTTTGCGTCTGCAAAAGTACGCGTTGTGAAGTGTTATACCGCCACACACTGGCGGATCCTGGGGGGAGAGTTTTGGGGTTAACCCCCCCCCCCCTTGCAAATTAAAAGAAACAGTTTTGTTGAATTTGTTTAAAAAATATAAATAAAGAAAAACAAATATTAAAGAGCTATCGACGTCAGGATCCGCTAGTGTATATATATAAGTATACACTGTAAATTATACTCATTACGCATTCAAGGAGTTAAGTATAGATTAAGTCAGACATAGGACGAAATAATGAGATAATTTCATTGCACGAAAATAATTAGGTGAAATTCTTTATATCTATATAATATATATTTACAATATAATATATATTATATAGATACAAAGAATTTTGCCTAATTATTTTTGTACAACAAAATTATCTCATCATTTCGTCCTATGTCTGACTTAATCTATACTTAACTCCTTAAATGCGTAATGAGTATAATTTACAGTGTATCTTATACATACATATTGTATATATTATATATATATATAAAGAATTTCGCCTAATTATTTTCGTGCATGAAATTATCTCATTATTTCGTCCTATGTCTGACTTAATCTATACTTAACTCCTTAAATGCGTAATGAGTATAATTTACAGTGTATCTTATACTTTTATATATATATTTTTTATATATATATTTTTTTATATATATATTATATATATATATATATATATATATATATAAAAGTATAAGATACACTGGAAATTATACGCATTACGCATTCAAGGAGTTAAATATAGATTAAGTCAGACATACGACGAAAATAATTAGGCGAAATTCTTTATATAATATATACAATATGTATGTATAAGATACATTGTAAATTATATTCATTACGCATTCAAGGAGTTAAGTATAGATTAAGTCAGACATAGGACGAAATGATGAGATAATTTCGTTGCATGAAAATAATTAGGCAAGAAATTCTTTATATCTATATAATATATATATATATATATATATATATATATATACACTGGCGGATCCTGGGGGGGGGGGTTAAACCCCCCTTCTTGTAAATTAAAAGAAACAGTTTTGCTGAATTTGTTTAAAAAATATAAATAAAGAAAAACAAACATTAAAGAGCTATCGACGTCGTTGATCCTGGAATAAAAGCTAATCATGAAACCAAAAATATTAAATAAAATAATTTTGCAAAACCCCCCCATTATCGATGTCAGGATCCGCTAGTGCCGCCACACATGACATTTGTAATATCGCGTCGATATTCTCGCGCCGATATTACGATAATAGAGTACTGAATCATTAAATATCTTTGAAAAAAACATGTCTGTTGCAATTTTATTGTGAAAGGTACTAAAAATTATTAAAAATTTCAAAAATCTTACTATTGAATTAATTATCATATATTTATACTTCTCTAAATATAAAAGTATGACATAAAAATGGTTATATGATAAATAAAAAATGCATAAATAAGGACATTCCACAAATGACAAGTAATTATTAAAAAGTAGAAAGAGAAATATACATCGAGGACGGATTTTCGTGTCTGATAACTTCTATTCGAATTTAGCAGTGCGATCAGGATAACGAGAATTCGAACCATAGATGGAATATCAAATTCATAGACACATTCATCAAACGCATCACGTAATTTATTCATTAATACCGGCCGATGGTCGTTCATTGTTTCCCAGATTCGTTTCCACAATTCATTAATCGAACGCTAAATGATCAGCCGTGTGGATTTGTTGTTCTATTAACTGAGCGTAGAGTATTACTGCGCGCGCTTACATATCAGCGGATTACTTTCGCGATGATCGAGAATAGATTACTAGAACGTCGACGATAATTTCCATATTGATTGCATCGAAGCAGCGAAGCAGTAATGCTTTACCGAACGCAGACATTATTGAATGCCTGACTATACCATCCTTTTTTATCATTAACGTACGAGGATGTATCGTTTCCATTAAGAATATTAAGAAAGAGAAAGAGCTATATTTTATTGCATGCTATATTCAACAAACTAACTGAAGCGAATACATTCAACTTGGCTTTCCTAGAGTCTTTTCCATATACACAAACTGTGTTTATATAAAAATAAAAAATAAGAAGAAACATCGCAGCAGAGCAAATAATAAATTTTTCCATATTTTCGGAATAAACTTCCCTTTTTTTCACAATTATTCATTCGCGACAATAGATTTGTGATTTAATTACGCGAGTTCTCTTTATTTCCCGACTTGCTGCGATGTTTCTTCTTATTTTTTATTTTTTATTAAGTTCCATATTTTTATTAAGTTCCACCGTACTCCGGGCAGCGTATCAAAAGAACATTGTTATGAATTTCGCTTCGACGATGCCTGATATTTCGCGACGTGCCTGACATTCCTAATCGATTAACGACGTATCCTCGTATTTTCTGCGGTTAAGGTTCGACTGCGGCAGCGGCGTGGGTACGGTCAGGAGCATGGAAACGGTGAAGCTGAATGAGTGGAACACTCTGAGTGTCTACAGACATCGATGGGACGCCTGGATCCAGTTAAATCAGGAGAAGAGGGTGGAGGGACGATCGAAGGTGAGGGCACTTCATTTTATTTCCATCAAGGCCAGATGTTGGATATTATTTGCCCATATATATATATATATATATATATATATATATATATATATATACACCGTGAGTTCAATGAGGCGATCGATATTCCGCAGCGAGGCGAAACGTATATTATCGAGATTGCCGGTGAGTTTATTCGAATTCTCGAGATTTTCACAGGGCGACACTCGCGCGCCTCCCTTGAGATCTTCCGATCGTATTTTATCTAACGACGTAATGAGAAATTCAATTGATCGCGATAATTCGTTGCGGTAATTCGTAGCGGTAAATAAGCATTTTATTTCGTTGAGTAAAGAGACTGACTTGACTTGAGAGACGTCAGTTTTTCGTTAAATAAGTTTCGTTTTGATATCTAATTGGACGAATAAATATAAATGCGTACGATAAATTAAACAAAACATTATTTAAAAAAATGGACGAATCTAAAAACACGCAAATGAAAAAAATGCAAATGCAGACAGTATCGTACATGCAAACAATGATCGTTATTTTGAATGCCATTCGAATGCTTATGGCCGACTGTGTAGTAAAATAAAATTGTTTCCATTCGACGCGAGAGAGATTCACTTCCGAAAAGTTTAATGGCGCTGAGATGGAACCAGCATTAAACGCTGTTGTATCTCACAAAAACTTTCCGGAAACTTTAATGAGAGAATGTAGTCCGGGAATTGAAGAAACGTTCTTATACATAGAACGGAACTTCTTTTCGAAGTATTCCATATGGGTTGCGCGAAATTTTTGACCTTTTTTTTTTTTTTTTTTTTTATTTGCGCGCAGAGTCGAAACTTCGTCGCGGGTTATATCGATATGTGCTAAAACGCGTTATACAATGTTACCGTAACAAAACTTTGACTTTCTTGAAAATTCTCATTTTGCTGCAGAAGCCGCAAAAGCTCCGCATCAGAAGTTTACCATATTTTCGCTGCCCTAGATATCATAAGAGATAAGATACGAACAGCATACTTTGAAAAGGGGTTGTAATTTATTATTGTCACATTTTTCATATTTTTTAAGCATTGATATAATTTTAACATTAATTAACATTTTAACATTTATTTTGAATAAAAATTTAAATTTTTTCGGAATAATTTCAAATGAGAATCAGAGTTTAAGAATTAAAAGTAATAAATGGAATTGGAAAATTGCAGCAAATTATGACACTCTTGTTGAAAATAATGCGACAGATTGATGGAAGAATTTGTCATTAAATGTCATTAGCAGTGATATTTTTCACGCGAAAATAGAATACATGTGAAGTATTTGGAGAATGCGATAGTAGTGACGTAAGAAGCTAAAAGAGTACGAACAAGTCAGATATATCGAGACAGATGGCGGAGGTTAAAAGCGGAAAACCACACCCTGGAACGAGAGAGACCGCACCTTCGATCAATCTAATCAGAAAAAAGTGCCATTGCCCATAAAACTTGTCTGAATAAAATACTTCCGGCCAAGTAATCGTCTATCGATTTCACTCTTTTCCATATTAATCTGACCCAATCGATTGACCTCGTGCTCGTTTGGACTTTATCAAGATAGCGATTGATTCAATATTCGCGTAGTAAAAGAATAATTTTGATAGAACTTTAACAGTTGCGAAGAGACTTTTTTTTATTTTTGCATCTAAATATATTAAGAATTGCTAGGCGTAAAACTGTTTTAGAGTTTTTTTTATTCAAAATTTTAATATTTTATTTATATACTATATTATATACTATTTCAAGAATTATTCTGATTTTCTAAATATTTAGAAAAAATAGTAATTATCAGAATTATTAATCATCAGCATTCTTGACAATAATTTTAAATGTATATACAAAAGTAAAAAAAAAAAATACATTTTGTCTTCTTCAAATTGTGTAATTTACGCGATTATATCGGTTATTTAATAATAACATAAATCAATATAAGTAATATTGGCCATTAAACAAGAGTAATTATTTTATTAATATGAAAAAGAAGAGAGAAAAAAGAGACAACAATTGCAATTACTGACAATTGAGTCAGTGGTTTCATATTATTAAACATTTAATTTATAGGCCGCAAGATTTCGATATTCGATTATACTCGATGAAACTGTTTTTATCACTCTTTAAAATTATGTGCTAAATGCACACATATACATATATATATATATATATATATATATATTTGCATTTGCATAATACTTTAATAATATGATACAAAATGACGCGTTAATTAATTTTTACTTATATAATATTTATGTCAATATCAATTTAATCGCTGTGCCGATTAATATATTCAATTTCACGGAATCGTACATACACAAGTAATAATTAAATTTTTATTTCGTATTGCGTATATGGATTACTCTTCGGTTACAGACCTTTTTGTAGTCTGACAAAATCAAGCTTAATTAAGAGTCGGCAACTTAATTTACAATGCACCAACGTGCCACAGCGTAATGCAACTCCTTTCTGATGCAAACGCCGTATAATGTTCTTTGACGTGTGAAGCGAGGTAGTCGTTTTGCAAATAAATTCGTGAATCTTAGTGTTAACTAGCACGCTCCTTGCTTTAATCGTATTCGCAGCACTTGTATTATGCGCGTATTTTTGCTCTTTTTTTCTTAATCTGATTTGCATCGCTTCCTCGCGACACTACAACGCTCGTTTGCCTTGTTATTTTGCAAATGAGATGCAGCGCCAAGACGAAGGATCAGAAGTGTAAGCTAAACTTACGGGACCTTTTTACACTGATGATAACGGATAGTCTTTCGCGGAGATATTTATAAAGAACTAGTTCACTAATTTGCAAAGTTCTTAGCTTAACGCTGATCTTAAATAACACCTTTTTGAGTGAGGACAGATGTCACAAAGTGAGTCTGTAGTACAACCGAAAAAAGGTGGCCTCGTGTTCCAAGCTTTAAAAAGCGTAAATACATATGTTATTAATTTCCCAAATTTCCAAGTTAATTTTCTTTTAGAAGCGAAATCTCGTATGAAAAAAAAGTTATTCTACATTTTCGACTTATTTTTGCTGAATATCTATTTCTGATGGATTGGGAAATTATAAAATTCTTCCGATATATCTTAATGTAAATATAAATATATAAATATGACGCGAAAAATCTATATATGTATAATCGAGCTAATTTCGAGCTCAGCAATCAACAACGAGGATTCTGAATGTCAGGAGAGCAAGTCGATAAATGTCTCATCGACTTTTTACGCCAATCCTCTTTCTTCAACGAGTCTCACGGGCGTCCAGGATAGCGGTATGATAACGAGGAATTATCGGCTAATTCTCAACCCATCTGTTTTTCCCAGGTTAGGTTTAATTACCTTTAAAATCGGGCAGCAACGCCGGCAAATGGCTTCGCGTTTCAAGCCCACTTTATCCTAGAGTGCCATTAAGCACTTGGTGTCCTAACGACAGCGTCGTAATTAGAGAAGCCACCCCTGACCTCTCCACTATTTTCTGTTCTCTCTCCTCTCTCTCTCTCCCTTTTTCCTTGCCACATTCTCTTCACTTCGGAAAAGGAAGGAAAAAAAGCTAAAGTGAAACTGGTTAGCAACGCCTTCGACGATCTTCTCGTTCGATTTGAAGGATGTTCCACGAATGAGAACCTATGATCGCGCGCGCGTTCGAATACAAAATGCACGATAAAACGACGTTTGGCTGACAATGGGCATAGTTTGTCGTCCGATACGAGATAGGGAATGTGAAAAATGCGCGACACGAAAATAGCACGGATTTTAAAAGACACGGAGGAATTTCCTATTTCACGTCGCTCTTATATCGTACTTCTTCCGCAATATAACTGCGCTGCATTGTAGCCCCCGGCTTTAAATTTTCATTTATTCGCTTCGCAACTAGCGTCTTGATTCACAGCGTAGTTATTTGATATTAAAAACTTTTAGCAACAAATTTGTTGCATCTTTATTTTGAAGATTTTCTATTATTATATCAGAGTTGGAGCAACACCGAGCATTAATTAAATTTAAAAACAAAGTCTTGTATGTGTACGAAGAAGGAAATTTCATTCCTATTCTATTCGACTTTTATTTATTCATCTAGAATTTTCACCTCTTTTCAGTATTGTATTTTGTAGAAATATCTTTCATACATAATATATATGTATCTATGTATATATATATATATATCGCTGTGTTATGTATCGTCGGCTTGGAAATATACAAAGAGAGTGGCCGACGTTGGGCTTATATGTCGACTGTATTTCATGCATTAATCAGGAGGCCGCAATTGCGCTGCCAGTCGAGAGAGCGTGTTACGCTGCAGCTGCACACGTGTAACTAGAGAATTCTCGTTTCTCAATTCCAGGGCTTGTTTTCGAGAATTACGTTCCGCGAGCCGCTCTTCGTCGGCGGACCCGGAAACACGACCGGTTTGGAGCGCCTTCCGGTGAGGACCGGATTTAAGGGTTGTATCCGGCATTTGGAGGCGAACGAGCACCACTATCGCTTCCCATTGGCCCCGCAAGGCGACGCCGTGAATGGATTCGACGTAGGTAAGTACAGTATCACGGCGCAGCATCCGGTTTCGCCGAGTCCAAAGTTTCCCAGATATTGAATAATTTCTCTGACGCTTCTATCTATATTTAAATCGTACATGTGTGTTCTATTCTCATAAAATCAGTGACGCTAGAAATAGTTGCAACGACAATCAAGATGTTTAGTTTTCATGTAATTAGATAGATTAGAGTCTATAATCTTTTTTTTTTCTTTTTTTTTTCAAGTTTACTCCGGTTGAATACAATTGCATCTCTCGGCGAGTTAAATATCGAGACACGCGCTCGGGACTTGGAACTACTTGGGGAATCCGCTTCTCACCGCGAGAAAAAAAAAAAAAGAAACGAAGAATATATTCGGAGTTAAATCGAGCGGGCGTCGGAGGATTTGCCAACTAAATTCATGTGACACCTGTTGTCCGTTTGCCGATATAGCTGTTAATTCGGTCACCCGGTAGCGTCTGGCCAACTGTGTCGTAGCTGTAAGGCGGCTAATTAGAGTTTATAGTAATTGATTGTTTTAAATACTTTAGCGCCCTGACTCTACGTCAACTTTACATTTCTCGCGCGACGAAAACGTAAATGTCGCTTTATTATTTTATTACTTGCGCGGTAGTAAATGACGCATACCAGTTTTATATTAAATGTCTTTTATTTTTCTGGTTTCACGGCAAGTGATTTCTTACGAGGGAAAATTCAAGTTATACATTCGCAAGTAAATGTTTATGACCGAAATATATAACATATATACGTGAGATTTCTCACTCGGATAAAAATAATTCTACATTCAGTAAAGAAGAAACATTCAATCTATATAATGGTATAGAATAACGTGTGTCATATTAGTGCTGACATTTCTCGGCCAACTTTTTATTTTAACAACAACTATTTACTTTAACATAGCATTGTGTGTCGGTAAGCAATTGAAAAAGATTCGAAAAATCCATAGATAATAATAAAAAATCACACGAGCGATAAAAATGTAGGTCAAAGAGATAATAAAAATAACTGACTTTAAAAAAGAAATAATAAAGGAACCTATTAAAAAATTTAGTAGAATATATTCGATAATGTATAAATGAAAAAAAAAAACGATATTTTGCATTATAAAGAGCATTATGTAGAGCAATGTTTCAGACTTATTATTCTTAGCGAATGACGTGTTTTTAAAGGACAGCAACACAATCTTCCAAAAAGAAAATAACTTTTCTTCATGACTTTTATAACATTATCAAAATCAAATCGAATAGTTAATACGCGACAAAAATTTAAAAAGAATAATCTTTTTTTTACACGTGTCAAATATTGAATTTTTAAAAATAAAGTTATACATTATTTTATATGTCACAAAAAAATATAATTAAAAAAATATATTAATTTATTAAATGTAATAAAATATATTAAATATAAATATATAAATAAATAATATAATAACAATTTCTATTCAACTCTTTTCATCATCTTCAACGCTCTCGTATATAATAAAACAGATTCACACAATTCGTTGTAAAGTTAAAAGGATGTTTGCCTTCTTTTTAATATCGTTTTTTTAGCCGCAACGAAAAATAGTTCTGTAGCAGGATTGTATTACTCTACAGCCGCGCGCGCGTATGTAGTTTCAGATTTTTTTTAAATTTATGGTTTGTCGAACTTTTCTCGTTGGAGAAAAAAGTTTAAATTGTGCGATATTTGAAAGCTCCGTTTAATTACATCGGCAAGCGAGATACGGGAGCGCAAGACGATTTTACTCCGAGAGAAGAGCGAAAGGGGAAATCACTACGTCGTCGGGCAAGGCTATGATTATCGTGAATAATTATCGTTATCGCTATCGGAGTGTCGGTAATTAATTGTCAACATTTGGGGGAAGTCGTTTAGGTCCGGCTATACGCAACAGCTGCTTCGCGTATGTCGCATTAATTACCTCTGAGTAATGGACATCTGCCTGGTATTTATATCACGATGTAACCAGTCGGATGTTATCTCCATTTTGTAATATCGAGGGTGCCATTGTTCCTAATACATGCGGAATATAATTCAGATATTTGTAATCGGTCAGGATTCGAAACAATCGCTCGATAGATATTAATAAATAATATACATTTGTGTAATAGTAAGATATTAACGTAAATGATGGTGAAACAAATGCAGAATATTGACGAGCAGAAGCATTTGTATTAAAACAAAAGAATGAAATGAAAACACGACTTACATTTTGCACGAATAATTTTATTTCATTTTTCAACAAGTTAGAAAGTGCCAGTGCGTCAGTTTCTTAATTAAACAATTTTTTTATTTTAATAAACTCTGATCCTCCTAAAGAATTGATGATTTATTTAATTACTTGGTATCACACACCAAGAAAAATTTGTACCCTGTGCACAACTAATCAGTTTCAATGAAAAATTAATTTTCTTTGAAACTGCACTACTATCCGTGTCTGACTTTTTCTAGCTTGTTGAAGTTTAAATATGTATTTTACATTGAGAACTTTACTAAAGTTTTAGCTGTTAATTTTATTTTGTTTTATTCAATTGTTATTTATTCAATAGTTAATTTTATTTTATTCAGTCTTTTATTGCGAAATATGCACATTTGTGCTTTTTTTACATTCTCTCTTTTTGAAATATCCATCTATTAAAAGTATATATTATCGATACAAGTTATATATATTTTTTAGAATCGAATTTAGAAATAGTCTCTCTATCCACATATACGTATAATAAACAGGTCTATACGAATATAATGTATTAGAATTAATTGAAATATGTCCTCGAGCGTAATCAGTTACTAGTTAATCGGTTATACATATATTGCACACACGAAGTACGCTCTTTATCAGCTTGCCACTAATTATCAAATATTGATCGATATCTAACAAGGCACATTGTGCAAAATATTAATTGCCAAGAGTGGAACTTTTTATTTATGTTTCATATGTTAATGCATATAACCATGATAATTGATATACAGATATTTAACTTACGCGTATAAAATTTACATACATTCGTAATTAATTATTGTTTTTACAACCATTTTATACATATTTTAAAATATATAAAAATGTCAGAAACACTGTAGAAAAAATGGAAAATATAATTTCAATTAAATGAAAGATTCAAATAAAGGATTTCAATATCTTTATGATTTGTTGAGCATAGTGTCATAGAATTTAGTGTTATAGAATTTATAAAATTAAATTAAATGTTATCTCTGGAAAATAATAAGTTGTAAATGTTTATAGGTATAAGTAGAAATTTTTTAATACTAATAAAAAGTAATTTTATTATAAATTTAAAAAATGTTTAAAATAAATTTAATTAATGATAAAATATTTAATTTTATATTTAATAATTTACAAGATATAATTTCAGTATTAATTTAATAAATATTTAAAATTATTTTATAATTTATGATGAAACGTTAAATTGCAAAATTAAAGAAATGTAAAATATATTTATCATAATTAGAGGAATTATCAATTCTAAATGAGAGTCGGACCAACGTCGTATTTAGCGAAAAGGATTGATTTATGTGCTTGTAAAATGACGCAGGTCTCATTAATATGTGAAACATCAATTAGCGGAATAAATTATTCCTTTAGCTATTATTTCGCTCCATTATTTTTAGTCTGCGACTATCGATTTGTTACAATGGCGTGGCGCACGAGGCAGACGAGGCGGAGGGTTAAATCGAAAGTTTCGCGTTACTTTTCGATTCGTTCTACGTTTACCATATAGCCATAGGCAGACTCGTGAAAAGATAACATCCATTAGATTGGAAAACTTCAAATTTCGAAAGTTTCAGGGCATTTCCAGGACCTCGCTCGGATAATCGAAGTAGAAAGTAAAATCGTTCGAATCATTCATTGTCGCGTTGAAATCGATATAGCGATTCGATTATCAGACCTTTATCTTTGTAATGACGATCTTATCCCATTGTTGATGCGCTTTTTTTTAATGCATCAAGTTACAATCGGATCGTTGACGCAAATTATAAATTATAATATTGGATAATGAATACACATTTTGATTATTATTTGCAAGAGCTGCACACATTGAACCGAATAATTAGCCTCAATTAATAGACTTCAATCCAGTCTCTCTTTTGTTTCGTAGCAAGAAATTAGCGTACACGTATAATATGTATAAAATTTAAACGCAATTCCGGCCAAATAAAAGATAAAATAACTCGTTTCGCAACACGCGCGGTTTCGGTTTGGAAATATCGCTCTAGTGACACGTACACGAAAATCGCGATGTAATGTTAAATGTATAAATGTGGCAACTAGGAGAGAAGAATGCGGCACACGTTTTCCGACATGCTGTCCCATCGTAAAGCTCAACGTCGAAAAGCTACATTTTCGCGCGATCGTTGACGTCGTGAACGAAAAAATCCCCTTCTCCCTCGTCAATGCTGGGCGCTAAATGATACCGTCGAAAATACGATGAGGCGGAAGAGAAATTGATACTTCTACGCTCCGATAAATCGGACAGGACGGCCTGTCCAAGTGCGCGCGCGAGCGGTTTTATTGGTTTTATCTCGCAAGAGTCGAAATCTCCCGTGTCGAGAGTCGAACCCTCTCTCTCCCTATCTCGGCTTCTGCGAGATCCGATTCCCGCTCGCGTGTGTAACTCTCTCGATTTCGCGTCTCCCCGCCCCGCTGGAACTTTTATTAAATCGCCTGATTTATTGTCGTTTCAGAGGAGTGCACGGCCGACAGGTGCAGCAAGGTGCCGTGTTCCCACGGTGGAAAATGCCTGACGACCGGAGGCGACACCGCTGTCTGTCTCTGCCCGCTCGGCTATACGGGCGATCTCTGCGAGACCCGGGTGGATCTGCAGGTAATCGAATCAATTTCGTAGGAATTATAAGCGCACGAACATATCACGAACCGGGCTTATATGTACGAGAGAATTAGCGGTATTACGCGAAACCTTGTTGGGGTTTCATATAACGCTGCACAGTGTACGCGTATATGGAAACATGGGCCTCCGCCCTGTAATTTAGGAGTAATCGATAAAACTGAAAAATTAGAAAATTGCTTACCAGGAATAGCGAAAAAAAAGAAGTCGCACGAATTTTGTTTGCATATTTTTTTTACGAAGCAGCTATGTTGTAGCAGAAATTTGCATCGTCAAACGTGATTGAAAAATAAATGAAAGCTCGATTGAAAAGTGTGAATATATGATAGACTGTTATAAAAAAATAGCTTATCCTCATTTCGCATAAATGGAAAACAATGACATGATAGAGTTTTTTATTTCCTCGCTTTTGTTAAAATTATTCTCGTCTGATATAAGTCGATAGATATTTATGATTTAAAGTCCAATTTTAAGTATAAATTTTTTGGTATCGATTAAATATGGCAAGACACATGCTAATAAAACATTCGCTGCAATGCATTTTCTGTCAGTGAAAGAATAAAGCCACTTTTTTCAATTTTTTACATTTTAATTTAAAAAAAAAATTTTTATGACATAAGAAAATCGTATAAAAGTGCAGATTGAAAACAAGAGAAATAATTTTTGACAGATTGAGACGTAATGTTTTTTTTTAGATATTATTACGGATAAATAGTCTAAATTTTACTGAAAAATCGGCAAACTTTACACATTATTCCGCGAATGTAATCATTTGTTACATTACGCTGTCATATTATGATGTTTGATCCACCTACCTACATATAGAGCTTTATTTGCAATTTAACAATTCATTGATTTACACACGATTTTATTCAGGAGAGTTTATCAAACATACGCGGTCCAAAAATTGAATTCGAAAACAGAACTTGTTAAACTCTCTAAATCATCGAAATTATTTCGGATCTAAAATCTTTTTGCAAATTTTTCACACATCTTTGCTCTTTCAATTATATATAATTAAAACAAAAAAATTTTAAGGCAATAGTTAAAATTTGAGATTTCAAGGCGACATCATCCGGGAATATCAGACTTTTGCGGTAAAGTATCGTTACATTATCGCAGTTTACAGCCTTTCTGGCACGCAAAGATGATATTGCATCTGCACCCTATACACCTGCAGATACCTACAGACAACGAGCGTGTTAACATCGTATCAGACACGACGTTGTTACGTTATGCCGTCATGTTTAAGAACTTTGGCTGATTGTACACGCGGCTTACCTCTATCCTATTAGTGTCAACAACACATTGAATAAACTTGACTTAATCAGCTGTTCTGGATTAGACCCGCGTCAATCCTAGGTGTCAAGAAAGAATCTTTCTCGCGACTCTTTCAGCTCTCGCACTTTTCATCCCTTAGCGTCATCTTTTACGAGATTACAAAGTTCCTGTAAAAATTATAACGCAAAACCAGCTTCCTCTACCATTTACAGTAAAGAATTTATTATTACTGTAATTTATTCGGATTATCTCGCATTGTATTTTCGTTTAAAATACCATTATTCATTTAATATTAACAAGCGATTCTCTGAATATGCATTATTTCGATGCCATAGATTGTCGCAAAATGCGACACGAAAATCGATCGCGTTCAGCCGCCACGTAAATGACATGTTTATACCAGCAATAACCGGGCAGCTACTATAGGAATTAACATCCGCGTTGCTAATGAGACAGCTTAAATGAGTAGAAAGACATTCCAATTCGCGCGCGTCGACATACATAAACACCTATATATATACATATAATAAATATATGCATATATAATCAGATACTTTAGATCGAGCAACGCGCATAGAAATTTGCGCGATTTATATCGGGCGACTTAATAGAGCGAAAGCGGTCGCATTCGCCGGAAGTCACCGTATGCGGTTTGGCCGTGCGAACCTGTGCACAGTTAGTCGCGGATTATGCACGGGTTATATACGTGATATCGATTATGGCTATGGCGGAAAGCAGAGAGCGGTGTATTCGGTCCGATGCGAAATGATGAAATTGGTATCGGCATTCGACCGATATTACTTCCGGCGAGCTATAAAGATTCGTTCACATGCATCGGTGACATATCAGCACTTTGTTTTCGACGTCAGTGACAATTATAGCCGAGATCGATTCACAAAGGGCCGGGGCTGAACCGTTTCCGAAGGCAAAAGAGGCGACGTACAAATATCTTACGAATCGAAAATTACACTTTAACATCTGTAAAGTAAAAAAATCAAAAAATTGGTGTATCAGATATTCTTCGAAATCAAGGCATATCAAGAATTTAATTTTAATTTTGACAAAGCAACAGTATCTTGAATAAAAAAATATTTTTTAAATAACATTTAAAGGGTTTCGGAAGAAATTAAGAATCTTTGGGCCGGAACGCATAATGCATAAGACATAAGGGATTCAATCAATCAGAGTTCTTCATTTCCATCCTGGAGATAAGAATGAAGGACTCTGATTGGTTGATTTCTTTATGCGTTATGCAAAAGTCTGTGCTCCGGCCCTTTCTCTCAGAATGAACGTTTCACTCGTGACATAATAAATTTGAAGCAGCGTATTAAAGATAAGGAAGCAATTTTGTTCTCTTCTCCCGTATTGCGTTTCGCGCGAAAGAATATCCTCATAAGCAGGACGTATCGCCATTCTTCGCGGATGGATCGCCGCGATTTCCGGCGATCTCGAAATCAGAACATAAACTAGCTCGAGAAACGACCATAAAGGGCTCGAGTTAACGAGTATCACTTCAAACTCGAAACTCGTTCTCGAACTTTGGTCTCGCCCGACTGTACTCCGAGTTTAATTCCATTAACGTACAAGCGGAAGAGATATAGCCGCAATAACCAAATGTCGCCGGAATATCGTCGTAATTTACGACGACGACCACCACCACTTTTGCAGCGTCCGCCGGAAGTCGTCGCCGGATGCCGAAATAAAACGCTAATATCGAAGTAAAATTAAACGGCACGCCGTGCTTTTATCGTAAGGAATGTGCGTGGCACATTTTATTAGCTCGTTTGCAGACGAGACGAGGAACATAATAGTCCATCCGGCGAAACGCAAAATAAATATCCGACGAATTTCCTTGCCCGGAACGTAGAGAAGATAAAGCTAAGCTGTTACCTTGCTATTAGGATTCTGTAAATTGAGATAAATGTTGGAAAGCACGATAGTGTTGGGATGGTCAATGTTTTAAATTTTTTATCCATTTTGAAAAGATATACGTGATATGAAAAACAAATCTGGATCTAAAAATAACAAAGAAATTTCAGTTATGCAATTTATTTTACTTAAACTTTTGTAATTCGGTATGTGGAAAAATATTAAAGCTAAAATTTGACGTATGTATTATTTATAAGCTTTTTTCTGCATTCATATGCTATATTTGGCCAAAATTTCCTTGGCGAAAAAGGAACGCGTAAGGGTTTTCCGGAAATAAAATATACGATATATATACACACACATATGCAATGGAAGGATGTATTGCGTTACACGCCTACATAAAATTATATGGGTCAAAAGAGAGAAAGACGAATGCCTAACATAAAAAGTAATTTAAAATTATTGTAAAATATTAAAAATGGTCCATTTTTTAAAAAATTTTCTCCACATACTTATACCACTTATTTATATGTAAGAGATCTTTATGCATTTTCGCTTGAATTATAATTCTTGATATTAAACTTACTTTTTAATAATAAAATTTATATATATAATATTTTAAAATATATATAACACATATACATATATAATATTTTAAAATATATATCAAATTATACTCTCTCGATTATATCTTCAATTTTAATTACATCATTAAGCATATATTCGTCTCATTATTATTTAAATTTAAATAATTAGAATACTCATTATATTATATTCGTAAACAAATAATATTCCGATTCGGACGGTAAATACGCATCCATACCATTAATTTTTGCTCTTTCCCTCTTTCTCTTACGCATACATTTATAATATACAAATTAGTCTAAAAAAATTAATTTGAAATATGTATATCATATTATAATATATAATTAAAATTTAAAAATACGCTGTGAGCAAAGGAAAAACATTTGGCAGAACAAAATCAATAGAGTCAGCGAAACACTTTACCCTTTTAAAGATTAAACGATCGCGACAACGCATTATTTAATAATTTCAACGATATTATTTACAATAACAGACATGGGGATGACACGTGTAGTTGATAATGCAACGCGACCATTTCGGAGTACGAAACAGTCTCATAAAAAATTCGTGAACCTATCAACGATCCTCGCGCTCCGGGTACGTCAGGGCGACATAAGCCGGACAGAAGGACGATGTCGTAAGCGGTGAGAAAGGGTGTTCCCCGAGGGATCTTACGAGTCTCTCTTTCGCATAATACAAGGTTACTCCTCCGCTGACACTCCCGCGGGAACTCCTTATCACCGGGACGTAGCTTTTACGTAGAGAGGAAAAAGAGAGAGGAGGCCAAGGAGGGCTCGTAGGCGTCGTGATGGCTGGAAATTTCTTATATAGGACCATCTTATCCCGCGCTCGCGCACGGTCAACTTAACAGCGCTGGACGTGCCTCTTCCGTTCTGTCGTAATTAATTTATACCGCCTTCGCGCCGGACTTTGAAGGGACCGTTCGTGCCTTTGATTTTTCGAATTTCGCGCTGCCTCCGAAGAACGAATCGGCGAAAAGTATACCAAGGGTTCTTTGAACATCCGAGCGAAGAAATTGAATAAGTTTCGAGCAAAGTGCGGAATGGTAGATGGAAAATGATATTTGTGTAATGCGATTTGTGCATAATATATATACTCGTGGCTCTGAAAAATTATGTTTCCCTAAATCAAACTATTGAGACTGAAATAGCTTTTCATCTGACAGATCTAGACAGATTAAATCGTATTGGATTTTAATAAATTAGGCTTCACGAAAAAGCGAATTAATAACAAAATCTTTTTTTTAATTAATTTCTCTCTCTCTTTCTCTCTTTTTTAAATGGACTTTATTTTTTTAAAAATTCTGCGCGTTTAAAAAATCCAACAGAATTTTCTCCTCTTGAGAAAATGGACAGACTTATCTTCTTAGTCGCGAATGGAAGTTTTCATTTATTCCGACAGGTAATCTTTGAAACATTTGTGTTTGAAAGTTTCTCTCGTACGCGAGTCATAGTTATTATACATGGAACATATTTATAATTAAGTAAATGCCGGAGGCCAGTGTTAAGTTTTTCTACCTATTTCCCCTTCCATTCAAGTTCGATACTTTTATAAATTATATACTTTCGTTTCGCACAACATTTAAAATCGCGAAAAGGAACAATACACGTTGCTTTTCTCTATTTCACACTTCGTTCAATGTACTCCTTTGTTTAATGCAATTTTGCGTTCGCTTCTTACGAAACGCGTTATATAACGGATAGACAAGAATCAACACGCACTAATTGCAAGATGAAAATCCGAAGCTGTTACGCGCAACAATATATCGCCCGTCTCAGACATACACACACACTTGACGATATATTTGCAGATAAAATACATGTCGTCGTATACGTTGATGTTTTCCACTTGAGCCTCGCGAAATATAAAGGGGAGGGGCACTATAATTCGACGAGGGATCCTGCGCTTACGTTTTACGCTTTATCTTGAGAGGCAACTGACGTACAAACAATTACCAGGCAGTCTCATTAAGGCAGAAGCAGCCTCGCTTCGACCTCTTACTGTTCTTAAGGCACTTGAATGCAGCTATATCAAGGATTATCCGAGACAGTGACATACAGCGTATTTGCATTTCGATTTACGAAAGGCACAAAATCCCGCGCCGGTCGTAAATTAAATAACAGCTGTTCTCCGAGAGTTTCTCTACTTTATGCTTGACGACGAAGAGAGTTATTACAGTTCCCGCAAGAGAGAGATGCGCGTGTGAGAGCCAAACGTCTGTGCGCGCGTCTGTGATAATAAGAAATATCGTCTCTTAAAATTATTACGAATGTAAGGAACAACCATTCATATAGTATTTATAAAAACGAGTTCGCTTAAAGCAGAAGAAAAGATAGCTATAGAAGAAAAAAAGATACTGCAAGATATTTTTAAAATAACAAGAAATCTTTATTTCACGATAGAAGCGTATCTTTTATTACAATTGAAGATATAAGCTATATGTATATAAAATAATTAAAGTAAAATAATTACACCTGGAGAGCACATATCAAGTTAATTGAATAAATTAACATGTCGATGCCACACTAAATTAGTTGATGCAAAAATAATTAATTGTATCTGTAATATATGTAATTTATATTAAAATTGACGTATGTTTGTTTCATTGGAAAAATATCTATCATATTTTATTCGTAAATAGATCTTCTCTCAATATACGATTCGTAAAAGATTAAAATGAAATTATTAAGTTTTTAGAGACTGTCTCTTTTCACTTTCTACAATCCGTATTCAGTTCTTTCTCTCTCTCTCTCTCTTTCGCGAAGATCTCTATATTGTTGGAATATAATAATCCCTTCTTGGAATATCGTACTTACGAATACGATAAACGTTATAAGATAACATTCGTGTTCTCTCTGCGAAGCAACTAAATTATTATGGCAATTTCCTTCTTGAACTTACATTATCATTCACTGTACACGCGAGTTAGCGTGATATTAGGGTTTCATATCCAGAACATTATTATAAGAAATCTCTATAATAATATCCGTGAATTTAATTAAGAAAAACGAAGAAATTTTTTTATCGTATAATTTTCAATTTAATGTTAAATCAAATGTAATTTTATCGACAAAATCGATCACGCAACTTCTATTTGTAGAATATAAATTCTTTATTTCCCATACAAGATATATTCCATGTCATTTTTCCTTATTCTTGAGTACTTTATATGAAATCGATTCTTTTTGAACAAGAGCATCGAGAGAATTAATTATTTTAAAGTTATAAACTATTTAAAGTTACAAATTAATAACTTGCCAATAATTTATATTTCATTTAATTCCAAATGAATTTTACTTTAATAATTTAATAACTTCGAAACAAAGATATTTAATAATTGAATATATTAAAAAGTCGCAATAAATCTCTCTCGATTTCAACTAGGAAAAGAATCGAGTGTCAAATTCACTTTAGACACAATCTATAATTCGCGACAAAATGCAAGATAGAATTCTATTTATAATTTTATGTAACACATGTTTTAATATATGTATGTATTCTAATATATATTTTGTATATACATATATGTATTTCAATATATATTCACTTGGTCAAATTATCTGTATTTCACGACATATAAAATTCTAAATAGAATTCTAAATAGAATTCTGTCCCGAATTTCATCGTTAAATTACAGATGAATAACGCGAGCTTAAATCATTATCAAAGCTAAATGCAAAATTTATCTCGCTGAAATGAAACGAACGAAAGACTTTTATATATAACGCCAGTCTTTTATACCCCATTCTCGATAAATCACACACGGAACACAACAAAATACAACGCGTCAATCGCGAATTAAAGGCGGACGGGCAAAAAAAAAGAAAAAAAGGGAGAATGCATTTGCCTGGTAACGACATTTCCATGCAATCTCAGACCGCATGGTATTTTATTCCCGCAGGTTCCATCCTTCAACGGATCCTCTTACCTACGTTATCCGGGATTGGCGGACACGTCGCTGTCGTGGCTGGAATTGTCCATCACGTTAAAACCGACAGCACCGGACGGCGTGATACTCTACAACGGCCATCACAGTGACGCCACCGGTGACTTTATTGCGCTCTATCTCTCCTCGGGCCATGTGCAGTTCACTTTCGACCTCGGAACAGGACCTGCCACTCTGAGGTAAGCCTCCGAGGCCCTCAAACAAGTTTCCGCGAGCGAGATTTCCGCTCTGCGAGCAGCCATAGCTAGCTCGAGGTGACAATCCCGGTCTCCGGAAATGCTGCTTTCGCGATAGACGTTGTTATGCGAAACAGCCACATCGACAGGGCCGCTAATTGCATCGTTTGTGTATACATACGCATCGTTAGACATTTAAAATTTTAATTGACACGTCGATATATCGCTCGAGCTTTTTCTTATATTCGCGCTTTTTTTTTCCTTGTCTCGCGAAGTCGAGCGAAATGTTGATGCGATCGCTCGAGACGGCTTGATTCGTTCCGATTAACGATGAACGAGATTATTGTGAAGCAGAATTGGTCAAAATTGCTTTGCAATTGCTCTTTTAAATAAATAACAGAAATATTTAATAAATATGGATAAATGATATTGTGATACATAATATTTTTTATATCAATTTGACTTGAATCTCGACTTGAAGCTATTATATTTTTTATGCGATTTGATAGTATATTATATCATTTAATAGAAATTCATTTACATCGATAAAGTTATTATATTTTTAAATATCAATTACTGTTAAAAATGTTAATGTAAAAAAACCGTAACCCAATATTTTTTTTTAAAATTATATCGATGGTAAAACTTTTTATGTTTTATATTTTACTATTTTGCGAAAAGTGAACCGTTTTAACGAACGCTAATGCTAATCGGATTGTTTGATTTGATTTAATTCATTTGTAATAATTAGCAATTAATAAGTCATTATTAAGTAAAATCGAGCGAAACTAACCAGTACTCTTTTGTATAATTAATACAAAGATTAAACAAATGTTTCTAATGATTATATAATCAGACGTGATTTCATTTTTAAATATTATTAATGATAATTAAAGGCTTGAGATATTGTAGAAGAGACTATCATATTCTCAAAATTAAAAAGATTTTTCGTTCAAATATTCTCTATGTGCATATTAAAGTTGATAATATTGAAACGTTATAAGTATCATTTCAGGACAAAAAGAAATGTTCAAATAAAAAAAATATAGATACACACACAATCGCATAAAATTTTAAATAAATTAAGAATTTAAAGAAAATACATATTGTCAATTCGCGGCATGTTTGTACTACAAAATAAACACAGTCTATTTTATTATACATTATCGCATATACATATTATTATATTGACACATAATTTATTATGTAAATGTCGGAACTGTCATATATTGCAAATTTTCGATTTACAATATTAAATATTGTAGTAATTGAAATTCAAATTGCAAATTTCTATCAAGGGAAAATCCTTCAAATTTAAAGAAACTATTTTCTTCAAATTCAAGGAAAATATTTCAAATTAAACAAAGAATAAGACTTATAAAAAAATTACTTAGAAGATAAGAGCTATTCAGCATCTCGAGAGTTTGAAGAAAAAATAAATAAATTTGCATGCATACATGAGCGATATTTAACGCAGTAATTATTAGATATCTTAATGGCGATATATCCGGACAAGAATATTTATGTGCTATATGCAATTTATTTCCCGATATATATAATAAATAAACAATAAATCTCGTGCAAGAGTTCAATATCACTGTCCCGCCAAATAAAAAGCAACCGCGGCAAAACTCCGTCATATAAAAAAAACGCGTATTATTACGCGCGCTATTAAACGGGGGATGTTTAATTTCGCGTCTGGGGAGAAAAAAAAACCAGTTAACAAGCGAGCCTCCAAGTTCCAGGCGCGCCATATCTTTTATCGTAATAGCGCTGAGCGAAAAGTCCAATATGAAAATTACCAACCCCTCCCTCTCGCTTCTATATTAATTAGCAATTTACTTCCCGCCTACGACCTCGCGGACAACCCCCTCCCCTTCACCTCTTCACCTGTCCCGCGATTCAATATTAATTATGCGAGAATTTCTTCCATCGAGCCCTTTCGGAAAAAGGTGGCCACTCCTCGTCTCCGCGGAGGAGGGAAAATCCATTGTCTACTCTTCGACTTCTCTCGCGAAATTCAAATTGGATGATCCGATTCCGCGAGTAAAGTTCTCGCGGTAGATACGTGCGCGAATTTTCGTTCCTCCTCGGAGAAAAATTCCGGGGCCGACATTGGCTGGCTTTGACTCCCGGGCGTCGCCGTCGCGAAATCAAATCGATGGAGCGTTCGTCAATATCGAGTTAACATCGATTATAATTGCAGACGATGGTGGCGAGAGGCGGGGGAGAGGGGGCGCGTTAATTGCTTCGCGCGGACGCGGAAAGGCGGCGCGTTTCAATTTTCCGAAGCGCGAATCTCGTTTCACTTTTTCGGCGCTAACGTGTTTTCGCGGGGGCTTCATTTCGGGAGACGAAAGTACAGTCGCTCCGGGCGGAACGGTTTTTCGAACGAACGTTAGATTTTTCACAAGCGCAAAAGAGGTACCGTGTCAAAATATACGGCACGATATACGGTACCTTGCAAAATCGAAAAGTCACGGGGAAAAGTAATATCTCTCTGAAGAAAAAAGAAATAAATGTAAAAGAAAGTGTACCGTATAAATTTGATCTCGCGTGAATGAGACTTTATTTTCAAGAAAAAAAAAAAATTGGATTGTTCGAAATAGCTGGAGAAGAGTAATATCATCTCCCTTTTTCAACCTTGGATATATTCTTGAAGAACCCCCTGCGTCATACCTCGTTAAGCTAGAGGAAGCCATATTATCTCTCATATTGTACTTCATTTTCTTGTTCAGAATTTTTTCAACGTACAAAAAAAGATAAAGAAAGATAAATAAAATCAGAAAATAAATAAATCATAAAATTAAAAAAGGATAAAATAAAATGTATTTATCCTAGAAAGAGAGATTGTAATATATCAATATAAAATAATTTATATAATCAAAAAGGTAATATTAACATATGTAGAATCTTAAATAAAATAATTGAACTACATTTCCCCCTGATACTATAGTTTTTTTATAAAAAAAATATTTTAAAAATGTAAAAAAAAATCTGAAAAAAAAACATGCGGATATGGAATTATTTGGAAAATTTCTCTCTCTCTCTTGTTACATTCTTCTTTTCTCTTTTCCTAGAGAAGACATTTAGAAAAAATTTTCTTGTGTAAAATTTTGAAATATAAAAAATATAAAAAATATTTTCACGATTTATTTGAATGCCATTTTGCGGTCCTCGGCGCTTTTCTGAAATGAATCAAAGTGACCTAAAAAAACAGGTCACCGCCAACAGGAGACTGCACTTTATCATGGCGCATAATGTACGATTCATGTGTGCGGATTTATATGCATTAATTAGGAAACTTTCCTTTCTCTCCGCAGCAAAATTTTCAGGGGATTTCGCAAAATACCCGCCGGCCCTCCAAAAGTTAATGACGTTGCATTCTGAGTATGCTATCTGCATTATCGTTTCAGGAGCGAGAATCCGGTTCGTCTCGGCGAATGGGTCGAAGTTCGAGTCTCTAGAACAGGTCGTTTGGCATCCCTGAAAGTTGAGGAAGACCCGGCCCAGGAAATCCTGGCGCCCGGGGCGTTCACGCAATTATCCTTACCGCTGAATCTCTATTTGGGCGGCGCGCCGTCGTCCGACATGTACTCGCCGAAGATGAAAACTACAGCCAGCTTCGTCGGCTGCATTCAGACGATCGTGCTGAATAATCGCGAGGTAAGAACACCCGGGATTATACAGCCGCCGCTCCGAAGTTACGCGGTAGATAATGCCACCGTAAGAGAACGTCTTACCTTGGAGTTTGAGCTTCGCTGCTCTGCTAGATAACGTCGCGGAGCTCTCACATGAATTACCTAAATTTCAATCCCTAATCATTGTTTTTGCTTTGTAAAAGAAAAGTAGATGTAATGTGAGGTATATAATTATTATATACCCCCAACTCATAATTCTTCTCGTATTGTACAAATGTCATTATTGCAGCTTATTGTTATTCGTGGTTTTTTATCGCTATTATACATTGTATAATTCCTGTCGCACAGATGGGAATTCTAGCCGAAGCGCTGGGTGGAGTGAACGTGGGCAATTGCGGACACGCGTGCGAGGCCAGACCCTGCGGCGATGCGGAGTGCCGGCCTCTCCGCGAGCGATTCACCTGTCGGTGCCGTCCGGGTGTACCGCACCCATGTCCGGCGCTGGTTCATTATACGCGGCTTGTGCCACCGCCGCTTAGAGCCAGCAGCAGCAGCGCTGTGACATCGTCCGTGAGATACGAGAGGGCTGTGCCCAGCTTCACCGGCAGCGAGAGCTATCTGCATTACAACGACGCCGACACGATGAAGAGGTGCGCGAATCTGCGCGATATAACGAGAACGTGTATAACGAGGGTGACAAATAACGAACGCAACTTTCGCGAAATAAATACGGTCGTTGTTACGATATCAAGAATTTTTTTTTTTTTTTTTAGTTAAATTGCAATAGAGTTTCTATATTTTTCTCGAATTAAATCGTTTTTTTTTTCCTCTCGAATTTGCGTCTGAAAAATTGCCTTCCAATTTGGTAGCGAATTGACTATTACGTGTAAAAGTATTCATAGAGAACGGTCTATGTATACATACGAGCGTATACTCATCGTGTCACCCGACAACATTTCCCAACTGTCATTTGGCGATTCGTTTTTGCAATTTAAAAATCCGACTCGTCCGCTAACACTCTATTAATGTACGCACACGCGCGAAATATAATCGGTAGCGGGCAAAAATTCGGTATATACGACCAAAAACGGCGTATCAAAGCGGCGTTTTGGAAAGCGAGTGGAGCGGTAAACAGCGTTACACGTTATGCTACGCACACGATCGCTCCTTGACCCGCTTTAGTCGCGCCGCGTTTAGTTTATCGAGCGTCGCTGTGACAAGTAATCTGAGGGGAAATAAATCGTGTTTCCCGTTAGATAAACCTTTAACGATTGCACACCTAATTATTTCGATAACGAACAAATTAGCCAATTTGCAGGCGGTATGTTAACGCGTGTCGCGTATTTAATATATACAGACAGATTGTGTTAAAACTCGCTGTTTTACATATAATAGGACCGATTGTTCCAACTTCTTGGTAAGATTTACCCGACAGGTAGCATATTTTCCACCCTTTTCAAATAAGTTCTAAGAAAGAGACGAAGATGTGCTACCTGTCGGGTAAAATTTACCAAGAAGTTGAAACAACCGGCCCATAGTACATATAATACATGTAGTTGATATACGGATGTCGAAAAGTCAAATTATTTTCCCCTTTAGATAATCTTAATTAATCTTTTGCCTAATTTCTTCAGCTAATTAATCACACTCATCGACGCGCTTGCAGGATAATCAGCTACAGGGTGGACATCAACATGAGATTCCGCGCCAGCAGCAGCAGCGGCCTGTTACTCTGGAGCGGTCGACAGTCGGACTCTCAGGAACAAAGGGACGAGAACGACGATTTCCTCGCCCTCGGCCTGGATCACGGCTACCTCACTCTCGCGTATAATTTGGGCTCCGGGGAGGCCGTGCTCCGATATAATCTTACGCGATTGGATGACGATCTATGGCATCGCATCAGGGCTGTTAGGTGAGGAGAAACGCTTTACGCGCTTCGTTACCCGATCTTCCTCCCCTTCCTCCCCTTGCATGCCTATTTTCGTGATATTTATTTATTTAACACCCTGATCGATACGTGGAAGGATGGATTCGAATACGCGGGAGAATAGTTGCTGGTTCTATTTTTAATCTTTCAACGGAACGCGAATTAAAATACACGCACATTGAAATATACTACATTTTATCGCAAATCCATCGAAACGACTGATATTAAATATTAAAAAGTCGTGTATGTGTGCTTTATGATTCAATTTTAATTAAATAAAAACGAATTTAGATTCGCTCTAAAAAAATTTAGTTAACAGGAAATACCGTGTAGACATCGCATATGTAAACAAATGTGTGTTGTCCTATTTTCAATCTTTCATGTAGCTCGAGGCTACATTTAAAATAGTATTATTTTCGTGAAATTCGATAAAGGAAGGATATTTTGATAAACCTTCGCTTTTTATATTAATCCGTACACTGTTCTATATTCCGTTGGAGCCGAATAAAAAAAATATATATGTATGTATATATATCAATATCCGTCTCTCTTGCAGACGGTAAATCGCGTTTTATTAAAAACGGCGAAAAGAAAAATATTTATACTGATTTATATCCGAAATGAAACGCAGCAATGAATAACATTGACTTTTTTTAGAAACGAGCAATGGGCGTCTCTCGTGGTAGATAGCGGTACTGGTGTCTCAGCATCTTCCCCGGGACAATTAAGACAATTGAACACTGATACTGGTCTTTACGTTGGTGAGTGCGCGTGAAATAATAAAATCTGTATACTGTTATATCCCCCATAAATCTAAATTAACTCGCAATTTTGAAACATTAATCATCTATTTCTGTATAAATATTTTATATATTTATTTCGCATCCTGATGAGAAATAGGAAAGATGAAATCGAAACCAATCCATATTTAAGGATGAAGAATTTTGAACTGCAACCTTAACAGAGAGTTTATTTTTTCCTTTTTTAATTTTATTTTGTATATGTACGTAGCAAACGAGCTTTATAGAAAGACTCTTGATAAAAAAATATTGCGCGCGTATTTTCGCCTTCGTATGAGAAAATAATTTTTTTGACGGGGATGCGATCTGTCCTTGAAGGCGGTGCACCGGACATCGTGAGGACAACGGGCGGCAGATACACGAAGGGCATCGTAGGTTGCATCAGCGACCTCGTGTTGGACTCGGACTTCTCGGTCGCCCTGTCGTCGCCCGCTCAGGCGACCAACACGCACTCGTGCATCCCCTGAAAGAGAGATATCCGTGCCGTCCGACGTCAGGTGGTGGTGTTGTCGGGTCCATCCCGAAGTTAGGATATGAAAATTTAAGGATAACGAATCGCGAACGCGCGGCCAAGTGAATCGCGATAGAGTGCTCCGCGCGAAAGTGCATCTGTGTCTCTCTCTCGTGCATCCCACGCGCGCGCGGTTCATCACTTTTGTACAGACTCATCCTTCCACGGGTGGAACACTTTGGAGAAGATGGGGATCGAGTGTGGAGATCGGCAACCGACCGGTCGTCGTGCGAGTGCCATCGAGTGGTACATATATAGGCGGCTTTATTGTAAATATTAATAGGGCGACCGCGCGGAGAGATGTCTATCGCTTGCCTCGTGGCAATCGATCCTCGGTGCAGCGACTTCCTGCCGGTTAATATATACATATATATAAACCGGTCTCGCAGAGAAGGTACGATCGAGGGTGTCGGATAAACGAGGCGACAAAGTTATTTTCTCACGACAGAATTACGAGGTATCGCAAAATTGCGAAAGATTAATAAGTGAATTTTGTTTTACTATAATTGTTACAAAAACGTTAAATGATTACAGCCGTGATCACGTCGGAATCTCACTTCATTGTTTTTATTTTATTCGAAAGTCGTAATTACTTCACTTGATCGTGCTTTTCGATAATTGGGACTATATATCGGGAAAAGAATCAGTCTTGGAGGGCAACTGTTTGTACAATTTGTAAAATTTTTTCCGATACAGAATGATAACTAGAAATTAAATATATATAATTGGGAATTATTAAATGCAGAGAGTGGAAATAACATATCCATTTTTCGCAAAAATGATGCCACCAACGGATTGAAGAGGAGATACACGCGTACGCGATAAAATAATACTCTGATGTATAGTTAAACATTAAATAAATACTGAACTACCGTGTTTTCCTACCACGTGTTTCCCCGTAAGTAATTACAATTAAGTAATTCTTTTTCAAAGTTGTTATAAGTTGTAAAAAAAAAGAGAAACAAATTAAAAACATTCTCTTTACAGTTGCTAGTATTTTCAAACTTATTTTTTCTAATTAAATTTTAATTATTGGATATGTTATTAAGAGATAAAATCAAATAAAGAAACTCGTTTATTTTATATTTAAATACAATTCATTAATTTAGTAAAACTGATCGATTCAAATTACGCTATGACAATTCTATTCGCGAGATTTGCGAAAAAAGCTTTTTCCATTTTTTCCCTAAAATTACAGTATAAAATTATAGCAATCGCTTTTAAAGCAAATTACACAAAATCAGAGATCTAAATTAAATGAAAATTTGTCGCAATTTTTGCAACCACTTTGTTGCAGAAATTAGCATTTGCATCATGGTATAACTAACTTTCGCGCTATCTGTGTTTATAAATTTAATCTAATAATTTAAAAGGAATAGAGTAAAGTACAACGGGTTAAATTAAAAATTGGCAGCAATTACACTCGTTTTTGCTCGTATCGGGAAAAGTAAAACGTGTTGAATCAAACTGAAACTTTCGTCCGAACGTTTCGCAGTTGAACCATTGTGCTATTAACAATTTCAACTTTGCCTATATCTGCGTACTTAATAAGAAGCTTCTCTCGGAAATCGTTTCGTAAATTAAATTCGCGCGCAAATTATATTATCGTTCGTAATGAAATTTATAGCAACAACAACTACGTAGTATTACGATGATACTGGAGTCAATGAGGCGGCAAAAGTGCGAGTATTAATTTAACACTCTACAACGTAGAATTTCATCCCGAGAATTAATCCCGTAACACAATACTTACTTAAATTACGTAAGCGCGATATATATTATATATAAGAGACTTGGAAAATTTATGCGAGACATTCCCGGTTGAATGGTGGAATTAAGGAAGTCGTTGCACCAGGACAGCCGTTGCCCGGCCGGATATAAAATTCGACGGAGAGCGTCTCAAAGACGGCGCTTTCGCGGCCTAATAAGATAAAAGTATGTAGAAAAAAAAAAACAACCCCTCCGCGTCAATTTTGATTACTCCCTCCGACCGGATGTTACCTACGACACGAGGTGTCACATTATCTTCGATCCTTACGGATTCAAAGCGTTCAAGATTATCGAGAAATTTGGGGCGACGTGTCTAAATCGGCGCTGGATAGAATTTTTAATGGAAAAGTCGACGGAGAAGAAAAGTATATATAAAGAGAGAATTCTCGAGGATTTCTCGAAAAATGAAAATTCTACATTACGCGGAGTTAATTAATTTAGCAGTTAACTCTGTTCTATATTTGTTATTCATTACGTTATAAAATAGCGCGAATATAAGAATGAAATAACGCGTGCGCTATTTTAGTTTTTCTCTCTCACAAATGATGATAATTTCTTTTTATACTTTTCTCTTCTTTAAATATTTTTAATCTAATAACGCTCTAATTTAATTCATTAATTAACATAAAGTATGTCATATCTTTTCTTTAACTTCTTCCGGCTGAAAATATGGAATTCGTCTTTGAAAGAAAATGTGATTATTCGGTCAGAATTTGATATATAACGCGTAAAATTAAATTGATTAAAAAAGTGATATTATTACGAGAAAAGAGAGTTCTATATCCGGCGTCGGTTCAGGCAGCTCCTTCGAATCACTGCGTACCGCAACTTTTTCTAATGATCTTAGGACTTATCACGATCCTTTTCTAGCAGCTAAGTATCACAAGCGCAGCCACGAGCACGTGTTTTAGTTCCATTGATGATATCGAAAAAAAAAAGTTAATATTGTGATCGATACGAGTAACTACTACTACTATTAAAAGTAGAAGAGAGCTATACCATGGACCAAACACCAACACCTTTATCATCATTTAACAAGAATAATGCAACCGCAAAGTGCAAAGTGCACATCTTGATGGCAATGCGGAACTCGCATCCTTCATGATCTTAAGTATCCCGGTGTTGGGCGAGCTTTACAAATGATTAATGGATCTTTAAACATTTCGTCCGTATATATACATATACATATGAATGCTATATATCTCGAAAATATTTTCAGATTGTTACAGCAATAAGTATATCTTTGCGCCGAATTTGCCGTCTCTCTTGCGTTAAAAATGAAGTAATCTTGACTTTTGGGGGATTATCAAGAAGTGAGATGATTAATTAAAATTATTACCGTATACTCGCACATATAGATGGAAATATATATTTTGATTGAGTTGAGTTTCGGAGATTATATTTCCTCGTAATGGCAAAATTGAGTATTAAGTGAAATAAGTAGCTTGATCAATATTATGTCATGTGCACTATGAAAAGTGCGTATGAAAAGTACTTGTGTGTATGTAATAACATTTGTGTCGTTATAAATAATAAGTTATGATATTCTGTTGAATTCAACGAAGGAAAGCGAGAAAAACGGAGGATAACAATGACACTTTTACATACATAGACGTATAAAAAAGAAAGAAGAACAAATATCTTTATTATGCAGATGCTCGTCGCATATTTTTTTATCTTCATAGAACGTTTCAATCTTATGAGCACAATTTAGCACTCTCTACCGGTCGGAAAATCCCAGGTCAATCACGTATACACATCCTATCTCGCGTGAGAAGAGGCGGAAAGATGAAGAGAGAAGGTGAAAAAAGTGAGGCATATGAAAGAGAAATGAGATGAGAGGTAACGTAAGGCATATAGAGTAATCGATAAACTTCACTTTTGTCATCGCACGAAAATGATCTTGAAATGACCTATTCGAACACACATCATAAAAGCAATCGGCTATAGTCAATTTTGTACGGATGTTATTTTCGGGACTAAATATAATAATATATCAAAGGTGAGTGGTAGTCGCGTAGAAAGTGTAATAATATATACAATTTAAATGAGATTGTATGTCGAGAATTAGCAGGCGGGTAACTTTATCGCGTCCTCATTAATCTTCTCACGCTTGAACTTTCGCAAGAAAAAAAAAATCAAAGTATTCGCAAGAGATAAGAGGATTTCGTGATGAATGAAATGATTAAAAATTGTTTCCCAACAGTTTGTTATTGTTACAGCACATTTAAATGAAATAAAAAAATATCTCACAGTGCAATTTTTTAAAATAAAAATGATTTAGATCTGTGTGCATGGGAGAGATTGTATACCTAATATATTTTTGTTATTTAAGATACAATTTTTTTTTCGCGCACAAGTGTATAACAGCGTGGGAGGATTAAAGGCACTTTTTCTAGCGTAATTCAATGTACAATATTTCGCGTAAGTGTGCATTGAGTGACTCGAGGCTTCTGTGCTCGTATACGTTAAAATCGTTTTGTATAGCGCGTGTATACTCGGTTTCTTGCGCGCTGACAACTGAACACGCAGATAGAAATTCGCGGACACGGAGAATTCCTCAGGAAGTTCCAAGTATGCTCCGCTCTCGTTTTGTAATTGCAACGCATTCAACTCGGAAATATGGTTCCTGGACGCATTCCACCCAGCGCCGTCGAAATTGCTCCAAGTGTGCAATGTATTCGAATATTCGATAATAATATTCCGCACAGCCACGGTACAATTAATTCCAAAAGTGGTTCTCTCGAGTATCTGCATATATACGCCCGAATTGCGAATATTCGGATCGATATATAATTATTTCATTACTTCAACAGCGAATTCAGTATGCAGTAATTATCGTTACAAAACAAAGCAATTATAAATTACAAATGGAGTCAAATTCGCAATTAAATATTCGAATTAACTCTATCCTCGGGACTCCGAGTAGTTTGAAAGACGAGACCGATGCTCGAAAATTATTTTCATCGCATATATTCGCGCGTCAGCGTCGATAAATAATATTAAGTGTCAAATAAACGATCGTGCGCTTATCGAGTATTCGAGTACGAAAAAAACACTCGAACAAACACGACGGCACAAATCCGATTCTAACACCAACGTGATGCTATGATAGTAGATCGGAATATTAATTAATCAGTGTTTGCCTTCGCGCTTGTTGTTTCGTACTGTCAATCGCGCGTTTTCAAAGATCAAAAGAAGAAAGTGTCATATCTTATATATGTAATAAGAACCGGCGATCCTTTGATAAAGCACGCAGCATCCTTGTGGAAAAATCAACGCGCGCTTTTCGTTTTAATGTTTAAATGTGCTATATCGAATTAGAGTCACAGAAATTGTGTCACTTTAAGCTGCAATAATTTTATTTGCGCGCGAAACAACTTCTACAGAGATGAAATCGATCGATTTCTTTTTGCGAAATTTGATCTGGATTTGAGATATGAGAATATGGCAAGATAAGATGAATTTGCGAAAACTCTAAAAAAATATAAAATTACAAAAAAGAGCAATTGATTGAAGTACATTTGATTTTTAACGTAGTAAACATGTAATGTGATCTAATTTTAGCAAATAGTACGTATTATCCTCGATAAGATGTACTAATTGCTTAAGATTATTATTGCTGTCTAAATGATATGCAGTCTAGATGATTTATTTATTTATTAAATTATAGAGTGCAGCTGCGAATTGATGCGATTAATCTTGTAATGTGCGAGACGATCAAAATGTTCCGCTAAATAATCGGTAATAAATATATTATATGGCGTATTGTTCCTTTCATTATTGAAAAACTGAATCGTAAAAAAATCAAAGATTGGAAAAGCTTAGATTAGAAAAACGGCGTCGCTTTTTTTTCTAAAATTGTCTGCCGATTAACGTTGTGTGATTGGCATTCGATTTTCAGATAATCTGACTGAATCTGGTTGCAAGACCAAATTTATCATAAATCTTAATTCTTTCGTGCGCAAATTCTATCAAAAATTGTTTTAATTATATGTTTCTTAGTGGAGAATCTATTTCTTTAAAGGACACGAGTAACCAAAATGTGTTAATGGATCGGTATCGATATAAAAATTATTAACAAAAGAAACAAGTGGAATTGCTGGCAATAATGTGCTTCTGCGAATATTAATTAATCTCAAATATAGTTTCCTAGTCGACTTATTAATTGTAACTTCTTCATTAAACTTAGCATGATAAAAGAAATGCACGAAATAGTTAAATAATATTGAAACACATTAAGTCTTTAAATTAAATGAGCTTACGAATATTTCTCTTGCGAATAAAATTTACGAATGCTAATATCTATAGAGGAGATGCCGTTTTTCTTTGCGCGCTTGTTAATTTTCAAGTGTAACTTGAGTCGGCGTACCTATCGTAGAAAAAAAGAGAAAGCTTATAAAAAAATTCGGTCTCGAATTCGCTTCCAATCGATAAAAATCGTTCCTCTTACGGTGAATGATTATTCGATTGTAGAAAAAAGGAGAAGTGCAAATGCAATCAGACGTGCGCATTTGATTTCGAGCACCGTACAAGCACCTAAACATCGAAGTTGTTTCCTATTGTTTTGGATATATATGCAGGGTGAGCTGTTTGAACGAGAATGTTGCGATAGAAATCCAAAATATTGTAATAAATTAAGATGAAATTTAGAAATTCGTGGAAGAGAGTACAATCGAGATTAATTGATTAAATATAAGGACTCTACACATTCTCGTGGAAATAACTTGCCCTGCAGATGTAATTTCTTGCGCGAAAATAATTGATCTATAAAATTCTATACGAATTTCAACCCTTTCGCAACTTTTGTTTATCGAAAACATTCGAAGAATGAATGACGAATAAATGTCTGTTCTCTGTGAATTTATACACTTTGCACAAGTCTACAATTTGCATTACTTTAACATTATAAATTATAAAATATCGTTATTATGATACAAAAAAATTCAAGTGATTTCTAAAATCTCTTGGAAAGAGATATATAATGATAAATTAACGCGTATTTTCGCAAATTATATATAAGTCGTAAATAATACCATTTTTATCCGTTGTTTACGCGAAAGTGTGCGAATAAGCGCTTGAATTTAATATACTATAAAAATCTTAACTCTGTCACCCTGCATATCTTTATTTTATATATTGATACACATTAATTCGGACGCACATAAAATCACTTACCCGCTAATGTTTAGCGAAAGGGTTGAGGCGTGATCACAAACGTTAAGAAGAGAGATTTTTTAGCGGCTCGAAATGATATTCGACGATTAAGCACATGTAATAAGGCTGACGCGTATATATATACTTACATCATATCCACTTATAAATTAAAAAAAAGAAGCAAATCGCTGAATATCACACCTCAAGACAAAAGAGAAAAAAAAAACGCGGAAAGAAGCACTATGATATATATTAAAAAGGAAAAAAAATATCAATATACATATTAATAAAAATATATATATATATATATATATAAATATATATATAATAGATATTATATTATTACTGAATATTATATTAATATATGATGCTATATATATATTAACTATTTCTATTATGTCCGTCTGCAAAGTCTATTAGAAGAGTCTATCCTGTCAACCTATTCTTACGACCCACATGTGGATGATCTCCTCGGATATCTATGTACATACACGTGTGTGCGTGCGCGTATATCAAGACGAGCGTGCGATTGTCGCGGAGGACAAATGGTTTTCCTTTTAAAAACTCGCGGATAAGAGGAGATCCGCGAAAAATCGCACGCACGTTTGCGAAATATACACGTGTCACGCGCACAAGCACGAGACTCAGCGAGCGACCGAAAGCCCGGTCCTCGATGGACTCTCCCGTCCTCGTTTCAAAGACGATCAATGTGTAAGACCTCCGTCATTAAATGTTCGTGACACGCTCGTGGCAATAAAAAAAATAGGACGCTACGTTCGCGATCTCTACGTTTACGATTTCTCGCTTCAATCCTCTCCGGCGTCGTCGTCGACGTTCGCGCGCAAAATGTTGTAAATTAATCTTGGACACGTGACAATTGTCAATGTATGTATGTGCGTCGAGAAGAGTAAGTTTCCTCGTCAATTTTAATGTTTTTACAAAAATTGTTGACTTAATATACTGTTTTTTATTTGCGCAGCTAATCAATAATTATAATTAAAATTTATCATTAATTTGAGATATTCCACACTGAGAGAATTTTCTCTTAGAATTTACCCCGAAAATCATGGTAATCGTGGGACGATAAGAATTTTATGAGAATTTCTCTGATTAATATTTATCACAATAAAAATGATATCTATCACAATAAAATATGAAACATGTTTGATTAATTTTACTATGCAATATAGTAAAATTAATAGATGATAGATATTATTATTTTTATTGTGATAAATATAAATCAAAGAAATTCTCATAAAATTCTTTCCATATATCATATTGTCCCACGATTACCATGATTTTCAGGGTAAATTCTAAGAGAAAGTTCTCTCTGTGCAGTAAAAATAAAATAATCATCTTTAGTAACATTAAGTAACTTTTTGCTTAAATTATGTTGAAAAACTTATATGTTCTTATATTCATGTAAAAAATTCACGATTAATTATTCTGTAAATGTTGTGCACAAAATTTAATTATATAATGATCAAATAATTTATATAAAGGACTTTTAAATAGAATAAAGATAATTGAATATGACAAACTGCAAAAAAATATTGATTGATATCGAGTCGTATTTAAATAATATATACAATAGATTAAAAAAAATAACTGTCTTTTATATATTCTTGCAAAAACTACGTTATGAAACACAAGTATTTTTATATTACTTTATGTCATTTTTTCTCTGCATAATTATTTATTAAAAGTCACGGAGTAAGTTCACTTAGATTTGCATTTCGTCGTAATTTTTTATCTATGCGTGCACACGTGTCCATGAATTAATAAAACAATATTTCTCATTAAAGCGATGTATCCAATCATGTAACGATTGAATCAATTTACATACTTATCGCGCACAAACGTCGACGCTGACCTCTCATATGACGTGATATACGTGATTACGTATGATATTCTTTTCGAGGTTTCGGTTACAGAGTACGTGTATCCCCGACTGCGATTCGAAACGAAAAATTTGCGGATCGCGTACCGTGTTTTACCGGGCGATCGATTCGCAATCGACATTTTATACGTGTGCGATTTAACATAAGCCCGAAATTATAAATTATTTACACGGTGGCGCAATTCGGGTTTTGCGTATCGCGCGAATACGGCGCGATTATTTAATGGATTGTGTACGTATACGTTTGAATACACGCAGTGGTTAAATTCATATGAACTATGAGCAAATGTGTGTGTCTCAGCCCATATGTTGTCAAAGCATCAATAAAAAAGAAAAAGAGATTTTATAAATAGCGCTGTGTGTCTCTTGCTCTCCCATTCCTATCTTATCCTTAATTCAGAATATTTTGTAATTCACAACAATCAATAATAATAATAATAGAATTTTCTTGTGTTGAGAGAGAAAACAAAGAACATAATACATGCTCTTTCTCTCTTTCTCGATATTATTTAACAATCTTTTCTGTTGTACACACATGCGGTTCTCAATCCGAAATATATATATATATATAAATCAAAAAGACAAAAAGGCTCGTATAATGCAACGCAATAAATAATAATAATGGAATATAGTGAAAGGCCAACTAACGAGCAAATAAATAGATATAATATAATATAATAAATTCATTTAATCATGCTCTTAAAATTCTTAACATGTAAATTCTTAACATGTAGACGTTTCGACTTATTTAGTCTTCCTCAGTACAAATTCTAACTTAAACAAACGCTTAAATAATATAATAATTAAAGTATATCAAACGACCATGACGAGCGAATATCCATCAATATTTTAACATCGGTGTATTTTCTAAGAGGCACAGCAAGAATAACATTTCCCATCTTATCATTATGGAAGAATGGGTTTAAAATCTCTCATTACTAACAAAAGCGTTGTTTAAGTTAGAATTTGTACTGAGGAAGACTAAGTAAGTCGAAACGTCTACATGTTAAGAATTTACATGTTAAGAATTTTAAGAGCATGATTAAATGAATTTATTATATTATATTATATCTATTTATTTGCTCGTTAGTTGGCCTTTCACTATATTCCATTATTATTATTTATTGCGTATATATATATAATTGTATAATTTTATTGACTTACCATTAACGCCAATTTAGCAAGTTGTAGCAAGTACCATCCGAGATTGCGTAAAATGATAGCACGATGTCGCTCTTTCCCGCCAAAACACTCGAGACGATATCGAATGGAAGTCAGGGGCTCGATTCTTGAATTCATTCGCAAGAGAAACGTATGCGCAAGTTTGGCTCTTACAGAAAAGGTTCAAGTTGACTGGCTAAAAGCCATGCGATAGCCAATCAACTTGCAACTTTTCTGTAAGAGCCGAATTTGCGTATACGTTTCTCTTGCGAATAAATTCAAGAATCGAGTCCCTGGTGATGATCCTCACAGAAGCGTACATATCTTATCGAGGCACATGGTATCATTAAGCTCGCATATTGTCGGAAAGGAAAATATTTTCTAAAAAAAATAATAAATTCTGTTGTTATACTATAACATATACATAAATAATAACATATATTGTAAATTGTATCATAATTAAAACATGCAGTATAACACTCAATATATTAGCCCAATATATAGCGTTATATTGTATACTCTCTTAATTATTTTTACTATAAATACTATATATTAATTTTATATATACTAATGCAAATAATATATCCTAACTATTATTATATATTACTACCATAACCTCTATACTCTACATTATAGTCAAGCTATATATACATACTACTATACAATTAAAAATTAAATATTTATAGTTACCTAAATATTAACATATTCTATTTTATCGTTATTATGAAAAAATGCATTTTAAAAATCCACGCGAATTTCAGAAGCATCCCGGATGCATCCAAGCACGAGACTGTGCAGTCAGCTGATCCGATTGGCGGTGCTTTCCGCCGAGGCAACTAATCGATTAATCGACACCGTCGAGTGCGGTCGATCGCGCGTCTTTATCGCGACGCGCGTCTATCGCACGCTGACGCGTCTATGTCCTCGGAAAAGCAGCGAGCGATCATTGCGATGGGTTCGCGGAGCAGTTCCGCCCCTGTTGTCGAGAGTCTCGGTAATCCCTCTGTGACGAGACTGACGAGCGTCCGAGTGTTTCCGCGTTAAATGTCATGACGCGACGACGACGACGACGCGCCAGCACTTCGTCCCACAAGTGACACGATTCTCTCTCTCTCTCTCTTTTTTTTTTTTCTTCCCTCGCGGATATTCCCAGTGTTCGATAAACGCTGATGATCCTCGATTGTGAAAGCAGATCGAGGCAGCGATCCTCACTGCGTCGCTTAAATGGTAAGTTTGTAGATAATGACGCCTCTTTTCCCCTCTCCGCGTCGTCGACGATGATGAATGGACGCGACTAAATGACAGTACGATGATCGAAATGTCGCGTGATGAAAAATACCAGGCGGTCAGCGTAACCCAGATTCGCGTATCGCGATTAGCCAAACCACAGATATCCGGGAGAAATCTGGAGAAATTCGTAATTGGCCGTAATAGCGTTCCGCGATACGCGTCACTCGATGAGTATTGTATTTTGTATCGTGAGCTCTCTTTACACAGGCTTCATTGGCTTTTACGTGTTTTTACGCGTCGGTTGTGTCGCGTATGCAAATACGAGTGATTTGACAATTTTTCATGTGACTATGTTTATTATAAATGTTTAGATGTAAACAGAATAATGTGTAAATATCAAATGCATCAATTCTTCTTTACTATGATAAATAAATTGCTTTAATCGGTTATTTTCTTCTTATTTGTATAATTGAATCTTTATATGTATTTATAATATATTTATAACCATTTGATTTTGAAAAATAGCAATTTGTAAATTTTATGAGAACTTACTAAATTATACAGTAATTGTGAAAATTAAATCTTTTTATTTATTTTTTTGTAATATATTATATTTTAGAAACTAGAAATGCAATAAGATTAGTAAATGTATGTTTGCGTGCAAAAACAAATGTGATATTTCTCTTTTTTAAAGATTTAACTTGAGATATACCGATCATCTTATATTAAATTTTAGAATACATCTTAGGAAGAATTTTAATAAGATTAATAGATATTAAAATGTAATCGCTTTGTAAATATGAGGTACATAGAATATGCAGTATGCATAGATTGTGTAACGCAATTACTTAACAAGAGTCATCAACATAAGTCTTATGTAATTAGTAGTAATGACATAGTCTTCTATTTTAAATGACAGATCATGCTGCAAAGCATTAAGAAATATTGAGATTCTTCCTTCAATTGTATTGATTTTGACTTATTTTTTGAAAATATTACTTGTTCTAGGCTTTGCGTATTATGTCAGCAATAGTACCGAATACACATAATATAATAGATCATGCAGTCGAGAAGGAAAAGTTACTGGAGGATCTATTAATGTCCGCAAAAGAATGTCATGTCAGGTTTGGCGGACGCGCGGAATTAGCTACAGAATCAGAGGCATGCGTAGCAAAGCTCTGCCATATATTTGAATCGATCTTTGATCATGGATTAAAGACAAATTATATAGAAAAAATCAACTCAGCCTTCAGGTAATATTTACAATATTTTGTAAATGATCAAGTTTAAATTTATCTTTGTTCTGCAATTGTCTCTGTATGAGTTTATACAAGGTCATGAAACAGACCGCATGCTTATCCGATATATGACTCATGAGCGAGATGATAAATGCATGGAGATGACTTTTTTTTATTGATAAATTTTTAATATGAGTCAAACAATCATATTTAAGTTTAAATCGCAATGTGACAAAAATAATGAAATATTAAAAGATATTTTCTCTCATATTTGTTTTATAGACACGTATCCGACTTAGTCTCTGGTGGTAATGTAAAACCTGGTAATATAACAGATGCGGCATTCTGGCCATGCATAAAAGAACAACTCACTTGGCACGAACAGGAACGTTTTGATATATTGAGAAAGGTGCATACAGATTACGGTCGAGGCAGAGCATGGCTGAGGGCTGTCTTGAATGAAAGATCTCTGGAACGGCATTTACATGCTATCATAAACCCTGACACATTATCTCCCTTCTATGAAGAATGGGCCTTTTTACTCGATCAGGAGAAGAATTCTGTACTACCTAATGTAGCTGCAGGTACTTTTCGCTCTTAGACAGTGATTGTTCTATTTATATCAAAAAGTATAAATTAATTAGATTATTTGTAGGTCTTGGAACAATCTTATTTGCAATAAGAGTAGATAATGAGGAACTTGATGACTTGAAAGGAAAAGACATGGACAAAAATAGAGGGGCACAATCAGAGCCAATTATTTCTACATTAATTCCAGGTGAATATTAAATCTATTAATTAATACAAAAGATTTGTCATGTTTAACAAAAAGTTTTTAAGTATAAAAGCGAGATCATATAATGTTAAATACACACACATAATGTTAAATAATTTTTTATTAATCAAAATAGATATTCTATATGATTTTTTCATCTAAAAGATTTTTTCAATCTTTTTATTTTAAAAACTCTATTGAAAACAGTATTCAAATGACAAATAAGATTTTTGTATCATGTCTATAAAAAATTGTCAAATTATTAATATGCTAATCATAATTTGTCAGATTCCCTTGCATCTGAACAGGAAAAACGGAAAAAGAAAGTGCCGACACGTATAATTTCTTTCGATGATGACAATGAGGAAGACGAACACAGGGAAACCACAACTTCTATAAGTGCACCACCGACATGTCGCAGCTCGCCTACGGCAGTATCGACTAAAGATTCTATCTCACCTTGTTTATCAGATTCTCAACCACAAGTTGATTCCAACAATAGTACAGTTAATACAAAACTTTTGGAATGGGAACAACGGTAGACATCTCTTGTAATATTACATAATAACAGATATACATAATATTTTTTCACGTATATAATAAAAACTTTTCTAATATTATCAGTGAGTCTTTCGAAGAAGAAAAAGTATTAACTCCTATAATGGATAGTGGAAATATGGGCGGCCTTGTACCTGTATCATCACTCGATCAAACATTGGATGATATGATAGTCACTCTGCCAAATTATTTAAACGCAAGTTTATATTTTGATTAGTTTTAAAATAACAATTTAATATACTGTTATATACAAATGTATTTAAAGGTTCAAAGCAGATTTATATATGTTGTAAATGTTTATACTTTGTAAATGTTTATGTTAATAATACTAATCACACACACAATTCCTAGACAAGAGATAGATTTAATTCGTAATCGATTTCTTTGTAAAGAACAAGATTTAAAAACAAAATATACAAGACTATAATTTTCTTTTTAAAAGTCTTATTTTCATTCAGGATTCAGCAGACGTGACAGAACCTGCAGTGGAAGCAACAGAACCATTAGTTGGTTTAGATTTGCATATAAATCCAGAGAATCTAGATATAGATACATTACGTGTAAGGCTTTTAGCTATGACAGAAGTGTTGGAACAAGCTAGAGAAGATGCTATAACAAGCAGATTACAATTAGCTCGCTTCCAGAGGCAACATCAACATTATTTAGAAAGGCACGAATTGCAATTGCAAACATTAAATAGGTAATTATGATTGATTAATTTATAAATAATTATTTTATACATAGATTGGCTCACACACATAACTTAATTGTCCTAATTTCCATTTAATTAAGTGAAAGTATAATCTCAAAAGTTTTTAAAAAATTTATATTTATGAATAATAGTTATATATAATATGGATCATACTAATCGATGTATGTAATTCAGCTAATATATTTGTTGATAGATTACGTAATGAATATATAATTCGTAACTAATCCGACTCACGTTTTTAATTATACAGAGAAAACGAACTCTTACGACAACAGTTGCGTAAGTATGTTACTGCCGTTCAAATGTTACGAAGAGATTCCAATTCCACGACGATATCCGAGGAAGATCCGTCGTTGGATTATCATAATGAGGCACGACAGTACGAAGAGAAGTTGATACAGGTTGCAGATATGCATGCCGAGTTAATGGAATTTAATGCTAGACTGACAATGCAATTGACAAACAAGTATGTAATCATACATTGCGAAATCATGCGAGTTTCATGATGATAGTTCTCCTAATTGAGTTTGAATTTTATGCAGGGACAAACTAGTGAAGATGTTGCTAACAGAATTGGAGTGTCTCCGAGGACCGTTGAATGAGGACGATTTACCTGCGGAACCACCGTGTCTTATTCACATATGGATTCCATCCGCGTTTCTCACAGGACAGCCATCCGACATACATCATGTTTATCAAGTATAAGAAACGCAGCTTCATATAAAATTTTTTTTTATCAAAAGAATTTTTCTCTAATTTGCCCCGTGTCCAACATAGATTTATGTACGCATAAGGGACACAGAGTGGAACATTTACAGGCGATATGCTCAATTTTATGCGCTTTATAGAGAGCTAAAGAAACATGACGCTATTGTTAATACTTTTGAGTTTCCGCCAAAAAAAACAATAGGAAATAAGGTAAATTATATACATGTGTATGTGTGTGTTAATAAAATATTAGATGATGCATAAATTTGTAATCGTATAAGCATTTAGATGTAATGAGAGTAATCGTTATAATTTTCTAGGATGCGAAATTTGTGGAAGACCGGCGACAAAAACTGCAACAGTGGTTACGACGCGTCGTCGGACGAATAGCGCAGTGCTCTCCCGCATTTGCGTGTAGGCCGAGCAGACAGACGCTCGTATCTTTGATGCCTTTCTTTGGGTAATTCATTTAGTTTATGAGAATTACGCTTTCAATAAATTAACATTGTCCAGCGGTGTGACCTGAATGACTACTGGACAGCACTGGTATAAACGAATCCATCATAATTATACAGATATATTCGGTAAATTTAGTGCTAAATGTAACCACCTAATAGCTTATTTTAATGTATATTAAAATTGGTTACTTTTAGCGCTAAATGTGTATAAACATTTGTTATAAACATTGACATGGGTCTTGTCAAAAAAATAAGGATTATTTTTTACAATGTGTTCTTGCATCTTTGCCAAGAGATCATTTTTTTTTTATTTTCAGTGATAGTCCTAATGCTGAGGAATCGAGGAAAAATAATTCCGCAAGAAGTACTTTTTCTTCCTCCCCTCAATATATGGGTTTATAATTATGACAATTTTTATAGACAATTTGTACATACATGAAACAAAAATATTAATTTAATTATGTGAGATGAGTATCTTGTTATACATATTATAATGTTGACAATTAAAAAGATGAACGTATGATTATAAATATTTATGTAAATAAAAACATATCTATACACATGCGGCTTATATGATACTGACATGTGTTTAAAATTAATATGTAGCAAAGACGATTAAAAACTGGTCTTTTCTATGAAACTAATGTTTCATATTTTTTAAATATTTTACTACCGAAAGAGAAATTACTATCCCATTCTAAAATCCTATTTTTAGTTTAATTGTAAAGAAAAATTGTTATAATAATTAAATTGTTTTATATATTCCAATGCAATATATTAGCATAGTATTTAATCAGATCTATAAAATCTAATTAGATATAATTAGATGCTCTTTGTGAGAATTAACAATAAAATATATATTTTAGTAATATATATTTTATTAAATGTAAATTGAAATTAAATATCTATAAAATATTTTTAAAATAAAGAAAAATATATATACATGTATGTACTAGTTGGCTCTACAAACAAAAATTGACACAAACAATTATATCCGATAATTTAGTAAGAACGAAGAAAAACTAAGAAAATAGTACATATATTAACTTGCATAGTTGAAACATGGGGGGGGGGGGGGATAAGTTTTTTATGTACACATGGGGGACAGGAAAACCTTAGCATATGAATTTATGCACATATTGAGGCATATTGTATTTTTCATGTATGCCTTGACATGTATTTGCCTGTGCGTATATCATCGGTATCATAACAAGCTATACGTTTCAATCTAGTTTTCTTAAAAGTTTATTTACGTAAGGCGTCTTAATAGTAATATAAAAAGGTACATTTTTTCTTTCCATTTATCCTTTATGACAAAAATAAAGGTGCATATTGTTATTGGAATAAGTACATTACAATATTATGCCAGTAAAATTAGAGTACAATTAATTGCGCATGTAAAAAAAAAACCAAATCTTTTTTTTACAACTTACGCAGGATATTCTCACTATGGAGAGGTAAGATAATAAGAGGACTCGCGTTGAGATCAAGGACATTGATAAGTATATCTCGAAATAAATCTGCGCAAAACGCAAGTAGCACTTTCGGCTTATTTAAATAACAATTCATTTTTTTTACAATATATTTGTACTAGGCAACACTTTGGCCGTGCTCACCTTTCCATATTGAGAGAAGTTCTTTTTTTTTGTCCTTAATAGCATGTGGTATGCTCTGAGAAAGTTACAAATATACTTATTATTATTATTATTAACATTTCTTCTTCTCTTATGATCGATGAATAAAGTAATAATTATACCGTTTGATGAAGCCATCGCGCGCAACAATCGATGTATTTATCTCATCAATGGCCGAACGAAACATCGTGAGCTTATTAAATTATATCACAATCGTAGTATCATATCATATTCATTTCGTAAGCATTGGTAGTAAATCGTCCACGACGTCATTTTCTCAGACAGTCATTAAAAATTGATAGAATAAAACAAAATTTTCTCTTCAAAATAATCGTATAACACGTCAAGATATATCGTGTTTCAATACAGGAATATTAAAAAGCACCAAGTTTTCATTTATTCATTATTCTTAGTGCTTTCCGACTCTCTTATACATATTTCCATACAATTCCTGGAAACGTGTGATACACGATAATTTTAATCGAAAACATTAAATGAAACATATTAAAACTAAAAAAAATAAAAGTTCTTAATAAAGTAATTTTATATTACATCGAATAAAACTAATCATTATAATATTATAAAACTTATTCGCAAAATTATATAATAATAAATTGATATAATAATATAAATTGATAAATGCAAAAATATACAAAATATACAAGCTGATCCAAAATGACATATATATTGTTGTTTCTTATTCAAAACTGAAATCATTTCTTCCTTTCTTAGTAAAAGTAGCGAGATCATAATTTAATTTTAATGTTAGTTTTTGGATTCCAATTCTTTCTTATCTTCATAACTAAGCAAATCAAAATTTAATTTAGTTAACATTTTACTAGAATCCACTTTACATATATAAACTATTAAATTTTCTTAGTTTTATTTCTGAAGATTAATTTATAAAGAATTCACGTTTTTCGAATATTATATATAATTCGAACAGCAGTAATACTTTAATGCTTTCATTAATAAAAATCAAATTTCAAACTTTATATAAAAAATTCGGTACTCCATTATTCTCTGCCAATTTTTGGAACATCTTGCAAATATGATGAATAAAGAATGAATTATATAACTGAGAAATGTAATTATGAAAATACGAGCACACGAACGAAAGTATTCTTATATATATACATATATATATGTATATTTATATGTATATTATACATATACATATATGTATATATATTTATATGTATATTATACATATACATATATATATTTATTGATCGATGTGTTGCTTCATTAATAAATTTATTTTTGCGAAAGTATGCGTCTCTCGTGAGTCACTTATATTCTATATCAAAAGTTGTTAATACAAGAAGCGCGTTAATTTATTATTATTTACATGCTCTATTTCTCTCTTTTGACTAATTTTGATTTAGCCCTAGGACCGACTAGGAAACTAAATAAATTCCAAACTTTTTATTTCTACAAGACAAGATAGACGAACAATGGATATAAGAGAATTATAGCATTGTAAGATACTCTTTTCTAGAATATAAAATTCGAAAATGTCGCGAATTAATTATAAGCGCGAAACGATTAAGAAATTCGTTATTCTAGAAAATATATTTGCACATTCGTAAGACCAAGATATGCGAACATATAAAAGTAATATGGCAAATTCTATAAAAAATTGTCCATTTTTAATTTGATAAAGATTAACTTTAGTCGCAACAATAATCTACGAATAATATCCTTATGAACCTATCATTGTCGTAATATATAAACATATATTTGAGAAGAAAAGTGCTTATTAACACAAGTTTTTTTGCTACTTTATAATAGATTAAAAAGTTAACACATCATCAAAAAGTTTGATGACACATTAACTAATATATGCAGCGCGCTCAAATAGTCAAAATACATATTGCTCGGTACATCGAAAATATTATGTATGACGTATTTGTGTCATATTTATATACGCAAGATAAATTCATTCGACAGTAGTAATAGAATGAAAAAAAAAAAAAAAACAATTTAAATAATGTTTTATATATTTATTATAAAACAATGAATAAAAGTTGCATTTAAAAAAATTTGTTTTTCAGCAGATATATAAAATTTTTTTAAAAGATATTTGATATAACATACACATGTGTTTTCTATGTACTGGAAAAAGTTTTGTATAATTTCTGAGCATCTTACACAAATTACGATACACGTTCAACAATCATTTTCGTTTTGTGTGCAAGATACTGCAACGATACATCTAGACTGTGTCCTAGGATTAAATAAATTTTTAATTGACATAATTATTTTGCCGTTTCTGAAGCCTGCTCAGATTTTAGATATGTAGAGAGAATGTACCGAACAGTATAGTCATGTGTAAGGAGAGATTATTTAATAATGAATTAAAGTATATCTCGATTTATATACACTCGTTCATAGGTAATCAGTATGTGATTTGAGCCTAATTTATTTAACTTTAGATTTTTCTTTTTTAGGTATATCTCAAATAACAGATAATAATATTCGCGGTTCTAGCAGTCTTCGTACACGTTACTCTGCTTATTACGGAATCGATAACGAAAACTAACAATATAATGATAACACATTATGCAAGTACACGAAGGTTAAAAAGTGGAGCCTTTTGACAGAGTGCGATGAAAATAACGTTCGCTTTGAAATCTTTTTTTTTGTGTTTGTTTATCTACTTATTAAAATTACGAAAATCTGTTCTTTCATTTTATTAATTAATATTAATTATACACTATTACGCGTCGCGCGTTACTTCGGATTCGTTCAAGATGCAAAGCACGCGAACAGACCAAAGTATAATAATGTAGTCGAATATGCTTTTCTCTTCTCGAAGCTGCTCTACACTCAGATATCGATACGACAGAGTGTGCGGTGTGGTACGAGGTGTGTTGTTGTTAGATCTGTAGCAAAATAAATAAAAAACGAAGTTCTCTTAAGCTAGTAAATACTATACAGTATTTTTTGTATTGTATACACTTTAACTAGCCAGTGTGCATTTTGTGTGTATCCTGACTCTCTGATTAACCTTCCTGTCTATGTATAGCACACCTTACCACGCATTCTAAGGCATGAACTTCCTAGTGAGCTGGATAAGAGAGAGCATAGACCAGTGTGCCAGGTACTTATGTGTTAACATTCTTTTTTTTTTTCTTCTTTTTTTTCCTCTTCACTGTTGTAGCTAGATATTACATTACATTATTAGAAAGTATATTACTATCGTATTTAAAAAACCGTTTCTTCCGCGCTCTTGGCTTTACACACTATCAAGATTCTTATTTTCCTCCCACAGACACTGTAACTATAAAAATTGTTTGCAAAGTGTGTTTCGTACTAAAAAGCAAAAAATAAACTTGAACTTCTTCCGAGTGGCTATATCTGCGTAAAACGATTTAATCCATCGCACGAATAACTTTCAGCTTCTCTTTTCCCCCCATTTTAAGATCACTCTTCATTAATTTGGAAAAAATATAATTTTTGATTCAAATCAAAACGACCATCTGAATTACTGTCTAATCTAACGTAAGTGTCCATTTTTACAAATTGATATTCAGCCTGCGTTTGAGCAAACATTTCAAAATTGATTTTGTTGTCGCGCTTCGAGTCTTCTTCAAAGTTATTCGTGGATGGTTTAATCATAATTCTGATATTACAACACATGCATACTGTCGCTTTGTATAAGACGCAGATTATATATCTTCCTAAATAATTATCCGCATTTATACAAAAAACATACACTCACACCTGCTTTTCGTGCCAGATTAGGGAGCCGTTTTTATATGCCACATCTGATACCACACTGACAAAAGCGCATGTCGTCACTTGAACCAATATCTAGTATTATCACTCATCTCTCTCGCGTTTCTGTCAATACGTATCCTTCTTATGTCGTTGGACTCATTCCATCATGCATTCGTCAACCTGTCACTGCATGTTGTGTTGGTTGTACATATTCAGATTGTAATCTAACGTAATATATAAGATAAATCAAAAACATTGTAGCCCTATGATATTGTCGCAAAACAGAATGGAAGAACGATGAGACGTTATCAATTCCGGATAAAGCCTTGAATTATCTCGAAATATCGAACACAATTTCGCATTTCAAATTTAGAGTCATTTGCCTAATCTCTGTTAGAAATATTATAAAGAGAAACGCATTCGCAATATATATACGCGGCTCCAAATATTTTCATGATAAACAATCGCGCACGTATCTATCTCGCCTCAAAAAATGACGTTCTCGTGTAAAACGCTCCATTTCTGTAAAACAAAAACATAGGGATACATCATTTTCTAATTCCTCATATGATAATAGTTTGAGAATATTTTTTAGAGCATACAAGTAATAATACAAAACGATACAAAATTCTAACAAGGGTGATTCACATCTCTGTCACTATGCAATCGAGTACTTCAAACAATGAAGATTCTAATAAAAACATCATAGAGACGAGAAACAATGTATATATACGTATGCACATATATGTACGTATACGTGCATACGTATATATCGTGCACACGTGCCTTTTCTTTTTCTCCTCTGTATTCATATAATTTTGTTTATTCCAACAATCAAATTTAATACTTCTTTTATCATCATCTTGAATATTTTATCCGTGTGTACAAAATTAAAGTCGTTTAGCACATTTTAGCACTAAATTTAGAATACGCAATTTCATTAGTCTTTTTTTCCCTGTAGAACACAATGTTCATTCCTAAACGTTGTCGTTTTCTTTATCTTTTTTGTGTTTTTTTTTTCTTTTAGTTATCACAAATTATTGTTCCTCGTATTTATATATTATTGTTTCGAACATTATAAACGGAGCTCGGATGCCGTCCAAATACTTTATTTCCTTTTTACTTATTCTTTTTTCTTTTGTATTGATGCAATTCCGCAACTTGTTTAATTACACAATCCACGATGCCCGCACGATGAGTTCGTGCGGCGCGCACTGGGAACAGGCTGTTTTTTCTTTCTTTCTTTCTTTCATTTTTGTTCGGTAACTTTTCTTTGTCGATATATATGCCTTTATGTCGAAGTAAATCACTTTCTACCCACAAGGTCGTTAAAAAAAAATATATATATGTATGTATGTATATATATATATAATATATATACTAATCGAGCTTACAAGTATAACACCGCAGGATAAAGAGTGGGACTATGGATTTGGTGGAGGTGTGGTCGGTGTCGTATGCGCGGAGGGTGATGCACTCGAGGCGACCATCGTCGGGCTGGCCGGCTGTTGCAATGGCAGGAACGCTGATCCCAAGCTGGGTTTCAACTGGAATGCTGGAACGCACGGCTTTGGGCAATAGTCTAGTTTGCTCAAATCTATCATGGGCCGCCTACATATGAAACGTAAAAAAAGTTTTATTATTTACAGATATCCTAAGAGCATAGGCGTCCACAGGGGGGAGGGCAAGAGAGGACATTTTGCTTCCCTCTGGAATCAGCAACAAATTAAGCATTTGCTCTAGCTCTGAATAAACATTGGAATTTACTTGCACATTTAATATAAAAAAATAAACTAACAAAATAAAAAAATTAAAAAAATTTTAACCATGTCCCCGCTCTGGAAAAATTCTACGGACGCCCATGCCTAAGAGAGAGACAATAGAGAGCGATCTCTACGTTACCTTGTATCTTCCACAAATTTGAGGTTGACTTTCTCACAGCCATCGGGCGGTTCCCTCGCCAGGAACCTGTTAATGTGAGGAGAGGTACCGAGACGTCCTTCTCTGTCTTGTTCAGGTGTTGAACCACGGCTTCCACCTATAAATTAAAGAATGTGAAAATCGTGTTGTGTAAGAAATGGGACATCGGATAAAACATGTTTTTTTTATATTGATCAAAATACATAACGGGTTTTACATGCCATTTGATATTTTAAAATAAATGCTTGCGTGTAAACAGTGAGCTTATGTAAAATGGGGTATTATTGTACATTTATTATGCAATAAAAATAAATAATAGCATTAAAAATATAAAGAAACAATATATATATGATAATATTCTTGCTCTTGTGGTGCTGAAAAAATAAAATAAAATAAAGATCAATATTCTCTGAGGTATATATATAATATAATTAATCGTGATGATGTTATCATGCATTTTTAACGTTGTTAGAGTCTTTATATAATATGTACATAGTATAACATATATATATATATTTATATATATATATATATATATATGCTTTAATACATTAATAGCAATGTTTATAGAGAAAAAAGAGAAATGTTTGACTGACTATGAAGAATAAATAAGTGATACATGAAACATTAATAGGTCATATCAAAACATGCAACTAATACCACTCTATACAAGATTTTGTTAAACATCTGATTTATTATATATATTATTTTAATTATTATAGGCTGCATATAATTTAATATGTGTGTTATTAATAAGAAAAAAAAATTGATAAGCTCTTGAATAGAGATTCAATCACGATAGAAATAATATGATTGTAAAAATCGTGATCATAAGTTTGAGCAAAATTTAATATCATTGTTCTTTTACCACATTTAGTTTTACATATACCTTGATGACGCTCTTTTAGGAATCAATAATATCATGCATACGAGATGAATATCCTAATGCTTGACAGAAATATAATTTTTTTTATTTATGTGTATACGTATGTATAAGATAAACCACGGAGTAAACCACACAAAAAAAATTACCCTCTATAATAAATCTTCAAATATGTGTTTCATGAAAAAATGTTTCAGATAAAAATTACTTGATATCAAGAGAGACATTCTATGATAAACACGATTTTGTTCCAAGTAGAAGCGAGACTTTAAAGCCCATCTTTGTTTTTTTCAACAAAATCATATATTTTTTTTTTAGGTCCACCTGTAATAAAACTATACTGATCATGTTCTCCTCAAAACCAAGTAATTTTTATCTGAAATATTTTTTTATAAAACTCATATTTTAAGATTTATTGTGTATAAGAGTGATAGTTTTTAATGATTCACTATCTGTATCATTAAATGCATAGTATTAACATGGCAAATTGAGAGATTAAAAATAAACAAATGAGATCCGTGAAAAGGCAAAATCAAATCTTTCCGCAAATATGCTCCAACCTTGTAAGAGATCGCTAGGCGGACGGGACGCATCCATAACACCAGGAATCAGCGGAGACTCAGAATTCCTAGATGGAGGGCCTGTCTCAACAGGCACACACCTTTAGTTAGTGTGTTACTTATACTAAATATATTCACGTTAACCAAGAAACAATTAATCAGAAAGAATATACAAGTGTGTATATATATATACAAGCTGGTATAATTGTCATACAAATATATAATCAAAGAGAATTAAATAATAAATTAAAAACGTAGAATAAAATTTTGTATGACATAAGATTATTTTTTCAAACAATTCTTGTTTTTATTTTACATTTTCAATTTATTTTTATTTTTTTCATATAAAATTATAATTCTCTTTCGATTATACCACTAATAACCACTAATAACACAAATGCATTTTGTACAGGATAAAGAATCTTATAAAACAGTTTAATTCTTATTAATGTCTTATTACCAGCTATTTTGGAGAAAATTTATTGTACTATCAATTGTCATTCTTTTTTTGCATATTTGTAATAATTATCTTAATTTTATTAACACCATCAATTACACCCACAAATTAATTGAGTATATAAAGACGCGGTTGCGCGACTTACCTGAAGAATAAGAACTGGAGGGAAGGTCGGTTGCCGGCGTTTGTGTGTTGACACTCCGAGTGGCGTTGACACTCCGTAATAGATCTGCTAAAGGAGCGCGATGTCCTTCGGGTGTGATTTGCTCACGATATCGTGCATACTAGAAAAGAAATAAATAAATTCAATACTCATTAAAATCTCATAATTATTATTGTATGAGACTATGACTATGTATGAAAAAAAACACATAAGCGAAACTAATATTTTGCATGAAAAATACATTTGAAGCTTTTCTTATAAAATATTTGGCGGCGATTAATAATGTATATTCTATATCTAACAAATCAATATCTAGATACAGATGTAAGTATTTGAGATAAAAGGTATCTATAATGTACGTAAAATAATGAATGTATATATTTATTCGGGAAGGAATTTACTTTTACCAACTTATATGCGTAAGTTATGAATTAATCTTTTTAATTTTGATAAAATTTATATACATCGAATTTTGTAAATTAATAATTGCCAACATTTCGTATTACCTTGTCTTCTATTTGATGATCTGCGTCGCTATTATTGGCTGTATTTTTGAGCACGAGTCCTTCAATTTCTTGATTGAGCCCTTCGATAGACGAACGCATTGGAGGCCTCATTGGTTTCACTGGGATATTCATAGGACTTGCTTTTGCACTCAAGCTAAATTGATTGTCTGTAAAGATGAGAGACGCGATATTTAATTAATATTCAAACTTTAATATTCAATAGAACAAGAAATTTTCAGGTGATCACTCACGCATGGATGTCTGTGAAGCAATACTGGGTAAAAGTACTGAATGATCTCCGGGAAGCGCGGGTGGTGGACCACCCGGCATTATTAGTCCGAATGCCGCTGTCCGCTCTCTACTGCTAGTACCTTCTTTATTTGTACGTTGTAATCTGTGACAACAATATAAAAATGTAAAATGTACAAATCAGCATACGTATTTTTCAATAAACATAAAACACAAAACAGCACACACATACCGATGCCTGAAATAATTCTTCTCCAATTTTTCATCGGTGACAGTTGGTTCTGTGGGATGACGACTATGCATTTTTCTTGGTTCATTGGAACATTCTTCCGTCTATACAATAAAAATAAGAGATAAACAAACAGATTTTACATGATACATACGTGTTCATGTTACATTTTTATGCACATGTGTTTGTAAAAAGAAGAACAAAATGTATTCACCTGAGTAGATTTGTCCACCAGAAGATTGGAATGCATATAATAGGGCTCACGTGGCCATTGTCCTTTTAGATAGATGGTATCCAGTGATGCTGTTCGTCGAATACTCTGGCTGCCACTTAAGCTATCGCTACAACGGCCGCTCAGTGTTTTTGATTTGGCTGTAAAGTACGATAATATTCAATTAAATGTGACAGTCAAATAAAGATATTCCATTATGCAATTATTGCAAAGTATATATGTACCAGACCGAACTATAAAGACAATTTTCGGTTGCTGGATCGATTTGAAATTTGACCATCAAAATAATGAGAAAACAAGTATAAATAATAAATTCATAGTGTAACCGAACTAAAAATGTCTCTTCGGTTACTATAATTGTAATACAGAAGTCAAAGTGAATTGTGGATCTTTCAAATGTTTGTTGTTCAAAATAATTATGTATAAAGTGTGCATGTAAATGTGAGTTAGTTAGTCAAAGTGAAACGTGATTTAGAAAATATATTTAAAAACAAAATTACAAATGTATGTTGCAGTAGTGGATTTACAAATTAATGAAGATAAAAATTGTTTATTAAATTATTACAATGAACTTACGAGCAAACAATGACAGTTTATGCTAAAAAAAAAACATAGTTTTTCTTTGTTCTCTGAATTTAATCGAAAAATAACTAAGAAAACTTTTTATAAAAAAATTCTTTCCCAATGTTTAGACGAACAAAGAAGATAAACACGACTTGCAAATAACTTTTCTCTCTCTTTTATTCCTACTTATTTTACAATTCAAATAACGCAAAGGAAAGAAGTCTCGTGTCAAATAATACATAACACAAAAAGCACTGTGATAAATAAATAACTCAACGCAGAATGTCTATCTTACATCTGCGCAGCGAATACAATAAAGCATTCTTATCCAGCTTACATACCTCGGAACAAGCAGTACGTAAGATACCTTACTTCTTCATGGAAAAAAATAATCTCTTTAAAAGATATTGAAACCTCGCGTACACACACTCCACAATCAACATACCCCTTTAACAAGAACAAGATCCCAAGAGCAGATAACAGATTTTGGCTTTGTGCTCCTAGGACAAACTACAGTACCGGTCAGGCTTTTGCGTTCCGGAATCATCATTCTGGAACCGATTTGTCCCCGACGACGATCCCCGGAGTCAAAACTCAAAAAAACGAGCCCACGAGGGAAGGAGAAGAAGAGGAGGAGGAGGAAAGGGAAGGGGGGGGGAGAGAGACCCCCGACATACCTTTGTAGGATAGGGACCCGGGACTCCGCTGTCCCGAGGAAGACGACGTCTCCGGGGAGATTCGCGCCCGCCAGACGGCCGCGTTCGTCGGCGAGACCGTGGGACTGTTGCTGTTGCTCTTTCGGAGACTGCTGCTCTGCCGGCCCTGCCTCATGAGCGAGCTCACGGGCAGGGTGGCACGCATCGGGCCCTGCTTGGAGCATGGCGAGGACTTTCGCATACGCTGCGAGGAGCTCGACATCTTCTTCGTTCTCTCTCTCTCTCTCTCTCTCTCTCTCTTTCTCTCCGCTGCTTCAAAGGAGCGCAGAGAAGACGACTCGGCACCGGATGATCTCTCGCACCTCCGCGCGCGCGCGCGGGGAACCTAGCGGAGCGGACGCGCACCTGACGCGGCTTCCTCCTGCCTTCCTTGGCTGGCTCGCCGCTCTTTCTCTCAGGGCGCGGGAGAGAGAGATAGACCAGACCCCGCGCGGAGAGTCGCGCGCGCAACTACGACTATGGGCTGGCTGCCTTTTTCTCTCTCTCTCTCTCTCTTTCTTTCTTTCTCTCTTTCTCTCTCTCTCTCTCTCTCTCTCTCTCTCTCTCTCTCTCTCTCTCTCTCTCTCACTCTCTTTTCACGGACGCGTCCCCGACGCGGAAGCACGTATTCGACGCGTTAAGCACCGAGACAGGAGCACTCTTCTTCGACGCGACGCGACCTTTGGAATTTTTCGAGCGACGACGACGAGACGAGGACGACGACGACGAGGACAGCGGCGACGGCGACGGCGGTGGCGGCGGCGCGACGACACAAATGACACAATGCCCTACGCGTCTTGTCATTTGCAATGTTCTGCTGCACAGCTCGGCACGCACGTCACGTGACCGGCCGTACTCGGCCGCCATTGGTGGCGCGCGACGCTCGCGGAGCGTCGTACTACGCGAGGACGTGCGGCAGCGGCACCCCGCGTTCCATTCACTACCACCGTAACACACCGTGTGGTCGTGTAGCGTAGCGCACCGTGTGCTTGGTGTAGTAGCTAGCGTCCTATCGCCGTCTCGCTCCCTCTTGTACGAGGATTTTCTCTCGCTCTCGCGCGTACTCAGGGACGTGAAACTCCTACGCGGCGTCCCACGACCCCGCGACTCCGGACTCCGGGAGACAGTCGTCTCGAGACGGCGTAGCGCGATGGTACGATATCATTTCGAGACATTGTTTAATACGCATCGACGTGGTATATTGTAGCCGAACGAGGTAAAAGTTTTGAAAAATTGTGCACTTTTTATTTATGCCTGAATAAATTATATATATTTTCATTAAATATATTGAATAAATATAAAATATACTATATATAGTATATAATACTATATAAGCTATAAATCTTATGTATAGTTATATTATTTTAATAAAAAATATAATTACTATATTACTTTATACATATATATACTATATAATATAGTAATTAAAAAATCTACATATATCAAAAATTATAAAAATGACTAAATAAAAAATACTTTAGAAATAATTCCTATATAATTTTATTTTAGCAAACTTGTGATGAGGAAATAACATATTTTCAAATGTTGAATTAAAACATTTTAGTGAATCAAGCTTATACATTTATTTACAATATATATTTTATATGTTACAGCATTTTTTTAGAGTCATGATACATAGGTGTTACAATTACAGATGACGTATGACTAGATTAAAACAATATCAAGAAAAATACAAACGAGAAATATTATATCAGTCTGAATTTGTAATATTTATGGCTGGCTGCTGAAAAGTCCGTACACATATAATATATGAAAAGAGAAAGAAAGCGAGAATAATAAAATTAATTGTGCATTTATGGTGTACTTAGGCGACAATAGGACGTTGATAAACCAAAAAAGCTTATCTTCTAAGGGGTCAGACTTTAAAGAAAATAACACACATTTTCGCATTATTATAATTATATAACATATGTGAGTTATGTTTTCAATGAGACTCGAGGTGTACGTGAAATAAAACGCGAAATTTCCGAATACAGATCTGTATATAAAATTGCGTAATTAACACACATTATTATTGCGATAAAATATCGCATCGATTTGATTGATTCTAGATCCGTTGCAAAACTCATCATACATTTTCATTTCAACAGTTTGACATTTTATAATAGGAACGATGCCTGTCTTTTCTTTTTGTTATTATTCCATATCGGTAATAATTATTTTTATTTTTATTTTTTTGACTCGCGCGCATTCGTATTCATATTCGAATAAGTATGCAAAAAATACGATTTTTAATCATATCCGAATGTCGACACTTTCAAAAGCAAGGCAGGTGTGATGTAGCGATTAAAGTATTAACAAAAGAACATTCGGATTTGGACAAAAAACATGAATTAATCGTCGTAAGATAAACCGTGACATCTTCTCAATAAAGGCACTGTTATGCTTTTTTTCGCTAAGAACTAACGTGATGATTGGTAAAATGCGTGTTTTACAATGACTCGTCGTATTCGTACATATACAAGCAATATATATGTAAGATTATATTAAACGTAGCCTATATATGGTAGATCACTCTGCAAAGCAGTTCATAAGGAATGTCGTATCTGCGATACAGTCCAAAAAAAATAGGCTTGCTAAAAAATTTCCGCGCATTCCCCGTAAAGATATAAATTTCAAAACTTAATAGATTGCATATTCAATTTAAATTGTTATTTGGTTCACAAATCTGACTTGTGTGCTCTAAAAATGATTTTTATAGTACAACAAGGAGATTTTTCGTCGACAGTAAAGGGGCGAGTGCAGTTGACAAAATTACTTATTTTTATGTTCCTTTTTTTCAACCTTGAATATTCGAATAATTTTTTTCTCAAACGATCAAATCATAGTGTATCTGTTTCCGAAAATATTTAGAAAAATAATATCCAATCGAATCAGTAATTTTCAAGAAAAAAGTAACAGATAAAGAAAATATGATTTCACAGCGTTTTGATGTCATTCTTATGTTTTTCTAAAGCATTTAGAATCCAAAAATAATTTTATATAACTGAAAAAAATATTTAAGAAATTATCTACTTGAAAAAAACATAAAAAACATGAAAAACATTTTCATATTTTCAATGCATTCGCTCCTTTTACACAACTAACAATTAATGCAACTAGAACATGCAACTATATAAGTCATGTAAAAATGGTATATAAATATTAAGATTACAATTGCATTAAAAATTGATTGTGTAGATGAAGTTAGTAAGTATATTGCGTGAGAAAATATTTCTTTCCGGGGTTACAGAAGAGATTATATAAGTCGCGTGTATATATGTATACATGTGTAAGTTTATATCACTCTCGGTCAAGAAATAAGTATCAAAGAATAAGTAGATACACATTACAGTATGATAACATTTCACGAATACAACCATAGTCTTCAGAGACGGGCATTAAATACATAAATATATTTCCAGATAAAAAAGAAAATTGCGCGACGTAATTAATAAGTAATAAGTCTTGTCACATAATTTTTTTTGCCAGTCCTTCCTAATTGATATTCAGTGACTTAATTTATAAATAATATACACACATTATATATAAATAAAAATTTTCCCAACAATGAGAGAGAAATCATTTGCGCGATAAAACTTGCGAAAATTAGGATGTAGCGTCTTTCCAACAGCGAAAATTTAATTATGATGAATGATTTTGTAGGCCTTCAGAAACATGCGCCATTATCGAGATAATCATGTATGTTTTACACGAAGTTTAGAAGATCTCTAGATAAATAAACCATTTATCTCTCTAGATAAATAAATCGTTGACGCCAATTCTATCAAAATTTACGATAATACTGAAAAAATATATGTACAATTTTTAATTTATATCTCTAGTTATTTGTGTGTGCTTAGAATTATCTTACATTAATTATAATTTACGCTTTATTTAGTTAAGAAAATCACGTAGTACCGATGCGCGAGTAACTTCTTGTTTATTAAAAAGGACAAGGAACTTTTACGTATTATTCTGTAAAATAAAAATGCTGCAAAAAAGTTCAAAAATAAAAGAAATCGAAAAGGTAGAATTAAAAAAAATAATAATAAAAACTAGCCTTTCCACACAAATCACGAAGCGATAAATTAATAAATATGTGATATAAGAAACGCAATAGTTGTAATAATAAATAGATCGGAATAGATCGAAAAATTAAAGAAGAAAATGTCTACAATTTTAATTAATGAAAACTTTCGCAATTCAAGGAAAAAATTTCTATAACCTCAACACTATGCGGCATTTAAACAATCTCTTCACATGTGTGATTGATTTTATGTAATATAAGAGCTTATATAACGATACAGCTCTGTATTCTATCTTGACGAAGATGTAAAATAATATGAAACGGCAGTGTGTATGTATGTGTGTATATATAGAAGTTCTATATAATAACATTATACATCCGTAGATAACCTGATCTTGTTGAAACAAATCAAGTTTAAAAATTCAGATTGTTCGCATAATTGAATTCGCATTGCGTAATTAAATATTTATTAATTAATTATATATTTTTATCTGATAAAAAAAGAGGTGTCTAGTTGTTAAAATACATCTTTTTTTCATTAATTGATTTATATATTTCCAAGACGAATTGTTGTCCCGAATCTCAATGCAATATATTATCTTAGATAAGCCTCTAATTAAACTGTTAATTATATATATTGCTTCTCTTACGACGTTTAATACATGATCAATTACAATTGCAATCATCATGTGTAGACGTGTATGTGACATGCAGAACAATGAGCAGTTTTCAGACTTAATTTGACAAAATTGAGAGGATCATCGTCTGCGGATGTATCTAGATTAGTCAGCAACAACAGAGTTGTTATGCATTCTCAAACGATCAAATATTAATCGCAATGATTTAAAATCTAATAAAATATACAAAAGATATACATATAATAAGTACTGATGAGCATTTCGACTGACTTTGTTTTATGCACAGTGAAAACTTTATATTTCCGCATTTGCGCAGGAAACACGAGACAGAAAGTAACATTATTAAATATTAAAATAATAAAATTAAATTTTATAAATAAAGTCAAAGTATAAATTGTAAAATATTATGTGCAACATATATTTGCAAAAGAAAAAAGTCAAAGTTAAAATCGCGATGTTTCCTTTTTTTTTAACGTTATTATTTCGCCTCACGCGTCTTATCCGATAATTTATAAACTATATATAAAAATTTTTATAAAAACATAGATATTACATTTTTTGCGATAATACATAACGTTATAGCTATATAAGTTTCACAGAAAAACCTGAATAAATAATTCTAAATTAGATTGACATTTTGGTATCTCTTTTCGTAACGAACTTTCTTCCTGCTTGCGGTTTGTGAATTTTGATACTCAAATGGACAACGACTTTCTACCAGTATCTGTACTTTTTTATACAATCATTGCCCAGGTCCACCACCACTAGGTGATTATCCGGCAACACGGCTATGCCTGACGGACGTCGCAATTTCGAGCTATGCGAGTCAATTTCGGTTAAGATATTACCTCCACCTAGCTTCGTTACTTGTATTATACTACGACCCTTGTCTGTACGGGTGCCGACTATCTTGCCGTCCACGTCCACGGCTATTCCTCCATAGGTACCTTTTCCTATCGTACACATAAATCGGGGACATATGTATATCTTAGAGTCTTATCGCATTAAAATATATTTTTACTTTGATACCCCCATTTTATATCCCCATAATATTATATTCCTTGGGAGATCTTCAGTTATATATATATAAATGAATCACTGTGTTAAATATATACTGGAACTTACCTTTGCCTTCGGAGTATATTTCCTCAGAAAAATCTCCCTTTGCGGAAAACACTTGAATTCTGCTATCGGCAACTAGAATCTCACCAGCGGGACCAACAGTCACAGAACTGATTAGCTTGAAGCCATTCTTGCCGACCTGTTAACGTTTCATAATAACTATATAAGAGGACCATATGAGATAACTTGCAGTTGCAATTGTTCGTATATGTATAAACGAAAATTAACCTGGAATAGTAGCTTGCCGTCCGAGTCGAATACGAACACACAGCTTCGACCGTTATCAGCGACAAGTATGTGTCCGTAATTCTTGTCCACTGCAATGTCTATAGGTTCCTGGAAAATAAAAGCGTAACAATTAATTAAGAATTACTTATAAATATTATTAATTTTTTTTCAGTGGTAACGTGCAGTAGAAACTACTAACTTGAAATGCGTTATGCGAAAAGAATCGGATCGTATCACCCAACGAAGTCATTTCCGTAATCTTTCGCGTCCGCCAATTTACAACTACGAGACCTTGTTGAGAAATGTCGATTCCCGTACAACTGCGACCCTCTAAACCTTCATTATTTATATGCCTTTGAAATTCCAAATCACAATTGAGTACCTAAAGTAATACAAAAATTGAGAATATATCTATATCAGATATCTTGCTATGTAAAATATTGTATATTATTCTAAACAAACTTTAATGCGAGAATTTCCAGTATCTAAAATATAGATCATTCCTTCGTCGTCTACCGCGACCGAGACCGGCTGATGAAACTCGTCTTTTCCATTACCGCGTCTTCCATATACCTTAATAGCTTCATTATGCTCGGTCGCGTCGAAAAATAGCGGATAATCTTTTATGGGTCGTTCGAATACGGATATCTTCAAAACGTATCGATTGGCGGTCGGTGGCCGGAAATAAATCTCGTAGATGCCGTTCTCCAGATCTTTCACTTCCGTCTCGATGGTAGTACTCTGATTTTCCGCAAGCGTCAAGTCAGCACTGACAAGATCACCTCCGACATTCCGAGGATGGCCATGATAATCCACCGTTTCGACTACAACGGTTGCTTGTAATTTCGCTATCGCTAAGTCTTTCAGCCTCGCTCGACATAAACCTAACGTAGAATGCATAAATATAAAAAATTAATTTTGCACGACTCTTTTTGACGTTGTAATTCAATATTATAGCAATAAGGATCAGAAATGTTTATTTTTATATTTTGTTGCATCATGAGCGTCCATGGGGGGGGGGGGGCAAGAGAGGGCATTTGCCCCCCCTGGAATTAGTAAAAAATATTAAGCATTGCTCTCCTTTTGAATAAACGCTGGAATTTATTTGCATATTTTTAATATAAAAAAAAATTTAATTTAAAAAATTAAGAAAGAACAAAAAATAAGAAACAAAAAAAAATTTAATCATGCCTCCCCCTGGAAAAAATTCTGCGGATGCCCATAATAGTGAAACACGATTATATTATCATTTTTTAGAGTACCTGGCAATGTTGTACTAGAACGTACTCGTCCCAAGTTGCTCAGTGCTTGCTCCAACTGGGAGAGAGCATCGTTATGATTAAACTCAAACGTGATAAAGGCATTTTCTTTGGGTTCGCTGAGAGCGGTCGCCGCGTCGAGCTGATCCGTCAGGCTGTTGATACGCTGAGTAATATTCCGGACCTCGACCTTTAATATCGAATCTCATTGTCATAAAATGATAATACACGCGAGAGATGACGCTATGTATGAATGCATGCGTTTTTATCCTCTACCTGATATTGCAATCCTTCGCATTCTCTCTCCACCTTGCTTTTCTCCGCCTCGATGAGAGAATGCTGCTCCTCGAGCACGTGCTTCTTGTCACGAGCGGCGGCGTTTACGGCGGCTTGCAATTCCGCTCGACGTTTCTCTATTTTTGAAATGATATCCGCGAATTCCATATCTACCGAGTTTAGACATCTTTCCGTGGAAGCCTCCAAACGCTGCAGTTCCGTGCTTACAGAATCTTGTGCCTGTGTTAACTAAAAGATGTATCTATTATATATATAATTCAATAATAATTAAGTTACATTTTATGTTACAATATAATATCCTACTGCTTAATTAATTTGTAAGCATCTTGACGCGATATATAATATAAAATTATATATAAAATTTTGACTATATGATTTCATTATAATTATAGTTATATTATATTATAAAATTACAGTTTTTAAGATATATTCAATATTGAGAGCTGTAAAATAAGCGTGATATCCTTTTACAAACATAAATGTCGTCCTTTTATACATTCTAATTTAGATATTAATTATACATGTACATGCTTTGTATTCGTAAATATAGAGTGTAATAAAAATTTTTTAAGAATTTAGAAAAGGAGAGAAACTAGTTTTCACCTTGGATATACACTCGTTAGCTTTGTAAAGCAGTATCTCGGACATCCTTTTTATCGCGATACTAAAAGGGATAATTGTGTGTTCCGTGCATCCGGGTGACGTTCTTGCGTGTGTCCCACCGGTACATACTGTACAAAACACCGTATCACATGTTTCACAAAATAATAATTCCTGATTTATATGCACTGAACATTTTGGGATGACCTGTAATAGAGAATGAGATGTAATATTATTTAAGATTTTATTTAAAAGTAAGAATTTATCTTGTAACATGTTTCAGTCAACTATACCTTACCTCTCGTCTTTGTCGAGACATAAGGTCCAGCAGTTGATTTACGAGAAAGCTCGGGGGCAGTGCAGGTACCCCTCCGCGAGGAATTGTTATTAATTCTCTACAAATGGGACATCTAAATGCTCCTGTCTCTCGTGTTTGAGATGCAGCAATCCTCGTTAAACAATGTAGACATACCTGCAATAATAAAGATGAGATTATCGCATATATATAAATATGAAATACATACACTATTTATATGTACATGTATAAATTATATTCTATTGTATTTTACATATAATCATACCGTGTGTGAACATGGTAATAATTTAGGTGTATGCTCGCTGCCATCGTAAACGCAGAGACAAGTGCCGCACGTTAAAAAACTCTCATTAAAATCTTCATAATTTATACTGACTGTCTCTACGAGCATGGAGCTCATGCTGACCATCCTCTCCCCAAGCCGCGTCCTGCAAGGAATAAGAAAAAATTTGAGTCAATATAGCGTAAATTCCACTGTAGTTAAGCAAAGTGTTAAGAAATAATATTAAATATATATTTAATAATATATAGAATGTATATATATTCATACGTAAAAGTGAAAAGAATTTAGGAGCTACATAATACAGTCATCATAATAATTTGTTTAACAATAGCTTACTTATACTTTTTTATCCAAAATTTTGAAGTATTTCTGTCTAAAGATAAGAGAGCCAAAATAAAAGTTCCTTTAATAAATTTTACAGAGATTTTACAACACTCATTCCCGAAGTATCCTGTTTTACATAACAAAAACCAACTGTCACAGGATGCATTTGTGGAAAACATTTATTATAATTAAAAAATGAGTAATTTGTGATTAAATTACGATAAATATAATTATAAAAAATTATATTCTTTTGTTGTATTGAAAATTGTGAAAAATTCTTGCTGCGGACAAAGGCCAAAGTAGAAATCTATTTAAATAACTTTATGTATTCAGACCGTCTTTCTTGATGTCTTATCGCGATTTGACATAAGAAATATAATAAACACATACATAAACTATCATGAGGTGCATCTGCTAAAAAAGGACACTCACTGTATAGCTAAACGCAATGCCTCCATAATGGCTATATTCTGTGATCGTCGTTCTATTCACTCCAATCATCCGCGTTATATGATGCACCCTATTATTATGCTCTACAGGGATTCCTCCCTGCGGAAATCCTGAAGAATTCCGAGAGTAAAACGCATCACGCTATCAAGGGTCACCCTCGCTGTCACTTGACAGAAGCGAGAGAGAGAGAGAGAGAGAGAGAGAGAGACAAGGAGAAAAACACGCCGTCAAGTGCGCGATAAACAACCCCGATACCGCGATCTCGCAGATGATGATGATGATGATGATGATGAGACCGTCGTCATAAACATGACCAGGCAAACGTATCTCCTACGCTCGACGATCGCATGGCAATCGGTGTCTCGGATTCCGTATTAAACGAATGCAAACTGCGCCGGGACGCTCGGCGGTCCGGCGACCCTTTGTCTACCTTCGCTCCTTACTCATTGTCCGGATCCCCGCAGGAAAAAGAGAGAGAGAGAGAGAGAAAGAAAGAGAGAGCGAGCGATCTCGCACGATCGCCCGCATCACCGGGGATTTATTTATTTAGCGATCGTTTTTTTCCTCGCGACAGAGAAATCCTCTCCTCTCTCGAATTTCCTTTCTTTTCTTCTTTCCTTCTGCCGAGAGTCCCGTCCGGGACTCTCCTTCTTATCGCGCGTACACGACGTCGATCGCGGGATCAAGATCGCGGACGACGAGACCTCGTGGACACTGTCGCTGAATTTCGACGCGACGCATTTTTCTTCCACCGTTTCCCCTTTTCTTCCGGACGAAACACACGAAACACACGCACGAGAACGCACGACGCGGCGAGCCGCATCAGCTGCAAAACGCAGCGGGGACTCCGACTTGGACTCCGACTCACGTTCGCATACAGATACAGACAGCTGCGCACGTTCGTCGCCCGCGGCTGATTTTACGCAGGGTCGTAGCATCCGCGAGCGCATCCCGATTTTCTTGCTGTATTTATATTTATTTTGTAATAATAAACTCCGATTTTGCTGCATTTGACAATCGTTTATTTTAAACATCTTTCAGAGACAGGAGCAAAAGTCTCGGATTATTTTTAATTTTCGGATATAATGAGTATCGTTTTATTAACAGATTGATTGAAATTACACGCAGCAAAATTAGAATTATACGCATATATTGACGAACAAAAATAGACGTCTGTGGTTAGGTTTGACAGGAAAATACTGAATGCAAATTCTGACCGAGTACCAGCAGCGAACAGCTGACGCGAGAAATGTCATAATTTTCTAGTCTTTAAAAATGAATGTAAATTTATAGTGATTTTTTTTTTTGAGGAAGGAATTTTCTTTGAAATTGTTACGGTCCTGAAGATTAGTCGTGGCGCCGACAGTGCGAGAAGGACGGCTGCTACAATGAGTGCGAGGTTGAATCGCGGAGGAGAGAGCGTGGGAGAGACAACACACACCGTGAACGGAATAAAGAAACACGCGTGTTTGCACGGCCGTGCAGACTCGTGAATTTTCCACTGCGCAGTCGTCCCGAAAGGTGCAGCGACCGGCATATTTGCGCTGCGCTTGTGGTGTATTATAATCAAGTATGTATATATATATGTGTGTTTGGGGGAGTCGCACGCAACAATTTCTCGCATTTGATATTTTTCTAGATTACACTCTCTATTAATCAATGTAAAAGCATATTCTTGAAATTATTCCTCGGTTCTTCTTTTTCTAAATTATTTACAAATTCGTTCGAAAATATTTATTTTGGATGGTAATTTTTATAAACAAACGAAACAGAGAGATTTCATTTATGTACTTATATAATTTATAATTATTATAAAAGACTTAGAATTATAATAATAAAACATAATTATAAAGATTTATAAAAATTATTTTATAAAGAAAAATTTATAATAAAATTATAAATAATTATACATTATCCGTACATAAAGAAATAAATAAGCGAATATATACTCACATAAAAGGACAGCAGCTCATTAAGCTTCCTTTGATGGCAAGTTTCTGATTACTTTTACAAGCGCGGAGGGGTTGTTCCCACTCAAGATTGATCTTACATATCCATGATGCTTTTCATTTGTATTCGCTCCTTATTTGTGAATAATGTTCAAAGTGTTACGATCCTCTCTTTGCACTTCGATATCCACTTGCTGCTGTATAAGATAAAATTCGTGTTATACACTTGTCTCACGAGAAGCGGTATTGTTTTGTATCGATCAGTTGATAGCGCTATATTTTATTTACATCCGAGTAATTTGAAAATATTTCGAATATCGTAAAAGAAAGAAAAAAAACATCGAGTATTTTTAAAGCGCTTTATCACAGTTTAGAAAATAATCGTCGAGTGATTAATAAAAGCGTAAATAAATGGCGTAGAAATTTTTGTTTTGCATAAATGTAACGCGTATAACTCCGCATTTATTATTTCGCGCCTAAAGAGATCTCTCTTCCCAGCTTCCGAATCTCTTTGAGGATACCGCGTATGCGCGAACACGTGCGTGAAAAACAGTCTTAAACACTTTTTTATTCAGTATAAGATCTTGATAAATATACACTGATCAACGAGTGGAAGCGCCGTTATGTCATAGACTGAGCAACCTTATCAACGCTTCATTAGGGACGTAATATGTTTGTTGGTTCATTAACCCCCAGCCAGATTGAACGGTAGAAATGCCCGAATATTTTGACAAGTGACACTTGACGTTTCTTCGAATTTTATTTACGTGTTCAACGCGAAAACGTATATAAACAAATATATTTTAAATCTTTAATGGCACTTATTATTTATTTAAAATACAACGCGCAAATCTTTAAAGCAAGAAAGCGGAGAAAGAGTTCTAAAAAAAAGCATATATAATAATGTAATATATATTATAATATGAAGCACATGTAAATATCATCTTTTTACTTCTTAAAAAAAAACAAAATACTTGCTTCGTTTATAATAATTATAGACAGATTATTAGATAAAATAAATTTTGAAACATATATATATGCGATGATTGAATAATTCGAGCTCTTTTATTAAAAATAAAAAAAAAGATAAATTAAAATCTCGGCGTCTTTGCAACTTCTACAATTTTTTTACAACTTCATCAACTTCTCGTTGGTCTCCGAAAAAATATTCAACACAACTTTTTTCGCGTATATCACCCACGATAAAAAAATCGAAACATCTTTCGCGCGAACACCACAGAGAATCACACAAGATCGGACACACGAAATCGTCGAATTCGGGCGGTCGCGAAATTCACGAGACACTCGTAGATTTCGGCCAAAGATTTTTGTCAAAAAACCGAAGGACGCCGTTGCGGATATACCTCGCGAGGACGTTCTCTCCTCTCTCGTGACGCTACATCACACGACGGGGGAGGTGTCGTATCGACGGAAGTTACAGCGGGCGCCGTTTCGTCGAGGACATGATCGCGGGATCCACTGGATCCGCTTCGCGTTCTGCTTCGAAAGACAGGACACAGAGAACGAACGGATATCGATCTTCGCGATGCTGCAGCAGGTGTCACGGCACCAGCTGTCGTGGTTCGCACTGCAAGACGGCTACCACGACGACGACAACGACGACGGAAAGAGGGAAAAAGAGAAGGCTCTCCGCGCGGACGGAGAGAACGAAGAACGAAGCAGGGATGAAAACACACCCTCGGGGGATGCGGGTTGCGCGCACGCGCGCGCGTCACGTTATTTGGGTCACTCGACGCGCGATTTATTCGATTTCGATCAAGATGACATCCGGGGCATCTAATACGACGATTCGGAATCGACAATAATGCGGGAAGCGCGTTAATCCTTCCGTCAATCCCGATCAGCTGATTTTGACAGCTCGCGTTGTTCGCAGGGGAGAGGGCGTTTTATAACGAGAATTTTTAAGAAAAAATGGCGAGTCAATTGTAGAATCATCTGCGAAAATAAATTTAAACGAATTCGAGTTTTATTTGAAAAATAATTAATTATGTACAACAGCGAGACGATTCAATTTACAATCTATTGTAGCATTTAGATGATACGACAGCAAGTTTTCAATATATGATAATATTAATAAAGTAAGCGTGCATAATTTTCGTCAAACTATATGACCTGTATTTTCAGGATAATAGGCGATTTTGCGGAAATATCTACTGGGATACTTGCCCAGAACTACCTCAGTCCGCCAAAAAGGATCCCGCAACGGGTGATCGTCTTCTAAACTCCGAGGACGAACGCGGACGTTTCTTAAGCCGACCATTTGTAGCGGCGAAAGGGCATCGATGACGATCAATTACGAGAAGACACACGACGATGTTCGATCGGATTGTTCTAGCGATTCGCATCCTTATTAGACCTAGATCTTCAAGATTTCGAGGAGACGTCGCGAAACGTCCGATCGCGCATCAATCTTCTCCACTGATGTTCCATCCCCTAATCGATCTCTTCCGATAAGCGACTTCCGTAAAGCGGTGGATCGGATTATTTCGCGCACTTCTCTTCTTCTCCTCAGCTTTATTCCGCTCGCGAAAAATCACCACCTGTCGGTCTGACTACGTGCTGCGACGTTTTCATCTTTGGAGTAAACATCTGTGATGCACATCGAGCATGCGCCGCTGAAAGTGGGTCATTAGGAGCTTGACCGAAATCTTCGACCAGGACTTCGCGCTAGTTCCTTAAATTCGGCGATCGTTAATCGGCAAGAAACGGCGCATGACTTGCGCGCTAGCGACGAATTTTTTATTAATCTCTTCTCTGAAACAACATGACAAATTAAGCTTCTTCGTTCTTATTCTAATGAGACGTCGCGAGAATTAGAAAATAAATTATTTGGTTTTTATTAGAACAAATTTTATGCGTCATAAATTTCGATTAGAATAATATTCGATGATGAATAGTCTTCTTTCCAAATTTCTTGTTGGAGAGATGAAATACAGATGACAATTGAATTTGTTATATTACGAATGATCTTATGTATACATTATGTACGGTGTTCGCAATTAAAAGAATTAATTCTACTTGATGCGACATAATATCTGCTATTGTTGGAATTATGCTAATATCAATTATGTGCAATTGCAAAATCTAGATCACGTTACTGGTCGTGTACTATCATTTGACATATGCATCATGAATTCACGCCTCGTTTCCACGCGTTAGTCACTTTACCATTGTCACTTTTACGTACGAGATATTCATACAGGAGAAACAAATAAATTTAGCAGAATTTGCGGAAATCGCCGTGTCTCTGTTATTACGAGTTTTATACATTATAATTTTCATAATTCAAAAATTCAATTTTTATTTAATTAGAAAAGCTATTAGTCTAAGAGACATTTAATTATTATTCTATTTTGCTATTATTGTTAATTGATTTAAAATTAATTTCTTTGATCTCTTTAATTGTCGACTATTCAACCGTAGCCATTAGCGTGGAAGTCGTTGCGGTTTCAGATTAAGAAACTGCATTAATAAAAATGATTTTGCGTAACACAGGCGACGTAGCACGTTTGTTTAGTCTCTCCGGCAGGCAGCTGCAAAGTTGTGCAGACTTTAGCGATGAACTTTCCGACAGTGTTTCTCATCTGGATATCGCCTGATAAACTCTCTCATAATTCATATATGAGCAAATTTTTATTTAATTTTTTAAATAAAATTCTATTCATATTATCTTCGTCAGATACGCTTAAAATAATCTTAAATGACGTAAGACATATTCTTAGATTTATTTATTATATACATATGATATATGAATAATGGACAAAATTGATTTTTTTTTAAATCGTGAATCGTAAATTAATAATTATTAGAACTGAACTTATTTGAGTAAAATACAATTGTCATCAACTTTATTATTTGATAGCTAATTTTTCACTTGCGGTCTACATAAATAAAAACTAGTTAAAAATTATCATCTCTGCTTATGATTTGTCAACTTGTAAAGAATTCAGAATCGCTTATGCAGAATTGTCCTCCTTGAGATGCTCTTTGATCCAATCTAGATAGGAGTAGACACGTGTAAATACATCTGGGATTCCTTTAGCGCAAGGTCTTCCCCAAGATACCACGCCGATCTGCACACCATCGGCTACCAGGGGACCGCCAGAGTCACCCTATATATTTAAATAAGTTTTTTTTCTTTTTTGAAATAGAACAATATATTATTTATATATATATTTTTTCTTTATATATTCTCTCATATTCTTTAACTTATAATTTTATATATCTATATGTATGTGACACACACATACAAATACGCGTGTAATTTTTGCTTTGTAACGTGTTAATTTTTTGCTTTTTTAAAAAGATTGCTTTTTAAAAGATTTATATAAGACCAGTTTCAAAATAAGTTTTTCAATTAAGCATTCAATGTTTTTTGATAAGATTATTTCATATTTTGTTAATGTTTGAAAAATAAAAACGTCGATATCAAATGTTCGTCTTTTGATGATGAAAAGATCCTGCTCCGGAATAATATAATTAAATTAAAAAATGCACTTACGTGACAAGCGCCCTCGCCTTTTTTGTTGAGTGTACAGATATTGTTATTGTTGACGCGAAAACTGGTGTTTAAGCATTGTTTTTGATCGATGACTGCAAGTTGAATGTGCTGCAATTCATTTGGCTCTTCTCCGGGATACTGATAATGGTTCACACGAAATAATCATTATCAAAATGAGCATAATTAATGCATTGATTAATCAATGAGTAATATAAAATTTCACATTTGTAGAAAATAGTGGACAGATAGGATGATATGTATATATTCACATATACATAATCTGATATATATGTACATATTATAATAAAAATCTACAACTTCTTATAGTGTCATAGCATATAATGCATAATTAATTAATTAATTAATTAATTAATCTTATGTGTACTCACACTGGTCGTACCCCAGCCGGACAGCATCGCCGGATAATCGGATTTGTCAAAATTTTGAGTGGGCAAAGCAATCGGTTTCACTTTATCTCCAAACACAATATCCTTATCTAGTTTGATTAATCCAATGTCGTTTCTAATAAAGATGGAAATGTAGGACGGATGCATCACATTCTTGATCGAAGAATACTTATCGCCACCTTTATCTAGAGTATTTGTGCCCAATACGACAGTGATAGCCGTATCGTTAAAACTGTTAAATTATAAATAGTAAAATTGTAAAATTATAAATAGTTCTCTAAATAGAATCAATTTATCAATCATAAACTTTTATCTTAGTTTTATATTATTAATAATAAAATATTTATTGGGGCAATGCGTTATACACACTTTCCGTTATTTTAATGGTAAAAAAATTCTGTAAAAGTTCTTTTGTGTAAATAATTGTTGAAATAATTACTTAATTATATTGTTGAAATAAAAATATTATGTATAAAGGATCTTTCCAATAGCGGCGTACCTTGACAAACAATGAGAAGCTGTAAGGATCCATCGCTTATCTATGATAGAACCACCGCAGAAATGTTTATTGCCAAAACGAAGGGACGCTTGATAAGGATATTGTCCTTCAGCGGCAGAACTACCGCCCACGATTTTCGGTATTATTTTGGGTTCAGTTGTGTCCATTGAAGAAGCACCTTTTAAGAAATTTCATAATATCTTTATCATTTGCAGAGATATGTAGAATAATTTTTAGCTTTTAACTTGTACAATATTAAATTTTTTATGTGAAAATATCTTCGAGAAACGATATAATTTTTCGCCAAAAAGCTCATGTAATACATATTTTCTTAATTAATAAATCGAGCGCATATACATAAAAAATAATTTTAAATGATATAAATTATATTACGCAAATAAATATATTGATAAACATAATTTAATAATTGCGTGAGAATAGAATATAAAATATGTCATACTTTAAATTTTTTAATAACCGATTTACTGACAAAAACTCTTACCTGACAATTCATGTATCGTAACAATACTCAAGATGTAGAATATCAGCATCATTTTTGTTAAACTATAATAATATCGAAAACACAAAATTTTTTTTTGCTTTCCACAAAGTTTAACACCAATTTAACGCTCGTTTCTCACCGGTTCTTATATACGCGTAAAATGACCATTAAGGAAATGTGTGATCGGGTATTTAAATTTAGGTCAGAGAGAGATACTGTCTATAAAAAAAAAACATATCCCGAATCAGCCCGGTTTCTGATGTATCTCACGTGCAATGTGATAGGTAGGGTGATATGTCGGTAGCTACAATTTATGACCGGATATAGTTGCTATCATTGTTGCAGAACAGAGATAAAAATGCACATTGCTAAAATGCATAATCGTAATTTACGTACCACTTGAACTGCGATGCAGATTTCTAATTTGTAGCGCAAATAATTTTCTGAAGAAATAAAATATAAATATATTTGTCCGAGAGTGTATGAGAAAAAATACGAAGACGATACGAGAACGAGCACACCGGATATAAGTTTTAATTTTGACACGCACAATTGTCTTATAATATATTTAAATATATTTAATATATACAGGATGTATCTAAATAAGTGGGAAAAATTTTAGGAGATGATTCTTTGTCGAAAAATTAAATTTTTATTTCTTTTCCCAAATTTCAGACAAATTAAAAAAATGAAACTTGGTGGATATTTTCCACTAATAAAAAGGATATTTATTAATATTTTTTTGATCTTCCTGTATCGTTATATAAGGAGATGAAACTATAACAACCTCTATTTAATTTTTAACTCCTCAGGGAGAAATATAAGAGTATATGTTTATATAAGAAACCCCCTTAATTTTCGACAAAGAACCACCTAAAATTTTTCGCACTTATTTAGATACACCTTGTATAATTAATATATAATTAATGTATTTAAATTATCTTAATTTATGCTATTTACAAAGATGATTAAGCGGTTTATCTACGGCACTCGATTAGTAAACTCTCGATAATCCGGTAAGGCGATCGTGAGAGCTCCTCTTATTATCTAGCTAAAAGGGCCTCCCTTTTTACTGATAACTAATAACTTTCGATTTGCTTAAAACTGTTGGAGGTGACCCGAGGACGCCGCGCGCAATTGGCCGCCAATTGAGTCCACGTGGTTGTGAGTACGCTTGTCATGCGCGAGATACAAATTCACTCGCGCAATTGGCAGGCAATGTTCTGTCATGCGCTCGCACATGTTTCTAACGTCGTTTTTCTTTGTGCGGCGGTTGCGATTGTTAACTATGTTTGTTTATATTGACGATAATTTCCAGACAAAAAATAGGCTACTCTACGTATTTATGGCCTGATGATTTATGGGCCCTAATATTTTGTGACTTTCGTTGTACATTTTCGACAAACAGAAAATTTTCTAGAAATTGACTTATCTTTAAATTTTATATACATTAATGTAATTCTTATATATAATTTTTCTTTTTAGTTTAATATTGTTCGAAATCGTTATAGAAAATTATTTCGTTATAGATGATTGGATAATCTTCTATAACGAAATAAATTTCTATAACGATTTCGAATATTAAAATAAAAAAATATTATATATAAGAATTATATTAATGTATACAAAATTTAAAAATAAAATAAAATATATAAAATATATAATATGAAATATATTTAATTATAAAAATTTATTTTAATTTACTTATATGCGATTGACTTATTTTAATCTGAAGTACGTAAAAATACAAGCATTTTATAACAAAATGCATTTCAATAACATTCTAAAAAGTTGCATCCCGTTTACACAAAGAAAATTTCGACCTTAAATCGATGACTATATGTGTTGCAATTCATTTGAAACTTCTCGAGGATATACTAATAATAATTTATACGAAATAATCATTAATATCGGAACAAAGAAAAGTTAATTTTATATTTTGTATAGTTTCACATACGATTGTTCAGTTTTACGGTGAATGATATGTGACAGATATTTGCGAAGATTCACTACAATAGTTTTACTAACTCGATAACGCGTGTATTTTTTCAATATTTATGCGTTTCAGTGAACATTCTTAAACATTTTTACCACAATGCAATGTTTATAGGCAAGAAATTAAATACGATAGAATTGTACATACATATTTTTTCCATAAGAGGTATCACAATACCTACACAAGTAATTATTTTATAAGTAACATAATTACATAAGGGAACTTGGAGCTGGAATTGTAGAGAATTAATAGAGTAGTACAATTCAACTTTTTTTTTTTATTGAAATAAATCGGAAGTAATGCGAGTCGCGGCGTTGCGCTGTCACTTAAAAAAGTGTCAATCATCATCTTCGTCGTATCATTGAAATATTTAAATTATTCTCGAGACAATATTGTTATTCTAAACGCGAAGTTTCGCGTTTCGATCTCGACTCTCGACCTCGACGTTGAAAAGCTTATAGTGTTTTACAACGCTGCATAATCCCCGCCAAAACAAATCCATATAAAATATGCATATACTCACAACCAGAAGTTTAAAATAAAGACAACACCGTTTCATGTATACCATATATGTTGTAAATAAATAAAAATAGAAAAATTTCGTAGAGCTCCTACTGCGCGTTCGACGATTTTCTATATAGCTCATTCTCTTTCGCTTTCGCTCTCTTATGTTAAACAATATATGCAATCTTAATGAATATTCTGTTTCGCAAATACAAAAGCTACATTGTTTTAGTAATTTTAGTTTATCACCTGCGGATCCATTCACGTATACAACAAGGATCCTTTAAGTATCTGTGAAAAGTAAAAACGCAGCTCTCATCGTGTCCTGTGTCGCACTTAGCTGTGTTTCTTCATGACATGACAGATATATATTAATATATACATATATATGTACATATATATATGTATATGTATATACATATATATTTAACTGTGTGTATACATGTATGTATGCGAGAATAATCGTAAATGCCATAATGAAGTGGCATCAAAACTTTATGATTGTCTAAATCTTTTTTGCGCGCATGAATAATTACACGTATACATTTATATATTTTAATGAAGCTTCGCGCCAGTAGCTAATCCTGACGGGAATAACCGAATATTTTCAGTCACATATTTCTCGCCCGATATTCGACGCATATATTACAAGCAGGTAGTGAAAGCGATATTTTTCATTGATCGTGAACTTCAGATTTCGATACTGCTGAGAGAACTGCGCGTAAATCTTCTCGTTTTTATTCGATGATAAAATGCGACAGCTGATTGTACGAATGTCTCTTGCGTAACTGCAGCATGACAAACTAAGTTGGTCGAAATTATATATATCAATTTCAATCCTTAATTATAAGATAACATTTATAACAGTACTAAAAATATAATTTTATCTTTTTCTTAGGACATAATTAATTTATATAATTACTTATCCATCGAGAGAGTCGCAACATCGAATGTCAGCACCTTATTTTACTTATGTACGAATTGACAGACATATTTTGATATTTTTTTATATACTTTCTAACTTTTTGTTGTAAATTAGGTAAATATATTCTTTTTGTAGTAGTTTCGTTTAATTATATAACACTATCTATCTTGAAACGTGTATTACAATTACGTTTATATGAAATCGTGTACATAATAGTAAATGAATACAGCTTGTATTTTGCGTTATAGCATGAAAGCAATGGTGTAACAATAAAAAATGTTGTAAAAACTAAAGTATTTTCGATAACATAAATTGTATTTGATCGTTTTTTCTAAAAATTTTTTGTTTATCAGTTATAATCTAAGTAAAATATTGAATAAATACGAATTAAAGAATTACAATTTTTTTGGAAAGCATATTTCTCTGATAAAATAATATTAGTAAAGTAATTGTAATTAAAAATAACCCAAAATGTAATTACAATACGTTTCATTGTTGCTGTCAAAAATAAAAAATAACTATAGCTAAAAAAAACTACATATATGCCCTCATTATATCTATATTCTTGCTAATAATGCGCGAAAATCGTATATATATTATATATAAAAAAAACTTAGACGAAAATATATGTTAAATGCAATTGAACACAGATGTCGTGTAAGATCTGCAGCTACATTTAGAGAAATTAATTATAATAAACGCACACGACAATGAGAGAAAAAAAAATGAATTTATATGGAATGATTCTTAATTGCATTTAATTGTATGTCAAAACCTTAGGGCATAAACTTTGAGTATTAAATAAGAAAAAAAAAACTGACAAACCAGTTGCTCAGGCTTTATTTTCAAAGTCATAGTGAGATTTAAAGAAAATATTCAAAGTAATTATCTCGTACTGTGATAAAGCACGATAGCTCTTGATTTTAATTAACATTAATAGTATAAATTCCTCTTTCTACTATTAACGAAACAAAGTATTAGATCTTCTGTAAATATTTGTGGTCACTGCGAGTATTTTCATGTTGTCTTATATAACAGAAAGCCTGCATAAGTTTTATATTATAACACTATTTTCTCATTTTACATTTTAAAATCTAGCACCCAAAGAGCACTGAAAATTAAAGATCCCGGTGCTGGCATTTAATGTTCAATTCAAGCGCATATATAAGAGCAATGACATTCAATACTAAGTCACAGAGCTCTGTCACTTATTGGTGGCTATGGTGAAAAATTTAAGTATATTGTTTGGTTTCGGTTTGCTGGTTGTCGGCCAAGAACGTGCGACATCCCTCCTCTCGATAGGCAGAGTCTTGAAAACCGTAGTATCTACTGTGGGCGACAATTGCATAGGTGATGACGGGCTCAATCTAAGACAAGCCATTTCGTTACTCGGCGACTCCCGACGACCGCTCAACCACACCTCCAACTTGGTCTTTTTCGGCAATGGTTCCACCTCGTTTTGCAGATCGTCCTCTGTATTGTGACTGGTTGCTAAGCCTGACAATTTTGAAATCGGTGAACATGAGAGGCTTGACGCAGAAGTATTCATCGTCGCTGATTGATCGGAGCTATCATTACTATCTTGATTGATACTCATCGGTGATCCCAAATTCATTTCTGCGATGCCTTCTTCAGAACTAATATCCAAAACGGAATGGACGGCAACCTGCTTGCGCAAAAAGGATGTAATGCTGCTCCTGCCATATGATCTCTCCTCAAATTTAGTAAATGCAACTCCTAACAATGTTAAATGGAATGGCTTCGAGACGTCAACTATTCGATGGAACAGCTTCATGGCGAGCATCAACATTTTACTATGATCGTACACGCCGGTTTTTGTGGACGGTAAAAGATGTTTCGGCAGCGCGCATTGTCTAGTCTCTCTCTTACCGGAAGTAGGTTTGTTCAAGTCATGCTTCCGCACTGTTATTCTCATAGCAATAGGAATTCTACCATCTTCCATCGCTAGCTCTGTTAATCTTCTCAATAGTGCGCCTAATCGTGACTCTACCTCCGCCACTAGCGACACGCTTTTAAATCCATCCTCTAAACCTATGGATTGTTTCTTTCCAGATGGCTTTACTGCTGTCTCGTCAATTCCTTCTGCATTATCTTTCAATCTCCTCGCTAAATCAACGCCAATTTTTAGTTCCAGATTTTCTAGAGATATTTTGCGCAGATCGTCTACTGTTTTAATATTATTCGACAACAATAATTCCATAGTCTTTTGTCCAATACCAGGTATCTTGGATGCGGAGCCTATTGCGGAGAGCAACATTGGACCGCTGCATGGAAATACCAATGTCTGTTGATTTGGTTTATTCAGCGACCCTGCCAATTTAGCCAGAAGCTTATTATGCGCTATTCCAGCGCTACAAGTAAGATGCAATTCTTCATAAATACGATTCCTTATTTCATCTGCTATCTTGGAGCCAATCATCAAGCGTGTATGACAATCGCATGGACATTCCTCATCTGAAGGCCCAAATATCTTACTATCCGATTCCTTTAGCTCCTCGTCTGTGTGCAAACTGTTCATATCAAACTCTGAATCATTCTGAGACTTGAGTTGTTTCTCCACTATTGATGTCACATCAAGAAAATTATCGTCAAAGCCCAATCTTTCCACTAACGGTGTAAATCGATGCAGAATTTCAAATACTTTACTTGAATATTGACGATAGTGTGTTAAATCTTCACCATTTACCAAAACCAGTTCTGGACATAGACGCAAAGCTTCTTGCACTGACATACATTTTTTTATTCCATATTCTCTTGCCAGATAATTGCTGGTGACCACTATACTTTTTTGCTGAACACCTAATGGCTTTCCCTCCAATTCTGGATGCCTAAGCATCTCTACTTGTGCGTAAAAACAGTCAACATCCAAGTGGATGATGGTTCTTGGATGCTGAGCAATAGTATTAAAATCAGTATCCATGTGGATGTTTATCAGAAATCGATATTTTTGCAAACTTACAAATCCTTACATCCTAGTTCTTAGAACTTTCTTAATTGCATCTGCAACACAGATACATATATACATATATACAATATATAATTGAAGAAAGATTGTGTAATCTTAATTAAGAAACTAATAATGTTATTAAAATTGGATTCTGCACGAATTTGGACTATACCTTAGTTTTGGCAGCAAATTTTTCCAGATAATAGAAGAGAATGGAATATTAATTGTTCGTGGGGAAAACATAGAATCTGTGCTATTGCGAATTCACGCGGCTTTCACTCCCGACAGTTATTTGGCGTTCTTAATGGGTCCCTCGATTCAGCTCCAGTCTACTAGGAACGTTTCTTCGAATCGGCGATTCGTCTAGTCGACGACGCGAAACACAAAACTACCGTGATAAATTAAATAGAAAGTTGTTTACAGCGTGCAAACAGTATAAACCAGTCCATTTTTCACATGGTAGCCATGTTTTTAAATTGTCATAGATACGTATATATGATATATGTATACGAGAAATTCCGGAACCTAAGTAGGTCATCGACTTAAGAATATATAGATGCGCATTAGATGTCGTAAAAGATATATACGCGGTGTTCGGCGCTTGAAACACGATCCGAGAGAGATAGCTATATATAAGTTAGCTCTTTGTCTCTCTCAATACAAATCTCACAATCACAACTATTATGAGTTGTATAATACATGTGCATGTCCTATGCTTTATCTGTGTAAACGAGATAGAAAATTAAAGAAAATAAAAAAAAATGAGAGAGAGAGAGAGAGAGAGAGAGAGAGAGAGAGAGAGAGAGAGAGAGAGAGAGAGAGAGAGAGAGAGAGAGATATGAGAGAGAAAAGGAGGAGGAAGGAGACTAGAATTTCTTTTCTCTCAGTCATATTTTTATATGCAGTTTTGTTTAAATTTTGTTATAGACTCTTTAGTTTTCAATTTTTTATTGCATATAATATTTTAAAGTATGTTTTTATTTATTCTGACATTTTCTATATATATAGTTTCACAAAAAAGAACATACATATTTATATGCAGTTTTGTTTAAATTTTTTTATAAACTCTCTTTAGTTTTCAATTTTTTAATGCATATAAATATTTTAAAGATATATATGTTTTTATTTATTCTGACATTTTCTATATATATATATATATATATATATATATATATATATATATATATAGTTTCACAAAAAAGAACATAATATTGTTTAATAAAAGAAGCTCAAAGTAAACTTCAAAATTTTGAAAATTTTAAGGAAATTTTTTATATTATATTATACATTCTTTATTTTATCATTAAGCCATTATCAAAAATCTTTTGGTTGTCTTAATTAGTCATCGAGATATTGACTTGTATAGATTACATGATTAGTCATATATAGTATATATGACTCATTTTTAAGCAAATTTATATAAAAATATTTTTAAAAAATATTAAATTTAAATAAATTTAAAAAATTATTAATTTATATATATATATTAATAAAACATATTAATCATATATATAAATATATTTATATTATAAAATCGAAGGGATATGTGTGTGAGCGTATTTATTTTATTTCTATATTATTTCTAACTAAGATTTAGAAATTATCATTATCTTAATGGATATTAATTTTTTAAATTAATTTCTTTATAACAATATTCACGTAAGAAATTAGCGCATGAAAAGCACACAAAAATTCGCCTTATAAGATATTTTATTTTTAAATAGTAAGATATAATATTAAATAAATCTAAAATACATCAAGTATCATCGATAAAATTTTTAATGCAAATTCAATTTTATGCAAAATCAATTTAGTATAGACCTATCTAAGTTCATGATACATGGAGAGATCTCTTATTCTCATCCGCAACCGATCACGCTACTGTATAATTTCTCTTAATGATAACGATTAATTGACGGCAATGCATATACAGATACATATCGTGATGATCATATGATGCAAGTCATTAATTAATTGATTGCATCATGGGCAAGATTTAATAATCTGTCCTTTTCTGTTTTTTCTTCGTCTTATTCAATAAGATGATAAAGTATTTAATTTGCGATTAATAACTTAAAGGGCCTAGTATTTATAAATATTATTTAGAAAATTGAAAAGATATGATTCATTAAAAATATTTTATTTATTAAATTTATTTTATTTTATTAAATTTAATTAAACACTCATCCTTTTCTAATATTTCGATATCGATATTGTATGTTGTATTGGCGATGTAGATTATATCCTTTTGATAAGATCGTTACAGTGAATTAATATATAAGATATCGCCACTTAACATTTTAAAACCTTGACTCTAATATCGAAAGATTATATCAAATTTGCGATGGACTTGGTACTCTCCTTATTGATAAAAAACTTTATAGATAAAATAAGTTTCGAAGAAATAATATATGCTTTCAGTATTTTATTCTAATTGCAATAATTCCGTACAAAATTGAAGCAAAAAAAAAAAAATACAACATTTTGAAACAATAATTGTTCTAATCGCTTTTTTTATAAATAAAAATTTCGATAATATTTCGATCCAAAATTTTCTTGGTAATTATTTAACATAATAAGTTTATTTTTATTCGTAATGATAAAATTTTTAACGATTATAAAAATTAATTTGTTATAAATGTAACAAGTGATTACAAATATTCTGCTACAAAATGCTTTTAAATATTAAAAAAAAAAATCTATCTAATAAGGTTTAAATTTTAGCCAAATTTTGAAATTGCTGTAACTCTTTGATTACAAAGAAATCCTATTTAGCGCTCGAAGAATTTTATTTTGTTTTACTACAAGAATAAAAAAATAAAAAATTAAGAATTAGAAACTGTGTTTACAAGTGCTTTTATTTCAGAAATTTTTATTTTTTCGATACGCATAATAATTGTAATTAATATGAATTTATAGATTTAATGTTGTAACCGAATCACTCTAATCTTTTCTGCTATCATCTTTTCTTATCGGCCTTGAGCTGAAATTGAATGTGAACACACAGATAAATTAACTATTAAGATCACTTAGATAAATAAACTATTTTGAACCATTTCGCAATACTTCATTTTATCTAAATGTTATGGATTTTCCATACCTAAAGGGGTTAATAGTAATTTATCACGATTATTATTTAAAAATTTCAAAAGTATAAATCAAGATTTATTGGTGACGTGTGTTAACTACTACATTATTTATATCTTTCAGCTACAATAAGAATATACATATTTAATAATGTTCTTTCTCTTCTCTTGGTTGAAATCAAATTTAATTAATTGATGAGAACAAAGGATAAAAGATAAGATATGAATATAATTTCAATTTTTCTTACGTCATATTTATCAATTCATGATGTGTTATGAAAAGATTATTTATTGCCCAAATCTATAAGCAATATATCTTTTCTGTGAAACATTATATGACTAATAATCTTCTCTTCTAAATAAGAGTATTTTCAATCAAGACCGTACATATATTTAGGCATATAATTGAATACCAGTTGAGTGTCTTGCAAATTCATAAATTTCAGTAAATTGCAAAATCGTAGCAAAATTTGCGATTTAAATGAAATATATATTGTACAGATCAATACAATAAAAGAAATAGGAAAAATTAATTTTCTTTTTTTAATCTTATTATTTTTTTAATAATAAAATAATTAAAATATTTAGTATAAAATATTTGTAAACTTTATTTAAATTAATAGAATTTATTTGTGTGTAAAGAATGCTACAGTTATTAATTCAGAAAAAATTATTTTATTATACTTTTATTAAATATATGTTTGTGTCTTTTTCTCTAGACCCATGCAAAAGGATTCGAGAAAATGTGTTTAGGGTTCCATAAAAAGTAAATACAGTTCTGATAATCTTTTTTAACAGATATGATAATCTGTCCTTGTGTTTTATGATAACGCGATGCATATTTATAAAAGCGGACTTAGCTTAATTTAACCAGTCATGTATCCAAACGAATCACAGTGAGGTGTTAATAGGATAATTTCATATACGATACGATATTTCCTTCTTTTCTCAAGTACGAGTAAAGCAAAAGTGACAGGCGATGAAGGGTGAGAACAACAAATTTCTATAATAAGATTATGAAAAAGTAAATCGACTGAGATACTTATATGCCTCGAGATATTTTACAAATCCGAATTTCATATGTAAATAATAGACTTTTCTTTTCAATTGTAACAGCTAATTTGATCGTAATATTTTTTGTTCGACACAGGACAATTATTCTTAATCGCCATCGCCTTCCTGGCTCAGACCGTGATCGCCGCAAATGAGACTAGCTTTGTGGCAGAAAACGAATGTCCGGCGAAGGACACTTGTCCGCCGAAATTGATATTTCATCAATCGGATTGCACTTCATACTACGAATGCAAAAACGGTCGAAAAGCCTTGAAAAATTGTAAAACCGGCTTACACTTTAGTAAAAAATGGAAAGGCTGCGTTAAGCCCGCGTTATCGGAATGCGATAAACCAATAAATGACGAATGCGATGAGGATGGCAAATTACTTCCGCACGAGTGCCAATGCACTAAATTCTACGAATGCAAAAATGATCGAAAGATCCTGCACGAATGCAATGATGGAGAACACTTTGACGAAGACAGGGAATGTTGTATTCCAGGAGACTGTGGCGACCTATCAGTAATCGAGTGCGAAAACGGTGAATATCTCCCTCACGAATGCCAATGTACTAAGTACTACGAATGCAAAAACAGTCGGAAGGCCTTGCGCGACTGTAAGGAAGGGTGGTACTTCGATACAACATCGTTGAAATGCATTAAAGGTGCTTGTCCGGAAAACGGAGAAAATTGTCGTCAAGGCGCAAAGAAGAGTCACGATTGTTTGTGTGAAAAATATTACACATGCAACAAAAAAGAGTGGATCGTTGAGGAATGTAAGAAGGGTCAACATTTTAGCCCTACACTTTCCAAATGTACGACTCCAAAACTTGCTGGTTGCGAAGAATCAACAACGGAGAAACCAACGAAACCAACGAAAACAACGAAACCACCGAAAACAACGAAACCAACGAAAACAACGAAACCAACGAAATCAACAACACCAACACCAGAGAAACCTGGCGCCTGTCCAAAAGATGTTCCTACGAGATGGCCTCACGAGTGTGACTGCAGATTATATTATGAATGTGTAAACAAAAAGAAGGTACTACAGATTTGTGTTTGGGGAAGATATTTTGATCACGTAAATCAAGTATGCGACACTGCAGAAAAAGTTAGTACCAAGTGTAAAAACAGCTGGGACGACTGGATATAGATAATATCAATTTCGGAGAGTAAGAAGAGAAACTAAAATTATAACAATGAGTACGAAGAGCAAATTGTAATGCTTGTTAGAAATATTAATTGTAGGAATAGATTATTTTGCTAAGATATTTTAATAAACCTCTATATATATCTATAAAATCTAAGATTATTTCCTACAATTTTCTTATCAATTCGATCCTCTGATACCAGATTACAGGCACACAAATTATCACTTTTAATTCATATATGAAATTTATGTAAGGATAAAAAGATTCTCACTTCTAATCTGTAGCAAAAGCATGTCGTTGCACATACATATATATAGCAATGAATATATATTACAAAGTTTTATATTATTAGCAGAGATTAAATCATGTATACAGATTTTAAGAGATTTTAAATTAAAAATTTGTCAATATCAAAATTTTCTCTCTCAACCACATTTCCAATCATCACCAACTTGTCATTTTGCTCCTAAATATATATATATATATTTATCAGCTTTTACGATTATTTTACATGGAAAAGCATTATTTTAATTCCGATAACACAATGACATAAAACTTATCCGAATAAGTCTCGCAATTCGTCAGCCACATCCAAAAAAAGAAATGGAAATCATGTCGCAATAGTAACACCGACATCAATTTTTTTTTTGCAATTTTTAACAATTATCGCCTGGCATAATTCAATAGATTATTTCTGATATCACAATGTCAATAGTTTTTATATATCCTGTCTCTTAATTCTTTGTCAATGATTTATTTCTCTTGTCTACGAAGCGTTATTAATATTTCTTTTCTTCAGATGTGTATTTCAATGTTCAATCAATCGCTTAAACTTGCCAAATATTAGCAAATTATTAATGACAAGAAATGCGAGATTCAAACAATATATATAGAATATTGAGAAATTATATGTAATATTTAATTTTAAATACAATTATAATTAATATCCTTCCTAAAATAATAGAAGTTAAGAGAATAATGAATATAATAATGAGAAGCTATATATATTTTATCTTTTTCGTAAAATATGATTATATGATAAACTTGAAAGAAGGTTTTTCTTCAGTATCGTGAATTTAAACACTTATGTGAAAAAAATATCTCTACACTTATGTGAAGAAAATTTCGCTAATAAAACGTGTTAAAGTAAGATAAAAATCGCGCTTTCTTATAATAATTATTATTAATTTATAAATATATGACAAATTTTGTTTTAAAATTGTTTTAAAATTTGTGTAAGTGAGAATTATATGCCGCATTCAAAATTAGCAAATCAAAGTAAATTATTATTTTGAAAAACAGTCATAAATCTTTAATTAATATAAACTAGAACTGTAAGTACTTAAAATGATAATTCGGTAAAAAAAACAGTCATAAATCTTTAATTAATATAAACTAGAACTGTAAGTACTTAAAATGATAATTCGGTAAAAAAAGCTCAAAAAAAATGCGCGGAGAGACAAGATTCAAACGTGAAATAGGCACGATTTGATTTAGAAATAAATACAAAATGCTTTTCTTCTTTTTCAAATATTTCAAATTTAACAAAAAAGCAACAAGAAAAAATCTGAAGATATTAGATATATTGAAAGTATAAGTCAAGTGCGTTAAGAGTGTATCGCCAAACAAAGCTCTTGTAATAGAAAGCGTAATAAATAAAAGATATGACTTGAGGACAGGATTGTGATTCGATTAACGATAAATTTTTCGATAATTCGAGGACTTGTGAATGTCAAAACAAGGCGCATAAAAATCGTCATATTTGAAACAAGAATATATGAAGACTGAACGCATCTTTATATTTAATGAACACTGTTGTTTTATCGAGAATTTTATAAGTGTTTCCTATTAATTATAATATACTCGGTTAATATTTATAATATAAGCTAATGTCGAAATGTCTTTTTCGAAAAACAAGCATTTCAATTTTTCTAAATATCAAATAAAATTACGCGAGAGAAAAATATGAACAGTTAGGATGTGCAAGATTTTTTTTACAAACATGGATAAAAAAAATTTTCGAGAGCATTTTATTGGGACACGAGATAATATAATAAGCCAGATTTAAAAAAAATTCATATTGATGAAAGATACAAAGAAAACAGTAGAATTATGCTATATTCAACTCTTATTATATTACATATAAATATTCCATCGTATAAAAAATGTCATTTTGACAAAACAGGAAATAAGACCGGATAAAATGATGTAGGAAATAAGATATACAGATCGAGAGATAAAATTTTAATACAATAAAAACCAATTAAGATTCGTCGTTAATTAATTAGATCTCGTTGTTAGATAACTACAGATAAGGCTTAATTATTGTAAGTTAAAGCATATCCGGTGTTCGATGCGCGCAAAACAAATAACTTGAAGATATTAATATTTATCATTATATCAATTATATTTCTCAATTATATTTTAATTAAGTTTTATTCTTTATTGTATCGTAAATCTCGCTCGATATATATATATATTGATGAATGTTTTTACATATACTAAATGCATTTTAGACTTACACGAACAATGAAGATATCTTTCGTGGATCAAACTTTCTTCCTTCATGTTAAAGAGAAATCTAAATATGTTTGATGGAGTAGAATCCTTTCTTTAATTGCGTGATTATAGAATGATTGAAAAAAGAGCGAAATTCTACTATTAGAATAAAGAGAAAATATCGCACAATCAACTGTCTCTATCACAACAATTGATCTCAATCATAGACATGATAGACATATGAGGTACATTCCGTTTCACGCATGATGCGTATAAAACGACAGAAGATCTATAATATGCGTGACGTGAACTATAGATTTTCTATCACTTCATGTGCATCATGTGTGAAACGGAATGTACCTATGGTTGCGTTCTCATTTTGACGCTGAAAGCATTTGATTGGTCGATCGGTGCAAAGGTTCCTTTATCCTGATTGGTCAATCAAACGCTTATAGCATTTACATACAGCGTGAAGCGACGAACCAATGACATAGGGTACTTTCCGATTCACGCATGATGCGCATGAAGTGACAGAAAATCTATAGTTTATGTCACGCATATTATAGATTCTCTGTCACTTCATGCGCATCATGCGTGAATCGGAAAGTACCCATGTATATATATAGACGAAGCATTCCCATACTTTTACCACAGTATACTTACATACAGTAGGGACAGTCCTTTGTTCTCAAATCAGCCGCGCAGATTTGCTTGCGCATCGTAAGCGACCATTTTTATAAGTCATGCCAATCCCGTTCAACATAAAGAACCCAATAACTCCATTACTGTGATTACATTTATAGTAAAATATAATCTGTAAAATTACAATACTATCAATTTGATTTTGCGTTTTATGCAATATTTAATTTTTATTCAGAAAAAATGACTATAAAATAATATATCGAAAATATTTCGCGCAAAATTGTTTTAATAGTAATGGGTACAACAAAAATATTGATACGGTGCTGCAACCTAAAAACATGGCGGACTGCTGAAAGATCAGCTGAAAAAGATCAAAGGTTCCGATGCTGTGCGTCCCTACTGTATATAAGTATACTGTGCTTTTACTGTAGCAGCGAGTGAAGCCGGAAATTGGCAGAATACGACAGAGTGAGATAGTTGTTTTGACACTCTTCTTTCTCACTCTATTTTCTTTCTCTTTCTCACTCCATAGCTCCTTTCTCACTCTATCTTTTGGCTGTCATGACAGTATACTTGACAGCTTTGACAGCTAGAGGGCGGCCATATTCTCTTCTGTACGATAGAGTGAGAAAGAAGAGTGTCAAAACAACTATCTCACTCTGTCGTATTCTGCCAATTTCCGGCTTCACTCCACAGATGGAATGCTTCGTCTATATATATATGTCATTGCGACGAACGCAGAATTATAGAATAAGCACATGCGACAGCTGACGACAAGATTCAAGGACAAGAATTACGCAAAATAAGACGCTTCTTTTTATATAAATTTATAGTCATGACTTCTCGCATAGTCACGATGCACGAATATCTAGACGCGAACGCCATTTGAATATTTATGTATCGAACCAAAAGATATGACGTCAAATTTCCTCGTGTATATGTGTATATACATACATTGGATTAGGAGAGAGATAGGAGAGAGAGGCGAAAATGGGATTTTTTCTTTATTCTTTGTACAATTCGACTATCTACCAGATAGGAAAAGGAGAAAAAAGCGCGCAATGTTTTCTTTCCTCGGATTATTAGACATATATATATTCCAAACATCAGCGCCATTTTGGAAAATTATCCTTTTTAAACGGCAAGTGTCAAAATGTCGATACTCGTCGCGTGTCGTCGCGCGCGCCGATCGTTTTGAATTTGCTGTTTTTTTTTCCCCCTGAGACATCATCGTCACTCGAGACGTTATAGGCGAGAGAAAAGAATATAATCAAATCACGTCTGGTATCACGTCGCGATATTTTCGCGATTCGCGAGCGGGAAAGAGAACGAGAGAGAGAGAGAGAGAGCGAGAGCGAGAGAGAGAGAGAGAGAAAGAGAGAGAGAGAAAGAGAGAGTGAGAGAGAGCGGATGTGAGAAGAGGCCGGCGGATGTAACGGCAAGGCACGATCGCGTATACGTTTCTCCTTAGCCGCGAGTGTCGAAATAACTAATCCGGCAAAACGGCTGCGGGAAAAAAGTCGGCCAAGAAGATGGCGGATTCCGAGGAACTGGAGGTGAGTGGGTGCGCGTTGTAAACAACGTACGAGGCGTCGTGCGGATTCGCAACTACGTCGGGTCGCTTCGCGTCGCGTCTCGCCTTCATTTCCGGGAGGGTCGAGAGATCCCTCGTGACCGCGGGCGTTTTTCACGTGGCGTTTCACCGATAGATATCCTCTGCCGCCTCGTGCTATTTCCCCCGATCTCTCGAAATCGTAATTTCGCGACTTGGTCGGGGCGCGCTCTCCGTTTCGTTTCTCCCGTTGCGCGAGCACAGTTGGCCAAACCGCGCTAGGCGGTGCGGGATTATTACGTGACGTGCTGGATGAGCCGTGCGGGCCGTGCCTAGCGGACGAACATTATTGGTAAATCGCAGTGTGTCGGACTACCCCACCCACAGATCGCACGATGAGAATGCGAGCGATCACTGGCTCCGGCGGTACACGGCCCTCTCCCGTTCGTGTGAATCTACATGGGTAACCTCTCAACTTTATCGCCTTGTTCGAAAATTCTACGTTGTTGTTATCGCGCTAATACTCCCGCGATCGATGCATCGGCGGACTGAGCGACGTTGCACTTTTCGGGGATTTCGTTTCGCATCGGCTGACGGCCCGCAGAGATTATTATTATCGAGATATATATCACGTGTTGCCATGTCATCCATATGACACTGGGTGGTTGGCTGTTGGCTTTGTAAATATTCAGGTAGATCGAAAGTTACACAATGGGATTTCATCTCTGTGTGCGATCGAGGTTCTTTTAGAGTAGAAGAAAATTATTCGCAATGTCACACTGCCGGAACCTTTGTTAGAGAAGCACTGCCTTGATAGGTAGTAATATATTTATTTTTCTATATACACGTACAATATCAGTTTCTATCATATTTGCATTATTGAGAAAGATATGGGTGTGATGGGATATACTGCAATGGAATGTTTTTATTACAGAATATGGTATTAAGTTTTCGAGTGTCTGAGCTTCAGATGCTTCTTGGTTTTGCTGGTAGAAATAAATCTGGCAGAAAGAACGAGTTACAAGCACGAGCATTGGAACTATTACGCTTGAGATCACATCCAGCTATCCGCTTAAAGATACGTGAATTATATAAGACAATACAGTAAGTGAAAGTCTAAATATCTGAATGAAACATCTGTAGAAAATATCTGATTAATGATATAAATAATTATAATTATTCGGTTTTACAAAAATTGCCAGTAAGTAAAACAAAAAATTTATTACCACATTAGGAGGACACACTTTTGTAAAACTCATTTTTGTTGCCTCACATCTGAAAAGAAATATTTTCTGTAGAGCAGATCAAATGGCAGCGCATCAAATGTATGGTCAAACTGGTAGTACCTCCGAGCCACAAATCGATCAAAATATGCATAATAGAAATTATTATTCAACAAGGTACATAAATTATTTCTTATCACGACATATTTTGTATATATGCACTTAAAAATAGGAACATTTATATGAAACAAAAATATATACGTTTCAAGACAAGCGATTAGTCAACAACAGCAGCAACAAGCATCTATTTCTGCTGGGAAGGAACTGACTCCAGCGCATCAAGCATCTATACCTCAGCAACCTAGGGCCAAACAACTAGTTGGTCCGACAACTGGTGCGCAACTATGGGATACTAGTGTAGCGTCACAGGTGAATAAAAATTCATTATATTTAAAATGTATGAAAAATTATATAGAGACTCCAATATTGCGTGAGTGCGTGTGTATTTATGAATTAAAATAATATATTGGAGAATAGACATACATTAAAGAAGTATTCTTAATTTTTTTTTTCAGCGTACAGCAAATACAGCATACAATCCGTATCAGTATCAAACCAAAGTCTTACCAACACCATTGCACATACAACCTACGAGCCAATACCCGATTCATCCAGATGTTAGACTGAAGAAACTTCCATTTTTTGATTTATTAGGTGAATTATTGAAACCCTCTAGTTTATTGCCGCAGGGAACAATGAGATTGCAAGAAAACACATTTTTATTTCATTTGACCCCACAACAAGCAACTGATATTGCCAGCTCACGCGACTGTCGAGCTGGTAGTAAAATGGATTATGTTGTACAGGTATGTTGAGAACTTACGTACAAAGTACATTGTTTATAAAATATTGTTTATATATATATATATATATATATATATATATATATAATTAGAAAGAGAGAACATATAAAAAATAATTAAGATATATTTAGTACTATTTTTCACGTTTTTTTATAAAGTTTGTGTACATACAATTTATGTTTCAACAGGTACAAATACGATTCTGTTTACAAGAAACGTCATGCGAGCAGGAAGATTATTTTCCTCCAAATATTGGAGTAAAAGTTAATGGAAAACTGTGCCCCTTACCTGTAAGTTAAATTGGATATATAAATATCTTTTTCAAAATTCTACATACAATTGCGATAATGTCATGTAAAATACTGAATAGGTATATAATTTTTTTATTGTTAATATTTAAATGATCTGATAAATTATTCGTCGAAAATAACAAATGTCAAAAGAATTTGTGGTACATTTTTTTTTCCAGAATCCTATACCTACTAATAAACCAAGTGTAGAACCGAAGAGACCACCACGACCTGTAAATATTAGTCCTTTGGTGAAGCTGTCTCCTACGGTTGGGAATGAAATCCGCGTTACATGGTCGGCTGATTATGGTAGGCGATACGCAATCGCGGTGTATCTCGTCAGAAAATTAACCAGCGCAGAATTACTCACTAGATTAAAAAGCAGAGGTCCAAAACAATCCGATTATACTAGGGGATTAAGTGAGTAATTACTTTACAACCATAAACACTATTAAGAATTGTGAAAAGAGCTACTATCACAAAAATAATTATGAATTATTTTACAGTTAAGGAGAAATTAAACGAAGATGCGGATAGCGAAATAGCAACCACGTCATTAAGAGTATCGTTAGCTTGTCCTTTAGGGAAGATGAGGATGTGTACACCGTGTCGCGCATCGACATGTTTTCATTTGCAATGTTTCGATGCTTCTTTGTTCCTTCAAATGAACGAACGAAAGCCTACTTGGAATTGTCCAGTTTGTGATAAGCCGGCGCTTTATGATCATCTTGTGATCGACGGATATTTCCAGGAAGTTCTTAACTCAAATAAGTTATTGCCGGAGGTAAATGAGATTCAGTTGTTGCAAGACGGTTCGTGGGAAAACTTAGTATTGAAGAAAGAGAAAGATAAGGAGAAAACTGAAACAAAAACGCAGGCAGACGTCTCGTCGCGAGATAATAAAATTGATGTAGACACCGTGGATCTAGGTGAGAAAAAAAATGCATTTTATTAGATAATGCATAATTGTAGCACCAAGTTTTAGAAATCTAACAATCTAACTTCTTGAACGAAGAGCTAAAAAGAGATTGAGATTTTTTTTCAAATTTAATTCAAGTTACTTGAAATATTTATTTCTATATTAGAGCTAATAAAGACTGCAAATGATGAATTAAATGCTTTGTTTATTTGTTTAGATGAAAGTAATCCTACTACTCCGGCACCAAAAGAAAAGAAGCGCGCTGTCATTATTGATTTGATATCGGATAGCGATGATGACGATGAAGATAACACGCCGACTCAAAGTACAAAGAAACCATCTAGTGGTATTTCGTCGCCTAAGAAACCGCAGACAAGTTCTATTAGTAGTACGAGCGAATCACCAGAATACATGATAATCGATTTAGAATAAAGAATTGTGTGATACTACACATATTATAAAGTTTTTTCAAAATTATTTCCTTCGTAAGGACCATGCATTTTTCTATTTTATTGACTAAACTTAATTGGAGATATGGCATTTCATGCATCAATTTATTTTCGTTATAATTGTTCTTTCGAGGGAGTTTAAAATAAGACTTTTATTTCTAATAACTTTGATATAACATTGTGCATATATAATAATAAATATAAATACAAATTATCTTTCGTCCAATCTTACTTTTGGCGAATTGAATATAATGTTAAAATTGTTTCTGATCTTACTATACAATAAATATACAATTATATTTTTTATTTTGAGATTGATCATGTAATATGATGTAAATGAGAATAAAGTTCTTGTTTTTTATTAAATGATAAAATTTCTCATAAGAACAAGAACAAGTCAAATTCATTCTGTAGTCATCGTATTTCTGCTAAGGTTGTTATTTAAGTTTAACATGTTTGGAAAATATGTTTGACAATACTTATTTTAATCAGAGTTAAGACTTTTTGGTCTTTCACTGCAGTCATCGCTGCAATGAATTATATTCTTGATGATTTATGATTATTTATTAATTTAATTTGGTCAAAAAGAAAATATTGGGTACATTTCACAAATCTAATCTAGAATATTCTACAGTTGTAATATATGAAAAAATTTATTTCAATGTATAGCGCGAGCAAAAATTCATACAATTTTTCGCGCATCATAACCCAGCATTGCTGCAATGAAAAACTGGGAGCCTTAAAATCAATTGCTTAAATTATCCTATAATCTTTAATTCTTGTATGTTTAATTATATGATCGGAGATTTCTAGTGAAAAAAGAATTATGTATCGGATAATTGCTCTACAAGATTCGTGCATACTTGGTATGTATTATAAATTTTGTTCTTACACTGCTCGATTGTGAATACCCTGATATCTGACAATATATATTGAGTAACTATGCTCATTCAATAATATTTTCATTGTGGTGATTATTTCCTATTTCGCTTTGTTGAGGAGAAGGGAGAAATTATTTTCGTTAAAAAAAAATTTTGCTGGCAGATATATATATATATAGATGTAGAGAGTGAACATGTGTGCGTGTGTGTGTGCAAGTATATTTTAAAGGAATGTAATGTGTTACTGTTTTCATGTGTTTTTTATATGCGAGTCACTTTACACGCGTCACGATAATTAATTATTCCTCATTGATAGTAGTTCTATTTGGTGGATACATGTAATTGCGGAATGATATACCGGAGAGTCGTTGGTCCACAGGGTGTCGGGTGTCGTACAGACTAGGCGCTTGACCTATTATTCCCAGCGTGCCACCGATGCACGCGATAGTAAATATCCAAAGAAAAAATCTGTCCAGAACCATAGCTACGAATTTCCAATCTTCTATGACCTGTGAGAACGGATAAATTCTTTTCAAATGCGACAAGACTTATTAATCCTGTCGATATTACGCAATTCTATAGATATATATATTATCGATACGATTATATATGATATATTGATAGATATTGTGAAAAATATAGGTATAATCCATCATATATGTGAGAAATGTTTAGAGAAGACTGAGCTAGAATGAAACGAGAGAATTATAATAATGATGCGAAAATGTACGATGTGAGAACATTAAAAGACGAATTCTTTACCTCATTATCTTTGTCCGCGTCTTTTATGTGTTGAGCAATGAAACGCACACCCTTGAGAGCTGATATGACATCTGGGGATAAATGTTTCGGCATCGTATTTTCGCTGTCAGTAACTGAAATAATGTGTTTGATCAATACTTATTTTTTGCAAGACTTTAATTTTTTTCCTTCTCTTCGCATGATACGCTTAAGATTTATATCATTTATTGTATCTTTAAAGTGCAGATTATATATTATTTAAAAGTGTTATGTAATATGTTGAAAGCAAATAATATAATCAATGTCCTACTATTTTATTTTCACGAATATCTTACAATAATGTATAAAATTATGTAATAAACATATGACTAAGTTTTCATACAAATTTGGTTTCTCTTTATTCTAGAAAAATTATCCAATGGTAGTACACTAATGTTACGGAAAAAAAAAAAAAAAAAAAACGCTTAAGAACTAAAAGCTATGAATCGTCAAAACACAAAAAAATATTACCTGACGCGTGTGGCACGTGTCGAGCATCATCATCTCTGATACTCTTGTATGTAGAAGTGACGCTTTCGAATGCATCCGGGCTTCCTTTTAGTTCCAGAGGATAATCACTTACGCTGTTAAAAATTAAAGAATTAAAGATAAGCGAAACATGTGCATGTTGCAGTTAAAATCAATGTGATGCAATTTTACTTTAACGTAAATTAATTTAATGCTGTAAAATTCTTATTTTTAATTAGCAAATGACAATATTTTTTTTAAATATCTATTTGTATCTTTTATTATATCCAATAAAATTCAGATAAGATTTTTCAACAAATCTTTATATACTTATGGTAACACATTTTAAAATAATATAATATAATTTAAAAATAATATAATATAAAAAGTTTGACCAATATATATATATATATTTTTCTCTCGTCAAATTTTATATCAACACATTCTCTTAATAAAAGACGATACATGTATATAAAAGATATTTTAAAAATTAATATAAATATATTTTTTAAGCTATTAAAGACTTAAATATCTCTAAATTTAATTAATGAGAAATCGGTATTACCTGAAATCTATTTCATTAGTGTATGCACTATCCATGTAAGCATCATCATATTCTGGTGTAGAGTATGGTGTGCGACGCATCATTAATACTCTTGGCATCCAATTCAGAAATACTTGTCTCACCCACGGCGACATATTATGCGTGGAAGGCGACCTATGTTATTTAATTCGTTAAATTAAATTCGTTCATAGTAACGAATTTTAATACGCAATTTTTTTTGGTCTTTATTTTCATATATATTACGATTTTATTACGTGCGACTTACCGGAAATGTACATTTAAGACGCAGACTGTGATCCAAATGGATAGAGTAACTAAAATCATGGTGAACAGTAGATATTTTCCGAGTAAAGGTATGGCCAACGATGTTGGCGGAATAATTTCGGCTAATAGCAAGAAGAACACCGTCAGTGAGAGGAGAATGGAAGAACACAATGATACCTGTGTGACAAATATACGAAGCAATTATGACGAAATAAAGCCAAGTATTTCTTGTCAAAAAAATATTTATTATCAAATTCATGACTATTTCGTCGACGTGACATTTTCGTACGTTCGTTGCTGTGTCGAAATATGTTATCAGAAATTACAGTTCGTTGTAAGAAACTTTTCCAGAGGAAACTAAACTTTCGTGACTCCTCGACAACTTTAATAATTCTGATTCGAAAGATATATTTACCTTCTCACCGGAATCGCTGGGCAGATAAAAAACCAACACTGTTAAAAACGTGATGCCAACGCACGGGATAATGAGATTGACAGTATAAAATAGAGTTTTTCTTCTCATCGTAATATTGAATGTGATATCTGTAATTAAATAGAAATAATAATTATTTAGAGGCAAATTATCCAAGATAAGATTGATAAAAATCTAAATATCGTTCCACTAACTATATGGAAATAATTAGAATAAAATTATTTATTTAAACTATTATTAATTCTTTGCAAATATATTTACCCGAGTAGGGTTCTTCACAACACGGATAATATTCTTCGTTGCGTGCTGCTGGTACTTCAAGAATATCCCATTCCACTGATAGATAAAAATCGCTGAGATCTATGCCAATTTCAACTATATTGCTACCAAGTTCTTGCTTCATATGCTTCAGATCTACCTGTGGGCAAGAGGCTTTACAAAGCACGCTTTTAAAATACTTTATTGAAATCAAAGTAGTATAATCTAGAGACTTACAAAGCGACTAAGATCTATCATGATAAATATTATACATAGAGATGAAATCAGCTGTTATAAATAATGGATTTTATGAATAATGGATTTATATAATTTAAATAGAGATAAAATATAAAATAATTGAGATAAAAATTATTTAAACGAAAAGCTATACAAGATGTTTTTTTAACTTTATAAATCTTTGGCTAATTTGAAATCACATATTTAGTGAAATATTTTAATCTTCCACATTATACATTTAATCAATATGACATAATATATACGTGCTATTTTCAATTAAGCTTCAAACAATTAAGCTTTTATATTTTATTAGTGCAAGGAGTTTAATTTTAATTTTAGTGAATACATTTAAAAACAACCAAACCATATGGTTTCGTTTATCTACTTTGTGATAAAACTTAATTGGTAGAAAAAACTTTCTAATTTGAAACATCGACTTTCTTGTTGAGGCAACATTGATTTTAAATATTATTTCAAAACAACCGAACCATATGGTTTCGTTAGTCTACTTTGCGATAAAGCTTAATTGGTAAACAAAACTTTTTCATTTGAAATATCAATTTTCTTGTTGAGAAAACATTGATTTTAAATAAAATATCCCTCCGGGGGGGGATATTCAATCAAAGTTTTTTTTTTTTTTTAAGGATATTGTATATTGTTTGCATATAAATACATATTATTATAACCTGAGCACCGTTGTAAGTCCACGAGCCAAACTTCATAATGCACGATTGCTCATCAAACGGGAAATACTCCACGTTAATCTCGCAGGATGACTTGTAAATAGCCGGCGGTTTCCAGAATACTTCGCCGGTAAATTTCAAAGTGGCCTTCGTCATTAACGTTACTTCGTAATTTCCATCTGCGCTGTACAACAAACGAGTAGAAGATTAAAAGTTTGCGTTTCACAACGCCATATTTTTCTTTAAATTTATTAAATAAATTTTTCGACTCTCTTAGCGGACAATCGCAAGTAAATTAATTTTTTATTTGGAGAAAATATCATGTGTGTGGATCTCTCAATTGTATTTCATGAAAAATTTCCGTTGCAATTTACTTGTTGTACATCACAATGTCCGGAAGCCATATGTTTTCGGAAGGCACATATAACATTTCTATACCACCATACTCTTGTGGATTCCACTGTAATTTATAATCAAACCATTTCTGCAAAGAGTAAATAGAATTTGTAAGTCTGTCTATAAACGGTCGATATGATACTACTGTATATAAGTGGAAAGAAGTGATATTAAACCGACAGATGTTACCTGCTCTACCCAGACATTCGTTGTCATAACTTGATTCTTTAAATTCTGTAATAAATATAACTCATTAATTTCCCGCAAGATTCTTAAATATGATTCGAACAAATAAAAAGTAAAATAATATATGTTTAAAATCTCAAAATATTATTTTAATAAGATAGCACACACAGTCTATATTATATACCATTTCTATTAATTGCGATAACTTTAATCCCAGCCAAACTGTTAGAGTATTCGAATTATTACTAACAGGACGTATCAATCTATTATAATTGGACAGTAAATCGTCGTAAAGTCTCTTTGTATCGGGATTTGCTTCGTAAACTTTGCTTCCTGTATAAAAGAATATTTATTGAAATATTAATAATTATTGAAACGCTATAGAAATTTAAACATCACACATATATAATGACAAGAGAACAAAAATGATAATATAGATGCATTATTATAATATTATAAAATAATCATCAGTTAAATTAATTCTAGCGAAAATTTTTTGTGTTTTTGAAAAATAAGAATTTTGAAACTATATCTTTCTTAAATTGACTGCAACTAGAATTCAATTAAAATTCTGTGTGTATATTAAAATATTTTTTAATCATTTAACAAAACATAGTTAAATTATTTCTCTTTATAATGCTAAGATTTTTTTCAACAGCAAAATTTTATGGTACCTTCAACACATATAATATGACAGAAGGACACACGATTAATGCAATCTTATGAGATTTAGGAATTTGAGATGTATTCACTTTTATAATGAGACGAATACGACCTTCTCCCAATAAATCGTTTTATCTGATAATAAATCGAACTTACCGTAAACAATGCCGAAGACATTGAGCAAAACTGTGAGCACTAACGTCCGCATCTTCCCTGTACTGTTTACAAACGCGTGTGAAAGTAAGACACTCACAAATAGTACATCACCCCGTGGAAAATTGTTGGAGCTCTCTGACACATGTACCTTGGCAGTAGTTTTACACTAAGTGGCGTAGAAAAAAAACAGCGAGCGATATAACAAAAGCGCTCAAGATGCCGAACGTGCACTCGGCGAAACGTCGGGCGACCAGCATCCCACTGGTCCACGCGATCGATATCCGAATCTTGCCGCCATGATACTCCCGCTGTCTGTTCAGGGCGCGACTTGTTCCACTTGCGCGCCGGAACGGGGCTCGCCTTGCATCTGCGCGTTTCGCAGGAACAAAGGCAGCAGCGCGGAAATCGGAGGAGCGCGACTTCAAAATGCATTCAGACTGCTGTCGTCGCGATGAGAGAGCCGAGAGCTTTTAAAAGCCAAGGATTGAAATTCAACTCGTCGCATAATCTCGGTGAGTTTAATTTCCGATGCTACGCGAAACGTACGCGGAAAAGTATTTTCCGTCAATCGTTACCCTCTCTTCATTTCCATGAAAAAACATAGGACTTATCGTATTTATCGCCTGTTCATCGAAAGCTGAACAGTTACGTTACATAGAACTTTATGTAATAATATTTGTGTATTTCATTTGTTTTATTATTCTAATGTTTTTTTTATTAGCCATTATTACTTAATTATTTATATATACTAGAACAACACAAGCGCGCGCTATTCCTCGATTTTATATAAAAAAGAATGATATTTTTTAGAAAGTTTGTTTAAACTTGATTAATATTTTTTGACAGAAATCAGCTGATTAAAGCGTTAATTTGCTAATTCAATTTTAAAATAAAAATATGTTATAAAAATTAAAATAATAATATTATAAATAATATGTTATAATACTCTAAACTCAAATAATATTTTTTAACAGAAATCAGCTGATAGCTGTCAAAAATATATTAATCGAGTTTAAAGTACTGTAATAACATTTTTATTTAAACTAAATTATAATTTTATAATTTTTATTAAATACTATTATTTAAAATTTAAAAATTTAATAAAAAAATTAACGTTTTAATCAGCTGATTTCTGTCAAAAATATTAATAAAGCGTTAATTTGCTAATTAAATTTTAAAATAATAATAAGTTATAAAAATTAAAATAGTAATATGTTGTAAATAATATGTTATAATGCCTTATCTGCGATTAATATTTTTTGACAGAAATCTGCTGATAACTTAAGGAATTATAACATATTATTTAAAATATATTATTATTTTAATTTTTATAACATATTTTTCCCCTTTCTAAAAAAGGCATGTTATTGACATTGTTGTCGCTTTTCCGCGATGCTGATTGGCTCTCTGTCGATACGCGTTGTGTTATATTCGTAGCATCGAAAGGTTGTCATCACGAGGGTTAGCAGTTAGCAGTTTGACAGTTAGTCCAAAATAAAATAAAATAAAATAATAATATGTTTTAAATAATATGTTATAATACTTTAAACTTGATTAATATTTTTGACATTCGCCTTATGTGTTATATTTGTAGCATGAAGAGGCTGTCATCGTGAGGGTTAGCAGTTAGCAGTTTGACAGTTAGTCCAAAATAAAATTAAATAAAATAATGACATGTTTTAAATAATATGTTATAATACTTTAAATTTTGATTAATATTTTTGCGGAAAAGAGGCAACAATACTTGCGAGAATCGACTTAATATGTCTTTTTTAGAAAAAGACTAGAATAACACAAGCGCGCGTTATGCCATTCCTCGATTTTATTAAAAAAAGTATGATGTATTTATATAAAGTTTGTTTAAACTTCATTAATATTTTTTTACAGAAATCAGATGATTAAAGCATTACATTGCCAATTAAATTTTAAAATAAAAATATGTTATATAAATTAAAATAATATATAATTCCTTAAACTCGATTAATATTTTTTGACAGATATCAGCTGAAAGCTGTTATAAATATTAATCGAGTTTAAGGAATTATATATTACATTATTTAAAACATATTATTTTAAATGTTATAACATATTCTTATTTTAAAAATAAATTAGCAAATTAACGTTTTAATCAGCTGATTTCTGTAACAAAAATATTAATCGAGGATAAGATATTACAACATATTATTTACAATATATTGCTATTTTAATTTTTATAACATATTACTATTTTAAAATTTAATTACCTTACTATATTAATATTTTCTAATATATTTATTTAATTAAGAAGTAGTATATTTATTAAGTTAAGAATAGAAGTGAGACATGAATACAAATTTACAATTAAGGTTTCGTAGATATAATTATTAAAACAAAAATTATTTTCTTAATTAGAGTCACAAATATATATCGTCCGACACTTTTCGATAATCTTGATATAATTCGAATTCCGAATGCGCAGTAGAAATGAGTTTCGACATATATTACCGCGATATATGCATGCAGTCACGCATAACTCGTGATAATGTGCAGACAATGTACTGTTAAAATGTATATAAGATTAATTTTTTGCACGTTTTGAAATATCGAAAAATAAAATTTTTAAGCCGCAAATCCCATACGGCGCAGATTTATATAACGTATATTGGACCAAAAAGGTAGTACGCTGGTATGCTTATGATACAAAGATAATCTGCAAACAATACACTATTGAAATATATATACGATGAATTTTTGGCTCACCTTAAAATATTAGAAATCTATACTTTTTTACAGTTGACCCTATGCGACGCAATCTTATTCTATGTATATCAAGTTAAAACATTTGTACGCTGGTGTCTGTTTGGTACCAAATGATTCTGTAATCAATGTACTATTAAAATGTATAATCGATGAATTTTTGGCTCGTCTTAAAATATTGGAAAGCGATACTTTTTACCGCTGACCCTATGCGACGCAACCTTATTTTAAGTATATCAAGTTAAAAAATTTGTACGCTGGTGTCTGTTTGGTACCAAATGATTCTGTAATAAATGTACTATTAAAATGTATAATCGATGAATTTTTGGCTCGTCTTAAAATATTGGAAATCGATACTTTTTACCGCTGACCCTATGCGACGCAACCTTATTTTAAGTATATCAAGTTAAAAATTTGTACGCTGGTGTCTGTTTGGTACCAAATGATTCTGTAATAAATGTAATATTAAAATGTATAATCGATGAATTTTTGGCTCGTCTTAAAATATTAGAAATTAATACTTTTTTGACGCGAACCCTGTGCGACGCATCCTTATTTTATGTTTATCAAGTTAAAAAATTTGTACGCTGGTATCTGTTTGGTACCAAATGATTCTATAATAAATGTACTATTAAAATGTATAATCGGTGAATTTTTGGCTCGTCTTAAAATATTAGAAATTGATACTTTTTTGACGCGGACCCTGTGCGACGCATCCTTATTTTAGGTTTATCAAGTTAAAAAATTTGTACGCTGGTGTCTGTTTGGTACCAAAAGATTCTGTAATCAATATACTATTAAAATGTATAATCGATGAATTTTTGGCTCGTCTTAAAATATTAGAAATCGATAATTTTTTGACGCGGACCCTATGCGACGCATACTTATTTTATGTTTATCGTATTAAAAAATTTGTACGCTGGTGTCTGTTTGGTACCAAATGATTCTGTAATCAATGTCCTATTAAAATGTATAATCGATGAATTTTTGGCTCGTCTTAAAATATTAGAAATTGATACTTTTTTGACGCGGACCCTATGCGACGCATTTTTATTTTATGTTTATCATATTAAAAAATTTGTACGCTGGTGTCTGCATGGTACCAAAAGATTCTGTAATCAATGTACTATTAAAATGTATAATCGATGAATTTTTGGCTCGTCTTAAAATATTGGAAATCGATACTTTTTACCGCTGACCCTATGCGACGCAACCTTATTTTAAGTATATCAAGTTAAAAAAATTTGTACGCTGGTGTCTGTTTGGTACCAAATGATTCTGTAATAAATGTAATATTAAAATGTATAATCGATGAATTTTTGGCTCGTCTTAAAATATTAGAAATTGATACTTTTTTGATGCGGAACCTGTGCGACGCATCCTTAATTTATGTATAGCAAATGAAAAAGTTTGTATGCTGTTGTCTGCTTGGTACCAAAAGATTCTGTAATCAATATACTATTAAAATGTATAATCGATGAATTTTTGGCTCGTCTTAAAATATTAGAAATCGATAATTTTTTGACGCGGACCCTGTGCGACGCATACTTATTTTATGTTTATCGTATTAAAAAATTTGTACGCTGGTGTCTGTTTGGTACCAAATGATTCTGTAATCAATGTCCTATTAAAATGTATAATCGATGAATTTTTGGCTCGTCTTAAAATATTAGAAATTGATACTTTTTTGACGCGGACCCTGTGCGACGCATCCTTAATTTATGTATAGCAAATGAAAAAGTTTGTACGCTGTTGTCTGCTTGGTACCAAAAGATTCTGTAATCAATATACGATTAAAATGTATAATCGATGAATTTTTGGCTCGTCTTAAAATATTAGAAATTGATACTTTTTTGACGCGGACCCTGTGCGACGCATCCTTATTTTATGTTTATCAAGTTAAAAAATTTGTACGCTGGTATCTGTTTGGTACCAAATGATTCTGTAATAAATGTACTATTAAAATGTATAATCGATGAATTTTTGGCTCGTCTCAAAATATTAGAAATTGATACTTTTTTGACGCGGACCCTGTGCGACGCATCCTTAATTTATGTATAGCAAATGAAAAAGTTTGTACGCTGTTGTCTGCTTGGTACCAAAAGATTCTGTAATCAATATACTATTAAAATGTATAATCGATGAATTTTTGGCTCGTCTTAAAATATTAGAAATCGATAATTTTTTGACGCGGACCCTGTGCGACGCATACATATTTTATGTTTATCGTATTAAAAAATTTGTACGCTGGTGTCTGTTTGGTACCAAATGATTCTGTAATAAATGTAATATTAAAATGTATAATCGATGAATTTTTGGCTCGTCTTAAAATATTAGAAATTGATACTTTTTTGACGCGGAACCTGTGCGACGCATCCTTAATTTATGTATAGCAAATGAAAAAGTTTGTACGCTGTTGTCTGCTTGGTACCAAAAGATTCTGTAATCAATATACTATTAAAATGTATAATCGATGAATTTTTGGCTCGTCTTAAAATATTAGAAATTGATACTTTTTTGACGCGGACCCTGTGCGACGCATCCTCATTTTATGTTTATCATATTAAAAAATTTGTACGCTGGTGTCTGCATGGTACCAAAAGATTCTGTAATCAATGTACTATTAAAATGTATAATCGATGAATTTTTGGCTCGTCTTAAAATATTAGAAATCGATAATTTTTTGACGCGGACCCTGTGCGACGCATACTTATTTTATGTTTATCGTATTAAAAAATTTGTACGTTGGTGTCTGTTTGGTACCAAATGATTCTGTAATCAATGTCCTATTAAAATGTATAATCGATGAATTTTTGGCTCGTCTTAAAATATTAGAAATTGATACTTTTTTGACGCGGACCCTGTGCGACGCATCCTTATTTTATGTTTATCATATTAAAAAATTTGTACGCTGGTGTCTGCATGGTACCAAAAGATTCTGTAATCAATGTACTATTAAAATGTATAATCGATGAATTTTTGGCTCGTCTTAAAATATTAGAAATCGATAATTTTTTGACGCGGACCCTGTGCGACGCATACTTATTTTATGTTTATCGTATTAAAAAATTTGTACGCTGGTGTCTGTTTGGTACCAAATGATTCTGTAATCAATGTCCTATTAAAATGTATAATCGATGAATTTTTGGCTCGTCTTAAAATATTAGAAATTGATACTTTTTTGACGCGGACCCTGTGCGACGCATCCTTATTTTATGTTTATCATATTAAAAAATTTGTACGCTGGTGTCTGCATGGTACCAAAAGATTCTGTAATCAATGTACTATTAAAATGTATAATCGATGAATTTTTGGCTCGTCTTAAAATATTAGAAATCGATAATTTTTTGACGCGGACCCTGTGCGACGCATACTTATTTTATGTTTATCGTATTAAAAAATTTGTACGCTGGTGTCTGTTTGGTACCAAATGATTCTGTAATCAATGTCCTATTAAAATGTATAATCGATGAATTTTTGGCTCGTCTTAAAATATTGGAAATCGATACTTTTTACCGCTGACCCTGTGCGACGCATCCTTATTTTGTTTATCATATTAAAAAATTTGTACGCTGGTGTCTGCATGGTACCAAAAGATTCTGTAATCAATGTACTATTAAAATGTATAATCGATGAATTTTTGGCTCGTCTTAAAATATTAGAAATTGATACTTTTTTGACGCGGACCCTGTGCGACGCATCCTTAATTTATGTATAGCAAATGAAAAAGTTTGTACGCTGTTGTCTGCTTGGTACCAAAAGATTCTGTAAACAATGTACTATTAAAATGTATAATCGATGAATTTTTGGCTCGTCTTAAAATATTAGAAATCGATACTTTTTTGACGCGGACCCTGTGCGACGCATACTTATTTTATGTTTATCGTATTAAAAAATTTGTACGCTGGTGTCTGTTTGGTACCAAATGATTCTGTAATCAATGTCCTATTAAAATGTATAATCCATGAATTTTTGGCTCGTCTTAAAATATTAGAAATTGATACTTTTTTGACGCGGACCCTGTGCGACGCATCCTTATTTTCTGTTTATCAAGTTAAAAAATTTGTACGCTGGTATCTGTTTGGTACCAAATGATTCTGTAATCAATGTCCTATTAAAATGTATAATCCATGAATTTTTGGCTCGTCTTAAAATATTAGAAATTGATACTTTTTTGACGCGGACCCTGTGCGACGCATCCTTATTTTATGTTTATCAAGTTAAAAAATTTGTACGCTGGTATCTGTTTGGTACCAAATGATTCTGTAATAAATGTACTATTAAAATGTATAATCGGTGAATTTTTGTCTCGTCTTAAAATATTAGAAATTGATACTTTTTTGACGCGGAACCTGTGCGACGCATCCTTAATTTATGTATAGCAAATGAAAAAGTTTGTACGCTGTTGTCTGCTTGGTACCAAAAGATTCTGTAATCAATATACTATTAAAATGTATAATCGATGAATTTTTGGCTCGTCTTAAAATATTAAAAATCGATAATTTTTTGACGCGGACCCTGTGCGACGCAACTTATTTTATGTTTATCGTATTAAAAAATTTGTACGCTGGTGTCTGTTTGGTACCAAATGATTCTGTAATCAATGTCCTATTAAAATGTATAATCGATGAATTTTTGGCTCGTCTTAAAATATTAGAAATTGATACTTTTTTGACGCGGACCCTGTGCGACGCATCCTTAATTTATGTATAGCAAATGAAAAAGTTTGTACGCTGTTGTCTGCTTGGCACCAAAAGATTCTGTAATCAATATACTATTAAAATGTATAATCGATGAATTTTTGGCTCGTCTTAAAATATTAAAAATCGATAATTTTTTGACGCGGACCCTGTGCGACGCAACTTATTTTATGTTTATCGTATTAAAAAATTTGTACGCTGGTGTCTGTTTGGTACCAAATGATTCTGTAATCAATGTCCTATTAAAATGTATAATCGATGAATTTTTGGCTCGTCTTAAAATATTAGAAATTGATACTTTTTTGACGCGGACCCTGTGCGACGCATCCTTAATTTATGTATAGCAAATGAAAAAGTTTGTACGCTGTTGTCTGCTTGGTACCAAAAGATTCTGTAATCAATATACTATTAAAATGTATAATCGATGAATTTTTGGCTCGTCTTAAAATATTAGAAATTGATACTTTTTTGACGCGGACCCTGTGCGACGCATCCTTAATTTATGTATAGCAAATGAAAAAGTTTGTACGCTGTTGTCTGCTTGGTACCAAAAGATTCTGTAATCAATATACTATTAAAATGTATAATCGATGAATTTTTGGCTCGTCTTAAAATATTAGAAATTGATACTTTTTTGACGCGGACCCTGTGCGACGCATCCTTAATTTATGTATAGCAAATGAAAAAGTTTGTACGCTGTTGTCTGCTTGGTACCAAAAGATTCTGTAAACAATGTACTATTAAAATGTATAATCGATGAATTTTTGGCTCGTCTTAAAATATTAGAAATCGATACTTTTTTGACGCGGACCCTGTGCGACGCATACTTATTTTATGTTTATCGTATTAAAAAATTTGTACGCTGGTGTCTGTTTGGTACCAAATGATTCTGTAATCAATGTCCTATTAAAATGTATAATCCATGAATTTTTGGCTCGTCTTAAAATATTAGAAATTGATACTTTTTTGACGCGGACCCTGTGCGACGCATCCTTATTTTATGTTTATCAAGTTAAAAAATTTGTACGCTGGTATCTGTTTGGTACCAAATGATTCTGTAATCAATGTCCTATTAAAATGTATAATCGATGAATTTTTGGCTCGTCTTAAAATATTAGAAATTGATACTTTTTTGACGCGGACCCTGTGCGACGCATCCTTAATTTATGTATAGCAAATGAAAAAGTTTGTACGCTGTTGTCTGCTTGGTACCAAAAGATTCTGTAATCAATATACTATTAAAATGTATAATCGATGAATTTTTGGCTCGTCTTAAAATATTAGAAATTGATACTTTTTTGACGCGGACCCTGTGCGACGCATCCTTAATTTATGTATAGCAAATGAAAAAGTTTGTACGCTGTTGTCTGCTTGGTACCAAAAGATTCTGTAAACAATGTACTATTAAAATGTATAATCGATGAATTTTTGGCTCGTCTTAAAATATTAGAAATCGATACTTTTTTGACGCGGACCCTGTGCGACGCATACTTATTTTATGTTTATCGTATTAAAAAATTTGTACGCTGGTGTCTGTTTGGTACCAAATGATTCTGTAATCAATGTCCTATTAAAATGTATAATCCATGAATTTTTGGCTCGTCTTAAAATATTAGAAATTGATACTTTTTTGACGCGGACCCTGTGCGACGCATCCTTATTTTATGTTTATCAAGTTAAAAAATTTGTACGCTGGTATCTGTTTGGTACCAAATGATTCTGTAATCAATGTCCTATTAAAATGTATAATCCATGAATTTTTGGCTCGTCTTAAAATATTAGAAATTGATACTTTTTTGACGCGGACCCTGTGCGACGCATCCTTATTTTATGTTTATCAAGTTAAAAAATTTGTACGCTGGTATCTGTTTGGTACCAAATGATTCTGTAATAAATGTACTATTAAAATGTATAATCGGTGAATTTTTGGCTCGTCTTAAAATATTAGAAATTGATACTTTTTTGACGCGGAACCTGTGCGACGCATCCTTAATTTATGTATAGCAAATGAAAAAGTTTGTACGCTGTTGTCTGCTTGGTACCAAAAGATTCTGTAATCAATATACTATTAAAATGTATAATCGATGAATTTTTGGCTCGTCTTAAAATATTAGAAATCGATAATTTTTTGACGCGGACCCTGTGCGACGCAACTTATTTTATGTTTATCGTATTAAAAAATTTGTACGCTGGTGTCTGTTTGGTACCAAATGATTCTGTAATCAATGTCCTATTAAAATGTATAATCGATGAATTTTTGGCTCGTCTTAAAATATTAGAAATTGATACTTTTTTGACGCGGACCCTGTGCGACGCATCCTTAATTTATGTATAGCAAATGGAAAAGTTTGTACGCTGTTGTCTGCTTGGTACCAAAAGATTCTGTAATCAATATACTATTAAAATGTATAATCGATGAATTTTTGGCTCGTCTTAAAATATTAGAAATTGATACTTTTTTGACGCGGACCCTGTGCGACGCATCCTTATTTTATGTTTATCAAGTTAAAAAATTTGTACGCTGGTATCTGTTTGGTACCAAATGATTCTGTAATAAATGTACTATTAAAATGTATAATCAATGAATTTTTGGCTCGTCTCAAAATATTAGAAATTGATACTTTTTTGACGCGGACCCTGTGCGACGCATCCTTAATTTATGTATAGCAAATGAAAAAGTTTGTACGCTGTTGTCTGCTTGGTACCAAAAGATTCTGTAATCAATATACTATTAAAATGTATAATCGATGAATTTTTGGCTCGTCTTAAAATATTAGAAATCGATAATTTTTTGACGCGGACCCTGTGCGACGCATACTTATTTTATGTTTATCGTATTAAAAAATTTGTACGCTGGTGTCTGTTTGGTACCAAATGATTCTGTAATAAATGTAATATTAAAATGTATAATCGATGAATTTTTGGCTCGTCTTAAATTATTAGAAATTGATACTTTTTTGACGCGGACCCTGTGCGACGCATCCTTAATTTATGTATAGCAAATGAAAAAGTATGTACGCTGTTGTCTGCTTGGCACCAAAAGATTCTGTAATCAATGTACTATTAAAATGTATAATCGATGAATTTTTGGCTCGTCTTAAAATATTGGAAATCGATACTTTTTACCGCTGACCCTATGCGACGCAACCTTATTTTAAGTATATCAAGTTAAAAAAATTTGTACGCTGGTGTCTGTTTGGTACCAAATGATTCTGTAATCAATGTCCTATTAAAATGTATAATCGATGAATTTTTGGCTCGTCTTAAAATATTAGAAATCGATAATTTTTTGACGCGGACCCTGTGCGACGCATACTTATTTTATGTTTATCGTATTAAAAAATTTGTACGCTGGTGTCTGTTTGGTACCAAATGATTCTGTAATCAATGTCCTATTAAAATGTATAATCGATGAATTTTTGGCTCGTCTTAAAATATTAGAAATTGATACTTTTTTGACGCGGACACTGTGCGACGCATCCTTATTTTATGTTTATCATATTAAAAAATTTGTACGCTGGTGTCTGCATGGTACCAAAAGATTCTGTAATCAATGTACTATTAAAATGTATGATCGATGAATTTTTGGCTCGTCTTAAAATATTAGAAATTGATACTTTTTTTACGCGGACACTGTGCGACGCATCCTTATTTTATGTTTATCATATTAAAGAATTTGTACGCTGGTGTCTGCATGGTACCAAAAGATTCTGTAATCAATGTACTATTAAAATGTATAATCGATGAATTTTTGGCTCGTCTTGAAATATTAGAAATCAATACTTTTTTGACGCGGACCCTGTGCGACGCATACTTATTTTATGTTTATCGTATTAAAAAATTAGTACGCTGGTGTCTGTATGGTACCAAATGATTCTGTAATCAATGTACTATTAAAATGTATAATCGATGAATTTTTGGCTCGTCTTAAGATATTAGAAATTGATACTTTTTTGACGCGGACCCTGTGCGACGCATACTTATTTTATGTTTATCATATTAAAAAATTTGTACGCTGGTGTCTGCATGGTACCAAAAGATTCTGTAATCAATGTACTATTAAAATGTATAATCGATGTATTTTTGGCTCGTCTTAAAATATTAGAAATCGATACTTTTTTGACGCGGACCCTGTGCGACGCATACTTATTTTATGTTTATCGTATTAAAAAATTAGTACGCTGGTGTCTGTTTGGTATCAAATGATTCTGTAATCAATGTACTATTAAAATGTATAATCGATGAATTTTTGGCTCGTCTTAAAATATTGGAAAGCGATACTTTTTACCGCTGACCCTAAGCGACGCAACCTTATTTTAAGTATATCATGTTAAAAATTTGTACGCTGGTGTCTGTTTGGTACCATATGATTCTGTAATAAATGTAATATTAAAATGTATAATCGATGAATTTTTGGCTCGTCTTAAAATATTAGAAATTGATACTTTTTTGACGCGGACCCTGTGCGACGCATCCTTAATTTATGTATAGCAAATGAAAAAGTTTGTACGCTGTTGTCTGCTTGGTACCAAAAGATTCTGTAATCAATGTAATATTAAAATGTATAATCGATGAATTTTTGGCTCGTCTTCAAATATTAGAAATCGATAATTTTTTGACGCGGACCCTGTGCGACGCATACTTATTTTACGTTTATCGTATTAAAAAATTTGTACGCTGGTGTCTGTTTGGTACCAAATGATTCTGTAATCAATGTCCTATTAAAATGTATAATCGATGAATTTTTGGCTCGTCTTAAAATATTAGAAATCGATAATTTTTTGACGCGGACCCTGTGCGACGCATACATATTTTATGTTTATCGTATTAAAAAATTTGTACGCTGGTGTCTGTTTGGTACCAAATGATTCTGTAATAAATGTAATATTAAAATGTATAATCGATGAATTTTTGGCTCGTCTTAAAATATTAGAAATTGATACTTTTTTGACGCGGAACCTGTGCGACGCATCCTTAATTTATGTATAGCAAATGAAAAAGTTTGTACGCTGTTGTCTGCTTGGTACCAAAAGATTCTGTAATCAATATACTATTAAAATGTATAATCGATGAATTTTTGGCTCGTCTTAAAATATTAGAAATTGATACTTTTTTGACGCGGACCCTGTGCGACGCATCCTTATTTTATGTTTATCATATTAAAAAATTTGTACGCTGGTGTCTGCATGGTACCAAAAGATTCTGTAATCAATGTACTATTAAAATGTATAATCGATGAATTTTTGGCTCGTCTTAAAATATTAGAAATCGATAATTTTTTGACGCGGACCCTGTGCGACGCATACTTATTTTATGTTTATCGTATTAAAAAATTTGTACGTTGGTGTCTGTTTGGTACCAAATGATTCTGTAATCAATGTCCTATTAAAATGTATAATCGATGAATTTTTGGCTCGTCTTAAAATATTAGAAATTGATACTTTTTTGACGCGGACCCTGTGCGACGCATCCTTATTTTATGTTTATCATATTAAAAAATTTGTACGCTGGTGTCTGCATGGTACCAAAAGATTCTGTAATCAATGTACTATTAAAATGTATAATCGATGAATTTTTGGCTCGTCTTAAAATATTAGAAATCGATAATTTTTTGACGCGGACCCTGTGCGACGCATACTTATTTTATGTTTATCGTATTAAAAAATTTGTACGCTGGTGTCTGTTTGGTACCAAATGATTCTGTAATCAATGTCCTATTAAAATGTATAATCGATGAATTTTTGGCTCGTCTTAAAATATTAGAAATTGATACTTTTTTGACGCGGACCCTGTGCGACGCATCCTTATTTTATGTTTATCATATTAAAAAATTTGTACGCTGGTGTCTGCATGGTACCAAAAGATTCTGTAATCAATGTACTATTAAAATGTATAATCGATGAATTTTTGGCTCGTCTTAAAATATTAGAAATCGATAATTTTTTGACGCGGACCCTGTGCGACGCATACTTATTTTATGTTTATCGTATTAAAAAATTTGTACGCTGGTGTCTGTTTGGTACCAAATGATTCTGTAATCAATGTCCTATTAAAATGTATAATCGATGAATTTTTGGCTCGTCTTAAAATATTGGAAATCGATACTTTTTACCGCTGACCCTGTGCGACGCATCCTTATTTTGTTTATCATATTAAAAAATTTGTACGCTGGTGTCTGCATGGTACCAAAAGATTCTGTAATCAATGTACTATTAAAATGTATAATCGATGAATTTTTGGCTCGTCTTAAAATATTAGAAATTGATACTTTTTTGACGCGGACCCTGTGCGACGCATCCTTAATTTATGTATAGCAAATGAAAAAGTTTGTACGCTGTTGTCTGCTTGGTACCAAAAGATTCTGTAAACAATGTACTATTAAAATGTATAATCGATGAATTTTTGGCTCGTCTTAAAATATTAGAAATCGATACTTTTTTGACGCGGACCCTGTGCGACGCATACTTATTTTATGTTTATCGTATTAAAAAATTTGTACGCTGGTGTCTGTTTGGTACCAAATGATTCTGTAATCAATGTCCTATTAAAATGTATAATCCATGAATTTTTGGCTCGTCTTAAAATATTAGAAATTGATACTTTTTTGACGCGGACCCTGTGCGACGCATCCTTATTTTCTGTTTATCAAGTTAAAAAATTTGTACGCTGGTATCTGTTTGGTACCAAATGATTCTGTAATCAATGTCCTATTAAAATGTATAATCCATGAATTTTTGGCTCGTCTTAAAATATTAGAAATTGATACTTTTTTGACGCGGACCCTGTGCGACGCATCCTTATTTTATGTTTATCAAGTTAAAAAATTTGTACGCTGGTATCTGTTTGGTACCAAATGATTCTGTAATAAATGTACTATTAAAATGTATAATCGGTGAATTTTTGTCTCGTCTTAAAATATTAGAAATTGATACTTTTTTGACGCGGAACCTGTGCGACGCATCCTTAATTTATGTATAGCAAATGAAAAAGTTTGTACGCTGTTGTCTGCTTGGTACCAAAAGATTCTGTAATCAATATACTATTAAAATGTATAATCGATGAATTTTTGGCTCGTCTTAAAATATTAAAAATCGATAATTTTTTGACGCGGACCCTGTGCGACGCAACTTATTTTATGTTTATCGTATTAAAAAATTTGTACGCTGGTGTCTGTTTGGTACCAAATGATTCTGTAATCAATGTCCTATTAAAATGTATAATCGATGAATTTTTGGCTCGTCTTAAAATATTAGAAATTGATACTTTTTTGACGCGGACCCTGTGCGACGCATCCTTAATTTATGTATAGCAAATGAAAAAGTTTGTACGCTGTTGTCTGCTTGGCACCAAAAGATTCTGTAATCAATATACTATTAAAATGTATAATCGATGAATTTTTGGCTCGTCTTAAAATATTAAAAATCGATAATTTTTTGACGCGGACCCTGTGCGACGCAACTTATTTTATGTTTATCGTATTAAAAAATTTGTACGCTGGTGTCTGTTTGGTACCAAATGATTCTGTAATCAATGTCCTATTAAAATGTATAATCGATGAATTTTTGGCTCGTCTTAAAATATTAGAAATTGATACTTTTTTGACGCGGACCCTGTGCGACGCATCCTTAATTTATGTATAGCAAATGAAAAAGTTTGTACGCTGTTGTCTGCTTGGTACCAAAAGATTCTGTAATCAATATACTATTAAAATGTATAATCGATGAATTTTTGGCTCGTCTTAAAATATTAGAAATTGATACTTTTTTGACGCGGACCCTGTGCGACGCATCCTTAATTTATGTATAGCAAATGAAAAAGTTTGTACGCTGTTGTCTGCTTGGTACCAAAAGATTCTGTAATCAATATACTATTAAAATGTATAATCGATGAATTTTTGGCTCGTCTTAAAATATTAGAAATTGATACTTTTTTGACGCGGACCCTGTGCGACGCATCCTTAATTTAAGTATAGCAAATGAAAAAGTTTGTACGCTGTTGTCTGCTTGGTACCAAAAGATTCTGTAAACAATGTACTATTAAAATGTATAATCGATGAATTTTTGGCTCGTCTTAAAATATTAGAAATCGATACTTTTTTGACGCGGACCCTGTGCGACGCATACTTATTTTATGTTTATCGTATTAAAAAATTTGTACGCTGGTGTCTGTTTGGTACCAAATGATTCTGTAATCAATGTCCTATTAAAATGTATAATCCATGAATTTTTGGCTCGTCTTAAAATATTAGAAATTGATACTTTTTTGACGCGGACCCTGTGCGACGCATCCTTATTTTATGTTTATCAAGTTAAAAAATTTGTACGCTGGTATCTGTTTGGTACCAAATGATTCTGTAATCAATGTCCTATTAAAATGTATAATCGATGAATTTTTGGCTCGTCTTAAAATATTAGAAATTGATACTTTTTTGACGCGGACCCTGTGCGACGCATCCTTAATTTATGTATAGCAAATGAAAAAGTTTGTACGCTGTTGTCTGCTTGGTACCAAAAGATTCTGTAATCAATATACTATTAAAATGTATAATCGATGAATTTTTGGCTCGTCTTAAAATATTAGAAATTGATACTTTTTTGACGCGGACCCTGTGCGACGCATCCTTAATTTATGTATAGCAAATGAAAAAGTTTGTACGCTGTTGTCTGCTTGGTACCAAAAGATTCTGTAAACAATGTACTATTAAAATGTATAATCGATGAATTTTTGGCTCGTCTTAAAATATTAGAAATCGATACTTTTTTGACGCGGACCCTGTGCGACGCATACTTATTTTATGTTTATCGTATTAAAAAATTTGTACGCTGGTGTCTGTTTGGTACCAAATGATTCTGTAATCAATGTCCTATTAAAATGTATAATCCATGAATTTTTGGCTCGTCTTAAAATATTAGAAATTGATACTTTTTTGACGCGGACCCTGTGCGACGCATCCTTATTTTATGTTTATCAAGTTAAAAAATTTGTACGCTGGTATCTGTTTGGTACCAAATGATTCTGTAATCAATGTCCTATTAAAATGTATAATCCATGAATTTTTGGCTCGTCTTAAAATATTAGAAATTGATACTTTTTTGACGCGGACCCTGTGCGACGCATCCTTATTTTATGTTTATCAAGTTAAAAAATTTGTACGCTGGTATCTGTTTGGTACCAAATGATTCTGTAATAAATGTACTATTAAAATGTATAATCGGTGAATTTTTGGCTCGTCTTAAAATATTAGAAATTGATACTTTTTTGACGCGGAACCTGTGCGACGCATCCTTAATTTATGTATAGCAAATGAAAAAGTTTGTACGCTGTTGTCTGCTTGGTACCAAAAGATTCTGTAATCAATATACTATTAAAATGTATAATCGATGAATTTTTGGCTCGTCTTAAAATATTAGAAATCGATAATTTTTTGACGCGGACCCTGTGCGACGCAACTTATTTTATGTTTATCGTATTAAAAAATTTGTACGCTGGTGTCTGTTTGGTACCAAATGATTCTGTAATCAATGTCCTATTAAAATGTATAATCGATGAATTTTTGGCTCGTCTTAAAATATTAGAAATTGATACTTTTTTGACGCGGACCCTGTGCGACGCATCCTTAATTTATGTATAGCAAATGGAAAAGTTTGTACGCTGTTGTCTGCTTGGTACCAAAAGATTCTGTAATCAATATACTATTAAAATGTATAATCGATGAATTTTTGGCTCGTCTTAAAATATTAGAAATTGATACTTTTTTGACGCGGACCCTGTGCGACGCATCCTTATTTTATGTTTATCAAGTTAAAAAATTTGTACGCTGGTATCTGTTTGGTACCAAATGATTCTGTAATAAATGTACTATTAAAATGTATAATCAATGAATTTTTGGCTCGTCTCAAAATATTAGAAATTGATACTTTTTTGACGCGGACCCTGTGCGACGCATCCTTAATTTATGTATAGCAAATGAAAAAGTTTGTACGCTGTTGTCTGCTTGGTACCAAAAGATTCTGTAATCAATATACTATTAAAATGTATAATCGATGAATTTTTGGCTCGTCTTAAAATATTAGAAATCGATAATTTTTTGACGCGGACCCTGTGCGACGCATACTTATTTTATGTTTATCGTATTAAAAAATTTGTACGCTGGTGTCTGTTTGGTACCAAATGATTCTGTAATAAATGTAATATTAAAATGTATAATCGATGAATTTTTGGCTCGTCTTAAAATATTAGAAATTGATACTTTTTTGACGCGGACCCTGTGCGACGCATCCTTAATTTATGTATAGCAAATGAAAAAGTATGTACGCTGTTGTCTGCTTGGCACCAAAAGATTCTGTAATCAATGTACTATTAAAATGTATAATCGATGAATTTTTGGCTCGTCTTAAAATATTGGAAATCGATACTTTTTACCGCTGACCCTATGCGACGCAACCTTATTTTAAGTATATCAAGTTAAAAAAATTTGTACGCTGGTGTCTGTTTGGTACCAAATGATTCTGTAATCAATGTCCTATTAAAATGTATAATCGATGAATTTTTGGCTCGTCTTAAAATATTAGAAATCGATAATTTTTTGACGCGGACCCTGTGCGACGCATACTTATTTTATGTTTATCGTATTAAAAAATTTGTACGCTGGTGTCTGTTTGGTACCAAATGATTCTGTAATCAATGTCCTATTAAAATGTATAATCGATGAATTTTTGGCTCGTCTTAAAATATTAGAAATTGATACTTTTTTGACGCGGACACTGTGCGACGCATCCTTATTTTATGTTTATCATATTAAAAAATTTGTACGCTGGTGTCTGCATGGTACCAAAAGATTCTGTAATCAATGTACTATTAAAATGTATGATCGATGAATTTTTGGCTCGTCTTAAAATATTAGAAATTGATACTTTTTTTACGCGGACACTGTGCGACGCATCCTTATTTTATGTTTATCATATTAAAGAATTTGTACGCTGGTGTCTGCATGGTACCAAAAGATTCTGTAATCAATGTACTATTAAAATGTATAATCGATGAATTTTTGGCTCGTCTTGAAATATTAGAAATCAATACTTTTTTGACGCGGACCCTGTGCGACGCATACTTATTTTATGTTTATCGTATTAAAAAATTAGTACGCTGGTGTCTGTATGGTACCAAATGATTCTGTAATCAATGTACTATTAAAATGTATAATCGATGAATTTTTGGCTCGTCTTAAGATATTAGAAATTGATACTTTTTTGACGCGGACCCTGTGCGACGCATACTTATTTTATGTTTATCATATTAAAAAATTTGTACGCTGGTGTCTGCATGGTACCAAAAGATTCTGTAATCAATGTACTATTAAAATGTATAATCGATGTATTTTTGGCTCGTCTTAAAATATTAGAAATCGATACTTTTTTGACGCGGACCCTGTGCGACGCATACTTATTTTATGTTTATCGTATTAAAAAATTAGTACGCTGGTGTCTGTTTGGTATCAAATGATTCTGTAATCAATGTACTATTAAAATGTATAATCGATGAATTTTTGGCTCGTCTTAAAATATTGGAAAGCGATACTTTTTACCGCTGACCCTAAGCGACGCAACCTTATTTTAAGTATATCATGTTAAAAATTTGTACGCTGGTGTCTGTTTGGTACCATATGATTCTGTAATAAATGTAATATTAAAATGTATAATCGATGAATTTTTGGCTCGTCTTAAAATATTAGAAATTGATACTTTTTTGACGCGGACCCTGTGCGACGCATCCTTAATTTATGTATAGCAAATGAAAAAGTTTGTACGCTGTTGTCTGCTTGGTACCAAAAGATTCTGTAATCAATGTAATATTAAAATGTATAATCGATGAATTTTTGGCTCGTCTTAAAATATTAGAAATCGATAATTTTTTGACGCGGACCCTGTGCGACGCATACTTATTTTACGTTTATCGTATTAAAAAATTTGTACGCTGGTGTCTGTTTGGTACCAAATGATTCTGTAATCAATGTCCTATTAAAATGTATAATCGATGAATTTTTGGCTCGTCTTAAAATATTAGAAATTGATACTTTTTTGACGCGGACCCTGTGCGACGCATCCTTATTATATGTTTATCATATTAAAAAATTTGTACGCTGGTGTCTGCATGGTACCAAAAGATTCTGTAATCAATGTACTATTAAAATGTATAATCGATGAATTTTTGGCTCGTCTCAAAATATTAGAAATTGAAACTTTTTTGACGCGGACCCTGTGCGACGCATCCTTATTATATGTTTATCATATTAAAAAATTTGTACGCTGGTGTCTGCATGGTACCAAAAGATTCTGTAATCAATGTACTATTAAAATGTATAATCGATGAATTTTTGGCTCGTCTAAAATATTAGAAATTCATACTTTTTTGACGCGGACCCTGTGCGACGAATCCTTATTTTATGTTTATCATATTAAAAAATTTGTACGCTGGTGTCTGTTTGGTACCAAATGATTCTGTAATAAATGTAATATTAAAATGTATAATCGATGAATTTTTGGCTCGTCTTAAAATATTAGAAATTGATACTTTTTTGATGCGGAACCTGTGCGACGCATCCTTAATTTATGTATAGCAAATGAAAAAGTTTGTACGCTGTTGTCTGCTTGGCACCAAAAGATTCTGTAATCAATGTACTATTAAAATGTATAATCGATGAATTTTTGGCTCGTCTTAAAATATTGGAAATCGATACTTTTTACCGCTGACCCTATGCGACGCAACCTTATTTTAAGTATATCAAGTTAAAAAAATTTGTACGCTGGTGTCTGTTTGGTACCAAATGATTCTGTAATCAATGTCCTATTAAAATGTATAATCGATGAATTTTTGGCTCGTCTTCAAATATTAGAAATCGATAATTTTTTGACGCGGACCCTGTGCGACGCATACTTATTTTACGTTTATCGTATTAAAAAATTTGTACGCTGGTGTCTGTTTGGTACCAAAAGATTCTGTAATCAATGTACTATTAAAATGTATAATCGATGAATTTTTGGCTCGTCTCAAAATATTAGAAATTGAAACTTTTTTGACGCGGACCCTGTGCGACGCATCCTTATTATATGTTTATCATATTAAAAAATTTGTACGCTGGTGTCTGCATGGTACCAAAAGATTCTGTAATCAATGTACTATTAAAATGTATAATCGATGAATTTTTGGCTCGTCTAAAATATTAGAAATTCATACTTTTTTGACGCGGACCCTGTGCGACGAATCCTTATTTTATGTTTATCATATTAAAAAATTTGTACGCTGGTGTCTGTTTGGTACCAAATGATTCTGTAATAAATGTAATATTAAAATGTATAATCGATGAATTTTTGGCTCGTCTTAAAATATTAGAAATTGATACTTTTTTGATGCGGAACCTGTGCGACGCATCCTTAATTTATGTATAGCAAATGAAAAAGTTTGTACGCTGTTGTCTGCTTGGTACCAAAAGATTCTGTAATCAATATACTATTAAAATGTATAATCGATGAATTTTTGGCTCGTCTTAAAATATTAGAAATCGATAATTTTTTGACGCGGACCCTGTGCGACGCATACTTATTTTATGTTTATCGTATTAAAAAATTTGTACGCTGGTGTCTGTTTAGTACCAAATGATTCTGTAATCAATGTCCTATTAAAATGTATAATCGATGAATTTTTGGCTCGTCTTAAAATATTAGAAATTGATACTTTTTTGACGCGGACCCTGTGCGACGCATCCTTAATTTATGTATAGCAAATGAAAAAGTTTGTACGCTGTTGTCTGCTTGGTACCAAAAGATTCTGTAATCAATATACTATTAAAATGTATAATCGATGAATTTTTGGCTCGTCTTAAAATATTAGAAATCGATAATTTTTTGACGCGGACCATGTGCGACGCATACTTATTTTATGTTTATCGTATTAAATAATTTGTACGCTGGTGTCTGTTTGGTACCAAATGATTCTGTAATCAATGTCCTATTAAAATGTATAATCGATGAATTTTTGGCTCGTCTTAAAATATTAGAAATTGATACTTTTTTGACGCGGACCCTGTGCGACGCATCCTTATTTTATGTTTATCATATTAAAAAATTTGTACGCTGGTGTCTGCATGGCACCAAAAGATTCTGTAATCAATGTACTATTAAAATGTATAATCGATGAATTTTTGGCTCGTCTTAAAATATTAGAAATCGATAATTTTTTGACGCGGACCCTGTGCGACGCATACTTATTTTACGTTTATCGTATTAAAAAATTTGTACGCTGGTGTCTGTTTGGTACCAAATGATTCAGTAATCAATGTCCTATTAAAATGTATAATCGATGAATTTTTGGCTCGTCTTAAAATATTAGAAATTGATACTTTTTTGACGCGGAACCTGTGCGACGCATCCTTAATTTATGTATAGCAAATGAAAAAGTTTGTACGCTGTTGTCTGCTTGGTACCAAAAGATTCTGTAATCAATATACTATTAAAATGTATAATCGATGAATTTTTGGCTCGTCTTAAAATATTAGAAATTGATACTTTTTTGACGCGGACCCTGTGCGACGCATCCTTAATTTATGTATAGCAAATGAAAAAGTTTGTACGCTGTTGTCTGCTTGGTACCAAAAGATTCTGTAATCAATATACTATTAAAATGTATAATCGATGAATTTTTGGCTCGTCTTAAAATATTAGAAATCGATAATTTTTTGACGCGGACCCTGTGCGACGCATACTTATTTTATGTTTATCGTATTAAAAAATTTGTACGCTGGTGTCTGTTTGGTACCAAATGATTCTGTAATAAATGTAATATTAAAATGTATAATCGATGAATTTTTGGCTCGTCTTAAAATATTAGAAATCGATAATTTTTTGACGCGGACCATGTGCGACGCATACTTATTTTATGTTTATCGTATTAAAAAATTTGTACGCTGGTGTCTGTTTGGTACCAAATGATTCTGTAATCAATGTCCTATTAAAATATATAATCGATGAATTTTTGGCTCGTCTTAAAATATTAGAAATTGATACTTTTTTGACGCGGACCCTGTGCGACGCATCCTCATTTTATGTTTATCATATTAAAAAATTTGTACGCTGGTGTCTGCATGGTACCAAAAGATTCTGTAATCAATGTACTATTAAAATGTATAATCGATGAATTTTTGGCTCGTCTTAAAATATTAGAAATTCGTACTTTTTTGACGCGGACCCTGTGCGACGCATCCTTATTATATGTTTATCATATTAAAAAATTTGTACGCTGGTGTCTGCGTGGTACCAAAAGATTCTGTAATCAATGTACTATTAAAATGTATCATCGATGAATTTTTGGCTCGTCTTAAAATATTAGAAATTGATACTTTTTTGACGCGGACCCTGTGCGACGCATACTTATTTTATGTTTATCGTATTAAAAAATTTGTACGCTGGTGTCTGTTTGGTACCAAATGATTCTGTAATCAATGTCCTATTAAAATATATAATCGATGAATTTTTGGCTCGTCTTAAAATATTAGAAATTCATACTTTTTTGACGCGGACCCTGTGCGACGCATCCTTATTTTATGTTTATCATATTAAAAAATTTGTACGCTGGTGTCTGCATGGTACCAAAAGATTCTGTAATCAATGTACTATTAAAATGTATAATCGACGAATTTTTGGCTCGTCTTAAAATATTGGAAATCGATACTTTTTACCGCTGACCCTGTGCGACGCATCCTTATTTTGTTTATCATATTAAAAAATTTGTACGCTGGTGTCTGCATGGTACCAAAAGATTATGTAATCAATGTACTATTAAAATGTATAATCGATGAATTTTTGGCTCGTCTTAAAATATTAGAAATTGATACTTTTTTGACGCGGACCCTGTGCGACGCATCCTTAATTTATGTATAGCAAATGAAAAAGTTTGTACGCTGTTGTCTGCTTGGTACCAAAAGATTCTGTAATCAATGTACTATTAAAATGTATAATCGATGAATTTTTGGCTCGTCTTAAAATATTAGAAATCGATACTTTTTTGACGCGGACCCTGTGCGACGCATACTTATTTTATGTTTATCGTATTAAAAAATTTGTACGCTGGTGTCTGTTTGGTACCAAATGATTCTGTAATCAATGTACTATTAAAATGTATAATCGATGAATTTTTGGCTCGTCTTAAAATATTGGAAAGCGATACTTTTTACCGCTGACCCTATGCGACGCAACCTTATTTTAAGTATATCAAGTTAAAAAATTTGTACGCTGGTGTCTGTTTGGTACCAAATGATTCTGTAATAAATGTACTATTAAAATGTATAATCGATGAATTTTTGGCTCGTCTTAAAATATTAGAAATTGATACTTTTTTGACGCGGACCCTGTGCGACGCATCCTTAATTTATGTATAGCAAATGAAAAAGTTTGTACGCTGTTGTCTGCTTGGTACCAAAAGATTCTGTAATCAATGTACTATTAAAATGTATAATCGATGAATTTTTGGCTCGTCTTAAAATATTAGAAATCGATACTTTTTTGACGCGGACCCTGTGCGACGCATACTTATTTTATGTTTATCGTATTAAAAAATTTGTACGCTGGTGTCTGTTTGGTACCAAATGATTCTGTAATCAATGTACTATTAAAATGTATAATCGATGAATTTTTGGCTCGTCTTAAAATATTGGAAAGCGATACTTTTTACCGCTGACCCTATGCGACGCAACCTTATTTTAAGTATATCAAGTTAAAAAATTTGTACGCTGGTGTCTGTTTGGTACCAAATGATTCTGTAATAAATGTACTATTAAAATGTATAATCGATGAATTTTTGGCTCGTCTTAAAATATTGGAAATCGATAATTTTTTGACGCGGACCCTGTGCGACGCATACTTATTTTATGTTTATCGTATTAAAAAATTTGTACGCTGGTGTCTGTTTGGTACCAAATGATTCTGTAATCAATGTCCTATTAAAATGTATAATCGATGAATTTTTGGCTCGTCTTAAAATATTAGAAATTCATACTTTTTTGACGCGGACCCTGTGCGACGCATCCTTATTTTATGTTTATCGTATTAAAAAATTTGTACGCTGGTGTCTGTTTGGTACCAAATGATTCTGTAATCAATGTCCTATTAAAATGTATAATCGATGAATTTTTGGCTCGTCTTAAAATATTAGAAATTCATACTTTTTTGACGCGGACCCTGTGCGACGCATCCTTATTTTATGTTTATCATATTAAAAAATTTGTACGCTGGTGTCTGCATGGTACCAAAAGATTCTGTAATCAATGTACAATTAAAATGTATAATCGACGAATTTTTGGCTCGTCTTAAAATATTGGAAATCGATACTTTTTTGACGCGGACCCTGTGCGACGCATCCTTATTTTATGTTTATCAAGTTAAAAAATTTGTACGCTGGTATCTGTTTGGTACCAAATGATTCTGTAATAAATGTACTATTAAAATGTATAATCGGTGAATTTTTGGCTCGTCTTAAAATATTAGAAATTGATACTTTTTTGACGCGGACCCTGTGCGACGCATCCTTATTTTATGTTTAACAAGTTAAAAAATTTGTACGCTGGTATCTGTTTGGTACCAAATGATTCTGTAATAAATGTACTATTAAAATGTATAATCGGTGAATTTTTGGCTCGTCTCAAAATATTAGAAATTGATACTTTTTTGACGCGGACCCTGTGCGACGCATCCTTAATTTATGTATAGCAAATGAAAAAGTTTGTACGCTGTTGTCTGCTTGGTACCAAAAGATTCTGTAATCAATATACTATTAAAATGTATAATCGATGAATTTTTGGCTCGTCTTAAAATATTAGAAATCGATAATTTTTTGACGCGGACCCTGTGCGACGCATACTTATTTTATGTTTATCGTATTAAAAAATTTGTACGCTGGTGTCTGTTTGGTACAAAATGATTCTGTAATAAATGTAATATTAAAATGTATGATCGATGAATTTTTGGCTCGTCTTAAAATATTAGAAATTGATACTTTTTTGACGCGGAACCTGTGCGACGCATCCTTAATTTATGTATAGCAAATGAAAAAGTTTGTACGCTGTTGTCTGCTTGGTACCAAAAGATTCTGTAATCAATATACTATTAAAATGTATAATCGATGAATTTTTGGCTCGTCTTAAAATATTAGAAATCGATAATTTTTTGACGCGGACCCTGTGCGACGCAACTTATTTTATGTTTATCGTATTAAAAAATTTGTACGCTGGTGTCTGTTTGGTACCAAATGATTCTGTAATCAATGTCCTATTAAAATGTATAATCGATGAATTTTTGGCTCGTCTTAAAATATTAGAAATTGATACTTTTTTGACGCGGACCCTGTGCGACGCATCCTTAATTTATGTATAGCAAATGAAAAAGTTTGTACGCTGTTGTCTGCTTGGTACCAAAAGATTCTGTAATCAATGTCCTATTAAAATGTATAATCGATGAATTTTTGGCTCGTCTTAAAATATTAGAAATTGATACTTTTTTGACGCGGACCCTGTGCGACGCATCCTTATTTTATGTTTATCATATTAAAAAATTTGTACGCTGGTGTCTGCATGGTACCAAAAGATTCTGTAATCAATGTACTATTAAAATGTATAATCGATGAATTTTTGGCTCGTCTTAAAATATTAGAAATTCATACTTTTTTGACGCGGACCCTGTGCGACGCATCCTTATTATATGTTTATCATATTAAAAAATTTGTACGCTGGTGTCTGCGTGGTACCAAAAGATTCTGTAATCAATGTACTATTAAAATGTATAATCGATGAATTTTTGGCTCGTCTTAAAATATTAGAAATTGATACTTTTTTGACGCGGACCCTGTGCGACGCATACTTATTTTATGTTTATCGTATTAAAAAATTTGTACGCTGGTGTCTGTTTGGTACCAAATGATTCTGTAATCAATGTACTATTAAAATGTATAATCGATGAATTTTTGGCTCGTCTTAAAATATTGGAAAGCGATACTTTTTACCGCTGACCCTAAGCGACGCAACCTTATTTTAAGTATATCATGTTAAAAATTTGTACGCTGGTGTCTGTTTGGTACCATATGATTCTGTAATAAATGTAATATTAAAATGTATAATCGATGAATTTTTGGCTCGTCTTAAAATATTAGAAATTGATACTTTTTTGACGCGGACCCTGTGCGACGCATCCTTAATTTATGTATAGCAAATGAAAAAGTTTGTACGCTGTTGTCTGCTTGGTACCAAAAGATTCTGTAATCAATGTAATATTAAAATGTATAATCGATGAATTTTTGGCTCGTCTTCAAATATTAGAAATCGATAATTTTTTGACGCGGACCCTGTGCGACGCATACTTATTTTACGTTTATCGTATTAAAAAATTTGTACGCTGGTGTCTGTTTGGTACCAAATGATTCTGTAATCAATGTCCTATTAAAATGTATAATCGATGAATTTTTGGCTCGTCTTAAAATATTAGAAATTGATACTTTTTTGACGCGGACCCTGTGCGACGCATCCTTATTATATGTTTATCATATTAAAAAATTTGTACGCTGGTGTCTGCATGGTACCAAAAGATTCTGTAATCAATGTACTATTAAAATGTATAATCGATGAATTTTTGGCTCGTCTCAAAATATTAGAAATTGAAACTTTTTTGACGCGGACCCTGTGCGACGCATCCTTATTATATGTTTATCATATTAAAAAATTTGTACGCTGGTGTCTGCATGGTACCAAAAGATTCTGTAATCAATGTACTATTAAAATGTATAATCGATGAATTTTTGGCTCGTCTAAAATATTAGAAATTCATACTTTTTTGACGCGGACCCTGTGCGACGAATCCTTATTTTATGTTTATCATATTAAAAAATTTGTACGCTGGTGTCTGTTTGGTACCAAATGATTCTGTAATAAATGTAATATTAAAATGTATAATCGATGAATTTTTGGCTCGTCTTAAAATATTAGAAATTGATACTTTTTTGATGCGGAACCTGTGCGACGCATCCTTAATTTATGTATAGCAAATGAAAAAGTTTGTACGCTGTTGTCTGCTTGGCACCAAAAGATTCTGTAATCAATGTACTATTAAAATGTATAATCGATGAATTTTTGGCTCGTCTTAAAATATTGGAAATCGATACTTTTTACCGCTGACCCTATGCGACGCAACCTTATTTTAAGTATATCAAGTTAAAAAAATTTGTACGCTGGTGTCTGTTTGGTACCAAATGATTCTGTAATCAATGTCCTATTAAAATGTATAATCGATGAATTTTTGGCTCGTCTTCAAATATTAGAAATCGATAATTTTTTGACGCGGACCCTGTGCGACGCATACTTATTTTACGTTTATCGTATTAAAAAATTTGTACGCTGGTGTCTGTTTGGTACCAAAAGATTCTGTAATCAATGTACTATTAAAATGTATAATCGATGAATTTTTGGCTCGTCTCAAAATATTAGAAATTGAAACTTTTTTGACGCGGACCCTGTGCGACGCATCCTTATTATATGTTTATCATATTAAAAAATTTGTACGCTGGTGTCTGCATGGTACCAAAAGATTCTGTAATCAATGTACTATTAAAATGTATAATCGATGAATTTTTGGCTCGTCTAAAATATTAGAAATTCATACTTTTTTGACGCGGACCCTGTGCGACGAATCCTTATTTTATGTTTATCATATTAAAAAATTTGTACGCTGGTGTCTGTTTGGTACCAAATGATTCTGTAATAAATGTAATATTAAAATGTATAATCGATGAATTTTTGGCTCGTCTTAAAATATTAGAAATTGATACTTTTTTGATGCGGAACCTGTGCGACGCATCCTTAATTTATGTATAGCAAATGAAAAAGTTTGTACGCTGTTGTCTGCTTGGTACCAAAAGATTCTGTAATCAATATACTATTAAAATGTATAATCGATGAATTTTTGGCTCGTCTTAAAATATTAGAAATCGATAATTTTTTGACGCGGACCCTGTGCGACGCATACTTATTTTATGTTTATCGTATTAAAAAATTTGTACGCTGGTGTCTGTTTAGTACCAAATGATTCTGTAATCAATGTCCTATTAAAATGTATAATCGATGAATTTTTGGCTCGTCTTAAAATATTAGAAATTGATACTTTTTTGACGCGGACCCTGTGCGACGCATCCTTAATTTATGTATAGCAAATGAAAAAGTTTGTACGCTGTTGTCTGCTTGGTACCAAAAGATTCTGTAATCAATATACTATTAAAATGTATAATCGATGAATTTTTGGCTCGTCTTAAAATATTAGAAATCGATAATTTTTTGACGCGGACCATGTGCGACGCATACTTATTTTATGTTTATCGTATTAAATAATTTGTACGCTGGTGTCTGTTTGGTACCAAATGATTCTGTAATCAATGTCCTATTAAAATGTATAATCGATGAATTTTTGGCTCGTCTTAAAATATTAGAAATTGATACTTTTTTGACGCGGACCCTGTGCGACGCATCCTTATTTTATGTTTATCATATTAAAAAATTTGTACGCTGGTGTCTGCATGGCACCAAAAGATTCTGTAATCAATGTACTATTAAAATGTATAATCGATGAATTTTTGGCTCGTCTTAAAATATTAGAAATCGATAATTTTTTGACGCGGACCCTGTGCGACGCATACTTATTTTACGTTTATCGTATTAAAAAATTTGTACGCTGGTGTCTGTTTGGTACCAAATGATTCAGTAATCAATGTCCTATTAAAATGTATAATCGATGAATTTTTGGCTCGTCTTAAAATATTAGAAATTGATACTTTTTTGACGCGGAACCTGTGCGACGCATCCTTAATTTATGTATAGCAAATGAAAAAGTTTGTACGCTGTTGTCTGCTTGGTACCAAAAGATTCTGTAATCAATATACTATTAAAATGTATAATCGATGAATTTTTGGCTCGTCTTAAAATATTAGAAATTGATACTTTTTTGACGCGGACCCTGTGCGACGCATCCTTAATTTATGTATAGCAAATGAAAAAGTTTGTACGCTGTTGTCTGCTTGGTACCAAAAGATTCTGTAATCAATATACTATTAAAATGTATAATCGATGAATTTTTGGCTCGTCTTAAAATATTAGAAATCGATAATTTTTTGACGCGGACCCTGTGCGACGCATACTTATTTTATGTTTATCGTATTAAAAAATTTGTACGCTGGTGTCTGTTTGGTACCAAATGATTCTGTAATCAATGTCCTATTAAAATGTATAATCCATGAATTTTTGGCTCGTCTTAAAATATTAGAAATTGATACTTTTTTGACGCGGACCCTGTGCGACGCATCCTTATTTTATGTTTATCAAGTTAAAAAATTTGTACGCTGGTATCTGTTTGGTACCAAATGATTCTGTAATAAATGTACTATTAAAATGTATAATCGGTGAATTTTTGGCTCGTCTTAAAATATTGGAAATCGATACTTTTTACCGCTGACCCTATGCGACGCAACCTTATTTTAAATATATCAAGTTAAAAAAATTTGTACGCTGGTGTCTGCATGGTACCAAAAGATTCTGTAATCAATGTACTATTAAAATGTATAATCGATGAATTTTTGGCTCGTCTTAAAATATTAGAAATCAATACTTTTTTGACGCGGACCCTGTGCGACGCATACTTATTTTATGTTTATCGTATTAAAAAATTAGTACGCTGGTGTCTGTATGGTACCAAATGATTCTGTAATCAATGTACTATTAAAATGTATAATCGATGAATTTTTGGCTCGTCTTAAGATATTAGAAATTAATACTTTTTTGACGCGGACCCTGTGCGACGCATACTTATTTTATGTTTATCATATTAAAAAATTTGTACGCTGGTGTCTGCATGGTACCAAAAGATTCTGTAATCAATGTACTATTAAAATGTATAATCGATGTATTTTTGGCTCGTCTTAAAATATTAGAAATCGATACTTTTTTGACGCGGACCCTGTGCGACGCATACTTATTTTATGTTTATCGTATTAAAAAATTAGTACGCTGGTGTCTGTTTGGTATCAAATGATTCTGTAATCAATGTACTATTAAAATGTATAATCGATGAATTTTTGGCTCGTCTTAAAATATTGGAAAGCGATACTTTTTACCGCTGACCCTAAGCGACGCAACCTTATTTTAAGTATATCATGTTAAAAATTTGTACGCTGGTGTCTGTTTGGTACCATATGATTCTGTAATAAATGTAATATTAAAATGTATAATCGATGAATTTTTGGCTCGTCTTAAAATATTAGAAATTGATACTTTTTTGACGCGGACCCTGTGCGACGCATCCTTAATTTATGTATAGCAAATGAAAAAGTTTGTACGCTGTTGTCTGCTTGGTACCAAAAGATTCTGTAATCAATGTAATATTAAAATGTATAATCGATGAATTTTTGGCTCGTCTTCAAATATTAGAAATCGATAATTTTTTGACGCGGACCATGTGCGACGCATACTTATTTTATGTTTATCGTATTAAAAAATTTGTACGCTGGTGTCTGTTTGGTACCAAATGATTCTGTAATCAATGTCCTATTAAAATATATAATCGATGAATTTTTGGCTCGTCTTAAAATATTAGAAATTGATACTTTTTTGACGCGGACCCTGTGCGACGCATCCTCATTTTATGTTTATCATATTAAAAAATTTGTACGCTGGTGTCTGCATGGTACCAAAAGATTCTGTAATCAATGTACTATTAAAATGTATAATCGATGAATTTTTGGCTCGTCTTAAAATATTAGAAATTGATACTTTTTTGACGCGGACCCTGTGCGACGCATCCTTATTTTATGTTTATCGTATTAAAAAATTTGTACGCTGGTGTCTGTTTGGTACCAAATGATTCTGTAATCAATGTCCTATTAAAATGTATAATCGATGAATTTTTGGCTCGTCTTAAAATATTAGAAATTCATACTTTTTTGACGCGGACCCTGAGCGACGCATCCTTATTTTATGTTTATCATATTAAAAAATTTGTACGCTGGTGTCTGCATGGTACCAAAAGATTCTGTAATCAATGTACAATTAAAATGTATAATCGACGGATTTTTGGCTCGTCTTAAAATATTGGAAATCGATACTTTTTTGACGCGGACCCTGTGCGACGCATCCTTATTTTATGTTTATCAAGTTAAAAAATTTGTACGCTGGTATCTGTTTGGTACCAAATGATTCTGTAATAAATGTACTATTAAAATGTATAATCGGTGAATTTTTGGCTCGTCTTAAAATATTAGAAATTGATACTTTTTTGACGCGGACCCTGTGCGACGCATCCTTATTTTATGTTTAACAAGTTAAAAAATTTGTACGCTGGTATCTGTTTGGTACCAAATGATTCTGTAATAAATGTACTATTAAAATGTATAATCGGTGAATTTTTGGCTCGTCTCAAAATATTAGAAATTGATACTTTTTTGACGCGGACCCTGTGCGACGCATCCTTAATTTATGTATAGCAAATGAAAAAGTTTGTACGCTGTTGTCTGCTTGGTACCAAAAGATTCTGTAATCAATATACTATTAAAATGTATAATCGATGAATTTTTGGCTCGTCTTAAAATATTAGAAATCGATAATTTTTTGACGCGGACCCTGTGCGACGCATACTTATTTTATGTTTATCGTATTAAAAAATTTGTACGCTGGTGTCTGTTTGGTACAAAATGATTCTGTAATAAATGTAATATTAAAATGTATGATCGATGAATTTTTGGCTCGTCTTAAAATATTAGAAATTGATACTTTTTTGACGCGGAACCTGTGCGACGCATCCTTAATTTATGTATAGCAAATGAAAAAGTTTGTACGCTGTTGTCTGCTTGGTACCAAAAGATTCTGTAATCAATATACTATTAAAATGTATAATCGATGAATTTTTGGCTCGTCTTAAAATATTAGAAATCGATAATTTTTTGACGCGGACCCTGTGCGACGCAACTTATTTTATGTTTATCGTATTAAAAAATTTGTACGCTGGTGTCTGTTTGGTACCAAATGATTCTGTAATCAATGTCCTATTAAAATGTATAATCGATGAATTTTTGGCTCGTCTTAAAATATTAGAAATTGATACTTTTTTGACGCGGACCCTGTGCGACGCATCCTTAATTTATGTATAGCAAATGAAAAAGTTTGTACGCTGTTGTCTGCTTGGTACCAAAAGATTCTGTAATCAATGTCCTATTAAAATGTATAATCGATGAATTTTTGGCTCGTCTTAAAATATTAGAAATTGATACTTTTTTGACGCGGACCCTGTGCGACGCATCCTTAATTTATGTATAGCAAATGAAAAAGTTTGTACGCTGTTGTCTGCTTGGTACCAAAAGATTCTGTAATCAATGTACTATTAAAATGTATAATCGATGAATTTTTGGCTCGTCTTAAAATATTAAAAATCGATACTTTTTTGACGCGGACCCTGTGCGACGCATACTTATTTTATGTTTATCGTATTAAAAAATTTGTACGCTGGTGTCTGTTTGGTACCAAATGATTCTGTAATCAATGTCCTATTAAAATGTATAATCCATGAATTTTTGGCTCGTCTTAAAATATTAGAAATTGATACTTTTTTGACGCGGACCCTGTGCGACGCATCCTTATTTTATGTTTATCAAGTTAAAAAATTTGTACGCTGGTATCTGTTTGGTACCAAATGATTCTGTAATAAATGTACTATTAAAATGTATAATCGGTGAATTTTTGGCTCGTCTTAAAATATTGGAAATCGATACTTTTTACCGCTGACCCTATGCGACGCAACCTTATTTTAAATATATCAAGTTAAAAAAATTTGTACGCTGGTGTCTGCTTGGTACCAAAAGATTCTGTAATCAATATACTATTAAAATGTATAATCGATGAATTTTTGGCTCGTCTTAAAATATTAGAAATCGATAATTTTTTGACGCGGACCCTGTGCGACGCATACTTATTTTATGTTTATCGTATTAAAAAATTTGTACGCTGGTGTCTGTTTGGTACAAAATGATTCTGTAATAAATGTAATATTAAAATGTATGATCGATGAATTTTTGGCTCGTCTTAAAATATTAGAAATTGATACTTTTTTGACGCGGAACCTGTGCGACGCATCCTTAATTTATGTATAGCAAATGAAAAAGTTTGTACGCTGTTGTCTGCTTGGTACCAAAAGATTCTGTAATCAATATACTATTAAAATGTATAATCGATGAATTTTTGGCTCGTCTTAAAATATTAGAAATCGATAATTTTTTGACGCGGACCCTGTGCGACGCAACTTATTTTATGTTTATCGTATTAAAAAATTTGTACGCTGGTGTCTGTTTGGTACAAAATGATTCTGTAATAAATGTAATATTAAAATGTATGATCGATGAATTTTTGGCTCGTCTTAAAATATTAGAAATTGATACTTTTTTGACGCGGAACCTGTGCGACGCATCCTTAATTTATGTATAGCAAATGAAAAAGTTTGTACGCTGTTGTCTGCTTGGTACCAAAAGATTCTGTAATCAATATACTATTAAAATGTATAATCGATGAATTTTTGGCTCGTCTTAAAATATTAGAAATCGATAATTTTTTGACGCGGACCCTGTGCGACGCAACTTATTTTATGTTTATCGTATTAAAAAATTTGTACGCTGGTGTCTGTTTGGTACCAAATGATTCTGTAATCAATGTCCTATTAAAATGTATAATCGATGAATTTTTGGCTCGTCTTAAAATATTAGAAATTGATACTTTTTTGACGCGGACCCTGTGCGACGCATCCTTAATTTATGTATAGCAAATGAAAAAGTTTGTACGCTGTTGTCTGCTTGGTACCAAAAGATTCTGTAATCAATGTCCTATTAAAATGTATAATCGATGAATTTTTGGCTCGTCTTAAAATATTAGAAATTGATACTTTTTTGACGCGGACCCTGTGCGACGCATCCTTATTTTATGTTTATCATATTAAAAAATTTGTACGCTGGTGTCTGCATGGTACCAAAAGATTCTGTAATCAATGTACTATTAAAATGTATAATCGATGAATTTTTGGCTCGTCTTAAAATATTAGAAATTCATACTTTTTTGACGCGGACCCTGTGCGACGCATCCTTATTTTATGTTTATCAAGTTAAAAAATTTGTACGCTGGTATCTGTTTGGTACCAAATGATTCTGTAATAAATGTACTATTAAAATGTATAATCGGTGAATTTTTGGCTCGTCTTAAAATATTGGAAATCGATACTTTTTACCGCTGACCCTATGCGACGCAACCTTATTTTAAATATATCAAGTTAAAAAAATTTGTACGCTGGTGTCTGCTTGGTACCAAAAGATTCTGTAATCAATATACTATTAAAATGTATAATCGATGAATTTTTGGCTCGTCTTAAAATATTAGAAATCGATAATTTTTTGACGCGGACCCTGTGCGACGCATACTTATTTTATGTTTATCGTATTAAAAAATTTGTACGCTGGTGTCTGTTTGGTACAAAATGATTCTGTAATAAATGTAATATTAAAATGTATGATCGATGAATTTTTGGCTCGTCTTAAAATATTAGAAATTGATACTTTTTTGACGCGGAACCTGTGCGACGCATCCTTAATTTATGTATAGCAAATGAAAAAGTTTGTACGCTGTTGTCTGCTTGGTACCAAAAGATTCTGTAATCAATATACTATTAAAATGTATAATCGATGAATTTTTGGCTCGTCTTAAAATATTAGAAATCGATAATTTTTTGACGCGGACCCTGTGCGACGCAACTTATTTTATGTTTATCGTATTAAAAAATTTGTACGCTGGTGTCTGTTTGGTACCAAATGATTCTGTAATCAATGTCCTATTAAAATGTATAATCGATGAATTTTTGGCTCGTCTTAAAATATTAGAAATTGATACTTTTTTGACGCGGACCCTGTGCGACGCATCCTTAATTTATGTATAGCAAATGAAAAAGTTTGTACGCTGTTGTCTGCTTGGTACCAAAAGATTCTGTAATCAATGTCCTATTAAAATGTATAATCGATGAATTTTTGGCTCGTCTTAAAATATTAGAAATTGATACTTTTTTGACGCGGACCCTGTGCGACGCATCCTTATTTTATGTTTATCATATTAAAAAATTTGTACGCTGGTGTCTGCATGGTACCAAAAGATTCTGTAATCAATGTACTATTAAAATGTATAATCGATGAATTTTTGGCTCGTCTTAAAATATTAGAAATTCATACTTTTTTGACGCGGACCCTGTGCGACGCATCCTTATTATATGTTTATCATATTAAAAAATTTGTACGCTGGTGTCTGCGTGGTACCAAAAGATTCTGTAATCAATGTACTATTAAAATGTATAATCGATGAATTTTTGGCTCGTCTTAAAATATTAGAAATTGATACTTTTTTGACGCGGACCCTGTGCGACGCATACTTATTTTATGTTTATCGTATTAAAAAATTTGTACGCTGGTGTCTGTTTGGTACCAAATGATTCTGTAATCAATGTCCTATTAAAATGTATAATCGATGAATTTTTGGCTCGTCTTAAAATATTAGAAATTCATACTTTTTTGACGCGGACCCTGTGCGACGCATCCTTATTTTATGTTTATCATATTAAAAAATTTGTACGCTGGTGTCTGCATGGTACCAAAAGATTCTGTAATCAATGTACTATTAAAATGTATAATCGACGAATTTTTGGCTCGTCTTAAAATATTGGAAATCGATACTTTTTACCGCTGACCCTGTGCGACGCATCCTTATTTTGTTTATCATATTAAAAAATTTGTACGCTGGTGTCTGCATGGTACCAAAAGATTATGTAATCAATGTACTATTAAAATGTATAATCGATGAATTTTTGGCTCGTCTTAAAATATTAGAAATTGATACTTTTTTGACGCGGACCCTGTGCGACGCATCCTTAATTTATGTATAGCAAATGAAAAAGTTTGTACGCTGTTGTCTGCTTGGTACCAAAAGATTCTGTAATCAATGTACTATTAAAATGTATAATCGATGAATTTTTGGCTCGTCTTAAAATATTAAAAATCGATACTTTTTTGACGCGGACCCTGTGCGACGCATACTTATTTTATGTTTATCGTATTAAAAAATTTGTACGCTGGTGTCTGTTTGGTACCAAATGATTCTGTAATCAATGTCCTATTAAAATGTATAATCCATGAATTTTTGGCTCGTCTTAAAATATTAGAAATTGATACTTTTTTGACGCGGACCCTGTGCGACGCATCCTTATTTTATGTTTATCAAGTTAAAAAATTTGTACGCTGGTATCTGCATGGTACCAAAAGATTCTGTAATCAATGTACTATTAAAATGTATAATCGATGAATTTTTGGCTCGTCTTAAAATATTAGAAATCAATACTTTTTTGACGCGGACCCTGTGCGACGCATACTTATTTTATGTTTATCGTATTAAAAAATTAGTACGCTGGTGTCTGTATGGTACCAAATGATTCTGTAATCAATGTACTATTAAAATGTATAATCGATGAATTTTTGGCTCGTCTTAAGATATTAGAAATTAATACTTTTTTGACGCGGACCCTGTGCGACGCATACTTATTTTATGTTTATCATATTAAAAAATTTGTACGCTGGTGTCTGCATGGTACCAAAAGATTCTGTAATCAATGTACTATTAAAATGTATAATCGATGTATTTTTGGCTCGTCTTAAAATATTAGAAATCGATACTTTTTTGACGCGGACCCTGTGCGACGCATACTTATTTTATGTTTATCGTATTAAAAAATTAGTACGCTGGTGTCTGTTTGGTATCAAATGATTCTGTAATCAATGTACTATTAAAATGTATAATCGATGAATTTTTGGCTCGTCTTAAAATATTGGAAAGCGATACTTTTTACCGCTGACCCTAAGCGACGCAACCTTATTTTAAGTATATCATGTTAAAAATTTGTACGCTGGTGTCTGTTTGGTACCATATGATTCTGTAATAAATGTAATATTAAAATGTATAATCGATGAATTTTTGGCTCGTCTTAAAATATTAGAAATTGATACTTTTTTGACGCGGACCCTGTGCGACGCATCCTTAATTTATGTATAGCAAATGAAAAAGTTTGTACGCTGTTGTCTGCTTGGTACCAAAAGATTCTGTAATCAATGTAATATTAAAATGTATAATCGATGAATTTTTGGCTCGTCTTCAAATATTAGAAATCGATAATTTTTTGTCGCGGACCCTGTGCGACGCATACTTATTTTACGTTTATCGTATTAAAAAATTTGTACGCTGGTGTCTGTTTGGTACCAAATGATTCTGTAATTAATGTCCTATTAAAATGTATAATCGATGAATTTTTGGCTCGTCTTAAAATATTAGAAATTGATACTTTTTTGACGCGGACCCTGTGCGACGCATCCTTATTATATGTTTATCATATTAAAAAATTTGTACGCTGGTGTCTGCATGGTACCAAAAGATTCTGTAATCAATGTACTATTAAAATGTATAATCGATGAATTTTTGGCTCGTCTTAAAATATTAGAAATCGATAATTTTTTGACGCGGACCCTGTGCGACGCATACTTATTTTATGTTTATCGTATTAAAAAATTTGTACGCTGGTGTCTGTTTGGTACCAAATGATTCTGTAATAAATGTAATATTAAAATGTATAATCGATGAATTTTTGGCTCGTCTTAAAATATTAGAAATCGATAATTTTTTGACGCGGACCATGTGCGACGCATACTTATTTTATGTTTATCGTATTAAAAAATTTGTACGCTGGTGTCTGTTTGGTACCAAATGATTCTGTAATCAATGTCCTATTAAAATATATAATCGATGAATTTTTGGCTCGTCTTAAAATATTAGAAATTGATACTTTTTTGACGCGGACCCTGTGCGACGCATCCTCATTTTATGTTTATCATATTAAAAAATTTGTACGCTGGTGTCTGCATGGTACCAAAAGATTCTGTAATCAATGTACTATTAAAATGTATAATCGATGAATTTTTGGCTCGTCTTAAAATATTAGAAATTGATACTTTTTTGACGCGGACCCTGTGCGACGCATCCTTATTTTATGTTTATCGTATTAAAAAATTTGTACGCTGGTGTCTGTTTGGTACCAAATGATTCTGTAATCAATGTCCTATTAAAATGTATAATCGATGAATTTTTGGCTCGTCTTAAAATATTAGAAATTCATACTTTTTTGACGCGGACCCTGTGCGACGCATCCTTATTTTATGTTTATCATATTAAAAAATTTGTACGCTGGTGTCTGCATGGTACCAAAAGATTCTGTAATCAATGTACAATTAAAATGTATAATCGACGAATTTTTGGCTCGTCTTAAAATATTGGAAATCGATACTTTTTTGACGCGGACCCTGTGCGACGCATCCTTATTTTATGTTTATCAAGTTAAAAAATTTGTACGCTGGTATCTGTTTGGTACCAAATGATTCTGTAATAAATGTACTATTAAAATGTATAATCGGTGAATTTTTGGCTCGTCTTAAAATATTAGAAATTGATACTTTTTTGACGCGGACCCTGTGCGACGCATCCTTATTTTATGTTTAACAAGTTAAAAAATTTGTACGCTGGTATCTGTTTGGTACCAAATGATTCTGTAATAAATGTACTATTAAAATGTATAATCGGTGAATTTTTGGCTCGTCTCAAAATATTAGAAATTGATACTTTTTTGACGCGGACCCTGTGCGACGCATCCTTAATTTATGTATAGCAAATGAAAAAGTTTGTACGCTGTTGTCTGCTTGGTACCAAAAGATTCTGTAATCAATATACTATTAAAATGTATAATCGATGAATTTTTGGCTCGTCTTAAAATATTAGAAATCAATAATTTTTTGACGCGGACCCTGTGCGACGCATACTTATTTTATGTTTATCGTATTAAAAAATTTGTACGCTGGTGTCTGTTTGGTACAAAATGATTCTGTAATAAATGTAATATTAAAATGTATGATCGATGAATTTTTGGCTCGTCTTAAAATATTAGAAATTGATACTTTTTTGACGCGGAACCTGTGCGACGCATCCTTAATTTATGTATAGCAAATGAAAAAGTTTGTACGCTGTTGTCTGCTTGGTACCAAAAGATTCTGTAATCAATGTACTATTAAAATGTATAATCGATGAATTTTTGGCTCGTCTTAAAATATTAAAAATCGATACTTTTTTGACGCGGACCCTGTGCGACGCATACTTATTTTATGTTTATCGTATTAAAAAATTTGTACGCTGGTGTCTGTTTGGTACCAAATGATTCTGTAATCAATGTCCTATTAAAATGTATAATCCATGAATTTTTGGCTCGTCTTAAAATATTAGAAATTGATACTTTTTTGACGCGGACCCTGTGCGACGCATCCTTATTTTATGATTATCAAGTTAAAAAATTTGTACGCTGGTATCTGTTTGGTACCAAATGATTCTGTAATAAATGTACTATTAAAATGTATAATCGGTGAATTTTTGGCTCGTCTTAAAATATTGGAAATCGATACTTTTTACCGCTGACCCTATGCGACGCAACCTTATTTTAAATATATCAAGTTAAAAAAATTTGTACGCTGGTGTCTGCATGGTACCAAAAGATTCTGTAATCAATGTACTATTAAAATGTATAATCGATGAATTTTTGGCTCGTCTTAAAATATTAGAAATCAATACTTTTTTGACGCGGACCCTGTGCGACGCATACTTATTTTATGTTTATCGTATTAAAAAATTAGTACGCTGGTGTCTGTATGGTACCAAATGATTCTGTAATCAATGTACTATTAAAATGTATAATCGATGAATTTTTGGCTCGTCTTAAGATATTAGAAATTGATACTTTTTTGACGCGGACCCTGTGCGACGCATACTTATTTTATGTTTAACATATTAAAAAATTTGTACGCTGGTGTCTGCATGGTACCAAAAGATTCTGTAATCAATGTACTATTAAAATGTATAATCGATGTATTTTTGGCTCGTCTTAAAATATTAGAAATCGATACTTTTTTGACGCGGACCCTGTGCGACGCATACTTATTTTATGTTTATCGTATTAAAAAATTAGTACGCTGGTGTCTGTTTGGTATCAAATGATTCTGTAATCAATGTACTATTAAAATGTATAATCGATGAATTTTTGGCTCGTCTTAAAATATTGGAAAGCGATACTTTTTACCGCTGACCCTAAGCGACGCAACCTTATTTTAAGTATATCATGTTAAAAATTTGTACGCTGGTGTCTGTTTGGTACCATATGATTCTGTAATAAATGTAATATTAAAATGTATAATCGATGAATTTTTGGCTCGTCTTAAAATATTAGAAATTGATACTTTTTTGACGCGGACCCTGTGCGACGCATCCTTAATTTATGTATAGCAAATGAAAAAGTTTGTACGCTGTTGTCTGCTTGGTACCAAAAGATTCTGTAATCAATGTAATATTAAAATGTATAATCGATGAATTTTTGGCTCGTCTTCAAATATTAGAAATCGATAATTTTTTGACGCGGACCCTGTGCGACGCATACTTATTTTACGTTTATCGTATTAAAAAATTTGTACGCTGGTGTCTGTTTGGTACCAAATGATTCTGTAATCAATGTCCTATTAAAATGTATAATCGATGAATTTTTGGCTCGTCTTAAAATATTAGAAATTCATACTTTTTTGACGCGGACCCTGTGCGACGCATCCTTATTATATGTTTATCATATTAAAAAATTTGTACGCTGGTGTCTGCATGGTACCAAAAGATTCTGTAATCAATGTACTATTAAAATGTATAATCGATGAATTTTTGGCTCGTCTCAAAATATTAGAAATTGAAACTTTTTTGACGCGGACCCTGTGCGACGCATCCTTATTATATGTTTATCATATTAAAAAATTTGTACGCTGGTGTCTGCATGGTACCAAAAGATTCTGTAATCAATGTACTATTAAAATGTATAATCGATGAATTTTTGGCTCGTCTAAAATATTAGAAATTCATACTTTTTTGACGCGGACCCTGTGCGACGAATCCTTATTTTATGTTTATCATATTAAAAAATTTGTACGCTGGTGTCTGTTTGGTACCAAATGATTCTGTAATAAATGTAATATTAAAATGTATAATCGATGAATTTTTGGCTCGTCTTAAAATATTAGAAATTGATACTTTTTTGATGCGGAACCTGTGCGACGCATCCTTAATTTATGTATAGCAAATGAAAAAGTTTGTACGCTGTTGTCTGCTTGGTACCAAAAGATTCTGTAATCAATATACTATTAAAATGTATAATCGATGAATTTTTGGCTCGTCTTAAAATATTAGAAATCGATAATTTTTTGACGCGGACCCTGTGCGACGCATACTTATTTTATGTTTATCGTATTAAAAAATTTGTACGCTGGTGTCTGTTTAGTACCAAATGATTCTGTAATCAATGTCCTATTAAAATGTATAATCGATGAATTTTTGGCTCGTCTTAAAATATTAGAAATTGATACTTTTTTGACGCGGACCCTGTGCGACGCATCCTTAATTTATGTATAGCAAATGAAAAAGTTTGTACGCTGTTGTCTGCTTGGTACCAAAAGATTCTGTAATCAATATACTATTAAAATGTATAATCGATGAATTTTTGGCTCGTCTTAAAATATTAGAAATCGATAATTTTTTGACGCGGACCATGTGCGACGCATACTTATTTTATGTTTATCGTATTAAATAATTTGTACGCTGGTGTCTGTTTGGTACCAAATGATTCTGTAATCAATGTCCTATTAAAATGTATAATCGATGAATTTTTGGCTCGTCTTAAAATATTAGAAATTGATACTTTTTTGACGCGGACCCTGTGCGACGCATCCTTATTTTATGTTTATCATATTAAAAAATTTGTACGCTGGTGTCTGCATGGCACCAAAAGATTCTGTAATCAATGTACTATTAAAATGTATAATCGATGAATTTTTGGCTCGTCTTAAAATATTAGAAATCGATAATTTTTTGACGCGGACCCTGTGCGACGCATACTTATTTTACGTTTATCGTATTAAAAAATTTGTACGCTGGTGTCTGTTTGGTACCAAATGATTCAGTAATCAATGTCCTATTAAAATGTATAATCGATGAATTTTTGGCTCGTCTTAAAATATTAGAAATTGATACTTTTTTGACGCGGAACCTGTGCGACGCATCCTTAATTTATGTATAGCAAATGAAAAAGTTTGTACGCTGTTGTCTGCTTGGTACCAAAAGATTCTGTAATCAATATACTATTAAAATGTATAATCGATGAATTTTTGGCTCGTCTTAAAATATTAGAAATTGATACTTTTTTGACGCGGACCCTGTGCGACGCATCCTTAATTTATGTATAGCAAATGAAAAAGTTTGTACGCTGTTGTCTGCTTGGTACCAAAAGATTCTGTAATCAATATACTATTAAAATGTATAATCGATGAATTTTTGGCTCGTCTTAAAATATTAGAAATCGATAATTTTTTGACGCGGACCCTGTGCGACGCATACTTATTTTATGTTTATCGTATTAAAAAATTTGTACGCTGGTGTCTGTTTGGTACCAAATGATTCTGTAATAAATGTAATATTAAAATGTATAATCGATGAATTTTTGGCTCGTCTTAAAATATTAGAAATCGATAATTTTTTGACGCGGACCATGTGCGACGCATACTTATTTTATGTTTATCGTATTAAAAAATTTGTACGCTGGTGTCTGTTTGGTACCAAATGATTCTGTAATCAATGTCCTATTAAAATATATAATCGATGAATTTTTGGCTCGTCTTAAAATATTAGAAATTGATACTTTTTTGACGCGGACCCTGTGCGACGCATCCTCATTTTATGTTTATCATATTAAAAAATTTGTACGCTGGTGTCTGCATGGTACCAAAAGATTCTGTAATCAATGTACTATTAAAATGTATAATCGATGAATTTTTGGCTCGTCTTAAAATATTAGAAATTAGTACTTTTTTGACGCGGACCCTGTGCGACGCATCCTTATTATATGTTTATCATATTAAAAAATTTGTACGCTGGTGTCTGCGTGGTACCAAAAGATTCTGTAATCAATGTACTATTAAAATGTATAATCGATGAATTTTTGGCTCGTCTTAAAATATTAGAAATTGATACTTTTTTGACGCGGACCCTGTGCGACGCATACTTATTTTATGTTTATCGTATTAAAAAATTTGTACGCTGGTGTCTGTTTGGTACCAAATGATTCTGTAATCAATGTCCTATTAAAATATATAATCGATGAATTTTTGGCTCGTCTTAAAATATTAGAAATTCATACTTTTTTGACGCGGACCCTGTGCGACGCATCCTTATTTTATGTTTATCATATTAAAAAATTTGTACGCTGGTGTCTGCATGGTACCAAAAGATTCTGTAATCAATGTACTATTAAAATGTATAATCGACGAATTTTTGGCTCGTCTTAAAATATTGGAAATCGATACTTTTTACCGCTGACCCTGTGCGACGCATCCTTATTTTGTTTATCATATTAAAAAATTTGTACGCTGGTGTCTGCATGGTACCAAAAGATTATGTAATCAATGTACTATTAAAATGTATAATCGATGAATTTTTGGCTCGTCTTAAAATATTAGAAATTGATACTTTTTTGACGCGGACCCTGTGCGACGCATCCTTAATTTATGTATAGCAAATGAAAAAGTTTGTACGCTGTTGTCTGCTTGGTACCAAAAGATTCTGTAATCAATGTACTATTAAAATGTATAATCGATGAATTTTTGGCTCGTCTTAAAATATTAGAAATCGATACTTTTTTGACGCGGACCCTGTGCGACGCATACTTATTTTATGTTTATCGTATTAAAAAATTTGTACGCTGGTGTCTGTTTGGTACCAAATGATTCTGTAATCAATGTACTATTAAAATGTATAATCGATGAATTTTTGGCTCGTCTTAAAATATTGGAAAGCGATACTTTTTACCGCTGACCCTATGCGACGCAACCTTATTTTAAGTATATCAAGTTAAAAAATTTGTACGCTGGTGTCTGTTTGGTACCAAATGATTCTGTAATAAATGTACTATTAAAATGTATAATCGATGAATTTTTGGCTCGTCTTAAAATATTGGAAATCGATAATTTTTTGACGCGGACCCTGTGCGACGCATACTTATTTTATGTTTATCGTATTAAAAAATTTGTACGCTGGTGTCTGTTTGGTACCAAATGATTCTGTAATCAATGTCCTATTAAAATGTATAATCGATGAATTTTTGGCTCGTCTTAAAATATTAGAAATTCATACTTTTTTGACGCGGACACTGTGAGACGCATCCTTATTTTATGTTTATCATATTAAAAAATTTGTACGCTGGTGTCTGTATGGTACCAAATGATTCTGTAATCAATGTACTATTAAAATGTATAATCGATGAATTTTTGGCTCGTCTTAAAATATTAGAAATCGATACTTTTTTGACGCGGACCCTGTGCGACGCATACTTATTTTATGTTTATCGTATTAAAAAATTAGTACGCTGGTGTCTGTTTGGTATCAAATGATTCTGTAATCAATGTACTATTAAAATGTATAATCGATGAATTTTTGGCTCGTCTTAAAATATTGGAAAGCGATACTTTTTACCGCTGACCCTAAGCGACGCAACCTTATTTTAAGTATATCAAGTTAAAAAATTTGTACGCTGGTGTCTGTTTGGTACCAAATGATTCTGTAATAAATGTACTATTAAAATGTATAATCGATGAATTTTTGGCTCGTCTTAAAATATTGGAAATCGATATTTTTTACCGATGACCCTATGCGACTCAACCTTATTTTAAGTATATTATGTTAAAAATTTGTACGCTGGTGTCTGTTTGGTACCATATGATTCTGTAATAAATGTAATATTAAAATGTATAATCGATGAATTTTTGGCTCGTCTTAAAATATTAGAAATTGATACTTTTTTGACGCGGACCCTGTGCGACGCATCCTTAATTTATGTATAGCAAATGAAAAAGTTTGTACGCTGTTGTCTGCTTGGTACCAAAAGATTCTGTAATCAATGTACTATTAAAATGTATAATCAATGAATTTTTGGCTCGTCTTAAAATATTAGAAATCGATACTTTTTTGACGCGGACCCTGTGCGACGCATACTTATTTTATGTTTATCGTATTAAAAAATTTGTACGCTGGTGTCTGTTTGGTACCAAATGATTCTGTAATCAATGTCCTATTAAAATGTATAATCCATGAATTTTTGGCTCGTCTTAAAATATTAGAAATTGATACTTTTTTGACGCGGACCCTGTGCGACGCAACTTATTTTATGTTTATCGTATTAAAAAATTTGTACGCTGGTGTCTGTTTGGTACCAAATGATTCTGTAATCAATGTCCTATTAAAATGTATAATCGATGAATTTTTGGCTCGTCTTAAAATATTAGAAATCGATAATTTTTTGACGCGGACCCTGTGCGACGCATACTTATTCTATGTTTATCGTATTAAAAAATTTGTACGCTGGTGTCTGTTTGGTACCAAATGATTCTGTAATAAATGTAATATTAAAATGTATAATCGATGAATTTTTGGCTCGTCTTAAAATATTAGAAATTGATACTTTTTTGACGCGGAACCTGTGCGACGCATCCTTATTTTATGTTTATCATATTAAAAAATGTGTACGCTGGTGTCTGCATGGTACCAAAAGATTCTGTAATCAATGTACTATTAAAATGTATGATTAATTTTTGGCTCGTCTTAAAATATTAGAAATTCATACTTTTTTGACGCGGACCCTGTGCGACGCATCCTTATTATATGTTTATCATATTAAAAAATTTGTACGCTGGTGTCTGCATGGTACCAAAAGATTCTGTAATCAATGTACTATTAAAATGTATAATCGATGAATTTTTGGCTCGTCTTAAAATATTAGAAATTGATACTTTTTTGACGCGGACCCTATGCGACGCATACTTATTTTATGTTTATCGTATTAAAAAATTTGTACGCTGGTGTCTGTTTGATACCAAATGATTCTGTAGTCAATGTCCTATTAAAATGTATAATCGATGAATTTTTGGCTCGTCTTAAAATATTAGAAATTCATACTTTTTTGACGCGGACCCTGTGCGACGCATACTTATTTTATGTTTATCATATTAAAAAATTTGTACGCTGGTGTCTGCATGGTACCAAAAGATTCTGTAATCAATGTACTATTAAAATGTATAATCGACGAATTTTTGGCTAGTCTTAAAATATTGGAAATCGATACTTTTTACCGCTGACCCTGTGCGACGCATCCTTATTTTGTTTATCATATTAAAAAATTTGTACGCTGGTGTCTGCATGGTACCAAAAGATTCTGTAATCAATGTACTATTAAAATGTATAATCGATGAATTTTTGGCTCGTCTTAAAATATTAGAAATTCATACTTTTTTGACGCGGACCCTGTGCGACGCATCCTTAATTTATGTATAGCAAATGAAAAAGTTTGTACGCTGTTGTCTGCTTGGTACCAAAAGATTCTGTAATCAATGTACTATTAAAATGTATAATCGATGAATTTTTGGCTCGTCTTAAAATATTAGAAATCGATACTTTTTTGACGCGGACCCTGTGCGACGCATACTTATTTTATGTTTATCGTATTAAAAAATTTGTACGCTGGTGTCTGTTTGGTACCAAATGATTCTGTAATCAATGTCCTATTAAAATGTATAATCCATGAATTTTTGGCTCGTCTTAAAATATTAGAAATTGATACTTTTTTGACGCGGACCCTGTGCGACGCATCCTTATTTTATGTATAGCAAATGAAAAAGTTTGTACGCTGTTGTCTGCTTGGTACCAAAAGATTCTGTAATCAATATACTATTAAAATGTATAATCGATGAATTTTTGGCTCGTCTTAAAATATTAGAAATTGATACTTTTTTGACGCGGACCCTGTGCGACGCATCCTTATTTTATGTTTATCAAGTTAAAAAATTTGTACGCTGGTATCTGTTTGGTACCAAATGATTCTGTAATAAATGTAATATTAAAATGAATAATCGATGAATTTTTGGCTCGTCTTAAAATATTAGAAATTGATACTTTTTTGACGCGGAACCTGTGCGACGCATCCTTAATTTATGTATAGCAAATGAAAAAGTTTGTACGCTGTTGTCTGCTTGGTACCAAAAGATTCTGTAATCAATATACTATTAAAATGTATAATCGATGAATTTTTGGCTCGTCTTAAAATATTAGAAATCGATAATTTTTTGACGCGGACCCTGTGCGACGCAACTTATTTTATGTTTATCGTATTAAAAAATTTGTACGCTGGTGTCTGTTTGGTACCAAATGATTCTGTAATCAATGTCCTTTTAAAATGTATAATCGATGAATTTTTGGCTCGTCTTAAAATATTAGAAATTGATACTTTTTTGACGCGGACCCTGTGCGACGCATCCTTAATTTATGTATAGCAAATGAAAAAGTTTGTACGCTGTTGTCTGCTTGGTACCAAAAGATTCTGTAATCAATGTACTATTAAAATGTATAATCGATGAATTTTTGGCTCGTCTTAAAATATTGGAAATCGATACTTTTTACCGCTGACCCTATGCGACGCAACCTTATTTTAAGTATATCAAGTTAAAAAAATTTGTACGCTGGTGTCTGTTTGGTACCAAATGATTCTGTAATCAATGTCCTATTAAAATGTATAATCGATGAATTTTTGGCTCGTCTTAAAATATTAGAAATCGATAATTTTTTGACGCGGACCCTGTGCGACGCATACTTATTTTATGTTTATCGTATTAAAAAATTTGTACGCTGGTGTCTGTTTGGTACCAAATGATTCTGTAATCAATGTCCTATTAAAATGTATAATCGATGAATTTTTGGCTCGTCTTAAAATATTAGAAATTGATACTTTTTTGACGCGGACACTGTGCGACGCATCCTTATTTTATGTTTATCATATTAAAAAATTTGTACGCTGGTGTCTGCATGGTACCAAAAGATTCTGTAATCAATGTACTATTAAAATGTATGATCGATGAATTTTTGGCTCGTCTTAAAATATTAGAAATTGATACTTTTTTGACGCGGACACTGTGCGACGCATCCTTATTTTATGTTTATCATATTAAAGAATTTGTACGCTGGTGTCTGCATGGTACCAAAAGATTCTGTAATCAATGTACTATTAAAATGTATAATCGATGAATTTTTGGCTCGTCTTAAAATATTAGAAATCCATACTTTTTTGACGCGGACCCTGTGCGACGCATACTTATTTTATGTTTATCGTATTAAAAAATTAGTACGCTGGTGTCTGTATGGTACCAAATGATTCTGTAATCAATGTACTATTAAAATGTATAATCGATGAATTTTTGGCTCGTCTTAAGATATTCGAAATTCATACTTTTTTGACGCGGAACCTGTGCGACGCATACTTATTTTATGTTTATCATATTAAAAAATTTGTACGCTGGTGTCTGCATGGTACCAAAAGATTCTGTAATCAATGTACTATTAAAATGTATAATCGATGTATTTTTGGCTCGTCTTAAAATATTAGAAATCGATACTTTTTTGACGCGGACCCTGTGCGACGCATACTTATTTTATGTTTATCGTATTAAAAAATTAGTACGCTGGTGTCTGTTTGGTATCAAATGATTCTGTAATCAATGTACTATTAAAATGTATAATCGATGAATTTTTGGCTCGTCTTAAAATATTGGAAAGCGATACTTTTTACCGCTGACCCTAAGCGACGCAACCTTATTTTAAGTATATCAAGTTAAAAAATTTGTACGCTGGTGTCTGTTTGGTACCAAATGATTCTGTAATAAATGTACTATTAAAATGTATAATCGATGAATTTTTGGCTCGTCTTAAAATATTGGAAATCGATATTTTTTACCGATGACCCTATGCGACTCAACCTTATTTTAAGTATATCATGTTAAAAATTTGTACGCTGGTGTCTGTTTGGTACCATATGATTCTGTAATAAATGTAATATTAAAATGTATAATCGATGAATTTTTGGCTCGTCTTAAAATATTAGAAATTGATACTTTTTTGACGCGGACCCTGTGCGACGCATCCTTAATTTATGTATAGCAAATGAAAAAGTTTGTACGCTGTTGTCTGCTTGGTACCAAAAGATTCTGTAATCAATGTACTATTAAAATGTATAATCGATGAATTTTTGGCTCGTCTTAAAATATTAGAAATCGATACTTTTTTGACGCGGACCCTGTGCGACGCATACTTATTTTATGTTTATCGTATTAAAAAATTTGTACGCTGGTGTCTGTTTGGTACCAAATGATTCTGTAATCAATGTCCTATTAAAATGTATAATCCATGAATTTTTGGCTCGTCTTAAAATATTAGAAATTGATACTTTTTTGACGCGGACCCTGTGCGACGCAACTTATTTTATGTTTATCGTATTAAAAAATTTGTACGCTGGTGTCTGTTTGGTACCAAATGATTCTGTAATCAATGTCCTATTAAAATGTATAATCGATGAATTTTTGGCTCGTCTTAAAATATTAGAAATCGATAATTTTTTGACGCGGACCCTGTGCGACGCATACTTATTTTATGTTTATCGTATTAAAAAATTTGTACGCTGGTGTCTGTTTGGTACCAAATGATTCTGTAATCAATGTCCTATTAAAATGTATAATCGATGAATTTTTGGCTCGTCTTAAAATATTGGAAATCGATACTTTTTACCGCTGACCCTGTGCGACGCATCCTTATTTTGTTTATCATATTAAAAAATTTGTACGCTGGTGTCTGCATGGTACCAAAAGATTCTGTAATCAATGTACTATTAAAATGTATAATCGATGAATTTTTGGCTCGTCTTAAAATATTAGAAATTCATACTTTTTTGACGCGGACCCTGTGCGACGCATCCTTAATTTATGTATAGCAAATGAAAAAGTTTGTACGTTGTTGTCTGCTTGGTACCAAAAGATTCTGTAAACAATGTACTATTAAAATGTATAATCGATGAATTTTTGGCTAGTCTTAAAATATTAGAAATCGATACTTTTTTGACGCGGACCCTGTGCGACGCATACTTATTTTATGTTTATCGTATTAAAAAATTTGTACGCTGGTGTCTGTTTGGTACCAAATGATTCTGTAATCAATGTCCTATTAAAATGTATAATCCATGAATTTTTGGCTCGTCTTAAAATATTAGAAATTGATACTTTTTTGACGCGGACCCTGTGCGACGCATCCTTATTTTATGTTTATCAAGTTAAAAAATTTGTACGCTGGTATCTGTTTGGTACCAAATGATTCTGTAATCAATGTCCTATTAAAATGTATAATCCATGAATTTTTGGCTCGTCTTAAAATATTAGAAATTGATACTTTTTTGACGCGGACCCTGTGCGACGCATCCTTATTTTATGTTTATGAAGTCAAATAATTTGTACGCTGGTATCTGTTTGGTACCAAATGATTCTGTAATAAATGTACTATTAAAATGTATAATCGGTGAATTTTTGGCTCGTCTCAAAATATTAGAAATTGATACTTTTTTGACGCGGACCCTGTGCGACGCATCCTTAATTTATGTATAGCAAATGAAAAAGTTTGTACGCTGTTGTCTGCTTGGTACCAAAAGATTCTGTAATCAATATACTATTAAAATGTATAATCGATGAATTTTTGGCTCGTCTTAAAATATTAGAAATCGATAATTTTTTGACGCGGACCCTGTGCGACGCATACTTATTTTATGTTTATCGTATTAAAAAATTTGTACGCTGGTGTCTGTTTGGTACCAAATGATTCTGTAATAAATGTAATATTAAAATGAATAATCGATGAATTTTTGGCTCGTCTTAAAATATTAGAAATTGATACTTTTTTGACGCGGAACCTGTGCGACGCATCCTTAATTTATGTATAGCAAATGAAAAAGTTTGTACGCTGTTGTCTGCTTGGTACCAAAAGATTCTGTAGTCAATATACTATTAAAATGTATAATCGATGAATTTTTGGCTCGTCTTAAAATATTAGAAATCGATAATTTTTTGACGCGGACCCTGTGCGACGCAACTTATTTTATGTTTATCGTATTAAAAAATTTGTACGCTGGTGTCTGTTTGGTACCAAATGATTCTGTAATCAATGTCCTTTTAAAATGTATAATCGATGAATTTTTGGCTCGTCTTAAAATATTAGAAATTGATACTTTTTTGACGCGGACCCTGTGCGACGCATCCTTAATTTATGTATAGCAAATGAAAAAGTTTGTACGCTGTTGTCTGCTTGGTACCAAAAGATTCTGTAATCAATGTACTATTAAAATGTATAATCGATGAATTTTTGGCTCGTCTTAAAATATTGGAAATCGATACTTTTTACCGCTGACCCTATGCGACGCAACCTTATTTTAAGTATATCAAGTTAAAAAAATTTGTACGCTGGTGTCTGTTTGGTACCAAATGATTCTGTAATCAATGTCCTATTAAAATGTATAATCGATGAATTTTTGGCTCGTCTTAAAATATTAGAAATCGATAATTTTTTGACGCGGACCCTGTGCGACGCATACTTATTTTATGTTTATCGTATTAAAAAATTTGTACGCTGGTGTCTGTTTGGTACCAAATGATTCTGTAATCAATGTCCTATTAAAATGTATAATCGATGAATTTTTGGCTCGTCTTAAAATATTAGAAATTAATACTTTTTTGACGCGGACACTGTGCGACGCATCCTTATTTTATGTTTATCATATTAAAAAATTTGTACGCTGGTGTCTGCATGGTACCAAAAGATTCTGTAATCAATGTACTATTAAAATGTATGATCGATGAATTTTTGGCTCGTCTTAAAATATTAGAAATTGATACTTTTTTGACGCGGACACTGTGCGACGCATCCTTATTTTATGTTTATCATATTAAAGAATTTGTACGCTGGTGTCTGCATGGTACCAAAAGATTCTGTAATCAATGTACTATTAAAATGTATAATCGATGAATTTTTGGCTCGTCTTAAAATATTAGAAATCCATACTTTTTTGACGCGGACCCTGTGCGACGCATACTTATTTTATGTTTATCGTATTAAAAAATTAGTACGCTGGTGTCTGTATGGTACCAAATGATTCTGTAATCAATGTACTATTAAAATGTATAATCGATGAATTTTTGGCTCGTCTTAAGATATTAGAAATTCATACTTTTTTGACGCGGAACCTGTGCGACGCATACTTATTTTATGTTTATCATATTAAAAAATTTGTACGCTGGTGTCTGCATGGTACCAAAAGATTCTGTAATCAATGTACTATTAAAATGTATAATCGATGTATTTTTGGCTCGTCTTAAAATATTAGAAATCGATACTTTTTTGACGCGGACCCTGTGCGACGCATACTTATTTTATGTTTATCGTATTAAAAAATTAGTACGCTGGTGTCTGTTTGGTATCAAATGATTCTGTAATCAATGTACTATTAAAATGTATAATCGATGAATTTTTGGCTCGTCTTAAAATATTGGAAAGCGATACTTTTTACCGCTGACCCTAAGCGACGCAACCTTATTTTAAGTATATCAAGTTAAAAAATTTGTACGCTGGTGTCTGTTTGGTACCAAATGATTCTGTAATCAATGTCCTATTAAAATGTATAATCCATGAATTTTTGGCTCGTCTTAAAATATTAGAAATTGATACTTTTTTGACGCGGACCCTGTGCGACGCAACTTATTTTATGTTTATCGTATTAAAAAATTTGTACGCTGGTGTCTGTTTGGTACCAAATGATTCTGTAATCAATGTCCTATTAAAATGTATAATCGATGAATTTTTGGCTCGTCTTAAAATATTAGAAATCGATAATTTTTTGACGCGGACCCTGTGCGACGCATACTTATTTTGTTTATCGTATTAAAAAATTTGTACGCTGGTGTCTGTTTGGTACCAAATGATTCTGTAATCAATGTCCTATTAAAATGTATAATCGATGAATTTTTGGCTCGTCTTAAAATATTGGAAATCGATACTTTTTACCGCTGACCCTGTGCGACGCATCCTTATTTTGTTTATCATATTAAAAAATTTGTACGCTGGTGTCTGCATGGTACCAAAAGATTCTGTAATCAATGTACTATTAAAATGTATAATCGATGAATTTTTGGCTCGTCTTAAAATATTAGAAATTCATACTTTTTTGACGCGGACCCTGTGCGACGCATCCTTAATTTATGTATAGCAAATGAAAAAGTTTGTACGCTGTTGTCTGCTTGGTACCAAAAGATTCTGTAAACAATGTACTATTAAAATGTATAATCGATGAATTTTTGGCTCGTCTTAAAATATTAGAAATCGATACTTTTTTGACGCGGACCCTGTGCGACGCATACTTATTTTATGTTTATCGTATTAAAAAATTTGTACGCTGTTGTCTGCTTGGTACCAAAAGATTCTGTAATCAATATACTATTAAAATGTATAATCGATGAATTTTTGGCTCGTCTTAAAATATTAGAAATCGATAATTTTTTGACGCGGACCCTGTGCGACGCAACTTATTTTATGTTTATCGTATTAAAAAATTTGTACGCTGGTGTCTGTTTGGTACCAAATGATTCTGTAATCAATGTCCTATTAAAATGTATAATCCATGAATTTTTGGCTCGTCTTAAAATATTAGAAATTGATACTTTTTTGACGCGGACCCTGTGCGACGCATCCTTATTTTATGTTTATCAAGTTAAAAAATTTGTACGCTGGTATCTGTTTGGTACCAAATGATTCTGTAATAAATGTACTATTAAAATGTATAATCGATGAATTTTTGGCTCGTCTTAAAATATTAGAAATTGATACTTTTTTGACGCGGACCCTGTGCGACGCATCCTTATTTTATGTTTATCAAGTTAAAAAATTTGTACGCTGGTATCTGTTTGGTACCAAATGATTCTGTAATAAATGTACTATTAAAATGTATAATCGGTGAATTTTTGGCTCGTCTCAAAATATTAGAAATTGATACTTTTTTGACGCGGACCCTGTGCGACGCATCCTTAATTTATGTATAGCAAATGAAAAAGTTTGTACGCTGTTGTCTGCTTGGTACCAAAAGATTCTGTAATCAATATACTATTAAAATGTATAATCGATGAATTTTTGGCTCGTCTTAAAATATTAGAAATCGATAATTTTTTGACGCGGACCCTGTGCGACGCATACTTATTTTATGTTTATCGTATTAAAAAATTTGTACGCTGGTGTCTGTTTGGTACCAAATGATTCTGTAATAAATGTAATATTAAAATGTATAATCGATGAATTTTTGGCTCGTCTTAAAATATTAGAAATTGATACTTTTTTGACGCGGAACCTGTGCGACGCATCCTTAATTTATGTATAGCAAATGAAAAAGTTTGTACGCTGTTGTCTGCTTGGTACCAAAAGATTCTGTAATCAATATACTATTAAAATGTATAATCGATGAATTTTTGGCTCGTCTTAAAATATTGGAAATCGATAATTTTTTGACGCGGACCCTGTGCGACGCATACTTATTTTATGTTTATCGTATTAAAAAATTTGTACGTTGGTGTCTGTTTGGTACCAAATGATTCTGTAATCAATGTCCTATTAAAATGTATAATCGATGAATTTTTGGCTCGTCTTAAAATATTAGAAATTGATACTTTTTTGACGCGGACCCTGTGCGACGCATCCTTATTTTATGTTTATCATATTAAAAAATTTGTACGCTGGTGTCTGCATGGTACCAAAAGATTCTGTAATCAATGTACTATTAAAATGTATAATCGATGAATTTTTGGCTCGTCTTAAAATATTAGAAATCGATAATTTTTTGACGCGGACCCTGTGCGACGCATACTTATTTTATGTTTATCGTATTAAAAAATTTGTACGCTGGTGTCTGTTTGGTACCAAATGATTCTGTAATCAATGTCCTATTAAAATGTATAATCGATGAATTTTTGGCTCGTCTTAAAATATTAGAAATTCATACTTTTTTGACGCGGACCCTGTGCGACGCATCCTTATTTTATGTTTATCATATTAAAAAATTTGTACGCTGGTGTCTGCATGATACCAAAAGATTCTGTAATCAATGTACAATTAAAATGTATAATCGACGAATTTTTGGCTCGTCTTAAAATATTGGAAATCGATACTTTTTACCGCTGACCCTGTGCGACGCATCCTTATTTTGTTTATCATATTAAAAAATTTGTACGCTGGTGTCTGCATGGTACCAAAAGATTCTGTAATCAATGTACTATTAAAATGTATAATCGATGAATTTTTGGCTCGTCTTAAAATATTAGAAATTGATACTTTTTTGACGCGGACCCTGTGCGACGCATCCTTAATTTATGTATAGCAAATGAAAAAGTTTGTACGCTGTTGTCTGCTTGGTACCAAAAGATTCTGTAAACAATGTACTATTAAAATGTATAATCGATAAATTTTTGGCTCGTCTTAAAATATTAGAAATCGATACTTTTTTGACGCGGACCCTGTGCGACGCATACTTATTTTATGTTTATCGTATTAAAAAATTTGTACGCTGGTGTCTGCATGGTACCAAAAGATTCTGTAATCAATGTACTATTAAAATGTATGATCGATGAATTTTTGGCTCGTCTTAAAATATTAGAAATTGATACTTTTTTGACGCGGACACTGTGCGACGCATCCTTATTTTATGTTTATCATATTAAAGAATTTGTACGCTGGTGTCTGCATGGTACCAAAAGATTCTGTAATCAATGTACTATTAAAATGTATAATCGATGAATTTTTGGCTCGTCTTAAAATATTAGAAATCCATACTTTTTTGACGCGGACCCTGTGCGACGCATACTTATTTTATGTTTATCGTATTAAAAAATTAGTACGCTGGTGTCTGTATGGTACCAAATGATTCTGTAATCAATGTACTATTAAAATGTATAATCGATGAATTTTTGGCTCGTCTTAAGATATTAGAAATTCATACTTTTTTGACGCGGAACCTGTGCGACGCATACTTATTTTATGTTTATCATATTAAAAAATTTGTACGCTGGTGTCTGCATGGTACCAAAAGATTCTGTAATCAATGTACTATTAAAATGTATAATCGATGTATTTTTGGCTCGTCTTAAAATATTAGAAATCGATACTTTTTTGACGCGGACCCTGTGCGACGCATACTTATTTTATGTTTATCGTATTAAAAAATTAGTACGCTGGTGTCTGTTTGGTATCAAATGATTCTGTAATCAATGTACTATTAAAATGTATAATCGATGAATTTTTGGCTCGTCTTAAAATATTGGAAAGCGATACTTTTTACCGCTGACCCTAAGCGACGCAACCTTATTTTAAGTATATCAAGTTAAAAAATTTGTACGCTGGTGTCTGTTTGGTACCAAATGATTCTGTAATAAATGTACTATTAAAATGTATAATCGATGAATTTTTGGCTCGTCTTAAAATATTGGAAATCGATATTTTTTACCGATGACCCTATGCGACTCAACCTTATTTTAAGTATATCATGTTAAAAATTTGTACGCTGGTGTCTGTTTGGTACCATATGATTCTGTAATAAATGTAATATTAAAATGTATAATCGATGAATTTTTGGCTCGTCTTAAAATATTAGAAATTGATACTTTTTTGACGCGGACCCTGTGCGACGCATCCTTAATTTATGTATAGCAAATGAAAAAGTTTGTACGCTGTTGTCTGCTTGGTACCAAAAGATTCTGTAATCAATGTACTATTAAAATGTATAATCGATGAATTTTTGGCTCGTCTTAAAATATTAGAAATCGATACTTTTTTGACGCGGACCCTGTGCGACGCATACTTATTTTATGTTTATCGTATTAAAAAATTTGTACGCTGGTGTCTGTTTGGTACCAAATGATTCTGTAATCAATGTCCTATTAAAATGTATAATCCATGAATTTTTGGCTCGTCTTAAAATATTAGAAATTGATACTTTTTTGACGCGGACCCTGTGCGACGCAACTTATTTTATGTTTATCGTATTAAAAAATTTGTACGCTGGTGTCTGTTTGGTACCAAATGATTCTGTAATCAATGTCCTATTAAAATGTATAATCGATGAATTTTTGGCTCGTCTTAAAATATTAGAAATCGATAATTTTTTGACGCGGACCCTGTGGGACGCATACTTATTTTTTGTTTATCGTATTAAAAAATTTGTACGCTGGTGTCTGTTTGGTACCAAATGATTCTGTAATCAATGTCCTATTAAAATGTATAATCGATGAATTTTTGGCTCGTCTTAAAATATTGGAAATCGATACTTTTTACCGCTGACCCTGTGCGACGCATCCTTATTTTGTTTATCATATTAAAAAATTTGTACGCTGGTGTCTGCATGGTACCAAAAGATTCTGTAATCAATGTACTATTAAAATGTATAATCGATGAATTTTTGGCTCGTCTTAAAATATTAGAAATTCATACTTTTTTGACGCGGACCCTGTGCGACGCATCCTTAATTTATGTATAGCAAATGAAAAAGTTTGTACGCTGTTGTCTGCTTGGTACCAAAAGATTCTGTAAACAATGTACTATTAAAATGTATAATCGATGAATTTTTGGCTCGTCTTAAAATATTAGAAATCGATACTTTTTTGACGCGGACCCTGTGCGACGCATACTTATTTTATGTTTATCGTATTAAAAAATTTGTACGCTGGTGTCTGTTTGGTACCAAATGATTCTGTAATCAATGTCCTATTAAAATGTATAATCCATGAATTTTTGGCTCGTCTTAAAATATTAGAAATTGATACTTTTTTGACGCGGACCCTGTGCGACGCATCCTTATTTTATGTTTATCAAGTTAAAAAATTTGTACGCTGGTATCTGTTTGGTACCAAATGATTCTGTAATAAATGTACTATTAAAATGTATAATCGGTGAATTTTTGGCTCGTCTTAAAATATTAGAAATTGATACTTTTTTGACGCGGAACCTGTGCGACGCATCCTTAATTTATGTATAGCAAATGAAAAAGTTTGTACGCTGTTGTCTGCTTGGTACCAAAAGATTCTGTAATCAATATACTATTAAAATGTATAATCGATGAATTTTTGGCTCGTCTTAAAATATTAGAAATCGATAATTTTTTGACGCGGACCCTGTGCGACGCAACTTATTTTATGTTTATCGTATTAAAAAATTTGTACGCTGGTGTCTGTTTGGTACCAAATGATTCTGTAATCAATGTCCTATTAAAATGTATAATCGATGAATTTTTGGCTCGTCTTAAAATATTAGAAATTGATACTTTTTTGACGCGGACCCTGTGCGACGCATCCTTAATTTATGTATAGCAAATGAAAAAGTTTGTACGCTGTTGTCTGCTTGGTACCAAAAGATTCTGTAATCAATATACTATTAAAATGTATAATCGATGAATTTTTGGCTCGTCTTAAAATATTAGAAATTGATACTTTTTTGACGCGGACCCTGTGCGACGCATCCTTATTTTATGTTTATCAAGTTAAAAAATTTGTACGCTGGTATCTGTTTGGTACCAAATGATTCTGTAATAAATGTACTATTAAAATGTATAATCGGTGAATTTTTGGCTCGTCTCAAAATATTAGAAATTGATACTTTTTTGACGCGGACCCTGTGCGACGCATCCTTAATTTATGTATAGCAAATGAAAAAGTTTGTACGCTGTTGTCTGCTTGGTACCAAAAGATTCTGTAATCAATGTACTATTAAAATGTATAATCGATGAATTTTTGGCTCGTCTTAAAATATTGGAAATCGATACTTTTTACCGCTGACCCTATGCGACGCAACCTTATTTTAAGTATATCAAGTTAAAAAAATTTGTACGCTGGTGTCTGTTTGGTACCAAATGATTCTGTAATCAATGTCCTATTAAAATGTATAATCGATGAATTTTTGGCTCGTCTTAAAATATTAGAAATCGATAATTTTTTGACGCGGACCCTGTGCGACGCATACTTATTTTATGTTTATCGTATTAAAAAATTTGTACGCTGGTGTCTGTTTGGTACCAAATGATTCTGTAATCAATGTCCTATTAAAATGTATAATCGATGAATTTTTGGCTCGTCTTAAAATATTAGAAATTCATACTTTTTTGACGCGGACACTGTGCGACGCATCCTTATTTTATGCTTATCATATTAAAAAATTTGTACGCTGGTGTCTGCATGGTACCAAAAGATTCTGTAATCAATGTACTATTAAAATGTATGATCGATGAATTTTTGGCTCGTCTTAAAATATTAGAAATTGATACTTTTTTGACGCGGACACTGTGCGACGCATCCTTATTTTATGTTTATCATATTAAAGAATTTGTACGCTGGTGTCTGCATGGTACCAAAAGATTCTGTAATCAATGTACTATTAAAATGTATAATCGATGAATTTTTGGCTCGTCTTAAAATATTAGAAATCAATACTTTTTTGACGCGGACCCTGTGCGACGCATACTTATTTTATGTTTATCGTATTAAAAAATTAGTACGCTGGTGTCTGTATGGTACCAAATGATTCTGTAATCAATGTACTATTAAAATGTATAATCGATGAATTTTTGGCTCGTCTTAAGATATTAGAAATTCATACTTTTTTGACGCGGAACCTGTGCGACGCATACTTATTTTATGTTTATCATATTAAAAAATTTGTACGCTGGTGTCTGCATGGTACCAAAAGATTCTGTAATCAATGTACTATTAAAATGTATAATCGATGAATTTTTGGCTCGTCTTAAAATATTAGAAATTCATACTTTTTTGACGCGGACCCTGTGCGACGCATCCTTAATTTATGTATAGCAAATGAAAAATTTTGTACGCTGTTGTCTGCTTGGTACCAAAAGATTCTGTAATCAATATACTATTAAAATGTATAATCGATGAATTTTTGGCTCGTCTTAAAATATTAGAAATCGATAATTTTTTGACGCGGACCCTGTGCGACGCAACTTATTTTATGTTTATCGTATTAAAAAATTTGTACGCTGGTGTCTGTTTGGTACCAAATGATTCTGTAATCAATGTCCTATTAAAATGTATAATCGATGAATTTTTGGCTCGTCTTAAAATATTAGAAATTGATACTTTTTTGACGCGGACCCTGTGCGACGCATCCTTAATTTATGTATAGCAAATGAAAAAGTTTGTACGCTGTTGTCTGCTTGGTACCAAAAGATTCTGTAATCAATATACTATTAAAATGTATAATCGATGAATTTTTGGCTCGTCTTAAAATATTAGAAATTGATACTTTTTTGACGCGGACCCTGTGCGACGCATCCTTATTTTATGTTTATCAAGTTAAAAAATTTGTACGCTGGTATCTGTTTGGTACCAAATGATTCTGTAATAAATGTACTATTAAAATGTATAATCGGTGAATTTTTGGCTCGTCTCAAAATATTAGAAATTGATACTTTTTTGACGCGGACCCTGTGCGACGCATCCTTAATTTATGTATAGCAAATGAAAAAGTTTGTACGCTGTTGTCTGCTTGGTACCAAAAGATTCTGTAATCAATATACTATTAAAATGTATAATCGATGAATTTTTGGCTCGTCTTAAAATATTAGAAATCGATAATTTTTTGACGCGGACCCTGTGCGACGCATACTTATTTTATGTTTATCGTATTAAAAAATTTGTACGCTGGTGTCTGTTTGGTACCAAATGATTCTGTAATAAATGTAATATTAAAATGTATAATCGATGAATTTTTGGCTCGTCTTAAAATATTAGAAATTGATACTTTTTTGACGCGGAACCTGTGCGACGCATCCTTAATTTATGTATAGCAAATGAAAAAGTTTGTACGCTGGTGTCTGCATGGTACCAAAAGATTCTGTAATCAATGTACTATTAAAATGTATAATCGACGAATTTTTGGCTCGTCTTAAAATATTGGAAATCGATACTTTTTTGACGCGGACCCTGTGCGACGCATCCTTAATTTATGTATAGCAAATGAAAAAGTTTGTACGCTGTTGTCTGCTTGGTACCAAAAGATTCTGTAATCAATGTACTATTAAAATGTATAATCGATGAATTTTTGGCTCGTCTTAAAATATTAGAAATCGATACTTTTTTGACGCGGACCCTGTGCGACGCATACTTATTTTATGTTTATCGTATTAAAAAATTTGTACGCTGGTGTCTGTTTGGTACCAAATGATTCTGTAATCAATGTCCTATTAAAATGTATAATCCATGAATTTTTGGCTCGTCTTAAAATATTAGAAATTGATACTTTTTTGACGCGGACCCTGTGCGACGCATCCTTATTTTATGTTTATCAAGTTAAAAAATTTGTACGCTGGTATCTGTTTGGTACCAAATGATTCTGTAATAAATGTACTATTAAAATGTATAATCGGTGAATTTTTGGCTCGTCTCAAAATATTAGAAATCGATAATTTTTTGACGCGGACCCTGTGCGACGCAACTTATTTTATGTTTATCGTATTAAAAAATTTGTACGCTGGTGTCTGTTTGGTACCAAATGATTCTGTAATCAATGTCCTATTAAAATGTATAATCGATGAATTTTTGGCTCGTCTTAAAATATTAGAAATTGATACTTTTTTGACGCGGACCCTGTGCGACGCATCCTTAATTTATGTATAGCAAATGAAAAAGTTTGTACGCTGTTGTCTGCTTGGTACCAAAAGATTCTGTAATCAATATACTATTAAAATGTATAATCGATGAAATTTTGGCTCGTCTTAAAATATTAGATATTGATACTTTTTTGACGCGGACCCTGTGCGACGCATCCTTATTTTATGTTTATCATATTAAAAAATTTGTACGCTGGTGTCTGCATGGTACCAAATGATTCTGTAATAAATGTACTATTAAAATGTATAATCGGTGAATTTTTGGCTCGTCTCAAAATATTAGAAATTGATACTTTTTTGACGCGGACCCTGTGCGACGCATCCTTAATTTATGTATAGCAAATGAAAAAGTTTGTACGCTGTTGTCTGCTTGGTACCAAAAGATTCTGTAATCAATATACTATTAAAATGTATAATCGATGAATTTTTGGCTCGTCTTAAAATATTAGAAATCGATAATTTTTTGACGCGGACCCTGTGCGACGCATACTTATTTTATGTTTATCGTATTAAAAAATTTGTACGCTGGTGTCTGTTTGGTACCAAATGATTCTGTAATCAATGTCCTATTAAAATGTATAATCGATGAATTTTTGGCTCGTCTTAAAATATTAGAAATTGATACTTTTTTGACGCGGACCCTGTGCAACGCATCCTTATTTTATGTTTATCATATTAAAAAATTTGTACGCTGGTGTCTGCATGGTACCAAAAGATTCTGTAATCAATGTACTATTAAAATGTATAATCGATGAATTTTTGGCTCGTCTTAAAATATTGGAAATCGATACTTTTTACCGCTGACCCTATGCGACGCAACCTTATTTTATGTATATCAAGTTAAAAAATTTGTACGCTGGTGTCTGTTTGGTACCAAATGATTCTGTAATAAATGTACTATTAAAATGTATAATCGGTGAATTTTTGGCTCGTCTCAAAATATTAGAAATTGATACTTTTTTGACGCGGACCCTGTGCGACGCATCCTTATTTTATGTTTATCCTATTAAAAAATTTGTACGCTGGTGTCTGCATGGTACCAAAAGATTCTGTAATCAATGTACTATTAAAATGTATAATCGATGAATTTTTGGCTCGTCTTAAAATATTAGAAATTGATACTTTTTTGACGCGGACCCTGTGCGACGCATCCTTAATTTATGTATAGCAAATGAAAAAGTATGTACGCTGTTGTCTGCTTGGCACCAAAAGATTCTGTAATCAATGTACTATTAAAATGTATAATCGATGAATTTTTGGCTCGTCTTAAAATATTGGAAATCGATACTTTTTACCGCTGACCCTATGCGACGCAACCTTATTTTAAGTATATCAAGTTAAAAAAATTTGTACGCTGGTGTCTGTTTGGTACCAAATGATTCTGTAATAAATGTAATATTAAAATGTATAATCGATGAATTTTTGGCTCGTCTTAAAATATTAGAAATTGATACTTATTTGACGCGGAACCTGTGCGACGCATCCTTAATTTATGTATAGCAAATGAAAAAGTTTGTACGCTGTTGTCTGCTTGGTACCAAAAGATTCTGTAATCAATATACTATTAAAATGTATAATCGATGAATTTTTGGCTCGTCTTAAAATATTAGAAATCGATAATTTTTTGACGCGGACCCTGTGCGACGCAACTTATTTTATGTTTATCGTATTAAAAAATTTGTACGCTGGTGTCTGTTTGGTACCAAATGATTCTGTAATCAATGTCCTATTAAAATGTATAATCGATGAATTTTTGGCTCGTCTTAAAATATTAGAAATTGATACTTTTTTGACGCGGACCCTGTGCGACGCATCCTTAATTTATGTATAGCAAATGAAAAAGTTTGTACGCTGTTGTCTGCTTGGTACCAAAAGATTCTGTAATCAATATACTATTAAAATGTATAATCGATGAAATTTTGGCTCGTCTTAAAATATTAGATATTGATACTTTTTTGACGCGGACCCTGTGCGACGCATCCTTATTTTATGTTTATCATATTAAAAAATTTGTACGCTGGTGTCTGCATGGTACCAAATGATTCTGTAATAAATGTACTATTAAAATGTATAATCGGTGAATTTTTGGCTCGTCTCAAAATATTAGAAATTGATACTTTTTTGACGCGGACCCTGTGCGACGCATCCTTAATTTATGTATAGCAAATGAAAAAGTTTGTACGCTGTTGTCTGCTTGGTACCAAAAGATTCTGTAATCAATATACTATTAAAATGTATAATCGATGAATTTTTGGCTCGTCTTAAAATATTAGAAATCGATAATTTTTTGACGCGGACCCTGTGCGACGCATACTTATTTTATGTTTATCGTATTAAAAAATTTGTACGCTGGTGTCTGTTTGGTACCAAATGATTCTGTAATCAATGTCCTATTAAAATGTATAATCGATGAATTTTTGGCTCGTCTTAAAATATTAGAAATTGATACTTTTTTGACGCGGACCCTGTGCAACGCATCCTTATTTTATGTTTATCATATTAAAAAATTTGTACGCTGGTGTCTGCATGGTACCAAAAGATTCTGTAATCAATGTACTATTAAAATGTATAATCGATGAATTTTTGGCTCGTCTTAAAATATTGGAAATCGATACTTTTTACCGCTGACCCTATGCGACGCAACCTTATTTTATGTATATCAAGTTAAAAAATTTGTACGCTGGTGTCTGTTTGGTACCAAATGATTCTGTAATCAATGTCCTATTAAAATGTATAATCGATGAATTTTTGGCTCGTCTTAAAATATTAGAAATTCATACTTTTTTGACGCGGACCCTGTGCGACGCATCCTTATTTTATGTTTATCATATTAAAAAATTTGTACGCTGGTGTCTGCATGGTACCAAAAGATTCTGTAATCAATGTACTATTAAAATGTATAATCGATGAATTTTTGGCTCGTCTTAAAATATTGGAAATCGATACTTTTTACCGCTGACCCTGTGCGACGCATCCTTATTTTGTTTATCATATTAAAAAATTTGTACGCTGGTGTCTGCATGGTACCAAAAGATTCTGTAATCAATGTACTATTAAAATGTATAATCGATGAATTTTTGGCTCGTCTTAAAATATTAGAAATTGATACTTTTTTGACGCGGACCCTGTGCGACGCATCCTTAATTTATGTATAGCAAATGAAAAAGTTTGTACGCTGTTGTCTGCTTGGTACCAAAAGATTCTGTAATCAATGTACTATTAAAATGTATAATCGATGAATTTTTGGCTCGTCTTAAAATATTAGAAATCGATACTTTTTTGACGCGGACCCTGTGCGACGCATACTTATTTTATGTTTATCGTATTAAAAAATTTGTACGCTGGTGTCTGTTTGGTACCAAATGATTCTGTAATCAATGTCCTATTAAAATGTATAATCCATGAATTTTTGGCTCGTCTTAAAATATTAGAAATTGATACTTTTTTGACGCGGACCCTGTGCGACGCATCCTTATTTTATGTTTATCAAGTTAAAAAATTTGTACGCTGGTATCTGTTTGGTACCAAATGATTCTGTAATAAATGTACTATTAAAATGTATAATCGGTGAATTTTTGGCTCGTCTCAAAATATTAGAAATTGATACTTTTTTGACGCGGACCCTGTGCGACGCATCCTTATTTTATGTTTATCCTATTAAAAAATTTGTACGCTGGTGTCTGCATGGTACCAAAAGATTCTGTAATCAATGTACTATTAAAATGTATAATCGATGAATTTTTGGCTCGTCTTAAAATATTAGAAATTGATACTTTTTTGACGCGGACCCTGTGCGACGCATCCTTAATTTATGTATAGCAAATGAAAAAGTATGTACGCTGTTGTCTGCTTGGCACCAAAAGATTCTGTAATCAATGTACTATTAAAATGTATAATCGATGAATTTTTGGCTCGTCTTAAAATATTGGAAATCGATACTTTTTACCGCTGACCCTATGCGACGCAACCTTATTTTAAGTATATCAAGTTAAAAAAATTTGTACGCTGGTGTCTGTTTGGTACCAAATGATTCTGTAATAAATGTAATATTAAAATGTATAATCGATGAATTTTTGGCTCGTCTTAAAATATTAGAAATTGATACTTATTTGACGCGGAACCTGTGCGACGCATCCTTAATTTATGTATAGCAAATGAAAAAGTTTGTACGCTGTTGTCTGCTTGGTACCAAAAGATTCTGTAATCAATATACTATTAAAATGTATAATCGATGAATTTTTGGCTCGTCTTAAAATATTAGAAATCGATAATTTTTTGACGCGGACCCTGTGCGACGCAACTTATTTTATGTTTATCGTATTAAAAAATTTGTACGCTGGTGTCTGTTTGGTACCAAATGATTCTGTAATCAATGTCCTATTAAAATGTATAATCGATGAATTTTTGGCTCGTCTTAAAATATTAGAAATTGATACTTTTTTGACGCGGACCCTGTGCGACGCATCCTTAATTTATGTATAGCAAATGAAAAAGTTTGTACGCTGTTGTCTGCTTGGTACCAAAAGATTCTGTAATCAATATACTATTAAAATGTATAATCGATGAAATTTTGGCTCGTCTTAAAATATTAGATATTGATACTTTTTTGACGCGGACCCTGTGCGACGCATCCTTATTTTATGTTTATCATATTAAAAAATTTGTACGCTGGTGTCTGCATGGTACCAAATGATTCTGTAATAAATGTACTATTAAAATGTATAATCGGTGAATTTTTGGCTCGTCTCAAAATATTAGAAATTGATACTTTTTTGACGCGGACCCTGTGCGACGCATCCTTAATTTATGTATAGCAAATGAAAAAGTTTGTACGCTGTTGTCTGCTTGGTACCAAAAGATTCTGTAATCAATATACTATTAAAATGTATAATCGATGAATTTTTGGCTCGTCTTAAAATATTAGAAATCGATAATTTTTTGACGCGGACCCTGTGCGACGCATACTTATTTTATGTTTATCGTATTAAAAAATTTGTACGCTGGTGTCTGTTTGGTACCAAATGATTCTGTAATCAATGTCCTATTAAAATGTATAATCGATGAATTTTTGGCTCGTCTTAAAATATTAGAAATTGATACTTTTTTGACGCGGACCCTGTGCAACGCATCCTTATTTTATGTTTATCATATTAAAAAATTTGTACGCTGGTGTCTGCATGGTACCAAAAGATTCTGTAATCAATGTACTATTAAAATGTATAATCGATGAATTTTTGGCTCGTCTTAAAATATTGGAAATCGATACTTTTTACCGCTGACCCTATGCGACGCAACCTTATTTTATGTATATCAAGTTAAAAAATTTGTACGCTGGTGTCTGTTTGGTACCAAATGATTCTGTAATCAATGTATTATTAAAATGTATAATCGATGAATTTTTGGCTCGTCTTAAAATATTAGATATTGATACTTTTTTGACGCGGACCCTGTGCGACGCATCCTTATTTTATGTTTATCATATTAAAAAATTTGTACGCTGGTGTCTGCATGGTACCAAAAGATTCTGTAATCAATGTACTATTAAAATGTATAATCGATGAATTTTTGGCTCGTCTTAAAATATTAGAAATTGATACTTTTTTGACGCGGACCCTGTGCGACGCATCCTTAATTTATGTATAGCAAATGAAAAAGTTTGTACGCTGTTGTCTGCTTTGTACCAAAAGATTCTGTAATCAATGTACTATTAAAATGTATAATCGATGAATTTTTGGCTCGTCTTAAAATATTAGAAATCGATAATTTTTTGACGCGGACCCTGTGCGACGCATACTTATTTTATGTTTATCGTATTAAAAAATTTGTACGCTGGTGTCTGTTTGGTACCAAATGATTCTGTAATCAATGTCCTATTAAAATGTATAATCCATGAATTTTTGGCTCGTCTTAAAATATTAGAAATTGATACTTTTTTGACGCGGACCCTGTGCGACGCATCCTTATTTTATGTTTATCATATTAAAAAATTTGTACGCTGGTGTCTGCATGGTACCAAAAGATTCTGTAATCAATGTACTATTAAAATGTATAATCGATGAATTTTTGGCTCGTCTTAAAATATTAGAAATTGATACTTTTTTGACGCGGACCCTATGCGACGCAACCTTATTTTATGTATATCAAGTTAAAAAATTTGTACGCTGGTGTCTGTTTGGTACCAAATGATTCTGTAATCAATGTACTATTAAAATGTATAATCGATGAATTTTTGGCTCGTCTTAAAATATTAGATATTGATACTTTTTTGACGCGGACCCTGTGCGACGCATCCTTATTTTATGTTTATCATATTAAAAAATTTGTACGCTGGTGTCTGCATGGTACCAAAAGATTCTGTAATCAATGTACTATTAAAATGTATAATCGATGAATTTTTGGCTCGTCTTAAAATATTAGAAATTGATACTTTTTTGACGCGGACCCTGTGCGACGCATCCTTAATTTATGTATAGCAAATGAAAAAGTTTGTACGCTGTTGTCTGCTTGGTACCAAAAGATTCTGTAATCAATGTACTATTAAAATGTATAATCGATGAATTTTTGGCTCGTCTTAAAATATTAGAAATCGATAATTTTTTGACGCGGACCCTGTGCGACGCATACTTATTTTATGTTTATCGTATTAAAAAATTTGTACGCTGGTGTCTGTTTGGTACCAAAAGATTCTGTAATCAATGTACTATTAAAATGTATAAGCAATGAATTTTTGGCTCGCCTTCAAATATTAAAAATCGGTACTTTGTTGTCGCGAATCCTATACTGCGCATACATAAATTATGTATATTAAATAAAAGAATTTGTACGCTGGTGTCTGCTTGGAACGAAAATTTTCTGCAAACAATGTACTATCGAAATATACAAGAGATTTATTTTTGGCTCGTATTGAAATATTAAAAATCGACATTATGTCTCCGCGGACCTTATGGGGCGCATTCTTATTTTACGTATATTACTATATTTAGAAAAGCCAAAAATCTATCGTTTGTATATTTCGATAGTATATTGTAAAGCGATTATTTTTGTACCAAACAGATACCAGCCTACAAATTCTTTTATTTAATATACATAATTTATGTATGCGCAGTATAGGTTCCGCGGCAACAAAATATCGATCTTTTAATATTTTAAGGCGAGCCAAAAATTCATCTCTAGTATATTTCGACAGTACATTGTTTACAGAATATTTTGGTACCAAGCAGACACCAGCGTACAAATCCTTTTATTTAATGTACATAATATAAAAATGCGCCGCTTAGGGTCCGATGCGACATAGTGTCGACTTTTAATATTTTGAGACGAGCCAAAACTTCATCTCTTGTATATTTAAGCGAGAGGACCCTTTGCGGCGCATACTTATATTATGTATATTAAATAAAAAAATTTGCAGGTTTTATCTCTTTAGTATAAAAATAATCTATAAATAATGTAGTATTGTATTATGTTAGTATTTAAATCAAATATTCGTTTTGTTAAATTTAATATGTTATATTTAATTTAAATATTTCTATACGTTCAATTAACAAAATAATATTTATTTAAAAGATTTAGTCAAGTTAACAAATTTTTTTTTCAGTGAACGTTAAAAATTTAACAATTTTTTATGTGTGTATCGTGGTTCAAATAATTCTTATTTAATTAAATTTATAAAAAAGCTTTTGTAATTATTATTTCTTAGAAAAATATTTTTCTTCAAACTTTCTTCAAATGTTTATCTAATATTTATATTTATATATGTAATGTATATAATAAATTTATATGTTTAAAAATATTTAAACATATGTAATTAGAAATTGAAATACTTGAAAATATTACTAGTTATCTCTATATTAAATTAATCATAATAAAGAATAATAATCAATTAAGAAAAAGTAAAAACATGTTACGATTTTAAGTTATAAAATTAAAAAGTTTATTTTTGATATGATATGAATTTGTAATAAAATTAAAAGTCAAACGCTTTAAACTTTAAATCGTAAACAAATATTAATTTTTTCTCTCTATTAAAGTTCAAACGGATGTTATTTGAGTAAATTTGTGTTTTGTGTGTATATGTGTGTATATAATATTTAATCATTATTTACAAAATTTTAATATTCGATAATTTTATTAAAGGAAAAGCAAGTCTAGTTCTTTTTGATAAAAAAATATCTAGGTTAAAAATAATTTATTAGGAATGAAACATCAAATATGTATATATTTAACTGTCACTGAGATTGCGAGCGAAATAAATTTTACATATATCTTCAAATGAATCTAACTTAACGATGAAATACCGACGCGCATATAGGGGTAAGTGGTGCCGCGCGATTGTATCCCACTTTCGAATCCTTGTCCTCGTCCGGCCTGCACTAAATTCTAATATGGAAATATGTCGTGGCATTCGCGCGCCGATTAGTGCCAATAAATCGATTTTTGGCATCGAGTAACATCGCCAAATTCGCGTGGAAAGTCGCGCGCCAAGCGAGACACCAAAATTCCATTTGGATTTATCAAGATCCGCGCGTCGTTTAATGTGCGGCTGGGATAAATTTCTTAAAAGCTATCCGTTACACACGAGCGAGAGCGAGATCCCAATTTGCGGAGGAACGAGCCGCACGGAGGAGATTGTTCCCTCGAAGAGGACAATCGAGGGACTCGAGAGATGCGACTTTCGCTCAACATTCCGGGAGAGGCAGAGACGACGACGCAGATTTGTGTTCATAATACCGCCGGATAACGCGCCGTATTTCCTCCAAAGGACGGTGCAATTATGGCACAACATCTATCCTGGACGATGCGGCTGTCCTCAAACGTCGTGGCGTCTAAAAGCTACTTCTGCGCGCCCGAAATTGACCGATTCATTTGACACTAGAGACGCAAGAAACTCAAGAGGGATGTAAAATTCACCAAATTTACTCCGAGACCAATATACATGCATTGTAGGTATGTAATTTTAATATGTAATTTATATGTAACATATTATAATTTTATTATAACATATTACAATTACATTATATATATACAGGGTGTCCCATAATTCGCGAACCACCCGTCAGTTGCAGGTAGAGTAGGTTAAACTGAGTAAAAAAGTCCTCTACCATTTTGCGATTTTCTCAATAATTGATGAGAAATAAATTAAAGAAAATCAGCCAATTCGAGCGATGATAAGCGTGCAAGCGAGAAGAGACAGCCCACTCGGGGGTCCAGCGTTAGCGCTACTCGTATGTAGATACTGTCTTTTGTAAAGCGCTCCTCCCCGCTTCATCGCGCGCCTAGCAACCGTATAACATTATACTGTTTCTTTTCGCCGCATGCTTAGTAACGATATGAAACTGGGCTGTCTTTTCTCGCCGTCGTCACGCGAATTGGCTGATCTTCTTTAATTTATTTCTCATTAATTATTGCGAAAATCGCAAAATGGTAGAGGACTTTTCTATTCAGTTCAACATGCTCTACCTGCAACTGACGGGTGGTTCGCGAATTGTGGGACACCCTGTATATATATATATATATATATATATATATATATATATATATGCAATTATGTAATTATATATAATTATAATATTACTTAACTTATTAATTAAGATCGTGATACCTTGCCAGAGTAATTTTATACCGCACGTGTGCTTTTAAGAAGAAGAAAGAGAAGTAGACGTATGCTTGGCGCAGATCGAATGTACTTAAGTTCTGAGTGCCTTAGGTACTTGCTCATCTACTTACGCCATTGCTAAAACGGACGAGGAAGACCCTTTCTCACAACTTTCACAAACACACAAACACACAAACACACACACACACACACACACGCGCGCGCGCGCATACGCGTGTAATATACTCAATTTGTCTCCGTATTATATCTCAGGCTTTGAGTATAATTTATTGACAAACCGTAGCGTTTGTTCAACAAGTATGTTTACCCAATGTTGGTTTCAGCAGTATATGTAACGCTTTTTTATGAGAATGTGTTTTTCTCCAGTAAAAGATTTAAAATTTATTTTGTTTCTTTATGCAAAAGTATTGCGAGAAAGATGAAATATCCAAGTAATTTTTCGACCTACCGTACAAACAAGAGTTTCTGGCGAAAAGTATAATTATTTCCTTTAAAAAAATTCGTTGTATTGTGTTAGGAAGAACTTAATAATATTTATCTCATTTAAACTGATATTAATAATAATTAATAATATACAGATACTCTTAAATTTTAATAGCAGATTTCTTAATGTTTTCTCTTAGCGAAACAAATATCGAGGCGTTGATAATTTCAATGTTACAAGCGACTGAAAAAGAAAAATCTATCGCAATCAAAGTTTCAAGAAAACAAATAGACGACAAATCCATACTTTTCATTAACTTGCAGTGAATTAGAATCTTAAGTTCAGTCTTAGAAGCAAAGTTATATAATGTTGAAAAATTGAAAATAGCGATACAAACGACTTTCCTCGATATTTCTGCTAAAGTCGACTTTGAGTTAATTCGAACTGGAGAGAATCCGTCGTTAAAATTAAGATTAAGGGACCAAGGGGGAGGAAAAAAGAAGGCGGAAGGGTTTGTGTGAGGGAGGAACACGGCGTATAGTAAAATATTTACTCGAAGAAAAAATTCGCGACCACATACAAGATCTTACACGGGACGACGTCGCAAGAAAGTGACGTTCCCCAAAGTCGGGACGGTGACCAGGAACAATGTCCGGGGACGTGCGATCGACGGGCGCCGATTATCGATCAAGTGTACGTAAACACATACCCATCTTCACCCACGCGTACACACATACACGTATATATACATCAGGCCGAGGCACTTAGCGTATGTTTGTTTAGTGCCTTTTACGACTATATCGGTGAGAGGGTCCCCGCGTGTGTTAAGACAGGGGCCAGTGTCTGGCTGGTGTAGCTGGGAGTCCTGCGGCGCCGCGCTTCGAGAGAGGGTCATTTATAACTGTTATCGTGAAACTTACTAGCCCACTTACTACCCTCCGCTGTCTGTTCCCTTCCCTTCCCGCTGCGCAGGCAACAGCAGCAGCCATTCCATCACGGTTTCTTTTATCCACCGATCGTGTATATCGCACGACCAACGGACACACCATCCACTCTGAGTAATGACACCTCTGGACGCGATCGATGGATCGTGTACCCTCCTGTCTGCTTTTATAATTTTTGCATTTTGCCAGACGATCCGGGGAGAAGCCAGGGATAACGCGCCAACGTTAATCCGTCGTCGACGTAGACTAACACGCTTCGTCATTATTTTTTTACCGATGCGACATCGCTGGCGTTAAAACATTTGTTTCGCGCAATAAATTTTGCCGATATACATCTATACGTATACAAGAATAGACAGTTAAGAATAGATATATCTCGCGCTCTTTTAAATAATTAAATACGGACGCGCAAGTGTGTATGGACGGGAGTTAATGCAGTCTCGATGTCAATAATAAAATCTGTTAGAATATGTATTAAGCGCAATAATAATTAATAGGCCGATTGTGTTGTAATACCTGAATTAATCTACTGTGAACGCAGTAGCGTTAAATGAATATTATAATCTGCTCGTCGAAATAAAAAAAATGTGTCTGCTTACAATTTCCATAATTTTCCGGCTTTTAACTCTAAAGACCGCCCCAATAACTGCCCAAAGTATATGTACTTTAATTAGCGATAATTGCATCATGCATTGAGGAAAACAGGTTTATTATGATAATAGTGCTCGATATCTTGTTAAATTATGCAACGTGCGCGATATTGCCATTGTACACATTGCCATGTATACATATACGTCATATATATACATCTTTAATTATATACATTTTTAAAATTATACACAAAAGTATATACATTTTTAAAGTAAAACACCGCATTAATATTTCTGTTGATATATTATAAATTTCATATTTTAAGGGGTATCGCGGGGGGTCTATATACTTGTTTTGTCCACTATACATACATCCGTTGGAGGTCGATATAATTTTCGCTCGTAGCGTTTATTTCACTTGTCGGTATCCCTTAATTAAACCTCTCTCGGAGAATAATAGAGCCGCGCGGACAATCATTCCGAGAATGCGCGCGTTATTCCACATACGCGCGCAATACATTAGCAATTTTCACAGATCGGCGATCCAACCGATTCCGAGCAACGCAACGCGGATCGACGCGACGGAACGATTCGCCTCCTCTACGTGTATCGGACGATATCATCCCCCTTCCGCCCTCCCTCGCGACACCTCCTCGCCCCCCGCACAAAGCCCGGAGCGGAATAATTTATTTAGCCGGAGCAATGCAATAATGGCGTCGAGTGCAAACTGCAGAACGCGTTCATTACCGGCGCGATCTGGCTGGGAGTGCGCGCGGCCGGAGGACAACAAGGGCGGAGGAGCCGCTTGTACGAGGGCTGTTGTTACGCGACGGACTGGCGGCGAGAGGTCCTTTGAAAAGAACGCCGGACAATTTATAATCCTTAACAGTAACACGCGCGCACAAGTGCGAATGACGTAAGCAGATTTTTTTGCCCGCACCCTCGCTTGTCATTAATTATCCTCTCTCGCTCGCTCCTTCTCTCTTTCTCTCTAACGCAGCCGATTTCATCTTCGCTGCTGAGGACGTTGTCGGTTTTAACGACGATCCCAAGTTGTACAGAGGAAAACAGAATGCGAGTTATACGCTCGGAATGTATTTAATCCGACCGAATCGGATGCGCGGTTTACTGGATACCGGAGGTATTATTATATTAGATGCATATCTCGATTACTTATCCTAATATTCGATTCTGTTGGCGATTGCTTTTCTCGTCCATATATATGCGGAAGCATGCGATCAAATTTTTAAATAAACAAAGTATTCTATTTGCTTCTATTTGCTCGTATTTATATTGTAAATATTCTGCTATTTTGCATATACATGCAAGACCATTCGGTATAAAAGACATTAATCTAAAATTTAAATTTGTATGCGCGATGTGTGTATCTCAAGAAAAAATATATGTTCTCATATAGAATATTTTAAATATACCTACATAAAAGTACACATATAAGTTTCTTCTTAAATAAATGTCGAGGCTCCAACAGTCTCTGAGTTGTAACTGATTGAAAATATAGCGGTTTTAATGGATTAAGTTTCATAATAACAGAACTTTATTCTTCATTTACCTTTGAGCGAACTTTACTTTAACAGGATTGTAATTTGAGGGTTAATTATAAAGCTCTTCAAAGTTGAAATTTTTTAAGTTGAAAGTTGTAATTTTTGCTCAGAGAAAAAAAAAGAGAGAAAAATCGCGCGAAGTCGTAAAAAGAATTCCTAGATTAATGCGAGCGCGGCTAGTACTTTGCGTATGTTTCAGAAAATGTGGATTTTTTTTTTCGAAAAAAATGTGTGACGCAGCTGACAGATAATATAACATTACAGATACATTTAATTAATTAATTAATTATATTATATTATTATATTATTTATTATATTTATTTATTATATTATTATATTATTTATTATATTATATTTATTATATTAATTTATTATATTATTAAATATATTTAATAAACTATATTTAATAAAATATAAATATATTTAATTAATTAATTAAAATATTATTTAATTAATCGAGAGTTTCTTTAAATTTCTTAGAATTTTATTATATCATCATTTTTTCATAGTATTACATCAACCTCGTCATTGCAGCGTTTTCGCAACGCTTTTGTTAGAGCAATGTAGGTATGTAGGGAACTCGCTTCACGTATACATGATATTTTCGAGGGCGCATACTTTGATTCACGAATTTTCGGAATCAACGGAGCGAAGATCGTTTAAATCGCATTCGATTGTAGTTTTTGGATATTACGTACGTGAATAACAATTGGGGCGCGCGTCGAATGGAGGTATTCCGAATGCAAAAGGTTTTATCCGCTGTAGCATTCAATTTCCCATATTTCGCATTCTCCTTTCTTATTCCTTTATGCCGCTACAGAGCGGAAAAAACGTTGCGCTCGATAATTGTTATTAGCGCCGCGTTTTTTAACTATAATTTCAACAAATTGCACGCCTCCCTCTTTTCCTCGCAATGTATATATGTATATCGTGTCTAATGGAATGATAAATAATTATTACGGTTTAAAACGTCGACATTGCGACAAATCCAGTCCGTGCGATACAAAATTAACAATCCTGTTTCAAATATTTGTACGTTGACATATTGAGATTATATTGCATAATACAAAACTAGTGAATAATATACACATACACACATACAATAATAGGAAGACTGCGAAGTATTTATAGAGAATTAAAATTATGCATAAATCTCTGAATATATAAAATATAAAATTTAATTTTTTTCTGAAATATATTGTCGCGTAATAACACATTTCATGTACATCTTTTTTAAATATGTACATTAAAAATATAAAATTCACGAAAATGAGGTTCTTTTAAAACATACGTTTGAAACTGTTCCTTTCGAAATGTGTAAATATAATTTTCTTGTGCAAAATATCGGTACATCAACGAGTCAAAAAGAGTTATATTACTATAAAATTCAATATATTTAATTAAAATAATTTAAATTACAATCTGCACACTTTTTTCCGATTGAAAAGCTAAAAACAATATTATTCGATTTAAATCCGGAAACTTTTTATCAGTAAAAATAATTGAAAATCCATTTGCTTGCATATGTATGTACATACAACTTTAGATGTATTGAACCGGTGTCAAGCCGGAAAGTAAGTTTTTATATAACGTTTACATTATAAATAATAAACTCATATTTCAAACTGTTCATATACAATTTTAGTTTTACCAATTTTTATAAAAAATATTAGCTATCGTAGCTAAAATTAAGGTATGGTAGCTAAATTTCAGGTGTATTATATGGACACCTAAAATTTTAGCTGCGAGGTCTATTTTAATTAGCTGAAAGTTTTTAACTGTAACACACAAAGATTTAGCTGCTGTACACATCACTAATAAGTAACTGTGACAATATATATGTTGTAACAATTAGTTATAGCGCGCGCATTGTTTAGCTATTATAGATATAAGTTTTGCTGTCATAGCAAATCCGGAGTTTTTATACAGCTAAAATAATATCAATGAGAGCTATAATTGAATGCAATCTATTGCAATCTATTAGATTTATTATGGCAACTTCTTGATAAATTTTACCCGACAGATATAGCATATCTTCGTCTCTTTTCAGATAAGTTTTAGATAAAAGACGAACATATGCTATCTATCGGGTAAAATTTACCAAGAAGTTGAAACAATCGGCCCTAAGATTCATAGCCATTGATAAAAATACGGGAACAAATAAAAACACATGGACAAATATAATTCTGTTCATATCGGTATATCTTTCGTTGACACGTACGTCTTATTGTGAATCCATATGAATCCATGGCAATAACAAACAAACAAAAACAAATGCTTATTGTATGTATGCGATACTTAAATATATAGCTCACACAGCAATTCTTTTTATTTTCGTATAAATATCTAAATGGTTTTGCCGAGTGAAATATATTAATTAGCTGAAAAAGCTAACTGTATGTTGCTAAAAAAAATAATTGTGACAGATATGCACAGTTTGCTATCATATCGAAAAATTAGTAACAACAGCAAATTTGTTAGTTACAGCAGCAAACACAGTTTCAGCAAATCATGATTAGCTGCGGTAGAGAATTTTGTTTTTTTCGTGTATACATCAACTGCGTGTAATAAGAGAGAGAACTTTGTTTTTACATATATAAATCAACTACATATGTACATGTAATAAGAATTTCGCTTTCGAAATACGATCGCTTATGGTGTCTCATATCGTTCCATCGACTTTCGTATCTAGTACATAAATATAAGAATAGCTTGCTGAAATATATATAGGAATATCTTTCTTCTGTCTTTCCCTTTCTTTTTATTAAAAAATAGCTTTATCCTCTTCACCTTTGAACAGATATTTTCCACTCGCGGTGAAGAGACGGTATACGAGCAATCTGTTCTTATACTACTGCATCTATGGTCCCGCGGTGTTTAGGAAAAATGGGGCTCGACCAGGTCGCTGCCGATTGCGACTGCTTTTTGCGAAAGAATCCCGATTGCGGATTTGTCGCGCAATTACTTCGGCAGAGTGGAAACAATTGAGCAACAGAGAACGAGCGGAGGTGTGCGCGAAACCCCCCGCGTATAGAGGAACTTCTTAGCCATAAATCCGTTCGCCATAAAATCCTTTACACGTACACCGCATATACTGGGGCATATACGTGCGCGCGCGCGTGCACGTGGAAACGCAATAAAACTTTCGGCAAAAACAATTATTTATCCGGATCCCGCTGTTCCGCGCAATGAGGGAAAATGAGTCGAAGTTATAAATACCGCGCTGCGGGAAAGCCGCGCGCATGCTATACGCTATACGCGTTGGATAAAAGGGAAAGATCTATGGCAGAGGGCGGAGGGAGGAAGAAAAATAAATCTGTTTCGCCTTTCCTTTTTTTTTTTTTTTTTTTTTTTTATTGCGTCCCGGCCTCTCGCCCTTTTGTCTCGCTCGCGCGGCAAAGAATCGTCTCGGGGGCCAAAGTTGCGGGATACGATTAGAGCGGAGCACGACATCTTTACTTTCTTTTTTATCTTTCTCTGTTTCTGTCGGCAATAATTCGTTTATCGCGTTTTTTGTTGTTGTTTACGTATATAATGCGTAGTAATAACAGCGGGGGTGATAATGAGAACGATGATTATTATGATTTAAAGAGTGGAGATGTAAATTTATTTATCGATGCTGATAAATTAATTTTTAATCGAAGATTGCGATAAGCCAAAAATACTGATTTTAATTTCAGGATCTTTGATATTCATGAATAACAATTCATATTTACCCGGTTCTCTCATTATTTATATACTCGTGTAATATAATAAATCTATATGAATATTCATGATTAATATTGTTGATTGTTATAGAAATTGCTGTTAAATGCGACGGAAAATTGTTGATTGCGCGAAATTAACATCAAGTTAAGTAATTTTAAAGATTAAAAGTAAATGCAACATTTCGTCCAATATCCAAGAATCGCTTTTCGATCGAAAAGCATCGAGTACGCATCACGTAAAAGCAATAAAGACGGATCGTTATTAATTTAGTAAATATTGTTTCGTCACATAATCGGAAATTTCTATATACAATACATCGATCCAGGTTATACATAGTATATCTATAATGGAGAATTAATCGTATAAAACAGAAAACTAATTACGCGATTACGGAGATAAAGACAGATTAAATAATGATCCCGGGGAGAGAATGGCGATTAGGCTGACGATATATGTATAAGAGCGACTATGATCGGGAGATGTAAATCCGGCGCCTCGCTGGTTTGGCTTACGTGATCAGAATTAATCACAGTTATTTAGCGGTTGAATAAATTTCGCGCCGATCGCGCGTTGAATTTCCGTGTGTCGGCGACGCACCTGCGCCACCGAAAACATGAATGAAGCACTCCGGTGAACGTATTTACGCAAAGTTGCGCGCTTCGTATAATTCCTTGTAATTAAATCAGCAAGGAAGTTTGTTTTGACGTGGGCAGGCGCGCGCAGGCATCGGGAGTTTCGGCGATGGTCCCCCACGCGTTTGTTTCACGGCTACCCGGGATCGTCTCGTGCCCCGGTTAGCGAGCAAAAACATTTCACCTAGATGAAGTGTCGGCGATAAAGTGGCGGGCCGTACGATAAGCTCCGAGAAATCGATCGAAAGTTCGGATATAATGGATAGTTGGGGAGAAGGCGAAATCAGAAATGCGGCTATCGGCAGCTCTGAAATCTGTGCAAACTTCAGCGTTCGGAGATTCCACGTTTCGTGTTTCAAGAAATCGATTGTGAAATGTAACTATTCGACACGCGTGCTCTGTGTATATCTCGGAAACACTAATAAATATCATATAACAGCGATATATATATCTGTTAATACAATAGTAATCAATTTTTCTTTAGTCTTGATAAGTTTTCCTTTTTTTTTAATTAATGGGTATGTAAATTTTGTAAAACAATAAAGATTATTGTTAGGCTGCGCGTTTTTAGATTGTTCTACTTTTTTTGGTATGGTATGTCAGACATCGTTCCTCCTGTCTAACATAAATCCTACTTATGCCGGCGGATTTGCTGGATTTCGCCTTGAGAAGATTTAAACTTTATATACTTGAGAGCTTAGAGATTCTTTATAACTGCTTCCTTCATTGGTTCTAGTATTAGTCAGCATAGCCCAACTGTTGCATTAATTCTTTTTCGTGCCAGTTATACAAAAAAAAACTAAATTCGCATGTTTGTGTGATGTTTATGAAATAGAGAAATAGACCAATTAATATATAGAATAAAACTACATTCACATTATTAAAATGTATTATTTCGAGAGACGTTATATTTGCAAATGTGTTATATTGCTATCCCAAAAAACAATATAATTTTTATATATACAAAATTGATATTAATAACATAAATCGATAACAATATTGAAAAGTATATAGAGAACAATTTGAAATGTGTGTGATTAGATCTATAAAAATTTTGATATTTAAGAAAAATGTTAAAATTTAAAATAATATTTTTTTACAACTATAATATAGGTGCTTAATAATAAATTTACGCGATAAATTGCACAAAAGTTTCGCAATCTCCCAATCGACTAAAATAAGGCAAGCTTGGAATAAATTTACAGCTGTTCATCCACACAAATAGATCGAGAATATGTGTATTGTGTGTGTGTGTATGTGTGTGTGTATAATTGCACTATTATTCAGTATCTAAAAAAAGATGCAACAATTTCGTTCTATAGAGTCGGCGTAAATAATTTAGATGATTTATTTTAGCTGTATTCAGCTAGCTGCGTTTTAACACTACCTCTATTTTACATGTACAAAAGGTGGCTAAGTCAATATGGAAACATCAGTATAAAGAGTAATCGTCGAACTCTCTGACTGGACCATTTGCCTAATCGCTAGCGAAAGCCGTCATTGATGAACCCGGTCAAACATTACTGCATCGAGGTTTAGCGAGGCCTTTGTGTTAACCTTAACAAGAGCAAACCTTGTTCGGCACTGACCGCCATTGTTATGCCGCTTCTTCGCCTCTCTCAGTTTCAACTCTCTTAATTTTCTGGTACGTGTGAAACATCGTCATTTATTTTCGTTCGTGAAATTAAGGATGTATGGGAGATATCTAAAAATGGTACAAAATTCATAAAAATTATATAGATCGTTTCCACTGTGATAATAAAGCTACTGTCAAAATTTGGAATTCATTCACTAACTCATTTAAAAGTTATTGCAATTTAAATTTCCGCTACTTTTACATATAATCTTATGAAGATTTGTTACTGTGATCGATTGTATTACGTTAAAAATATCGAAAAAATGGTACCATATATTTCAAATTTTGTACATGTGTAACTTCAAGGAACACTTTTGCAAAATTACATTAACATTCACTAAACCGTTTAGAAGAAAATACTTACATTTTCATTAATATTTAAACATAATTCATTACTTTATAGCAATTATTAACTTCACTTATGATTTCAAAAATTTATTCCGTCAAGTTGAATTCAGGGAATATTCACTTCCAAAAATTTTATTACATAAATAACAATATCAACAAATGCAACCAAAAAAAGAGTCGGAATGAAAAAATTACACTTCTAAATTAAAACTTAGAGCTGTCACTATCCTTTCAGTTACTTATGACTTTATTTAAGACTTGCAAAATGCAAATATTTGTTATTTTCTAATTTCGAGTACTTTTCTCTCCGATTGTATCTCCCATACATCCTTAAAAGTAACTTAATAAAATTATAATAATAATTCTGCGATGAGATGCTAATTGTTTTGCAGAGGATTAAAATTGATATTACAGGGCTAAATGTTGCTAACTTTATTGAAAGTGTTTATTCAGTGAAATATTAATAATATGATAACTGAAATGATTAATAATATAACACGAGATCGATGGATTTTGCGATGGATGTGCTAATTTAATTATTTTCTCAAAGCCTGTGTAACATGAAATCTCCAACTTTATTCATATAATCATCTCTCTTTTGTGAAAACATTGAGACTACTGATTTAACTATTTAAAGGTATTTGATTTAGCGACGATATACATCGAGACGAAGAGAAAATGAAAACAGTTGTGACATTGATATGTGACATCGGGGATGAAATCATTAATTGCAAAATTGTACGCTAAAATTTGAATTAACTTAACGAATTAACAATAACTGTGTTTTCGGTGTGTAAAATACGAATAATTGCTTATTTATTTTTTAGTCTAGGTTTAATGAAACGTCACAATAATATATTGCTAACGGAAAAAAGCGGCTGAAAATTTTTATTTTCTAAACATTTCAGAAACCTATGTAACGAGTAAAAATAAATACTATAATTCGGAACATAAGCTCGATTATTCTCTTCTCTTTCTTATTTTTGTTTCCCATTATATTTATCTTGCACAACTGTGTATTCCTTATATACTCAAAAGAGTTCACACATTCTAGAGCTAAATAAACTATCTATCTATCTATTTATCTTCTTCTCTCGACATCGATACATTCAGTTTCGTCGTAAATGAATATTGTATGTAATTAACGACCGCATCTCGCGCGCCTTTCTTTTGCTCGCGCCATTTACTTTTAATGAAGGGCACCAAGCTACCATCGGGGAAGCGAACTTTACAACAACCAGGCACAGGTCGTTCTAGAAACGTTGCGCTGTCGCGTTAGTCTGTCAGAAGTATTCGAGTAACAATAAGTTCGCACGCAAAACGACCATCCGGTTGCGGTACTGTCGCCCGTCCGACTCGACTCGGCTCACTTCCGAATATTAATGATACCGAATACCGAATGTGCGATGTAACAATGATTGATTATTAAGGGGAACGAAAATGTTTTGTGGAACGTCCGGTAATACATACATACTATACGCAATATATAAGAGGACACGACTGTATATCACTAGACAAAATCGAAGCTCTTGACTTCTATTTAAATTGAAACGATTGGAAAAATTGGGTAGAAAAAAACTTTTGTTCAAAAGTGCTTTATCAAGTGCGATTAAGATTTTTATTAGATAAGCAATCTCGAAAGATAAACTATTTATATAAATTATCTATATTTATAAATTAATCTAGCGAAATTAAATAAATGCAAACTATATTTTTATTCTTACTTATATTTGAGTGAATACAAATATTTAATTTGTAATATAAATAAAATTTATACTAAACATTTGTAAAAAATATGCCTAATAATTCTATCTAATAAAACACTGATTAATTTCGAGTTAATTTTTTTTTTTTTTTTTTATATAAATTGAATATCGTGGTTTTTCCATAATTTTTTAAAATGTAATGTTAAATATTTTAATAATATATGTATATATAGCTTAAACTAATATTATATTAAAATATGTATGTTTGAATTTTTGAACAAAGAACAAATTGAGTTAATAATTTTAAAACTTAATTTTTTAAAAAATTTCAATTCCAATAATTTACAATTCGAAAGCTATTCATACGCATATAGATAGCAAAAAAATCTCATTACCTATATGTATATAATTTGTATGTTTAATAATGGATATAACGTTATTAATAATATTTTTCATTGGGTTATTACAGCAAATTGTGTGAAATGTACAAACAATATTTTCATGGAGTCAACAATGTACATATATGATAGCGGGGCATTCATAAAATATCACATTTATTATATTGATTTCCATAGATGGCCGTGTCATGCAAACGAGATGGCAGAGGAGACCGCGATGCAACGGTCGGATCATCCGAATTTAATTTATTCACGCGACAGTCGATAAATCTTTCGTGTATTAGCATACTGCGATCTCTCGATGGCAGGCTAAATTATTAATCATACTATCGGTTTCATCAACGAGCGCTTTCATCACTCTTACGAATTACGAGGCGGCTCGCGTGTTACGCGTGATCACGAAATAAAGCTGATACTTCTTGTTTACTCGCTTGTAAAATAATTTGTAGTCATGAAAAGACATTTGCATTAAATATATAGCCTGTATTATCGTGCGATAATCATCGACAATGGAAAAATAAAACGCGAGAATGCCGGAGAATCCTATTAGTGAAATGATGGATTATACTGTAATAACTGATTTACTCGTATTCTCTTCGCTGTAATTTACTCTACTTTTTCCGCAAAATAGAAAAAAATAAATATAGTCCACAGCTTTAAAAAGAGATCAATGTATTTATATTTTTTATATCAGTTATTTAATTATTACTTATCTGTTTGTAGTACTTTTACTATTACGTTCTCATGCTATTCTCTCTATACGTTTCCTATTTATAAAATTTATTTTATAAATGTAAATAAAGTGTATATTTAAAAAAAATTAGTTTATGCAAATATCTTCCAATAGATTCCTATACGATCGATCTGGTGAGTATTGAAGTACTCCGAATATCAGTGTGATTAGGAAACGCAAGCATGTAATGAAGCGAGGAATCAATCTTTCGCGTAGTTGCGGAGCGTATCTGGTCAGGCAAGGTAAATGTCTAAGTAGTAAATATACTCATGTGGTCAGACTTCCAGACATTTAAGCGCCGACGAATAGTTCGAGGTGAATAGCTAGTTGCACACGATTACGTATTCGATATAAACAGGCTGTCTCAAAAGAACTTTGACATTTGCAGTACTCAGCAGTATTTTTTTAAATTTATGTTAATTTAATGTTTGATAACAACTTAGTTTTTAGCGCTACATCTTCTTATACAATTTTCCAATTTTTATTATTAAATTTATATATAATGTATGTAAAATATGAATAACAAAATTTTAATTTGTCGACGAGACAATTCTATATTCGCGTAAATGTTGTCTAAGTAGTAAATATACTCATATGGTCAGACTTCCAGATATTTAAGCGCCGACGAATAGTTCGAGGTGAATAGCTAGTTGCACACGATTACGTATTCGATATATACAGGCTGTCTCAAAAGAACTTTGACATTTGCAGTACTCAGCAGTATTTTTTTAAATTTATGTTAATTTAATGTTTGATAACAACTTAGTTTTTAGCGCTACATCTTCTTATACAATTTTCCAATTTTTATTATTAAATTTATATATAATGTATGTAAAATATGAATAACAAAATTTTAATTTGTCGACGAGACAATTCTATATTCGCGTAAATGTTGCCTAAGTAGTAAATATACTCATGTGGTCAGACTTCCAGACATTTAAGCGCCGACGAATAGTTCGAGGTGAATAGCTAGTTGCACACGATTACGTATTCGATATATACAGGCTGTCTCAAAAGAACTTTGACATTTGCAGTACTCAGCAGTATTTTTTTAAATTTATGTTAATTTAATGTTTGATAACAACTTAGTTTTTAGCGCTACATCTTCTTATACAATTTTCCAATTTTTATTATTAAATTTATATATAATGTATGTAAAATATGAATAACAAAATTTTAATTTGTCGACGAGACAATTCTATATTCGCGTAAATGTTGTCTAAGTAGTAAATATACTCATGTGGTCAGACTTCCAGATATTTAAGCGCCGACGAATAGTTCGAGGTGAATAGCCAGTTGCACACGATTACGTATTCGATATATACAGGCTGTCTCAAAAGAACTTTGACATTTGCAGTACTCAGCAGTATTTTTTTAAATTTATGTTAATTTAATGTTTGATAACAACTTAGTTTTTAGCGCTATATCTTCTTACACAATTTTCAAATTTTTATTATTAAATTTACATGTAATGTATGTAAAATATGAATAACAAAATCTTAATTTGTCGACTCGATAATTCTATAATTCGCGTAAATGTTGTGTGTAAGGCGATGAGAGAGGTGTTGACACAGAGAGAAAGACGAATCGCTATATAAACGGGAAATATCGTAAATTACACGCCTCGGTACGAGTGTCGGGGAATTTCGGGCTTGTAACGTCTTTGCAGTTATGTAACGAGAAAGGGCATTTGCAACGCGTCGAAGCCGTCCCGGTTCGTTGTAGCCGGCACGACGGCGACTTGGAGTGCCATGCCGGCTCGCCTCTGTTCTGTTTTCAATGGAGAGGGAGAGAGAGAGAGAGAGAGAACCGCACCGGCGATAAATTTCTATCTCGCGACGTGGCCGCGGCGGTGGTGTCGGTTACGAAGCCGCTGACGCGCTCGTTAATTGCGATCTTTTTATTTCTACCTCCTCCCCAAACGCGACATATCCGACGTTGAGACTTTTTGTCACGGCGGTATTAGAGTCCCGGTTTTTTCGCGGCAAGTGGAGACGGTAGGGGAGAGTTATACTTGTAGAAAAAAAATTACGCAACTTATCAGGGATTCCGCACATCAGGCTTCATAAATTCGTATTATTGAATTACAGGGCGTGAAGGAAAATTTGTCGTATCTTTTTGTAGATGTTTATAAATAAAAATGGTTAAAGATATAATTTGTTTAAAATAAAAAAAAAATATATATGCATATATTATTTAATGTTGCGTATTTAAAATGCATGACGCGCATCAAATATGTATATTTTCTAGGTGTCAATCACTGCTCCGCGTTACGTATTTTTTGACATCTACGGTACGCGATGAGTCGATATGAAATTCGATCAGACTTTGTTTCTCATCTCGTATGTCAATCTTGATAAAAAAGTGTTGCGCTTCGCTAAAAATTTTCGGTACAAGAATCAGACGTGTCTCTGAGGAATAAATTTTTTACGATATACTTTTAGAGGTAAAGAGAATATTATGAGATGATGAAACAGTAACATATATTTCTAGAAGAGGATTTTATTTATTATATATGGTATCAAGTAATAAATTAAATTCGCGTGATAAATCTCATGGAAATTCAGGCATTAATAATTTTCCTCGTGTGCGGAGACGCGATGTATTTATAATTGATATCTTTTCAGCAAGCGCAAATATTGAAAAATCGATATTCCGGCATCGATATTTCAAAAATATATAAGAGTAACAATTAACGCGTAACGATTTTAACTATCTCCAAACTAATTAAATCCTTAGTTTCGTAATTAGGTCATCCGAATCGGAATTATTTCGCGCTATAGGTCAATTATTTTGTAAATGAAATTAAGTGCGACAGTAATGGCACTCTTCAAATAGATAATGTCATTCTTTCGAACGGAATTTAAGATAAAATATATCGCGCATGTTTTCAAAGCGAAAAAATCTCAACCAGTGCATTTTGATGTCAAAGATATTTCTGATCCGTGCTAAATTATAATAGCGCAACCTATGAGAAAATGGAATACCACTGCTTGTCGGACACGAGAGGAACCGACATTTCTGCAGAACATCGATCGTAGAGATGTAAGATTCCCGCATCCCCCTCCCGCCCCCATCCCTTTCCCAAACATCAACGTAAATTGCATCGGGCAAAATGGTAGTAACGGAGAAATTAATAAAGCACACTGTACGCCCGATCGATGGGTCGATGAATCAGCAGCCAAACAGGAATCGGAATCGACAGGCGGATCATTCCTTCGAGGTGGGTAGGCAGGTATGTACATAATCGCCGCATGGCGCAGTACATAGGCAATATTCTGTGCAGTATATCTTGGAGCTATGCGTTTGTCGGCGAAAAGGGAAGAGAGATAGAGGGTGGAGAAAGAATGGGAGAGAGAAAGAGAGAGAGAGACAGAGGGCTGGCGAAAAAACGAGTTCATCGGCGCTGACGAGCGATAGCTTTTAATCTCGAGTCGCGCTCGCACACGCGCCCCGTTTTTCTGCCAGTTCGATGTAATATCCGTTGTAAATGCACTCCCGGGGAAATGTTACTCAATGCGCGCACCGGAACGTACACACGGTGCTCCTGTGTACAGTGTAATTTACTATCCCGCGCGCTCTATATGAACCTCCCTACCTCCCATAGTAGCAGTAGCAGCTCTGGCTATGGCGCGGTGAACTCCAGCAGCGGTCCAGCATTGGCTGCAACTTTTTCGATGCAATTCCGGAGCCAAATTTCCGCACACCCGAGCGACCGCTTTGTCGCGACGCTCATTAACCTGGGGGAAAAACGCCGCCTGCAAACGCCTGCATCGCCGATCGCATATCGATACATTCTTCGTACTTTCTTAGTAAATTCGCAAGAATTGACGAGCAACCTAACAATTCCGAACCGTAATGGAATTAAATTTGGTCGCGTTTGTAATCTTTATATATGAACCGGTCGAAGAGAATAATTCTTTGGAAAAGATTATGTTGATATATAAAATTTTTTATATTTTCTTCTTCACATGAAATTGTAAATGTAATACAGCAAAGTAGAGCTGCGTTTCACAATTTACGTTAGATGTAGAAATGGCTCTGTAAAAAATGCTCCAAGTACATCATATATGTGTAATCGAGAAAAGAGGAATGATGTGCAATAAAATTATCCACGTTGTTAGTGTGAACGCTCTCTTTTCTCTTATAAATATTATATAGATTTTAAAATTATATACACACACTTTTGAAACTACTCGCAAATAATGTATAGAATTTATGTATTTATTCAATTATCTAACTACTATTTATTGTAATTATTTATACTTTTGATTTTAGCAAAATTGTGCCTTTTTGGGCTCAAAGTCAGCATCGATAAATTTTTATGCACATATAAATTTAGAAATTCCAGAAAAAAGGGTAATTTTTGAATAATATTATTAAATGGTTACGAGTTACAGTCGCGTACTTGAAAGGGACGTTAATTATTGTTACCGCGGAGATCGTTTCAAAGCTCGGTCCATGCAATACGCTCCTGGTTCTCGAGCAAGAAGGGCCCGGGGGGTAGCCGAGGTGCATACAGTGCAGCATCGATTGGTGGATGCAGTATAGCCATTGGGTAACCGAATCGGTAGTAGGGCGCAGCGTAGGAGGCTACTGTTCAGGGTTTGATCAACTGGTCTGCAGACCCTATTTCCTCCTACTATCAGGAGGAAATTGCCACTTCATCAGCCGGGGAAGGACGAGAGATTAATGCCCGTCGCTCTCTTGTCATTTACGCGTTTTGCAGCTCGCGAAGAAGTGCGCGTAACGAGTCCTCGTACCACGACGCATATCGCGAGTATATTCTCATCACAAGTTCTTATGACATAATATTGCCACGCACATAAAATAATATATGTAAATAGAGACTTTGTAAATTTTTTTTAACCGCTTCACCTGGGAGTGAGTCGATCATCAACCGATTTTCCAGCAAAATTGAAATTGATTTAATATATTCTTGAAATATCGAATCGTTTCTAGATCAATTGTAAACTATATTTCATTATGTGTTATATAAAAGATTGACATAACGAATGAGCGGAATACAATTTGCCATCTTCAAACATGATTCTTATTTTTTCTTCAATAAAAAAAAATTATCGAAATCCAGTGAAAAAATTGTATCTTAAAAATATATTACATCATCAAGATGTTTGTCAATAAAGTGTTACGCAGGCAGCGAATCGTGTTCTTACTAAAGAGACTTGCCTGGTTTAAAAGCTCGGGTAAGAGTCTTGTTCTTCTCTTACCTCTCTGTTGCACGCTTTTTAGAGAACCGGAGCGTTTGCGCACCGACATCGTTATGCAAAGTTGCGCCGTAATCGATGTCGCCTTGTCATCGCAATGTACTACTCCGTGTCTGCCGCATAGAAATATCTCTATCCCGGCATATCTCCTCCCGCGCGCTGTTTCGCGGTAGCATTGCAGCAGCAGTTTGCTGCAGGCGCAAATAGAAATCGCATTTCGGTGCTCAGGGATGGCTTTTTACGGCTCTTCGAAGACCACAAAAGCGCGCGCGCAGACAGGCCGGAGGAATTTCATCGCGGGGCTCGACCGGCTTGTAAAAACCTTACTCCCATCTTGGCCTGGCGAAACATCCCTCGCGCGCGTTGCCAACGAACCGGGCAAATGGTTATTACGCCGTGAAACGGGAAATAACTGTGGACTTAACATGCCGAAGGGAAACGCTCGAGTGTTTCGCGCTTTAGAAACGAGACTTTTCAACCGCTCCATCTTTCGATGCGCGTCTCTCTCTTCAGCTTCCTCTCCCTTTTTCGTCCTTCTCTCTGTTCAGTTTCTCTGTTATACGATTTTCCAATTATATTATTATAATTTAAAATCGCCCTTTTTTACGTTACTAAATATGTTACTAAATATGTTATGATATAAGATTATAACCACATTACAAATTCATGCTTATTGTTAATTAAAAATGCGTCTTATAATCTGACTATGTATGTGTATGCAGATCAGATATTTCGTTCTTGAAAAGAAGCCTCAATATCTCTTCTATTTTGTAATGTGTGGTTGTGACATAGAGTCATCCGCGAATAGAATGTTCGATCTATGTATGTATGTATGTATATGTATGCATCGCGAGCTGGTTACAATCCATTAAGTCTCTTACATTTGCATCCTGAGCTCCTTAATCCTATGACAATCAACAATTCGAATTTATCGTTGAATGTCAACATTCTTACTTGTAATTCATTAGACTGGTTTTGTTAAATACTTGCAAATTAAAAAAAAATGTTTATTGTGCGTTACATTGTAATTTAGTAGAGCTACGACATAAAAAAATGCAGAAGTGTGTTTTTTTACACGACTCGTTTTTATACGATATATTTGAGCGTGAATGTAAAATAGACACATTATTAAGAGTGACGAAAAGAATCCAATTTTAGAAGTAATTGTTAAAAATGATGAAAAGTATCAGTCGATATTGATGAAGCCGTTTTTGTTTTCGGTTTATAGCATATTAAGTTCATTTACGATGCCCGAATTAGCACGGTATAACACCAGGTTTCGATAGGTTGGATGGATGATTCATTAAAAGCCTCTGTTTTGCATTTGACGCTTTCGGCATCGACATAAACTTGAAAAATTTATCCATCCGTACAGCGTTTTCAAAATAAAACTCGAAAAAGAGATTAAAAGCTATAACCCGCGGCGCATTGCGAAACTCGCAAAACTCGCGAAACAGGTTTGATTGTTAATTTTCGCCGATCTAGCACATTGTACCTACTACCTTTAATTTTCGCCTCGAGCGAGAACAATTTATCACGCACCGGCATTCGCCGCCACACGACGGCCGAATCACATCGAAACACGACTGATTATCGCTCGATCAATCGCCGCATATACATCGATTTTTCTCGTCCCGCGCCCTACAGAATTCCCTTTGTCAGCTGGAACGGTTCAAGGAAAAGTTTTTCAAACGGGACGCAAGCTGCTGAGGAATGCGATCGTGCAGACACTAGCAACAAAAGCGGCGCCCCGGAACCTTGTTAAGGTACAACATCAAAGTACGGTAAACTTAATTTAGACTGCAGAGGACAACGAGGGTGGGTACAGACGCGAAATATATATATACACACACACACACACACATATATATATATATACGAATGGAGCTGTCCCATTGGCGAAACACCGGTACCTGCTTGTATTTGTGTGCCTCGACGTCGCTATATCATTTCTCGCTGCGCAAGATTGCTAAAATTGGTAAGAAGGTCAAACTTTCGCCATCGTGCTTCGAGAAAAGTGAAGATATCTCGAGGTATTAAAGTAAACCCTTTTCCACCCCTCTCCTTTATTTTTCTCCCGTTATACATCAATCTCAAATGGAAACGTGCCTCATCTAGAGACTATAAATTGAGGGGATAATTAAGAAGAAATTTATATGAATGCAGTTTATGAGAAAATGTTTAATTGATTTAACTCTATTTTAGCAAAAACAATCTATAACTGGTTTAATTTTATGCTTTTAATTAATTTACCAATTTCATTTACCAATACACACCATATTAAAGCGATCTAAAGTTTGTATTATATTTTAGTAATATGCGCGCATTAAATAACTCTTTAATAATTCTATTTACAATCTATATACAGAAATTGTACTAAATTTTAATTTCGCAATATTATCAAAATTATCAAGAGGCCATACAGATGAATATCATTCTCTTTAATAATTTTAATAGAGGGAGATAAGATTAATAAATTTAAAGAGTAATTAAATTAAATTGAAAGGGTAATTTGGCAATATAAAGACTTTTAACATTCTAGGGAATAATAAATAAGAAGAGTAAATCACGATGGAAAATATTTGCGGATGCGTTTTTTCGTTCGAATGCGTACTTTCAATCCGATGCTTTCGTCGAAATTAATTTACAATCGGGAGAGCTTTTCTCTTTAAATTTCAGATCCCGGGGATTTCGGTTCGGAGATTCGGGAGCGGATCCGTTCACGTTTCGAGAACTCGAAAATCTCAGCGGGCCCCCCGATCGCGTCATCGGCGCAAGGAATCCTCGAATTTCATTATTCAGATGAGCATCGTTCCGTGACTGATCGATCGCGAGGCAAAGTGAGTGCAGAATTACATGAATAATCTATGTCGCCCTGAGTGCCGGATCCTCCTCTTTGAGGCTTTCAGGCCATATCGCCTTTGAGCCAATTCATCCACTTCCGGCGGAGCCCCTTCCGCTTACGTATCATTCCCTTCGATTTTCTCGCGCTACTTTTCGGCTCTCCGTTTGGCGCGACACACAGATATAGGGTGTCTCTCATTTATGCGAAGAGCGAATCTTCTGTTGGCCATTATTTTACGATCGTGTCTTTGCATGAAGATCGTACCTCTTACTTTGTTATAGCACGATTTGAAACGTTTTATTAAATGTTAAAATTATAATTACTGCGTGTATTGCAATTTTCAGCTTTCATCTTTAGAATATTATATACTTAATTAATATTAACATTATATAATTTTATATAGTATGTTGTATTTTTATTGCTTACCTCAAATTATTATTATAATAAATTTTTAATTATTAGTATCTATTTAGTTGAAAGTTCTAAATCTTGATCATCCGTGTAAAAAGTTTTTTTCATATTTACATTTCTTGACTTTTCTCTCTAATATATTATTTTCTTATTATATGGTCCTCCATGTAATTAAAAAATATCTGCAAATATTTCATTTAACTTAATAAGCATACAAATAATAAAATGTATTATAGTATTATTATATTTATACAGGCTGTTATTATATAAAATATTTGGCATTATATAAAATAAATTTTATATTTGCAAGCTATTTATATTTGTACAACACATTTTTATTTTTTTTTATTTTATGATATTATTTTATTCTTATATTATATTATAATTAATTTTTTAAATCATAAAGATAGAGAGTATACATAAATTTTCCCATTCACGCGAAACAATAGTATTTTATCATGATTGGAGACACATTATATTGCCAAGTTGCGCTATATTCAAGTGTTGACTGATACACTCCGTACATTTGTGTCGCGCGTGCCAAAAATTCTAGCCGGAGAATTGCCGAAGTTTTCGCTCGCGATTGTCCGCGTTCGCTCCATAATCCAGGATCACCGCGATCGTCGACTAGAAATTCCGTGTGAACGATCGAAAAGATTTGGCGCACAGACTCTATTGTACGTTCCTTGTGCATACGGGCATAATCTATCGATGTTGCATATATGCTGGATAACTTTCCTCGGGGGAAATAAATTTCGCGATTGAAATTTTCGGCAAAGTCGCACGGCGGTTTCCGAAAGTTGTGCGCGATGATGCGAAAAGTACAGGTGGTAAATAAACTAGCAGGCGTGTATTTTTTCCGGGAGATATTAAATCTTTTATTATAATTTTTAATACATTTTTAATTAATTTTATTTGTTTTTGTTTAAAGAAACCGTTTGACATTTCTATTTCGTTTGCATCGCACACAAACTTGAATTAATTTTATAAGAGAGAAAGAATTTGTGTAGCGCAATTTTAAATTACGCGAAGAATGCGGTTCGTTAAAAAAAAATTAGTTTATTTGTTTGCACTTGATAATATTCCAAAAAAGTTACTTTTTTAAAAGTTGAAATTTCAATAGAAAGTTCTTTCACGCGATAATCAATGCATTCTGAGAGACTCGTTACACCGATATATATCGTTGTATACATACATATACTACAGCATTGATTTATATCACATCACTTTTGCGGAATGGTATTTCTCCCGAAAAATGGTCGGGGAGGGACGTCGCCGACTGGCCACGGAAACGCATTAATTTCATTCAACCGGCTGAATGCAGTCTGCATTTGAGGAATGCGCCTTTTTCTTTTCGTGTGTCGTTTACATTCCACTTGGCATGAATGACTTCATAGTAGCCGGTGTGTTACATCCGCTCTTCTCAGACCCAACTGAGAGCAAAAAGTAGTAATCCGAACTGAAAGCGAACGGTAATTAATGTATCCAGGATTCGTTGTAGCCGTTGTAGGTAATAAAACTGCTGCTGCAGTCGTAGCTCTGGCTTTTACGTTAATAGAGAAAATTTTACGCTTGTTTGAATCGCAAGATTTTTCCATGGAAAATTTTTTCTATAGATTTCTATAGTAATTTTTTTCCAGATAAATGAACAGATTACTTTTCATACGCGCGCGTATCATTTCGATAAAATCACATCGCTCTTTTATTCTATTTAGTTAGTCTCAACGTAGGAATAATTTGACTTGAGATAGGAGAATTTTTCAACATTTTCTCTTTTTTTTTCTGTTGCGTGCGATATTTGTTTAAGCAATTTGTTTCTCGATTTATTATATCAATCTTCTATACACATATCTATTTTATTTTTTATATATTTTTTTATATTATACAATATTTTTTTGTAAGTTGCGCAATGTTAAATTGCATTGTATTGTATTGGAAATATTTTCGATTTTATACAAAAATATCGTGAATGTCCGTATCTCTCACAATTGTTGTTATATACATAGATATTCATAGAATGCGCTGCATATGATCTGTCAATTTTAAATATGCATATGCGCGTTTCGCGCATGTTACGAACGTTTCCGGCGTGCGGTGAAACAATCAATAAAGATTAGCAAAGTATAATAAATAAATCGTTTTGGCAATTAATGAAGTAAAACGAAAAATTATCCGACAGCGCGTGCGCGCGCGCGTATAAAATAAATTGACATTTATTATTGTAGAATGAATCGCGTATTTGACAATTAAACGAACAATGATGCTAACAACCACAGGATCGCGAGATAGATACGGCCGTATATTAATATGGCCATCAATCGTTCGATATGAATTAACTATCGGCGGATAAACGGTACGAGAGCGCGGTTCCTTCCTCAGGGAAATGTAATGGGGAAGAGGGGGAAGGAAAGGGACGCGAAATTATCGAGGAACAATTGCAATTTGCAATTTACAATCCGACAACGACGAGGAGCAACGACGGCGATGACGTGTTCAGGTCCACGCCTCGGCGACGCTGATTTACTTATCCGCGTTAACACGAGTTTTCGCCGAATGCGAATATTTATTGCCGCGAGGCGGGAAACCGTAGAGATTGAATTATAATGCGGCACGACCTTAGCCGTATTTTCCATCTGCATTGCGCGGCGGCGCTTTCGAGAAAAAGGCGGAGGGTTTGGCCGATTCGGATTAATTCTTCCCCCCCTCCCCCCGCCTAGACAAAGTAACGTCGACATGTCGGTGATTTAAATTAAAAGGACAACAAACAGAAGCGGTAGATACAATTAAAATTTATAATAAAACGTTTCCAGCATGTTAAACAAGGGTCTGTTTGTCATAATGCTGTGGTACAACAAAAATATTGTTTGCATACCTATAATGCATACAATGTATATCTATTTGTAATTCATTCTTTTTTTCAATATGGATAATATTGTCGGTAAAATGTTAATTTGAGTATGTAAAGCATTTTATTTTTATTTAAAATTTCTGTTATTCCTGTTACTTCTATGAATAGATATCTATTATATACATTTTATTATTTTTATTATTTTAGATTTCGTCTAAAAATACTCATCATTACATATACATGCGTGCTATTTTTAATCATTTAACTACTTTACAAGAAATCAATTATTTTATTCAATTACTATAAACAAGAAAAAAGTAAAATAAATAATAGAAAAGAGATGAAAATATATACTGAGCTAAGTAAATTAACGCTTTTTTGATCAATAAAATAAAATTCCTTAAATATGTTTACGTAAGACGCAAGAGAGACGTTCATTTTTAAGTATTTATTTAAGTGCATATTAAATTAAAGTCTTTTCTTTCTTTTAATCGAATTATTTTTCCTATATAGTGAAGATTTTAAAGAATGCTACAATATCAGTATTTTTTGGCATAAAAATAAAATACAACAAAGAACAGCGTACATTCATTGCAAGAAATTTATTAAAACAATATATTTTGCCATTACATTTTTGTTTTTAAAGTAAAAAGAAAAAGGTTATATATTGAGTTATATATGTATATATATTTTTAAAAATTACAAAGTAATAAAGTAAAGCATAAAATAATTAAAAAGAATTAAAAATATACTTTACAAATATATTTTACATGTAATCTCTCGTTTACATAATCTCTACAATGAGTTTCGAAAAAATATTACCCTTTATCGCCATGATTAATGTCGACTCATGTAATTTTATCGGATACAAGGATATAGAATTGGCTTGAGAAATGATACTCAACGTCTCCTAACTTATCCCATGTCACGATATACTTTACGGCACGTCTATGTCTGCAACCATTTGTCTCCCACGCGGCTCTTCGTATACAGCATTAAACATTAAAGCAAGAAGTAAGAATAAACCTGGGGCGCGACTTCCCAATAAAATCCTGTTTACAGGCGCGACAAAGAAACGGAGCGTGCGACACACACAATAGCAATCTTGATCCATCTTCATCATTTACCATTCTACCGGCACGCCGGCTTCTTAGCATAAATAGCGCAAAGGGATGATTTATCGGTCGCGGGGACAAGTGGCTTAAAAACTTATCCTAATAGCCGCTCTGGCCTGGCATTATTTATTAAATTTTAATAAAGAAGCTGACGTTCATCCCACGCGTACACGTCATAATAATGTCACCCTCGCAACCTCTACTCGCGAATCTCTCTCCTAAAAACAATGAGAAATCCGGTGTAGACGAGCTATCTCCGCCACTCTTGCCGGTAGTTTCATTTCCTGCGCGACTTGTGTACGCGTCTTTATTAGTCTAAGACCGCAAAGAGACAAGCGTAGAGAGAGAGAGTTCTTCCTATCTGACATAAGCTCTCAAAGGTCGCGACAACATTCGTATATTAGAGATAAGAAACCGCTGTTTCTGGAACGACGCGTTTTCATTTCACGCCGGTCTTAATATCCTTTCTTACCACTCAACACTTCTTAAAATATATACAAATCGGCGAGAGGAAGAAGTATCCTCTCTCTATCTCTTAAAATGTTCTTATTTCTAAAGTTATTGAGACCAATAACCGAACAATTATTAGACATTTCCGTGTAACTTTTTACGACATATTACAGATTACTCTCTCTTTCTCTGAGGAAATATTTAAGACAACGGAATATATTTCAATAATGGTACGTAACATAGTGGCATCGAAAACAACGCTCGCAATTGAGAAGATTGGCGCCTAGAGGTTTTTAATATGATGATTGAAAAGCTGAAGAGAACGCGAAGGTGGCACGAAAATGTGATAAGAAAATGTATTAGGGTCACGTGACACACATTTATCTACCAAACTTTCAATTTTATCAACGTACATAACGTGTTCATCACAGCACTTTAAGAGCTCTTAAGAATTTTTTTTTAAATAAAATAAAATAGTTTCTGTTCAGTCAATTTTTTCTTAAAAAATATTAAATAATAAAACGTAAGGACATTATATATTATTGTTATATAAATATTTGTACAATAATCGATTTGATTCCATCTCGTTTCGCAAATTTTATGTCAATTCTTCTTTAACGCGATGATTATCCCGATTAAAACAAAATAAAAAAAAAAAACAGCAGACAGTAAGTAAAGAGACACGAATAGCTCGTAGTATCGCTAAATCCTCATTCCTATTATATGATTTCACGTAAAAAAAGGTCTGGCAAAAACGGCGCATTTTGTTGGGCCAGCAAAACCGTCACATCCTTTGTACTCATTAAAGTCAACCCGAGAGCTTTTCGCGAGTTTTCGCGACGCGCGGCCGCCTACAGATAAAGCTTGGCTGCGACGCAGAAACGCGGTTTACTGCACAGCCCGTACTTTGCACGCGAAATTTTCGCTCTCATAAAACTCTTATGAAATTTACGAATGTCCGCCGGCGCGACGAGACACGCGCGCGCGGTTTTCCCGGTTTCCCGGAGTTTTCAGCGCCCTGGCTTTTCAGCGCGCGACAAGACGGATATATACACGTTCGTTAGACGCGATTTATCGCGAGATGTATCGATATTCGAGATGCGAATCGATCAGATGGACGTCTCTCTCTCCGGGAGAAACGGACGAACGCGCGCGTTCGGAAAAATAATAAATTCGGCATAAATTGCGAAAGTCGGCGCCCGGCGGCGATCGAATTGGCTCCGGTTACATCGCAAACGACCCCCGATGTAAAATACTTACGGTGGGTGCAATTTCCGAAGAGTGCTGGAAAACACGTCGTCGAATTCTATTCCAAGGACTGGAATATCCCCGGCTACCTTGTCCGCGAAATTTAAGGCGCGCCGCAATCGCAGGGATTTTCCGGGCGAGCCGTTGTAAATTTTCGCGGTTACATTTTCCGAGTTTCGTGAAAGAGAAAGAGAGGAAAAGAAAGAGAGAAAGAGAGAAACAGAAAGACATGTTCCGCGTTGTCGCGCATATAAGTAATCGCGATCGCCTCGCAAGTATTTATGTTCTGATTGCAAAAGCGTAGTACTCTAATCATACCTAGACTATGCAAAGCACGCAGAATCATGAATGAGTTTATTAAGGGACGGTTCAAAAATGAAAATCACGTAGTTGCCCCAAGACCGACTTATAATACCCTTCTACATATATTTTACTTTTTTAAAATAAATTATATTAAAATATTGTAAATAAAAAATGTAACGAAAAATAATCGTAGTATTATCTTTAAACATTAACATTACGTGTCCGAGATACCAAACGTAAAATTTTTCTAAATTCTCTAGAAATACAGAAATATGTACATGTGAAAATATGGGGAGAGAAACTTGGATTTGATATGATAATGAAAGTAACGGATAGGATCCGTTAATAAACCTTGCTGATCTCAGTTTTAGTTATGCCATTGTCTGATCAAGAGATTGCGGGAAATGCTGATAACCGAAAGCTACTGAAAGCCGGCTGCGATGCTACTTGCGTCGTAACTTCCTTTGTATTACAGGAACCGAATCTATATCTGGAAGCAATAATAGTCTTCCGCATATATATTCATCTTAATCGATAGCCAAGATAAATCAAAACTATATTCGAGTGGATAGTATATATACATATAACATAAATATATATTTATTAAATTAATTCTCTTTTTGAACAGAATTTTTTTTAAACAAAACTTGCTCTACTTATCGCTTAAGGCACAAATAAACTTTTTTTATCTTTCTCGATAATTTTTTAAAATGTTCGTAAATTTCTGCACTTAAAAGATTTTCCTCATTGTTTTCTATCATAAAACCGACAAATATCTGCAAACTTGTAGATTTATGTTAATTATGAAGGGAAAATATGAAGCTTTAGGATAAATTATTACGAGAATAATTTTTTATAATAGAAATATTTTTTCGGCCACGAATAAAAATGTATTTTTAAACCATTACAGAATTATATTAGATCTTTATACAAATATAAAAATTTCGAGATAGAAAACGAAATCTCTTATATTATAGTTTATGTGAAATACCTATTTTCACAAAAATTTAAAAAGATTTGCGGTTTAGTAATATATCGTGATGCGCAAAATTTTTGAAAATTCTGAAAAAAATGGCACGCAATTAAATTTTGATAGAGAGAAAACTTGCTTCAATTTTCGACGGAGAATGCCACTCTATAGCTCGTATATGCGCGCAAAGTGAATCAGCCTCTATATGCCATTTTTCAGTTTTGACCCTCTTAATCTCACTTGCGCACTCCTCTTTCGCGCTGCAAAAAATCACGACACGGCGTATCTCGTGCAAAATTAATTGAGAAAGTGAATGAAAAAAAAATCCAAGTTGCTCAGAAAATTGCGTCATTATTATTCTACAGCATTTCACTCAGTAATCTCGGTTTATGAGCGACACTGTTTATGTTTCCTTACGAAGGGGAAAATACCTGGCTTTCCGAAAGGGAGAAGAAAAGATCCTTTGTGCCAATATTTTTCTTCCTTCGGAAAAAAGTCTCCCCCTTTTTTCGGTAATACACGTAAGAAAATGCGAAAATGGGCATAAAAAGATTCATATTATTTCGCATTAACCCAGTTTCCGTTCTTTCTCTCTCTTTCTCTTTTTTTCCACCACCGAGCGCCGAGATTTCAGAGAGACGAGCGGATGTGCGGATGATATATCGATGGTATACATTAAGGCCGTGTTTGTGTTTTCTATTAGGCTAATCAGGACCGTGACTGAGAATACGTCGAGCGGATGTGTGCCGTGAGCTTCGTAAGGAAACCGAGCGTACGGCGTATGTGTACACGCATGCGCCTGCATGTACGCGTGTGCGTAGATGAGCGAATCAGTACCGTCTGGATTTCGGATTATGGAGATTACCCGGAGAGAGAAAAGTCGAAAACTGTGCGAAACGTTTCTTAAAAATTGCTCATTTCATCGAAGACGTCGATCAAATTACGTAAACTTATATCGATTGTATTTATCGTTTATTTATACATTATTGCGTAAAAAATGCGATTTATTTAATACATTTAATTTAGAAAAAATTAATATACTTCGCGTTTTAATGCACTGAATCATTGCACAACCGTTTTATTCTATTATTTTATTTAACTAGAACGACACAAGCGCGCGCTACGCGCGCGCCATTCTTCAGATTTATGTTTATTAAAAAATAATATAAAATTTGTTTAAACTCGATTAATATTTTTTCATAGAAATCAACTGATTAAAGCGTTAATTTGGTAATTAAATTTTAAAATAATATGTTAAAATATTAAAATAGTAAAATGTTGTAAAATTGTAAATAATATGTTATAATATCTTATTCTCGATTAATATTTTTTGATGGAAATCAGCTGATAACTTTCAAAGATATTAATCGAGTTTAAAGTATTATAACATATTATTTAAAACTATTATTATTTTTTTAAATTTTATTTTGAACAAACTGTCAAACTGCTAATTCTCGCGATAACAGCCTCTCGATGCTACGAATATAACACACAACGCGAATCTTGACAGCCAATAAGCATCGCGGAAAAGCGACAACAATAAACTTTGATATATGCGAGTATCGATTTTACATATCTTTCTTAGAAAAGAAAAGAATTCAACCTTTTTGTCACGCAATTACTCTGCCATGAGCATAAAATATTAAATTCGAGTCAAAAATAATAAAATAATAACTCGCACTTTATATATCGTAATTTTATTATGCGCAAAGTAAGAATGTAGAGAAATTAAGTAGTACGAGTCAACAATTTCTCAGTACGGTTAGCCTTTTCGTCGCGCAATCATTTAATCATTAACATAAAATTATAAATGCGAGTCAAGAACAATAAGAAATTATATGCACTTTATATATCGTAATTTTATTATGCGCAAGGAAAGAATGTAGATAGATTAAGTAGTACGAGTCAACAGTTTCTCACTACGGTTAGACTTTTCGTCGCGCAATCACTTAATCATTAACATAAAATCATAAATGCGAGTCAAAAACAATAAAAAATAACACGCACTTTATATATCACTAGATCAACACACAAGTGCGCGCAATGCGCGCACTATTCTTCGATTTTATATAAAAAAAAATGATATTTTTATATAAAGTTTGTTTCAACTTGATTACTATTTTTTGATAGAAATCAGCTGATTAAAGCGTTAATTTGTTAATTAAATTTTAAAACAATATTATGTAATAGAAATTATAAAATAATATGTTTTAAATAAAATGTTATAGTACATTAAACTCAATTAATATTTTTTGACAGAAATCAGCTGATAATTGTGCGCCGTATGGGGTCCGCGGTTTAAAAATATTAATTTTCAATATTTTAAAGCGAGCCAAAAATTAATCTTTCATATATTTTATCACTACATTGTCTGCACATTTTGATGGTATCATCAGCATACCAGCCTACAAACTTTTTGATCTAATATACGTAAAATGAATCCGCGCCGTAAGGGGCCCGCGATTTAAAAATTTAAATTTCCAATTGTTTAATGCGAGCCAAAAATTAATCGTATATATATTTCAATAGTGTATTGTTTGCAGATTATTTTGTTACCATAAGCATATTAGCGTACTACTATTTTAATCTAATAAACGTAAAATGAATCCGCGCCGTATGCGATCCGCGGCTTAAAAATTTCAATTTTCAGTATTTTAAAACACGCCAAATATTATTTGTTTACATATTTCAACAGTACATTGCCTGCACATTATGATGGTACCATTACCATACCAGCCAACAAACTTTTTGGTGTAATATACGTAATATAATTGTGCGCCGTATGGGATCCGCGGCTTAAAAATTTTAATTTTCTATATTTTAAATCGAGCCAAAAATTAATCGTATATAAGTTTCAATAGTGTATTGTTTGCAGATTATTTTGGTACCATAAGCATACCAGCGTACTACCTTTTTGGTCTAATATACATAAAATGAATCCGCGCCGTATGAGGTCAGCGGCTTAAAATTTTAATTTTTAATATTATGCGTAACTATACAGGGTGTCCCCGAACTCGCGGATCAACTCTCGTGGGTAGATTCCTGGGATCATTTGGAGACGATTTTTCCTCAGTGAAAATGTCGAGGCACCAATAATTTTCGAGTTATAAGCGATTGAAAATAAAGGGTTTTTCACAAACTAAGCCTTGTGGAAATAAAATATTAACAAAATCACATTCTTCAGTTAATTTCAGATAGAGTTTACTTTAATAAAATTTTAATATAAGGCTTAGTTACAAAGATACATGATGACAAAAATTGGGAACATGCAAAAAATGATGACCTTCCTCGACATTTTCGCTGAGGAAAAATCGTCTCCAAATGATCCCAGGAATCTACCCACGAGAGTTGATCCGCGAGTTCGGGGACACCCTGTATACATATATCGCGGTAATAGATGTCGATACTCATTTCTACTGCGCATTCGCAATTCGAATTATATTAAGATTATCGAAAAGTGTCGGACAAAATATATTTATGACTCTAATTAAGGAAATATTTATTGTCCATAAAAATTGCTACGGAACCTTAATTGTTAATTTGGATTTATCTCTCACTTCTATTTTTAACTTAATAAATATATTACTTTATAATTAAATAAATAAATTAAAAAATATTAATATAGCGAGCTAATTAAATTTTAAAATAATAATATGTTATAATAATTAAAATAGCAATATGTTGAGAATAATATGTTGTAATATTTTATCCTCGATTAATATTTTTGTTACAGAAATCAGCTGATTAAAACGTAAAATTGCTAATTAATTCTTAAAATAAGAATATGTTATAACATTTAAAATAATAATATGTTTTAAATAATGTATATATTATAATTCCTTAAATTCGATTAATATTTATAACAGCTATCAGTTGATTTCTGTCAAAAAATATTAATCGCAGATAAGGCATTATAACATATTATTTATAACATTATTATATTAATTTTTATAACATATTTTTATGTTAAAATTTAATTAGCAATGTAATGCTTTAATCATCTGATTTCTATCAAAAAATATTAACCAAGTTTAAACAAACTTTATATAAAAATATTATTCTTTTTTATTTAAAATCGAGGAATGGCGTAACGCGCGCTTTTGTTATTCTAATCTTTTTCTAAAAAAGACATTAAGTCGATTCTCGCAAGTATTTTTGCCTTTTTTATTAATCATTTAATATTAATCAAGTTTAAAGTATAATAACATATTATTTAAAACATTATTATTTTATTTTACTTTTTGGACTAACTATCAAACTGCTAACTGCTAACCCTCGCGATGACAGCCTTTCGATGCTACGAATATAACACACAACGCGAATGTCAAAAATATTAATCAAGCTTAAAGTATTATCACATATTATTTAAAACATATTATTATTTTATTTAATTTTATTTTAGACTAACTGTCAAACTGCTAACTGCTAACCCTCGCGATGACAGCCTTTCGATGCTACGAATATAACACACAACGCGAATGTCAAAAATATTAATTAAGCTTAAAGTATTATCACATATTATTTAAAACATTATTATTTTATTTTATTTTATTTTGGTCAAACTGCTAACTGTTAACCCTCGCGATGACAGTCTTTCGATGCTACGAATATAACACACAACGCGAATCGACAGAGAACTAATCAGCATTGCGGAAAAGAGGCAACAATACTTCGAGACTTTCGAGAATCGACTTAACATGCACTTTTTAGAAATGGATGGATACACCAATTGTGCCTGGATTTTAATTTCCGAATAATTTAAACACAGAAACACAAAATAGATATTAAAATATCATATTTATATATGTATACCTATATAAAATATATACACAGAACTATTTTCCGTTGGAAAGAAATGTTTGAATAAAATTAATCGCATTCCATTAGAAAATTAAAAAGAACCAATTCCATTAGAAAGTTATTTAAAAAATTAGTCGCGTGTGTATAATGTCCACTCAACAATGATATCATTACACGGCATCTGTTCACAAATATATACCTTCGATATTATCCGGTATATTAGCATATAATCCAAGCGGGGTTTACTTTTATTAATTAGACTTCTCGTTAAATGTAGACATTTTCAATGGCCGTGGAATATATTTTGATTACTTGCAACATTAAAGAATTAATCGTGATTAATTCTCCTGTCAAACTAAAATGATCAATTACTACGCGGAACAATCCAATTCATCGCAGCGGGAGAAAATGTGGCTTAATCACTTGCGAGGTGTACCAGCAAAACGAAATAATTACTGGCGAAAATGGTACACATACGAGAGAGGGAGAGAGCGAGAAAAAGACGTCATTCTCATAATCAAATTCATGTTGAAATTGGTTACATTGGAACGCAGTACCGCGACTTTGTGGTGCGCAAATATTTTCTCATACGATACAATTCGCATTTATTTCTATCAGTGGTTCCTTGGGGGCGAAATCGATAATCCGCTTAATATTACATATTTTAATCAAATATACCATAGATTGGTTTAAGAAACAAATAATCAATTTTTTAAACGTTTATTCTATATTATTATTTTCATTGTGTCATTTTTTGCGACATTTTACATTTTAGTTAACGAAACGATCAAGATACTTTGAAATACCTCGTGTAATCGTTCGCTGATTTATATTGACGCATCGACAATTGTTTTAGCTTTTGATATCGTTGATTATTCTGGCTTGTTTACGAGATCGTCCGATAGACGCCGGACACGACTCTATCGCGACCTGTAAACTTTCTCGTGGATATTATTTTGTTAATCGGGAAGGGCCATGGGAAAGGTAAATTGTTACAAAGTTGCGTTATCCTAACCGACCTGGGATTATTATATTTCAACGCGTTCGGACTTCCTCCTTTCCGGACTTTTTCCCTCGCGCTCATTCTTTGTTACCGTCGTCCTCGGCCATTGTTTCGGCACAATGCGAGATATATATTCACGAATGCGTAATGAACTTTTCTCCCATTGGCGTCATTCGCGCGAGAAGAGGGAATATTTAAGATACGGAAGCGCTTTTAATATCGTGCGCGCGTGCGTTCTTCAAGATAATTAATCTCGCATTGTCAACTTTTTTAGAATCCAAACTTTCCGCCAAAGGTGACAGATATAATAGAAATGCAAATAAGATGCAACTAGTAATTCCATACTTTACTTATTCGTTAATTTTCAATATTAATGTTCTAAGAAAGTGCTGCCGTCCGCGAACTTGTAGTTGGAAGAATAAACAATTGACTTTAAAAAAAATATCTGAAAATAATTCATATCAAGTCGGTGCATAATCAAAGAGTCTGATAACGAAAAAACAAGTAACTAAAGTTAGCGACGCGATTGAAGAGCAACGAGTTGCTTGATTTATTTCAATTGCGTCGGCTTCAGTGTTCTAACAAAGAGAGGGAACGGTATGATAATAATCACCGGCGCGACCTGATGACTGGATGCAACTGTTGTACAGTGAAGTTAGAAATTGGAAAAAAACAAACGGGGCGGTGAGAGATAAAGCATGACGACCTGCATAAACACCGTCATATGGCAGAATAATAATCCAGATAGATACAGCTGTCGATGTCAGAAGAAAAGAATACGTAAAATTCAATGCTGAGACTAAACATGTTTCTTTTTTACATATTTTGGATGCATTTCTCTGCGTCACATTCTATATCTATCTGCAATACTCCATTTGTTGTATACAAGAATATTATATCATTTTAATATATTTAAAGATGTATTTATCATTCATCGCGAAGATAATAAAAATTTGAGTGCTAAAATTATACTAAAGAGACACGCGTATTTCATTATAAAACAATAGACAATTATTCATAGATTTCGTATTTTTTTATATACATATACCCGTTCATATAGAGAACGAGAAAGACGTTGCTATTATGTATAGTTCATAAATAATTAAAATTTTTAATAGCTTCGCTCGAATAGTCACGTAAATGTTTTATCCATCTATAGGCACTTACATCTTGCGCTTTGTAACTCCAAAATTTATTCTCCGACGGAATGTCTAAAATTTAGTAAGAGGCCATTTAAAGGGTGCGGCGAGACAAACGGAATGAACACCCGCGCATCGAGAGTGCTTGGCGGGAGTGGAACTTCGTCATGAGGTAAATTAGCGGAGCCTGGCAAAGAGCTAAATGTACCCCATCGACGTAATTTTATATTCATGGCCCGTTGCCAATAAAAACCAGGCGGTTGAAAGAGAAAGAGAGAAAGAGAGAGAGAGAGAGAGAGAGAGGGAGAAAGAAAGAAAGGGTTGGTGGCGGTCTAATGAAATAGTATGGGCCGCTAAAAAAAAGACTCTTGTCATTTTCTCTTTCTCTCTTTTTTTTTACGACATGCGAGCGTGCGCTCGCTCATGTTTTTCGAACGACATGAAACGTTTGCGTACGCCAGGAGAAAAACACGCGAGTCTCGTCGTCCCGAATGCGAAACCTGCCCGCGCCTCTCTCTCTCTCTCTCTCGATGTTATCGACTTTTTAAATAATTCACGAGTCTTGTCCCCGATCCCGGATAATTCGGCGTACGCGCGCCGGAGATTGCCGGAGTGTCGGGATTAATTTTCTTGTTAGATAGCACAGAAACTGCCGTCGAAAGTGGTATGTCGCGCGTTTTTGCTATTACGCAAAAACTAATTTGGTTGTAACCGAGTTTCTTGCGAAAATAATATCCTAGAATTCATAACAAAAATATACAGAATAATATAAACTTGGATTGTAAAAGATAATTTTTTTTTTATACAGAAAAATATAGAAATAATTTCACAAATTTTGAAATATTTTAAATAGCTTGTATTAACTTGCTTATATTATTTGTTAAGGCATATATATATTTAGACAAGAAAAATATTCTTAATGTAATAAAACTCTCAGTTGCTTTTTGAATAAAAACTAAATTATATTGTCACGCACAACCAAAATTAATATATAAGTAAAAATAATTTTTTCGCATTTACATATATGTATATGTAATAAAACATATATTAATACTTTTAAAAAATAATAAAATATATTACTAAAGTGTGAATGTTTATTTTTCTTGTCTAACGAATTATAAAATGCAATTATTCGATTGTCAAATCATAAAAAATATTATATTCTTAAATCAAAGATATTATCTCTTGGGTTGAAAAGGTATTTAAATTTTGCATCTCATAATGCTTCAATCTACAAACGCTTATTTAAAATATTTAGATATTCAAATGAATCTATGTAACAGTAATATTATCCAATAGTTTCAGATAATATTGATTTTTTGCATTTATTTATGTCTGCCATTAATTACAAAGAGGTTTACTAATTCGTGCAGATATCTTTACGAGAGAGATAAAATAAAAATTATTTAGTCAGGATATTGAAATATTATTCCGATCTGCATAAAAAAGCGCAACGCTTCAACGTTCTGAAATTGCATTTAACTGGGGATATAGCGCGTTGCCGCTTCAAAATAACGTCCGACATCAAGCCTTTAATCCTTTTAATCCTTGAACTCCTAATCTTCTTAGGACCGAAGCCTGTTAATGTGTGTAGGTCGGCAGAGTATTCTTTGTCGCCGAATTGGCCGCTATTGTTTAATAAACGCCACGATTCCTCTTGTCGCGCGAAACAACACTGCACTTAACAAAGAAAAAAAAAACTTTATCGGACCTGTACGGGAAAGTCTAAGAGAAAACTTTTGCCGTAAATATCCGACAATAACGGAATTATCGACAAGAACTTAATTTTTCTGAAACCGGCAAAACGTATTTGATGTATGCTATAAAAATGTTATTACGTTTATTAATGCTATAATTTTTAGAGCAACCGTATCTTAGTATATATGTATTTTAATAATATTAGAGTATCGTTATCATTAATAATACTTGAGCCTCGTCATGATTGACGTTTTATATAATCATAATATATTATTAGTATTATTACTATTGTCATCATTATTATATAAAAGATCTAATGTCTTTTATACTTTTTTAAATAACAAACTCTTTGGCGAACAACCGAATTTTTCTTAACGACAATTTGACGGATGGCCTATTAAGAACACATTCAACATTAAAAATAAAATGATTATAAGCTTCAAGAACGTAAATGGATGACAAAAACTCGTTTACGTGTTAATTGCCAAGAAATTTAATTTGAAGTTTAATCGCTGAGATATTTAACATGGAAAATTAAAAAGTTAAGATTAATGACGGACTTACATCAACTTCATTTTTTGCTACTACGAAGTACTACAAATTTATCAAAGAACTTATCATTAAAAGGAAAGATAGTGAAATTGAAACATTCTCTATACGCGGTTGCACAATGATATATACAGTTCGTTTGCATTTTATGTGAGGAATATGTTCTTAAAAATATCATATAATAATTTAGAATTCTTATATAATTTAACATTAACTTTCTTGAAAAGAGAGAGAGAGTAGTTTATCACGTTATTTCAAATTCGCACAAAAATGCGATTGCATTTTAATTATTCCAGAAATAATGATTACCTTTTAATTTTAGCTCTCGCTTAATGTATAAATTTAAAATTATTATGAGGTATTTTTATAATATATCCGATAAACTATTCGGTAAAACTATATAAGATGTAATTGAAAATTAATTTTATATTATTTACATCATATTTGATATGTTCTCCTGTATTAATTATTTGGAATAATATCTATTTTATTATTCAGTCCTCATTTTTTAGTTAAGCAGATGGAAGAAGATAAGAATTTCACTTTATACATATAATGAATAATATTAATTTATTAAAATTGAAATATAATTATATGATATTTTTTTTAAATATATATTTTTATTGAGAAAAAAGAACATTATATATAATACCCAATTTTTCGATAAAGATGTTATATCTCGATATTTAACATTTTTATAATATCTTTTAAGATTGTAAAACTTTTATTTCCCGAAAAAAATCATAAAAAATAAATATTTCAATTTTTAATTAATTTGAACAGATATTGAATGTCATTATGATATCTCACATACGTCATAATATTATGATATTAATAATAATATCAATATTGTAAAAATGTATAATAATAATCATATTGCAAAAAAATATTAATACTTTGCAATTTATTCGCTTTTTCGATGTTCGGTTAAATCGGAGGATAAAACTTTTACAATAATTTCCGGTTATGCAAGCTCAACTCGTAGATATGCACTGAATGGAAAAAACATGACACACGTGCACACATATACACACTTACTGGAAATGCCCGAATACATTCCGTTCCGATGATTCGCGTGAAATCCGGAGGAATGGAAAGATCGAAATCCGCGGATCCGCGCGCGTCAGTCATTTTCCGCGGCGGCGCGTAAAATAAATCGTCCCGGTGATGAACACTTCATCTTCTCAGTGTTTGCCTTTGTGGAACAAAGCAGCCGAGGCATGCGTGGGGCCACCTCGATGCCTCTACGTATTCCGCGCGAGTACTTTCGATAAATTTGTCGTCGTCGTCGGATACGACGGTGATAACAAGGACTCGGAAAGAGAGAGAGAGAGAGAGAGAGAAAGAGAGACTCGCCGGAGGGATACTAGCCATTAATTTGAGTGGTCTCGCTGCGATGTGATTATTTTCATGACGTTTCGATTCAAATCAAATGCATTGTTAAACCATACCTCATTGTGTGCCAGTTCCATTTTGCAGCGATATTTTACAGAGCGCGGGCGCGCGTGATTCCCAACAATTCCATGACATCCGACTAATATCTATGTCCTATCTCTTCCCCTTTCTCCTTCTCTCTCTCGCTGCACCCCTCTAGTGTCCCTTCCACCTCCGCTGGACGCTTTTTATCAAAGATCGATAGGCAGAATTATGGCCTTTCGGCGAGACATCATGGAATATCCCGGATTCAATTCTCGCAGGTGCACGCTGCTTTTGATTTTATTTCCCGTTAAATTCGCCGATAATTTTGTTTTCACTGCATTTCACTAGTCGTCGATTAGTTATATAGAACGCCTCATTCACAAGCGAAATAATCGCGAAAGCCTCATCCTATAGGTACATAAATCGCACGGTGCATTGATTGGAAATAAAGTTTCCTCTCCCTCTCTCTTTCATCGCGTTTTAAAATTTCTCGGACTAAAGAAAAGTTTTTAATGGCAATACGCATACACGTATAGATAGGAGCTCGTTCAAACTGTGAAAGTTAAGTTTCTTGAAAGAAAGATTGAAAGGAAAGTATTTTGCTGCATAATAATGGGGACGATCAGTATTCTTACATATGTATATTACACACACATTCAACGTTAAAATACTAATATACTGAACTACATGTAAATGGTACATGTAATTTTAGTGTAAACGTAAAATTTAATATATTAAATTCGAAAGAAACAAAGATAATAAGAAGAGTGAAATGGGACGAGATCACGAATGAAATTAGAAGCAAAATTATACAGTTCGATCGCGTGCATTAAAAATGCATTATACGATTAGCGGCGTGCCATTGCGTTCGACGCCGGCGCTCCGGGAAACACCAGGCCAACTCCAATGAAGACAAACTAAGGCGCGAATTAAATTACAAATTAAATTATAAATTCGAATTGCGCATTAAAACTGTACCGCGGCTCATTACGAGCTAAAGTAACGCGTATAATCCACCGAAATGTTGAATTACAAATGAAGGACGCCTTGAGCGATTAAAGACGACATATGGTTAAGCTGGGCTAAAGAGAGAGACTTCTTTAATTAATACGATTTAGGCTCATGATGGATTATCGCTTTCGATACCTCGCCGTTGACGAAAGCGCGAAGACAGTAAAATTTCTCGCTCGAGTTATTCAGAACTCGAAGTCGCCTCGTAATGAGTCTCTCGGGACGGATACCTCAAGGAACCAACCTAGCAAGGAGTAATCGAGTTTGGCTTCGGGTACGAAGTCGTTTGTCGTCGCGCGGAGAGAAAGGACGTTTTGGGGGAGGAAGGAAGAGAGGAAGGATGGAATGAGGAAGAGAAAGAGAAACGGGCTGCAGAGCAAGATCGTCTCCGATCGCGTCTCGATCGGCGATCCTTAAAAAAGGCTCCATCGGCTGGAACAAATAATTGGATTTGGCCGCGACGAGTAGATTCGTATAATGATCGTGAAGCATGATCTCGTGTCAAACAAAAAAGAAGAACGAAATATCGACGAAGCGTCGCGAGTTATTTGTACGAGAAATATTATTTTTATCATTGTAAAAAAAGATTATCAGTAATTATTATTGTCATCAGTCATCAGTTTCATAAAAATATAATTATTCGTAATTATTATTATAGAATTTACGAACAAAGCGACAGTCCTCGCGCGTTGTAAAGTAAAATAATTTTTTATCTAGTATATAAAATTTAATTAGATCGCGCATTGTATCCTTTCGTAGCTTATACAAATATTTGATATTAAATCCCTTGTAATAATTATGAAGATAGAGATAAGAAGAGAGAAATAATTACTATGTATCTAATTAAAAAAGTTGTGTGTCAATAGACGATATCCTAGACATCGCAGATTTCATTCGCCAGAGCAGTTGACTTTTCACGAAGCGTAACAAAAATCCTACGGATCAACGGGGGCCGTAACCCGGCTCTTTAGGATCGTACCTCAAAAGAAGGAAGCACGAATAATCGGATTTAACCATGACGAGACTTTAAGTTCCAAGTGGGATCAGTAATAGTCTTTTGTAAATCGTTTGAACTTTTTATTCTTCTTTTACTTCTTTTTAATTCCTTATTGCTTTATCTCTTGCGCCTCGCCATATTGCGCAAACAATTTTTCCTTTTATTATCGTTTCTATTATCGTACGAACAATGCTTATTATCGTACGAACAATGCTGTTTCCTCGCAAACTGCATGACAAATCCAAAGAGACATTTAAAGAAACATTAAGATATTTTTTTAAAATTGCATATACATATTTAAAAATATCTCTATTTGAAATCGTGGCAGTAATCATGGGAGTAAATAAATAAAGTAAATAGGTGTATAACGTCACTTAATTTTTAATTTACGATAAAATTTTAATTAACGATAAAATTAATGTTTGCAATGTCAATGTTTAAGAATGTTGTTATCCATTATATTATATTTACAAATCGGATTAGTAGCATAAATAAGAATCGATGTTACTGAATTCTCTTGTGTAAAGTATGTAAATAAATGGTGAATTAAGTCAGCCTGTTACAAATTTTCAACATTTCAAGAAACAAAATTTTCTTCATTAACCGTTATATGTGTATTATCTATTAAAATGTTTTCCGCCATATTACAAAATTATAACTTTGTAACGCTGTAAATTATCGTTTAAAAACGTGGCTTCGAGCAAACGGTTTAAAGCTCAGAGTGTGTGTAACCTGTGTATATATACATTATATATGTTGTATCTTCCGCAACTTTTCTGGAATATTTTTTCAACATTCAAGATATAAAACATGTTTGAAAGAGATGTGACTTTAATATTACATGAACTGGAGTTGGTAAAACAAGTTATCTGCTCCCTTTTCTCTAAAAAAAAAAAAAGAAAAAAAGAAAAGAAAAAAAGAAGATATCGACACTTTTTCTTAGACCGGTTTTAATTATATGACGCTTGAGACTATCGAGTCTCTCGAAACTGTAAACATAAACGTACTGTATCTGTGTTAATCTGTTTATTTCATCCCATAAGTCTAGAAGGATAATTGGATAGACGTGTTGAGCACTCGCATCCAACAAGTCTAATCCTTCCACGACGTCCTTCAGAGACGCTAGCGCCTTCCCTTGTGCATAATCTACGAAGATTGCTTTTCCCTCGCCGGAGCAAAAAACCGGCTATGAGGCGAAAGAAGGAAGCAGGAAATAATAGCATTTAGTTTATACAACATACTGGCGTGTCGCGTTATAATAATCGAAAAAAAAGAGATGAATCTCTTTAATAGCCGGTCTTGATTTCAGACCGTTAACGAGAGAGGGGAGGAAAAGAAGCCGACTGAAAAATAAGAAGGACGGAGATAGGAAGCTGAGAAATGCCAGAGGCGTGATCAGAGTCAGTTGGTCTCTCTCTCTCTTTTTCTCTCTCTTGTATGCTCGCCGATGCTGTGCTCTAACTTTTTTCTCTGTATCGCTCACAGTTCTTTTATTCGGTGCCGGAATGAGGTACGCTGTAAACCTCGCGCACCTCAACCGAGCTCGAATTAGTCGATTTTTCTCGGGGTTGTGAGCCGATGACGATGCCGTGGAAATCGTTTCATTACCATCTCATCTCGGCCTCATCGCCCTCTGTGGTTTCGAATGTTCTCTCGTCTCGTTTCCTTCGCGAATGCCCGTTATGCGAGACGCCCCCCATGTCGAGGGTATATACTACTGCCGGGCGATACTCGAATTATACCCGGGCACGTTTTCATTTTGTTCCAGTTGTTGAATTTACAGCACATACCCTGCGCTTGTCGGCGAGTTGCGTGATTCATATCGAGAAAGAGTTGCGCGTTTCAGGAAAAAAAAATAAAAATAAATCACGGTTTATCGATTCGGATAACTTTTCAATTCGCTTATGTCTGCTTCAAAGATATCTATCACTTATCTCGAGTCAAGCGGCATGAAAGAGGAACGGTTTCACTTCTTTTATACAGTATTTGTAAAAAAGTTATATTAACATTTATTTATGCTAATGTAATTTAATACGCCAGGCAAACGAATCAAAGTCTTACTGTGTACACCTCAGATATAAATATATTTTATGAAATTTTAACATTCTACAAGATTAAAACAATATTTTAATCCCTCGACGCGCTTATTTTAGCAAGATTACATCAGTTAATCTCAAAGGACATTCGAATAAATAACCGAGAGAAATAGAATTTTGCGAGCTGTCATGCGCGTAATGCGTGATGGAGGACACGCGGAGAGGGCACCCAGAAAGATTTGTTCATTAGTTAGCAACGGAGTAATTCGTGGCCGAGGGCTGTATACAGGAAAAAAAAGAGACCGGAAGGTCGGGAGAGAGGAAAAAAAAGCCAGGGTGGATCAGTTATTCCATTATGCGTGGCTCATTAGACCGCCGAACATAACTCATCGGCCAGTCGAAAATTACTGCCCTTCCGCAGAATGAAAAGTCGCCTTCGATATTTGTCGGTAGCGTGAATGAATATTTCATGGATGAAACTAACGATGCGCGCGCCTCTTCTTGAGCTCTCCCCCAAACGTAGTTGACGTCCAACTGCGCGAGTGTGCTATGAGGGATGTGATGTAATTAAGCGCTTTGTTTAATGCCGTGTCGGAATCGAATTACGATGAAGTACAAGGAACAAGTTCGAAATTCCTGCTCTTAATCCCTGACTGGAACGAGGCGAACAAACTCAAACAATCACGAGCCGAGTTTGCGATGTAATATATTACGATGATTATTATTAATAATTTAAAAAAGTGTTTAATTTTTTGACGAAACCAAGGATATGTAAGTGATTAAATATCGCGATAACACGATTAAACAAAGTAGTCTCAAACAGGATCGTTTAATTGTCCTTAAAATATATCCGTTGTTTAATATATCACGAAATACATTTATATTATCGTCTTTATTTGCTCGTTCTTTTCACGGTCGCATATTCGTTCATTAACTAATAGACATTAAGTAGCTAGACTTTTTAACGTGTATCGTTGATCGCTTTTCCAAGAGGACGATCGAAAGATTAAATCTTGTGAACTTATCGTTCGAATCTCGCGTCTCGTCTAATTTAAAAGCGAGATTGTAACAAGGATTTGTGTCGTGACACCTCTCCACTATTTATTATGTGCTATCGTCGTGACGTGCTCCATAATTTTAATTATACAAGCCACCTAATTAGTATACCTAAATAAAGCTAGACAAATAGAAATGTATAAACGAAAATGTACAAATAGGAATCTCTCTACTATAGAATCGATTATCTCGATAAATTTATCGGTGTTAAATTGGATGTGAAATCCATACAATTTTGATAGACAAATAAATTCGAATAACGAGATTGAATCATATCGTCATCATATTAACTCTCCTATATGTTTCAAATCGATTAATAGAAAATACATATTTGTGTTGTGCATTAATACATTAGCGAATCATTGCAGTCAATGGATCACATTGTCAAATTTTGGGCCGCCAAAAAATGCGATCTCGAACATAAGTCGTCCCCAAATTGCATCGATATCTACTCGCGGGAGCAATTGTATTCGCCGACAATGTTCGGCTGAAAGCGTTAGACCGCGAAAGAACAAAGAAATGATTGAGCATGAACCGTAACGCACGAACAAACAAAAGGTCCAATGGACGTCGGTGCATCGGATACGATCCTTTATTTGAGCAAGTTACCGCAGGATTTGCGATAACGAGTGTTACAAACCGTTACATTCGCGCGTCATGTGTGCGTGAGTTTAATGTCCGCAGGATCGCCATCTTGTCGCCCTCGTTAAAAAAAAATTGCATAAATTCTTTGAATCGAATTAAAGATTTCGCACGATCAATTTGTTCGACCGAAACAGCGAATTGCGAGACTATATGTATGTATACCTAACATTATGCGCGGTATTATGTGTAAATATTTATCTTTTTGCGGAAAACGCAATTTTTCATCTCTCGTCAAATATGAAATAATAAAGCTTCAGCTCGCGTAAATATAATATATTCTAAGAAAATTATTTATTTACGTGTTATGTTTTCCCGATTTATATTATGATGCCGCTTTCATAATATATAAAATATTTCCAATTTAATCTACTAAATACATCGGATTTACATTGAATATGTTGTAGTCTATAAAACAATAAATTGAAAACGTTTCATCTCTGTGCAAAAGATTTTGCAATATTACGCATTGAGAATATTATAATTGGCGCAATAAAATTAAATGATGCACATATTTACGTAATGCATAAATATCTTCTAAATCGCTACAATTCTATTGACTTTTAATGTCAATAATCATTTTGCACATTAATCCAATAATAATACTCATTAAATGTCAATCAGGAAAATATGACGAAGTCAATTTTAGATAATTAACTATTTAATGATATTTTAGTATGTATATGTGTGCGTTGAATTAAAATCTTTAGAAAATAATAATAATTTCTCGCTTATTATTTAACTAAAATTTTATATATATATATATATATATATATATATTATATTATAATCTTCCATAGATTAAGTTTTCGCATTTAAAAGATAAAGTCTCAAATCAACCGCAGATAATATAATTGCCAGTGTATAAGCGTTACGATTAACTCTTTATAATAATAATCTGCATTAGAAATCTGATACGAGCAACGCGGACTATTGTCAGTGAATTGTTTAACTATATTGTTCTATTAGTATTGTTCTCTCTCTCTCTTTTTCTCTATTTCTCTCGTGTTATTCGCAAACCATCAGCATTTCACTGCCGGCCATTCTAAACAATAGCAAATATATAACGGTATTTAAATGTCCTCCGCTTTTGAGATTCTTTTTTAAAAACACGCACACAAAAAATTTTAAATCAAAGAAAATTAAAAAATGCTTGCAATTTGAAATAATTAATAAAATTCTGTAAAAAATTTCAAGTCTACTTTTGAATCGCAAAAGTTTCGGCAAATCTCGAGATTTTCGCGCAAGCGTTTTATGAATTTATATAGGATAATTCATCGCGCCGACTATATACGCACTCAGTTAAGCCGCGTATATACGGTGATAATTAACATCGAAGAACTTATTTCCAAAAGCAGTTTTACATTTACATTTTCGAAAAAAATGGGGAATATATATTTGAAGTTTCAAATTTTATTTAATAACGCATAAAAAGAGAAATAAAATTGACCGAGAGATTTTTGCTATATTCATCGCTTAATTTAACGTTCCTATTGAAACTTACTCCGGCACATCTTAACTAATAATCTCGATCTACCTCTATATTCCTCTTCCCTCCCTTACGTGCCTAATTGTTCCATCTCTGCCGAGAGAGCGACGACGCAACGCACATTTGCACACCACGTGGCAAACATTTAATCCCGACATGCCAGCCTCATTATAATCCGACAGACTGACCAATAACAACGCTATGTTAAATGACCAGCGGCATATCGAGAGAGAGACGGCGTCGCCGCGACACTGCTGGCTCTATTGTGTTCGGCGTTGTGCATTGATTCGGGATTACATCTCGTACGGTAAGTGTTGTATGTGCGCGCGCGATTCTCCACGCGAGAGCCCGGAATTATCTTCGTTAAGCCCTTAAGTGCTGCGGACCGCGTTCATTGCGCCGTGATGAATCGCGTGTTCGCATCCCACGCCGAATCGGTCGTATTCCCGCCGCGTATATCTCGAATCCAATTCGAATCCAGACGACATCCGCGTACGAGAAACCCTCGGGTCTCGGTATTCCCTTTCGCCCGATAGCCGCGGCCCTTTTATCGCGTATATACATGCGCGTGGAATAAAGCGCGACATTTTCCAGGCTCTCTTTGACTATGGATCAAACGCGCTCGTTTTGACTTGAGATATATATGTATAGTATATAAAATACATGAACATACACACACACATGTATAAATAAAACGCGTATAATATTCAAAGCGGGATGAAGTGGCCAACTTTTGCAGGTGACTTGGTGCGTCGACCCTCTTTTTGTAAAAATAGATAGCATGTATAAATAATTTGTGATGAAACAGTGACGAAACAAAAGTATCGTCGTGAAACGATGAATGATCATTTTTGATCAATTCTAATATAATTCAATGTTGCTGAGATATAATTATTAAATGTATCCTTTTTACTAATTTTTTCTTCACTGTTAGAAATATATAAATACTCGGTATTTTCCAATAATTACATCACAATTATTATTTTCATTGAAAAAGTAATTTTTATACCTAATCATTTCTTGGATTTTAATTTCTCTTTTTACTTTTTAAATTAAGCTTAAAAAATTTTTATATATATTTCTATTTTAAGAATCATTTTTCCGAAAAATATCTATAGACATAAGAATAATAGAAATGATTTGATTCTCAAAGTCAAAAAGTCCTAGCATTTGCATAAATGCAAGAAAGAAAATATATAACATAATTCTGGAAAATTTAACGATCAATAATTGAGAGCTTACAGCTCTCGGACATATATAATGACCACAACGATATATGTACATATAAATTATTCTTATTAAAAAAAAGGTAAAAAAACATACGCCAAGTATATAAAAAAATATTTATACTTGTATGCGCAACAAAAATAAAAATTAAGACAGATATTATACATACTTATATATGCTTGGCATTTTCGATCTCTTTTTAAAAAGCTTTTATCATCAACAATAATTTAGATGAAAATTTTTGTTCTGTCTTTTAAAACAACGGATCTGTGATATAATTTTAACAGATTCATTATCTCAAAATAAAATAAAAAGTTTATAACTCACCGGTCGATGTGCAACAGGGGAGTGAACTACGTTGATACTTTTAATCTGTAACATACAAATGTAAGATTCCAATTATAACAAAAATACTAAATATTTCAAATGTTTGATTCTATTGAATTTTATACATATATTCAGATTTTATTTAATGGAATGTTTAATTATATAATTTTTTCGAAAAAGAACATCTTAGGTACAAGCTTTTATCAGATATAAAAGTCTTTTTCACTAATTTTTTTACTAACTCTTTAAATCATTAAAATAAACGAAATAGATGCGCGAGCGCGTGATTAATAAAAAATAATATATCAATAATTTAACCTCGTTGCTCCGATTTTTTGTTGATGTTGACCGATTTTTTTTCTTAAATTTGCACTCGTGTATTGTACTCATTCGCGAAAATATGTTAATAAAAATTGCGCGAATTGTACATTGTACGATAAAAACGAACGCGCGACACTAATTAATGATCGAATAACGATGACGAATCGTTTATATTTAAAAATTAATGATTTATTTTATACACGTAACTTTTATGCAATTGAGAATAAGCGAATCGATATTCCGTTTCGCGGATGATTGCACTTCGAGTCGATTCGCGTCGGAAGAGCAACGATAACTTTGAACAAGAGTTAAACTTGCGAAGCGAAAGAAGACGGAATCGATTGATGGAATCGATGCGAATGTTTGCCTCGACCGTATTCGTATCTCAGAGCGACTCAAACTTGCTTAGCCATCATTGATTATGAGACACCAGGGTGCTACATCATAGCGACAGGTAGACAGAGAAACGAGCACCCGATTCCGATGCTAATAATCTAGACAATCTCTCGGAAATGGGGGGTCAATCTCTCGTCGCGCGCAAAAATCGGGCTAAATTATTCCAGTCAACTCGTCAAGGCGAAATATATACGTCTATAAGAGGTAGGGAAAAAGAGACCCTAGTTTTGGCTAAGTCTACATACATATGAGGACACCATATGGTATATGAGACAAGAGGCGGAACGATCCAAACGATCCCATCTACCTTAGCAGGTAATCGACCGAGCTCTAATCGATTCGAGCCAAACCGCTTGTCGCAGCAGTGCGAGCCCTCATTAAGCGTTGCGCAGCAACATCTATCCCGGCTATGTATCCCGGTATTCCATCGGTATCGGAAGTGCGACTGTTGGCGACAGTCATAAGTGCGACAGGGAATATCGATAAAAATCTTGTAAGCTTTAAAAGACTATTAAAGAATCGTTTGGGTACTTATAGCTTCCCCTTTAGGATGAATCTTCCGGATACTAAACCTTCCTACTAACGCCAAGGTGTATCCATTGGGAAGGTTTCGTCGGTGAAAAATCGATGATATACAATATGTATGTGTATAAATATTTACAATATATGCTCTCTATATATATAAAAAATCAGCGGCAGTGAATTCGACTGTGACTGCTACAAAATACAATTCTCTTAGTTGCAAAATATACCTATTATATATTATTACGAATTTTTGATCATGGAGTTATAATTAATAGTCACTCTGTTTTTTCTGTGTATATAGAAAATGATTATGGAAAAATGACATATAGAGCATCATGCCATTACCTGCTAACTCGAGTTTCGCCGCGCGAATGCAACGTAAATAAACCCAAAACCATATATGTACTAACTTTATTATTGTTTTGAAATATGACTTTATACTAAGCATTTATATGTAATATAATTATTTTTTGTTACTTATTCCATAAATTATTCGATCCGACGATTTCATGTGTTATTCCGTTTTCTTCATCCGAAAATTGTAACGATAAATTATGATATAAATGTATAATGAGAAATTATCGACGAGAAAAAATTTAAAGCGCGATGCGAGATATATTCGAGTCAATCAGCATCGTTGAAAAAAAACCATTGTGCATGCTAGCCGTTACGTGAAAATCAAGACACAATAAATAAGTTGTGAGATATCTGCTTTTGAATAAAGTCGTCGCTTCGATACGTTTCCGAATCATTAATTGAGAGTAATTGTACGAATTGACAATAGCTAAAATTGTTCGCAGGATATAATCGCGTTTTCTCTTAATATTTGTTGCAATCGCGTCTCGAAGAATGATAACACGATGACGCGGTTTGCGTTATTACAAATGAATTAAGTTTATTAATAATTTAATGAAATTACTTGATTATATCGGCAGAAAAATGCTTATTAATTGTTTCAATAAAAAATTTATAATAATACGAATAAAAAATATGTACACCTTTTTCATACATTTATTTTCCAATTCTATTATTATTATTATTATTATTATATATAAATACACTCTATTATTTATCTAAATAATTATAGAGTTTCTAATAATAATTTCAAACTTTGATAATTTTACGTATGCTGTATTTCGATTGTGTAAATTATTTAATTTTGTTAATGAATCGAAATCACATCTCATTTATATATATATGTATATATAATTAATCATGCAAATTAAATACATACGCTATGAATTTTTGCCTAACTATTATTCTTCATTTCGTACCTGAGATATAAATCACTGATATTTTATGACCCACAGCTACGATGGCAACCGACTGAATCGATGAATATAAACAAGTCTACAACAGCAAGTTATCGGGATACAAGTGTAATTAGTTGAACTTTTATTTATATATAAATAAATCGCCCATAAATCGTTTCCTAGGATTTAATGTGTCATCACCAACAAGTCCCGTGGCACAATATAATCGCATATACGCACGTTTTAAACAGAGTTCAAAGGTAAAATAATTATTTATTGCCTGCGCGGAGAAAAATAGTTTTATATAGATTTTAAATCTATCCGTCATGTTATAAATCGCAGAAAAATGTATTTGTGAAAAAGTCAAAGTGAACTCTAAAGCCGTGAAAACAAAAAGCAGCATTTTTTTCAATTTAAATGCAATAATCAAATCGACGAACTATATATAATATACATATAATAACTTTTAGACGTATAAATTTGATGCTATTAATTATATCAAAATATGATTTATAATATATGCGTCTATGAGTCTATGAGTCTCATCAATAAAACACGAGAGAGACAGTGATAATCAAGTTATATATCCTTTAAAAAAGTGGAACTATGCTGTTGCATTTGAGATAAACCATTGCATTACGAAGAAATAAAATGAAGCAAAGAATCTTCGTTGAAAAGAGGTCAAACAAATGACACGCTACGTTATTACGACTACCGAATAGCAAGATAAATTTCGCGCGTATATGACGTTATCGCGTATATATACATATATATATATATATATACATGTATAAACCGAACGGGATTAAGAATGAGATGTCAGAGATCCACGACTGCCGGATTAATTGAAACGAAAATGAAATGGCGCTATATTCGTGGATGAGATTATATACTTCTGGGATGGCATATCGGTATTCGAGTCCAGCGAGCTGAACGTTTCGTTGCGTTCTCGGCGCATAACATAGCTCGAATCGATATTACGTCCGGAGGGTTTCGCGGCTGTTGAAAACGCTTTTCCAAGCGGATTTTACAACGCCCTCGGTGTTAACAACGTCGTTTAATCGGAGATTAACATTACAGTGTGTATACAAACGCCGCTATTGCGTATGACCCGACCTTTTCAATCGTTCAGAGATTGCATTGCTCGGAATGTAGAATTGAAAATATGTATTTCGCGTATTCACGATATGAGATATGTTTATGCACAAAAAAGTATGAGAAAAACATGATTATACCTTAAAAGCAAAAGGATTGAAAAATATGATCCAATGTAAAAGTTATTCGCTATTCCATTTCAGCTCTGAACAATATTCTGCGAAATAGATAAATTATCTTCAAATGTGTGGCAGTTTCGTCAAAAACATCATAAAACTTTAATTTGCGAGGCAAAAAACGAAATATTTTATCGTTTTAACCGAGATATTCATTCACATGTTTAGCTAACTTAAATTTAAAAAATCAATATTTCTGTTAAAAAAATTCTGCAACTAAAACGACACTAAATATTCTATTCATTGTTCGAACATTCGCGCGGCCAACAATTATATTTATATATTTATATTTTTTTTTAATATAATATTTATCATATAAATGGTATCACATGACACATCTCAATAACAAAAGTTAAAGAATGTTATACCTTACAATAATATTCATTGTATTAAATATTATTAAAATTATTACAAAATATATAAATGCAATGTATAGATTCGAATTTTTATAGAAAGGAAATTAATTTAATTTAATAATTATAAGACAGAAAAATATAAATTGTGAAAAATATAAAATGCCGAAGGCAAAATCAATTCTTTAAGCTCTCTTATTTATTCCAGCAGTTTGACAATTTCTATTTAAATTACATTTAATGCACGACCTTTAATTACTCAAGGCTTTCCTGGTAATTAGACCTGCTTGCACGTTTTAAGTGCATCCGTATGACATGAATGCACGCACGTGGATATATACACTAGTTTTCAAAAATCTATACTCTAAACTCTAAAGTGCAGTATTAAAGCGTTATTTCTTTAAAAATAATTCAAATCGATTTTTTCATCGTACGTTCATCGTTTTTATTCCACAATCCGTTTTGTACCTCGTAAATTTCTAATTTAAATATTATATAACCTTCACATGAGATTTTCATTAAAATGTATTTTTTGCTAAAAAATTTAATTAAAGCATCTATCTAAAAAAAAGTTACAAAAGAATAGATCAAGAAAAATAATAATTTCGCAGAATTGTGAACTGATTTAATTTATATATTATGCTTGCTAAATCGAACGTTATTATTTTCAATATGATATGACCCAATTAATTAATCTGCGTCTTAATTTTTAATAAGAATTAAAGACTATAATTAAAGAGTATAATGGAAAATAATGTTTTATATGGAAAATGTATTATATTATAATATTCCCATATTCCACGAATTTTTAAACACCTGATAATATAATCTAATAGTCAAAATGTCGGCGGACTCCATTGCCGCCACCGACTGACGCAAAAAATGAGATAAAAGGGACGTAAAAGTAAAAAAAAAAGGGTCAGCTGCAACCCGCATTTATATAACGTACGTGTCCATATATCCAGAGAATATCGTGTTATATCTCTTTTTATTAAAATAATGTAATATTTAAAATGTGGCCGAAACTTTTTAGAGTGTTGTTACAACCACCATTATTATGTTTTTAAAACAACAAGCGAGCGTGTATAACTGAGATAATAACGATATATTGCATGAAATGATATACAAGAAACTATGCTGAAATAAAAGCTCCAAAACTATTGTGACAATTAAGTATCTGTCTGTTTTTCATTAGGTATACAGAATATTCAAAAATTCGTATACACTTTGGACGTATAGAATTCCTCAAAATTAAAACATAAAAGTCTGAAACGAGTGTTCAAAAGTCACACACAATAATGTTTTCGAATTATAAAATAAAAATATAAATTAATCAGCATTTAATTACAATTCAAATTTATTATTAGCAATTCTAGAGTTGGCAGAATAATGTCGTTTATTAAAGCAAAAGTTTGATTTCATTTTTATTATATTTTATATGCGATTTTATAAAAAAAATCTCTTCTTGCAATTAACATGTTAATACGTACTTCGATATACGTTATATTTATGTTAGTTTATTTTGTGCGCCTTTTATGTTGCAGAATATGTGTTTTCTTCGGCTGTCTAGGAGGTCTTAACCCTTCGAGACGCGCTACATTGTAATTTACAAGAAAGACGAAAGAGTTTTTATCCCGGGCGACGTACCACCATTGCCTCGGTCAAACCTTTTCCTGACAGTGAGAGATTTTTCCGTCGTGTACAGCTACAACCATTGTCTGCCATTGACGAGCGGATTTTTGCTCGCTTCTTGGCTTTCTGGGACGCCTTTACCATTCCAAATAGAGAACGGTTGCTCCAGAAAATATGACGTCTGCGCGCCGCAAAACTTCGGTGCAATGTAAACGAGCGCTTTTCATTCTCCAGCGGGATTTAACCGCACCGCCTTCGCCATTTAAAATAGCGAACAAGCGGAATACCTCACACAACTACGCCGCTATATAGCTAATTTTATGTCTCGATGGCTTGCTAGACATTACCGCCGTACAATACATCCAATTAGAGTGAATGACAATAATAATAATAATAATAATAATAATAATTGTTCTCTAGTTGTATTTTTATCTTTATATCGTTCTCACTTATTTCTAAATTCAAATTTAGCTCTTCAGTTAATTATAAGTTCTCTTGCCAAATAAGAAACGACACAAAAATTACGTAAAATATATATCTATGAAACTTCAATTCGGAGAATCAAAATCATCACTTGCGAGTGAAATCGTAATAAAAAAAAAATAATCGACACACACACATACACGCAAAATGTAATTTTTCAAAAATCATCAAATTAAATTAATATTGAAGCTATAATTATGCTCGAAGCAATATTTAGTTAATGCACTTGAACAAGTTATCATATTCTAGGCAATGTTGAGAAATAGCCTCCAGCGTTGCTCAACAGACGCTCGTTTTACGTCTTATCGATGCAACGCCGTTCGCCATTTATTTCTCCAAACAAAACTTTATTCCGCAAACGATCTTGTCCCAATCAAGACATAATACGCGCTGCAATTTATCGGGTGCCGAGTGGAAGAGAAAAATGCCCGAGGAGGAATCGATACGGAGGTACGATCTCTCGCAGCAGTTCGAGGCTGTCGGCGAAAGATACCCAGGGGGTATTTTAATTAAGTAATTATCTACGAAATCACATGCGCACGTTTTATCTCGATCGAACAATCTGCACCGGCTCGTACGTTTCTCTGTCCTTTGGGTAATAAAGTTCTGGACGCCGTGTGGCGCTCTCGCGCAGTAGCGTTGCATTAACCCTTTGATGGAGGCCATTGGCCGAAATCTGCTAAATTATTAAACGTAATAAAATAACATAATAAAATTTAATTGTTATTAAAAGCGCAATTTAGCTCTTTAATTTATTATAGCGTCATTAACTAATATTGTTTTCGATATTTAAATCCTAAATTATGATATCGTATTCTCTATAATTATTAAGTGGAATAATAAATGTGGAAAATTGCGTAATTCTACAAAAGAGAGCTATTATATAATTGATTCGTTTAAAAAGAAAACGATCGATAAATAAGGAATAAGACAGTGCCATTTTATTTAAAGCAATTTAAACATAAAAAAATATTTCTTTCACATCTTTGTCTATGATAAATGACTACAATCTAAATTTTAAAAGCTAATCTATTTAGAAAATATCTCAAAAATTCCTAAATTTTCCTATCTTGAAAAAAATTCATGAAAAATTGCCGCCTTTCTTTTATTATAATAAAAGCTTTTAATAGAAGCTCGGGTTTAAAAGTCTATTATTAAATTCACAATTTCTCTGACGTCGGAAGAAATTACGTAGCCGTCATCATAAGCAACCGAGTTGTATTCACGTCATATCATGAAATTCATTTTTATTTTATGACAAAGAGAATAGCTAACTTGCGATATAAATCCTGCTTCGGGCACAGAAATGCAGAAACGGTAGAGAATACAAGCACGTGGATAGCCTAATTATTAATTGTTCGCTCCCGCTCCTTTGCGCATACGATTTAAGAGTTTACTCGTTCCACCTTTTTTTTTAAACAGCCAATGAAGTAGCAAATTATGCTGGAGTTAATTCACTGATAATTTTGATAATGTTGATTAGATTTTGTCTTTAATTCGTGAATTATTAATAAATTGAATAATGGCCTGTGCTTTTGATTCAAAAACGTTGGCTTTGACTCATACTTCTGTCGACGATAAATAATAAATTATACAATTTTGTGCTATTCGCTTCGTTGTTAATCGTGATGGTCCAAAATGCATTGTTATGAATTATTCGCTATTTGAACTCACAAGGCGTCTCTGTTACATGAAATTTAACTAAATTACAATTTAGTAATTTGTATTTCAATTTATGTGAGTTTGACAAATATTAGTTGTTCCTGATTCAAACGGAGATCAAACAGAAATGAGTCAAAGAAAATTAAAATCGTTAGAGAAAGTAAAAATCGTATTTAAATTTTAAATGTATTAAGAGTAAAAATTTTTAAAGTTTTATTTAACATAATATTTCTTTAATATAAATATTAGTAAAAAATATAAAAGCTTTCAAAATGTCATCACAATGTCGATTCCGATTTATAAGAGTCACTGTTATTGCACAAACAATCGCACGCGCAAACAAAGAGTTAATAATTCTTTTGTTTCAATTTCAATTATCGTAAACTTTGGCACTTGGAGTAACTGTTAAAGGAATGTAAATGGTTATCTCATTGTAAATTCTACCGTGGCGTTCGCCAGTGGCGTTTAGAGGAAATAAAAGCCACATGGAGCAGAATGGGAAGCAGAAGATTTCAGTTTTATCGACATGACTATGAAATCTCCCTTGCTACTTCCTCATCCGGATAAAGCGGATATAATCATTTCGAGATTTAATCGTGACTATTCTCCTGATATATCATTTCGAGATATAATCACTCCTCAAATATAATCATTTCGAGATTTAATCGTGATTTAATCGTGCTATAATATACATATGATTTATGATTATACAAGACATGCATCCAGAAAAAAAAACTGCGAACATTGGAAAAATAAACTACATTAAATTCAAAAAACCTTTTAATAATTACTTCATAGTTTCATGATTTCATATTTTAGTTAGCAGATATATAACAGTTCATTATTTCTACAGATTATTATTCAATTTTATCGTGAATTATGTGGACATTTCATACAGAAAGAATCGGTTTTTCAAAAATTTTTCAAAAAGATGGAGAGATATATATTAATGAATATCTATTAAAGTAAAAACTGATGTGAATATCTGAGAAATTCGCATGTAAAATTTATTTAAATAGCGTTGAAGAGATACGCTACATATTTTGCGCGGTCAACGTGATAGACTGTGGACGATTGCACACGTGGAAGAAAAAATAAAAAAAAAGGGAGACGCTATATGGACGTTATTTCACCCGAGAGTCGATATTCTGCTACGCGCGAAGGAAATTGTACGAAATAAAAGTGCACTCTCTCCTCTCGCTTTCTCTCTCCCTTGCGCGCGTGTAATTTTAATCCGTGCAATTCCTCGGTGACTTTTTTTCTCGACACCACAAGTAATGATCGGGTCGATAAACCAACCACCGTTTTATCGGGTCACGCTCGTCAGGCTCCCCCGTTCCCGTAATAACAGGCTACGTACAGAAGTCCGATATTTACTAATAAACAGTCGCTGAAAGTGTTTCCGATACCTGCTGCCCCGCTGATCATTGCTCATAAAACGTGCATCCTGCCAAATGGACGATGCGATGCCTTTGAATGGCGACGGCGCATTGTAACGTGACAAAAAGCAATGAAATATCGATGCATGGAGGCTTACTACTGCGAGCTGTTTTACTGCACATACGCCCTAATGCCCTTAACGCGTCGCGTTTTTATATGCCCTGGAGATCGTAACTCGCGAAAGGATTTATGCAGAGTAATAATTTATTCTCGCGGGTTATACGCGTCCATCGACATTCGCGTTTTATTACCCGCGCGATATTCGGAAATGTTCCATCGCATTTACACAGGAATCGCATAATCATAGCTCTCCGAGTATTGTTAATACTCTATTTCTCGAATGTTTCTAGCGATTTACAATATATGTAATCAACGCGCGCGCGCGCGCGTTATGAATATAAAGATTGGTTCTTCGAAAGCAGAATATTTTTTCGAGAAACGCTCTTTTAATGAAGCATTGTTAAACTAATAAAGAAAAAAAAAAAAAAAACATGGAGAGTAGTTTTTGAATAAATAAATCCACGTCCATCTAAAGTCAAAATTTTTCAAATTTAAATTTTAAAAAATTTAAATTTTATATTCCCTTGGTAGTTTAATTACAAGCCAAGTTCGCGAATACCGTCGACTTAAAATTTAAAATATTTTTCGCACAATAAGAGAACGCGTACAAAAATTCGTACAAATAGTTCGATTAAGGCGACAAATACGTAATCAATCAAACAAAATAATTTTACGGTTCAACTCGGAAGGAAATTTATTATGCAATCCCAAGTTTTATACCTCAATTTTAATTATGGTCGACTAGTTCGTCACTAGCTGTCCCATCATAGATTGAATCTTGTCGTACGCGGGACGTTGGAAGTTGGTCCTCATAAACTCGACACGTAATTGGACCCTTCTAGTAGCGGGCATACAGCAAGTAATATGTACGGCGCGATTGCATTACGAGTTCTAATCACTTTTACTGCTAAAGCAATCCCGCTATATCTTGTCACGCGATTGCGTGAGGAAAATAGTTATCCGCGCGGAAATACTCGAAAATAGTTGTCACGATATAATTAATAATATTTACCAAAAGCGAGGCGTGTCAACGTAGGTACATATATACGAGAGGTGCAATAGTAGACAATATGTCGAACGTAATAAGTTTACTCTGTGTATTAATTATATTGTCGAGATAGCGAGAGCTTTTATAACGATATAAACCGTTTAGTCCGCAGCTGTTAAAGAGAGATCGTTAACCCCCGCGTCTTATATAATAAATATGAGTAATTACTCTTTTATTATATAATCGAGAAATACACTCTTTCACATAAAAGATTTGAAAATTCGGAATTTAATTTTATATCTATGTATATTTATATTTATGTATAGATGAAGGTAAACATTTTATTAATATGTTGCGAAATATCTTGAGACTACAATAAAGAAAACATATTCTCGCGTCAGGAGATTTTTCGTTTAACGCCAAGTTTTACTACGTAAAATTTATGAGTGAGAATAGAGAAGTTCAGGCTAAAATATATACGAAAATATGTATACACACATTAATGCGTTAACAGCCGGAATCTGAAATCCGAAGCGTAAGCTGTCGGGGATAAAATGGTAGGTGGCTTCCGTTTAACGCTGTTCCCCATGGCCGCAACACTTTTAATTGCAAACTTAAAAGGCTTCTCGCGGATAAAGAGGCCGCTCAAGCAAGAAGGTAAACTCGTTCCGCCACTTTTGCAAAGAATTAGCCGCAAGCGGAGAAGCGCGCGTAGATACAAAGTGCGCGAAACTTTATTAATGTTAAATTTGGTTTTATGATGCCGGGCCGAAGCAACTTAAATTCGCTCCCGCCGCAAATGCAAGGCCGGATTTGCTGTTACTGGACAAAAGGTGGAAGATGGAGAAAGAAAGAGAGAGAGATAGATATATATAGAGAGAAAGAGAGAGATTGTGTGTGTAAAGTGGCTCATTTACGATCTTGAAACCTGGAGCGGAGATGGTACGCGAGATGTTCACTCGCGGATTCGTAAAACGGTTATTATCACTGTGAATCGCCGCGATAAGGATCGACGATAAGCGGGAGCATCATCGACGATCGGGATTTATTCCCGCGAATATTTTCTATAACCACAATTTTAACGTCGAAAATGGATAATCTTCCTCTCTATATACGGCGGATAACGATTTCCCAACGATCTTGAATGGACCTCTTTTAGGTAGTCGCAACAACGTAAATGCGATTCCGATATTCGCGCTGATGTGCGCGAGCGCGCGCGAAATTCTCTCTTCCTCCCTGTCTGGCAACCCTTGCCTTATCAACTACATTCGGTATTCCATCTTATCGCTGGACGGGTAGTCGGCGGTGTGTCGCGATTTCAGCGCGCACGGGTCACTTTGTGTTACGCGCGCGTTTCCGAACTTGCTTGGCACTCGCGTTACAGATAGCATGGAAACAGAGGGCAACTGCGAGTTGTGAGCGTTGAATGCATCTAGAGCCACATGCCGAGGGTATCAGGTGTTTCCATTGTGCGCCGCGTCGAAACTTTTGCGAATTAAGCGAGGTACCGCGCGTCTCCCGCGAGATTAATCGCGCGCTTTCAATCTAAACCAAATGTTGACATATTAATTTTAACGCGATTCGATAAATGGGATGTATTTTTCACAGCGCTGTTCATTATATACTCATTACTCCGTACCCGTGTGTGTGTGTGTGTGTGCCATGTGTTTGAGCACACGTTTGAATTATTTCATGTGTCAATTTTATGTTAATGATTTTTCAGTAAGTTCCAAGAGAGAAAAAGAGAGCAAAATGTATGTAATCGAGAAATTTTCGTCATTTTCACACTTTCAGCCGCTTTCATAATCTCATTTCGATTTAAGAAAATTAAAAAAAAAATATTAAAAATTAAGAACATGGTTTTAGTATTCTATTTTGAATGTTAAAAAAGTTTGCATATTAATTTTAGTTTTCTCACATTGATATAACATCTTCTAAAATTTATACTACCCGATATATGTTTGTATCTATTTCTCTTATGTAACGTCCAACTTTAAAATCATAATGCGTTATATAAAAATTGTCCAATCTTGTAAATATCTATATAAAAATGAACAATCTAATGTTTATTTGTTTAATAATGAAGATGCATATTCCGCGTTCCCTTTGAGACACGCTGTGCAGCAATATTCGACAGTGAAGGACGCATGGGTATTTAATAATGCCTCGAAGCGTAGTACAGTAGGTCATAGTGCGGCTGGAAATGTAATGTCAATCGATGAGTTTCATCGAATCATTTTGCAGCGCAATATCCGCTATTGGTACGATCTAATTTTCCCGCTCCGATGAATCGTGACCAGATCATTTATTTCATAAATTTCCGCTATTTCACACGCGCGAGATATCACTTCATTTATTCATTTGGCGCAAACATAATTTCGTCACTTTATGCCAGCGGAAAAATTAAATAAAACATGTGCATTGATACACATACATATATATATAATTCTAATGAATAAAAGGGGAAGCAAGTAGTATTCTAAGACTTGAAAAAGATCACAAATTATTAATATAATTTAATATTTATTTTAGCATTTGAAGTCCAAAGAAAAAATTAATGTCTGAATTTATTTCTTAATTATTTATCTCTAAAAATAAAAATTTCTAAATCGAAACAAGAAAATGAATATAAGATAATTATCTATGTATACATATATCTTTATATCTGCGTAGTGTTTTTTTTTGAGATTTTGATTTTTGAATATATATTCAACCTAAAGACTCGATTTCAATTGAAGTATAAAAATTTAAAACAGCATTAGTCTAGTTTTAAGAAGCTTCTTATATAGCTAATATATTACCTTTTAATATATTAAAACTGTCACATCAATTATTGCTTACATATAGATAATATGAGTAACTGATTAGATGCGTGTGCTTTGGTTGTCTCAGATAATGAATGAAATTAATACAGTGATAATCTGTAGAATAGTAAATTTATGTCGTTCCGTATTTCACACCTTCAATTGATTGCTTCAAATTCTATATAATAAATTAAAAGAGATATCTCTACACTTCTATGTTTTTCTAGATGTTCCATTAGCATAAAAATGCAGATTAAAGTATTAAGCGGTCACTTAACATATAGTGGCCAATCCTCGTCAGAGTATAAGAAGAAAAAAAGATAAAGAACCGGTTTAATATCGGTCTACCAAACATTAGTATTTTAAAAATTGGAGGCTTATTTAGCTAAATTACTTAAAAGAGAAATAAACGTTATACAGAGAGAAAATATAATGAAAATAATTAAACTGCTTGATTATTGGAGTGAAAATATAAACTGTCGGAGAGAACTGATACATATATATCTCGCTTTCATATTTTTCAAGAATCGATTTTTGGACCAATTTAGAGACAATATTTTTTTTTGTAAAAATATCAAAGTATATAAATTATTACTTATAACAACTCTCCAATATTGAACATTGTATAAATTACATTGACAAATTCATTAAAAATTATCTGAGTAAAATAATGTTGTCTATTTTTTAAAGCTTGACTCATCGGCAATTACCTTCTATTCAGCTTCAATTACTCGAAAATTGCGGATACCGCGACACGTTTGATGAGGAAGGATGGGTTTAAATTGATCCAAGAACTTGCTCTTAAAAAATAATGCCGTAAAAGTAAAACGCTCTGTATACTGTGATATTATATTCCGATGACGTTGCGATAATGGGAACTCCTCACAGTAAATTGGGATTTTCAGCCACGTAATCGTATCGTAATACGCGAAGTTGATGATGTATTAACACGAAAATCTCCGCCCATTCTAATAGGCGGATTGATGCCGTGGATCCGTGGGTACTAAGCTTCGAATTGCCCGGCCGCATAAACCGCGCGCGGAAAATCTCTCTCGTGATTTCGCGCTGAAAACTTTGGAGAGTTAGAAATTTAATTTATATGCATTGCGCGCTGTTCACACTTAGTCAAGCCTTGTTTGTAAAACGCAACGACGTGAGATATTGCTTTATATGTACATATGTCACATTAATATTAGCACAATACAAGATACGAAATTATTAGAGAACATTCAGTTGAACGAGATTATATATTTTTGTTACGAAATAAATGATTTTTCTTTATATATCCGATACAAATTAAAATTGATTCTTTATTTAAAATGAAAAAATGTAATAAAACTGACAAAGATTTATATTAATAAAGTTATATAACATAAACAAAACGAGAAATTTCTCATATCAATATGGGTTAATATTGATTTTCTATTGAAAGTAATTGCGAATAAAGTCGATAAGAGCACATTTGTGTGGATAATAAAATCATAAAACTTAAACAAAGCGCAAATATTCCCAGTATTCAATATATATATTAATATGGATTTATCGTTCACACAATGAAATTATAAATAACAAATAAATTAAATGACAATATAAAATTTGTTTGCTTAAGTGTTTTTTTGAAATACGAACGGTGTAAATCGATAAAAAAATAATTCCTTCCGATATTTTTCTAATATGCTTTCTGATACGCAATTTATAACTATCAACTTCAATATAGCAATCGCAAAAAAGACAGTTATTGGCATAGATAGCTGGTTGATTTAGCATTGTAGATTGATTCATCTGGCATTGTGTTTGCTGATCGTAACCGGAAACCACGAGCTGTCACGAACCAATATGGATTCGAAAAGTGTCGACGAGCTCCATCGGCTTGGCAGCTACAGGGATAATCGATAATCGATGCTCACCGCTGTTAGTAACGTGGTAATCGATATCCGCGAGTAATAATCTATTACGAGCATCAACGTACCAGATTTTAATAGAGAAATTTTGAATCAACGAAAGAGCGAGAAAGAAAGAAAGAGAGACAGAGAGAGAGGGGCGATAAAGTTAACGAGGTTTTTAATGATAATAAAGAAATCGTTCGGCAGTTATGGCGAGCCATTACTTTGGTTGATCCTATTTATTTTTTTGACGTTTGTTACCGCGGCTTGACTGAGCAAATTAAGGTATAGAAATAAATGTTCAGATTTATGTAAAACGCGCCATTAGATTCGAAAGTTGCCTATTTAACGTCTGGATTCATATTCATCGTTTCCCGCATAGGCATTTCATTCTCAATAATGAACCTGACGGTTCATTAGTTAAAGATACCGCTGGTAAACCACCCCGGGAACCCTCTCGCGGACCGGCTATTTGTCCGATGATGCATGAATGCGCGCGGCGAAGTCAAACGAAATCCTAAACATAATAACAACGCCGAATGAGCGTAATAATGAGATAGACACGCGTGAATAAAAATATGATAATTGGAGACGGATACGACGGATTGATGAGATTTTATGGTTATTCAATGGCGCAGATGATAAAGACGTGTGTTATTTCCAGCATTTACTTCAGTAGTTTCGAGTCTCATTCTCGATACAGGAATGTGAAATGTTTCGCATATTTGAAATTGCGTTAATAATATGACTAATTTATAGCAATTACTCTCATAATCGCACGTTAGCATTTATTAATTAGCTAATTAGCTTTTGCAAACACGCGTAACATATGTGTGACACTGATTCACAGATGCGTTTTAGCAATAATTTTTCGTAATTACTTTCTTCTCGTACATAAATTTAAAAAATATATATTAAATAAAATTATTCAAAATTTTATTAAAAGAAGAAACACTGTATACAAAATAAACAAGATTTAAGAAATATATTTTTAAGACACTTTTAATGGAAAGTCTCTAACTAGCGACAATTTATTGTTCTACAGCAGTTGAACAACAGGAACATTTCACTGATTTTCTATTAATATTATTCAGCGGTAACTCGCTACTATTTCACACCGGACATTACCCCGTTTCTTTCCGAGACAGAACACATTTCTTCTTATCAGGTTTTCTATCAGACCTTCCTTCCTCGCTCTTAAAGCAGCGGTAAAAAATGACCGAGTCGCCACTTTACGTTCCATCGGGTGAGAAAATCGCGTGTCCGCTTGACAAAGCGACGGCGGAGGCGGCGTTGTTCGATCGCGAAATTACGACACTATCATTTGTCCGCGCGTTGATTGTAGATTGGCTGAAATCGTGCCGGAAGGTGGGGGGACCAAAGAGGCGGGAAAGCCGTAATTATGACGGTCAGCGCCCGTTCTCCGGAGAGTCCGATTAATCGAAAAAAAAAAAGGTAGAAAGAGGAAGAGACCGCGTTCGCGAGAGAGAAAACGAGCGTGCGCGCCATCGAAACTGCATACACATATACATAGACACAATACCGTGTGTTGCAACAGCAACGCGCTACAAAATATCCGCGCACTGTTTGATCTGTTCCCCCATTTACTCAAATGGCGTGAAATTCAACAAAGCTATCCGAGTGGCATCGCGGCAGCTACTAGGCATCGAATATCTCGCGTACGAGCTTACAACCCCGTGGGCTCTCTTTCTGCCTGTTCGACCTGTTTCCCCTCAAGCGTTCTTTTAAAGCGCCATCAAATTCCATCCCGGGCACCAGCTGATTAAATGCTTCTGCGGGAGATGTAAATTTCTGCCCGCAGGTAAAATACGACGTGATCGGATACACGCCTTTCCACCCTTCGGTTACGCGCCCGTGATATTTGTGGATATATATTGCGTTAGTCTCACAATCAAGAAACTGTAATCAGATCGGCTTATGAAAAAATTGTGGAATTGAAAAAAATGATATAAAAACTGATATTTTGTTTTTACACACCATGTCATCAAGTTTTATTTTCTAAAACCCTCTGTTTAAAGAGTCATGAAAGTTAGGATTAAGTTTAAAATAACTATTTAAGTAAAATTATTTAACTAAGTTATTGGTGATCATTGTTAATTATCACTGAGAACGTAAGAAATCATCAAATTCTTGCGAATGTTTCATCTTCGGAATCTTTCAATTTCTGTTACGTTAAAAAAATCCTTTCTTCTTTTTGTAAAAATTATTCAATCTTTATGTAAGACAGATAATGCACTCTTTTTTTAACAAAATTTAAATGAAGAAATAAATTGAAATTCCGTAGAAAAAAATATTAGACAAAATGTTAGACACAAATATAGGAAACATATTATACAAAGTAATTGTTGCTACCATTTTACACATATTCATAACTTTGTCAAAACTTTAATATAAATTGCAGCAGTTATTTTACAACTCATAAGAGTAAAATACAAAACACAGTTTCTAACAAAAGATCCGAGAATCTTATATTTAGAAAGTACAAAAATTATAAGACTACTAACATATATTAATGTTTTTAAAAATCTACAAAACATTAATTTCTTATATTTTGTAATATTAAAAATATTACATAATATTAAACAATATTAAAAATACACACACACTAATCCTTAAAAAAATCTCAAAATATTTATATTTATTTTTATTTATCTAAGGCTCCCTAATTTTTACGACATCCATTAATTAATCTTTTGATCATGAAAATCAAAATATATTTCCGCCGTCACATTAAACAGGAAAGTACAAAGCGATAAAAGTTGAAATATTCCGAAGATGAAAGATTCCCAAGAATCTGACGATTTCTTTCGGAGACAGACGTCGACAGTGTTCCATGCAATGACAATTAACGATAACCACCGAACAATCATCCGATCGTAGACGGTCGTGGATCTTTTTGAATGGTCGGGCTGTTTCGAGATGGTTAACGAGGAAGAGCAAGGTAGAATGAGAGAGGGCGTGCATGCGTGCGAGAAAGAGAGATAGAGAACAACTTCATAGCGGTGAGAAGGTTTGTGTGGTGCTGTATTTATTGTCGGGAGGTTCCGTGGTCGACGAGGGGATGGTCCCTTCTACCGTCGAGGGTAGAGAATTCGCCCTCGAGCGGTGTGTGCAAAGCAATGTAGCACCAATACCTGCATTCGCCGGTAGGAATAGATGGTAGGTGATGATTACGGGTTCGAGAGGAGCGTATAACGAGAGACGCGCCGACATCGACACGCGTGTAGTTATAAAATATATACCGGACGACCTGTTATTTGTGACGAACGCGCTGGCTGGAAAGGAGACAAGGAAAGAATGCAAGAGAAAAAAAGGGAGAGAGAGAGCGAGAGCTATGAGGGAGTTGAGAGCATCCGATGCTGCAGCGCATCTCTCTCTGATGTTCCGCTATTTGAATGAACGCGTATAGCACAAACGTATCGAATTGTGTAGCAGCCTGCGCGTATGGAAGGTTTATTGCCATTATTCGCGACGATATGTTGCACGTGATAGTACGATATAAATTACAAATATTCAAAAAAAATGTATTTAAAAAAAATTACGAGAAGTTTAAATTTTCAGTTCCGTAACATTCTGAAATTTCAAACGATTTCATGTATAACGTATGTATTTTAATAATTAAAAAAAGGCGTTACTATATTTTTAAATAATTTTTTCCAGCAATTTTTTCTTCCTTATATAAATTTTTAAACATTAATTCCTTTCTAAAAAAGGCATGTTAAGTCAATTCTCACAAGTATTGTTGCCTCTTCTCCGCGATGCTAATTGGCTGCCTCGATTCGCGTTGTGCGTTATATTCGTAACATCGAGAGACTGTCATTGCGAGGGTTAGCAGTTTGACAGTTTGTTCAAAATAAAATTAAATACAATAATATAATGTTTTAAATAATATTTTATAAAACTTTAAACTCGATTAATATTTTTGAGTTATCAGCTGATTTCTGTCAAAAAATATTAATCGCGCATACAATATATTTACAACATATTACTATTTTAATTTAAAAAAAATTTTACCATATATTATTATTTTAAAATTTGATTAGCAAATTATAACATACACAATATAAATATAAATAAGTAAGCTAGAATATTTAATTAACAAATTTTATTAATATTTTTTGACAGAAAAATCAGCTGATTAAGAGACATTGAGAGAGAGAATGTCTCTTTCTCCGCAATAATATTTTCTCTCTCGTATTCATAGAAATGTTTTCGAGATGTCTTGTGTATTTGAAGCTTGATTATTGTAAAAAATAATTAATTTGTTATATAATTAATTTGTTGTATAATAATTAATTTGGATAATTTGTCAGTGTATCTACCGAGCAATCACAACGTCTGATTAATGTCTTATATTACTACTGAAAAAAAATTAATTGAAGCTCTACATGACATATATCAGAGCTGTCCACGTTTTGCACTTTTCGGCCAATTTCCGAGGCTCACCGCCTAGCGGCCCCCACTTACGCTCGAGACCTTAGCAACGCGTTACCCGGTTGGCCCGATAACCGTAGTTGCTAAGGTCTCGAGCGTAAGTGGGGGCCGCTAGGCGGTGAGCCTCGGAAATCGGCCGAAAAGTGCAAAACGTGGACAGCTCTGACATATATGATTAAAGCGTCAGCTGATTAAAGCGTTAATTTACTAATTAATTTTTAAAATAATGTTATAAAAATTAAAATAATATAATATGTATTAAATAATAGGTTATATAATAATACTTTAAACTCGATTAATATTTTTGACAGTTATCAGCTGATTTCTGTCAAAAAATATTAATCGAGAATAAGATATTATAACATATTATTTACAACTATTTTAAATTTTTAACATATTATTATTTTAAAATTTAATTAGCACATTAACGCTCTAGTTAGCTAATTTCTGTGAAAAAAATTAATCGAGTTTAAACAAACTTTATATTATTATTTTTTTTTAATATTATTCTTTTCAACATAAAACCGAAGAATGGCGCGCGCGTAGCGCGCATTTGTGTTGTTCTAGTGTTATAAATTAATAATTGGAATTCTTTAAAGTCGCCAGTAAATAAATTAAAGAAACAAATGAAATTATTCGACCAAACTGGCAAATAGATATTTTTTATTTAATTGAAAATTACAACGTAAAAAATATCTATTTGCCAATTTGGTCGAATAATTTTATTTGTTTCATTAATGTTATAATTTTATACGTATATATAATTCGGATTTTTCGAATTTATATTAATTAAAATTTTTTTAATTATACCAGCTTAAAAAATTTTAGAATTAATTGCGATATATGTATGTTAGAAATTATAAATGAGATATATATTCTTGACTCTGATGATTCTCTTATCAAAAGATGCAGAAAGAAATCTATGTACATGTTAATGCGACATCAATATTTTTACATACTAGTATCTTTTTCTTACGTTCCCACGTTTTTCATAGCATATGGGAATGTATCGTAAACTCATCAACTGAATACTCGATCAAACTGTCCCTGATTCGAGTCTGTGGGATCGGAAAGCTGCCGGCCATTATCCTTCGTAACAAGTTTAACGCAAAGCCGACGAAATTTACGCTCTATCGATTTTAGTTCAAGAACTATGACAAGTTATAACTGAAACATTCGGTGGCTGGTATCCGGCGCCACTTGACGCAAGTTTCACGATCACCATAGCCATCCATTTTATGCCTACGACATCAATTAGCTGCGGTGGAATTGATTTGAGTTTTTAGTCGTAACGCGATCGTATATCGTAACTTAGATCTCTTTATCTCCTTATCACTATAATGGTACCAAGTTTTATTCCGAGAGAGAGAAGGGATGGGGGGGGGGGGGGAGAGACCCACACATTTCTTTTTCCTCATAGTTTTTATAATGTAGAATAAAATTTCTTTGTTTAATTCTCAGAACTTTTTTCGTTTTACTGAGATTCCTTCCTTTCCCTTTTTTTTCTTTCCCCCCTATTCTCTTACCATTTTCCTTTTTTTATTCACATCTCTTTAAGATTAAACTGAAAAATATTAACACTTTAATTTTGAGACGGTTAAGTATTAAAACACTGTAATTATTTACACTATTTATTTCGACTTAATGTAGTCCATTTATATGGGTCAAATGTATTCTGTATTTTTATTTATTTTTTTTTTTTACGTGCTTTGCCGAGATAAACTCTTTTATTATTATATATGATGTTAATTTTAATATATGTATATGATGTTAATTTTGATGTATGTAGATATGTTAAATCATTATAATTTTTCACTTCAAAGTTGACGATCCTGCATTTTGTTGCGATGCAACAATCTAATATAGAGAATTGCTGCGATGCGTTCTCTGCGAGATATATGATGGTTATTCGTTATGATGTTATCGTACGTGGTGGTAGCGACAAGTGTGTATCTATGCATCGTATAAATTGAATGAGGGCTTCCAATTCGTGCAGCACATGAGAGAAATGCTCGCTCGTATACGGGGTCGAGCCGTTCAGGTTTTGTTATCTTATCAATTTCATAAGATAGCCGCGTAAACAGGTTTAAGAGAATTCTAATTAGCATATTACCACCTGTCCCTCCATGAATACTCTACTGTACCCAGCTAAGGAAAATTTATTAACGCCATATACTCCCGCCCGCTTAACGAAGTGCTTTCGCGCGCGCGCTGCCTGCTACCAAGAATGCCATTAATTATGCGCATCCTACGACTTTTGCGGATTTTATTGTAGAGTCCCGCAAAGAAAACAAATAATACACATATTTCGAGAGGGTCATTTATTTATCGTCAACGACTTTTGTATTTTGCGATCCTTAATTAATTCCATTTAAAGATAACAAATGGGTTCTTTCAAATCGCGCTGCGGGTAAAGATTTTTAAAATCATGTTACATACAATACAATTATGATATACCTAACGCATGTCACCTTATTTATAAGGCTTATTAAATTTTCTCTTTCATTATTCGTTTTATCTTTATAAAACAAGAATTATATAATTTGTTACACTTGATATTTTTGCAGTATAATTACAAATATTTAATATAATATTACAACGCAGAATTTTATAATAAATTTTCAATATTTAATACTTTTGAAATTTGATTTTAAAATTTTCTATTTTTTATATTTTTGAAATTCAGTTTTTATTCCAAATTTTGTGAAATAATATTGTATTATGACATAATGATAATTTATCTTTTTATACTTGCCAAAAATTAAAATTTTTCAAATTTGCATTACACTAGAACTTTATAAATATTTAAATTCTATAAATTTTAGAATTTAATAAGTATTTATTTATATCTAAAGAAAATTTATATGCAGATAAAATTTATTTGTCATGAATATATATAAATATATATTTATATTTATATATAAATATTATTTCACAAAAAATGTAATAAAACTTTAATTGCAAAGATATTAAAAATAAAAAAATATTAAAACTGAATTTTAAGAATATTTAAATATTGAAAATTTATTATAAAATCTTATATTGTAAAATATTAAATTTCTATAACTACTGCAAAAATATGAAGTGTGACAAATACACAATTCTAGTTTTAAATATTTGAAAAATAAAATGAAGATTTGCGATGCATAATTTGATTCGTTAATAAAATATAACGAATAATATACAACAAATTTCAATAAATATTTATATAAATGTTATATAAAACAAATTATGTTTAAAATTTCGAAATTCCATATCCAATAGTTATCATTTTATACATATCAAACAAATTTCTGCATCTGCGTAAATGTCCATCTTTCATTTATTTTTCAATTATTTATCCACTCTTTACTAAAATTTTTTTTTATTAAAACTCATTTTCCTCTCATATATCACAGAAATTTAATAACAAAATTGTGTAATGCTCAGACTCAAATCTCTTACAGTTTACAGCAACTGCGTTCAGTGTTATATAATTTACTAATAAAATGTGTAGTCGAAATGTAGGAGACATATGTCACTATGTAGGTAAGTATACTACTCATATACTTGCTACGGTATTAAATTCCACCTGTCAGGCGGAAAACGTACTCGACACTTTCGTTGCGCCACGAAAGGAAACAATAAGAGGCCGAATGATCGTCGCAGGTATACGCTCGTTTACCTGTCGACAGATATATCTCCGACGACGAATCATAAAGTGGCGGAGGAAAAAAGGAGCAATGGCGCTCTCCAGGAGCGCTCGATACGATAGAATTTTGATTAAGCTACCCCGGCATGCCGGCACCGCGACGCATCCCGTGCGACGAAGTCTCTTGATTATTAAACAAGCACTCTGCATATAGAGCCCGGACTCGAGCACGCTCTTCACGATAAGCGAAAGTAAGCATTCTGGAATATAATTCTTCCTACGGAGAAAAAGAGGGACAGAGAGAGAGAAAGAGACAAGAAGCGATCCTTTCGTCTCGAGAACCTGTCCCATGCTTCAGTCAAAGTTTCAACCGGAAGAATAGCAATTTAGATAATAATACATTATAAGCGCTATTTCTCTCTCTGAAGAAATTTGGCATTGTTCCGTGTTATTGTGTAAAATCCGTTCACTCTAGAAGATTGTGTTGCTACTAGATATAGCATTGAATGTTTAAAAAATTATTTAGGAATCTGTCGTCATTTTTTCGAGGATATGTTGCGTCATTCTATTATTTAATACAACATTTATTGATCTACTAATCATATTATTAATCGACTTCGATTTGTCGCTGAGTTTTCCCTTAAAGACGCTTCGACATCAGTTAATACGTGTTCCGAAAATATCCGATCGAACGATTAAAGTTGCAAAAGATATTGGCATCTCAACTCGGAGGAATCCTGACAGGCACCGTCGAAAATAGTGAAAACACACGATATTTCTCCCCTTGTTATACATTCTTCATACAAAGGCGATTTAAAGATGGCTCCTCAAAGGCACCGACCAAACTACGGAATTACGAGGACCCGTAGGGAGAGACAGCCGTCGGTTACTCTCCGGACAGGCGATTCACGAAAGCGAAAAAAAAAAAAAAAAGAAAAGAAACAGGATGCATTCGGTCCATCGGATGCTGACGGTCGATCCTTCCACCGGCAGATCGATCTCTTGATAACGCGGCTCTTAGTAATGTAACTGTCAATCCGTTTAATTAAGGAATCCCGAGAGTATTGCTCGTAATGCTCGATGGGGATGATAGGGCGACACGCCGGCAGTCTTTTAAATATATAAGAAGATGCAAGGTCGCGCGGACGCGGACGAACACGGATGAGAATTGTTATCTGATCTCGTCGATCGCTACTGCGCTTTTTGCGAGAGAATCATACTGTAAAAGATAATCTAAAATTTCATCTGATTTCATCGATTCTTCGCGCTCGCGCAATATTACAGATATCATGGCGTGAAATATAAAATTTTGATCGCGCAAATATAGATTTGCTAATTTATCGAGCGTAAGATTTTTATAGCTCAGCGATCATAATTTTTCTTATTATGATCGTTAGCGTCTGGAAAGAGCAATAACGAAATTTTTACTTTTAAGAATCTAAACTGTATAAAATGTAATTTTTAAGACTCAGTCGTTTCTCCATCGTTTGAGCGAAGAAACACCGGCACGTGGTTGCCGATTTCATTGAAGAAAACTCGAGCGCCAATAGCGAGTTGAGAGATCAACAAAGATCCCTGCAGATCGAAATAAATCCGGTTAAGATCTACGTCACTTTAGACGTGTAACGCATCACACGAACACCTCTCTAGCTCTCTCTCTCTCTCTCTCTCTTTGTCGTTAAACAGTTTCGTGAAAATCGTCGGTGCAAATATCGTACAGCGGGTCTCCGCTTCGAGATTGAGATTCCGCTTTGGCGACGTGGGTTTCATTCGGCTCTGAATGGTTGGAAATACGAGGGCGACTGTTATTGGAGGGTCTTCCACTATCTCACTCTGTCGCTTCGCTTTTGGCTCCTCTACGTCTCCTGCCCATCTCCGCGAGCGCGTTTCCGAACGAAATTCTCCTCCTTCTTCCATCTACCGCTTCCACTTCGACCTTTCCACGAGCTGTTTCGCGCCGCTTCTGGGGTGCTTCGTGAGTACATCTCTCACTTGCCCAGAATACCTCGCTCGGTTGGATATTGTGAGGAGAATTTTGTTTGGACAAATACGACTGGTTTAGTTACACTGATCGCCACGAGATTGTATATCTCTCTTTCTATCTTTTTCTCTCTCTCTTTCTCCCCTTCTTTCTAATAATCTTCCTTTGTCCTCAGCATATTCCGTCATGTAAAATATTTTGTTTTGTTCTAGACATTCTTACATTTCCCAAACTTTAATTATATCCTACCATTATCTATCATATAATTAGAACTTTCTGTATGCTAACTTGACCTATAAAATATTGGAATTAAACTTGCAACTTGCCCATTACAATTTTTAAATTGCATATTAGTGCACACTAATTATAATATTTCATGCTTTTATATCTTACAACTTCAGATTCATAACATCTAATTCAGTTGCATTTTTTATACTTTATTTCCTAATAAACAGCGTTTATTTCATTTAAAAAATGGAAAATGCAAGAAAATACATCTATACCAAAGAAATTAATCATGTCATATTTATGTTATTCCACAATTTTAGTTATTTTATACTATTTTATATTATTTTCTTGTATATTACTCTGAAATCTGGATCTCATATTCTAGAAACTACAGGGTTTAGATTCCTGGACTTCAGCCTTTCACTTTCAAGGTTAAATGCGTATAGCACGCTGCAAAATTATATAGAATTCACGATGCGCCAACGGCGACTAATTCAGTGAGGTTGGGTCCATTTTTTCGTGTAGGGCTTGTTAAATTAACACGTTCGTCTACCATTCGCGTGTTTTTTTTTTCTATAAGATTCTGAATTACGCTCCACCTAACTCTGGTACAAGGGAAAAAATATTGTGGTCGTTATACAATGGAAATTATCGTATGTTATCGCGTCGCGTTGTAATCTCCGAGTGTGAGAAGGGTTTTATATTACTGCGAACGTTATAAGGCCGTTAACTACTTGTTGCGAATTAGCGATTTATCACAAGTATGCTGTTATAATAGCGACTTGTTTTTTTATAAACTTACTAATCTCTTTAACATGTGATTTCAACATCACATGTTGCATAACATTTATAATATTTAATTATAATTATTTTAATTATTTAAGAATTTGCAAGAATCTGTTTTCAACAAACGCAAAATTTATCTTGACACTTTAATTTTTTTGTTTTAAAATTTGTTGCAAATTATTAGAAAAAAAATAAATAAAATAAAATTTGATAAAATTAAAAAATTTCTTCATATCACATAATATCATTTTTCATATTTTTGTATAAATATACACTTATCGCTCTTTCTCTTCTCTTCAATCATAACGATTATAAACAGCATAATAATTCGCAGCTAGCAAATCGCGTGACTACTTTTTGACAAAAAATACGAATCAGTTGCCCAAACAAACCCTTGACTGTGCGATAAATATGCACGCCCCATCTTTTCGTTGGACCAACAACGCACGAAACAGGGCACCTCGGTCAAGCCCGCAGGCATGTTCGATCCCGGGTACCCGATAAAATAACAGAATAATCCCCCCTCGGTGTGTGAGCATGGATACCCACATACATATATCCTATGTTTTATATATATATATATATATATATATATATATATATATATATATCTTGTCGGTATTGCCGCTGGTGGCACATTCAATTCTACGGAATCTCGTATCATCTGATATACACTTAATCCCTGGAGTGGAACAGTGACTGAGACTGCGATTCCGCAGAGCTACGCAACCGGAGAGGGATTTGCCTCGAACGAAGGGTGGAAAGGGAAAGGTCGACGTGAGAGAGAGAGAGAGAGAGAGAGAGAGAGAGAGAGAGAGAAATAAAAAGAAAAAGAGAGAAAGAGAGAGTGGATAAAAGGTCGAATAAAAGCGAGATAAAGCGGCCAACGGTAGCCGGATTGTCCAATAACGTTAGCTACCGGAGCTTTTTTTTCGACTAATGAACCGCCAGCTTCATTATCACACGGCAAACAGCACGCCGCTCACGAAAAGGATCCGCCTTACATTGGATCCGCCGATGCTCAATCTTTCTAGATTCCTCGTCCTGTTCGTGTAAAAAAGAAACGCACACAATATCCCCTTTCAGTGCCAGCATTTTAATTAACCTTTCAACAGTTCCTTCTTCATACTGTATCGGGTTTGCACGATTTGTATAATTAAGAAATATAACTTAATTTTGTATACTAGACAGCAAATTAATATATACATTATATTGAATATGTGCTTTTTTTCCGTTTTGCTAATTTGTGACTTATTTTTGATGCTTACGATATAGTAAACTCTTTTGAATTAAATTGATATTATTTATTTCTATAGAAAAATAGAAAGCGTAATTTTATTCGATTATGAAACGCTACAACAAACTCTGTTTATGACGGCGCGTGTGAAAATTAATCCAGAGCAGCACTCCAGGGTTAATACTCTTTAACGCTCAAAGCTTTGCGCGCCATTGTAAATTAAAATCGGAGTAATTTCGTGTCACATCAGTATTACAATGCAAAATATTCAGGGTGCAACGCTTTAAATATAAAATTATAATCGAACAAGCAGTATATGTTACTTTAAAATATGCATCTATGTCTGATAGTGAGAAAAGAACAAGATAGATTGGAGTTATATAATTAAGAAATATGAGAGTTATTGGATTAAATGGCATATATACTCGTATATTAATATATATGTAGATACATATTTTATCAATGGAACAAGGCCCATATTATAGATTAAAATAAACTCAATTAAAACGTGCGAATGTGATTATTTTAATACAAAATACAATAAGATATCAAATAATTATAAACAACTCGCTGTAATTCTAAATATGAGCAGTTTGCATCTTTTAAAATACGAGTCGTATATACGTATATGAAAAATTTCCAGTCCCACAAGTTTCAATCTCACTGATATCAGTAGCTTCATTTATCTCAGCCGTCATGCATACATTACGATAGATGTTTTTGACGTTTGCGGTTTCTAAAACCCGATATTGTGATTGGAAAAAAATATCGCCATGTGAATTCGCGCGAGAGGAGCTCGAATGGAGCTCGAAAATAGTGTGGCAAATCTGTTTTCTTGAGAAACTAGCTGGCTCGGCAGATGCGTTATAGCGGTGTAGGTCGAGCGTGGCCGCGTGATAAGAAACGTGCTTCGATTTAATGCGAAATTTCGCGGGAATCGACAAAATAACCCGGAGACATATCCCGCCCATCGACATCGCGGAGCAAGACATCATAGTATCCGATGTTACGACGTTACAACGGGCAGGAAAGTTCCAATTGCGCGATTACAGAACGTGATTTTTCAAGTACAGCGCAAGCGTTACTAATAGTGCCAAACTTTTCGAGATATATTCTTGAGTTATGGATTCGCGTAAAGAAATGAAAAATAGTTTCTCTGATAATTTGAACTAATAAATAAAATTATATATAATATATCATATACGTATATAATTGAAACTCTTACAAATATATATATATATATAAATTGATTGAATTAAAAATGTATATTAAAATTAGATCAACTTTTATTTAAAATATTTAAATAATATTTATGCAAAGTGTTGTAAGTGGTTAAAGTATTGTTATGGAAATTTCGCAAGATAATGACTGTGACTGTATACGTTTGCTTTAAAAGAAATTTACAAAGATTTTCGTCATCGGTGCCCTTTTACCGCGAGAGTGCCTGACTTTTCATCGATCTATCTAAGCCATCTAAGGGAAAGAGAGAGAGAGAGAGAGCAAATAAATTAATATTTTTCTCACAGAGACGCGTTACGGTTAGACTGCTTCTCGGCGATTGGCGTTGAGCTTCGCACAATGCTGGACGCGATGTTGTTTCGATATGTGGATGGTTCTCGCGACGCGCTTCTCGAGTGTCAATTAAAATATGCGATGGAAAATATCGAAACAATGAATCTGCCCGTCAGCAGATCGATGTATCGAAATTGATGCGTGCTCCAGCAATTTTTGCTTTGTTCCCGCATTTTTTTTTCTTCTCTTTTTTTTCCCCCCAACTAAAGCGCATTGTTTGGATCGTGTCGAAGTCTGGCGGCGGTTAAAATGAATTTTTGCAGTGTACTCCCGATTTGTAAGCAGAGCAACCGCGATAAAGCGAAATTCCGACCGCTCGTCGATCGCTTTTGTAAATTCCGCTCTTCACACATTCGCGTATCATTATCGGGCGCAACGAGGGTCATTGATTAAATGTCCCATGCGAGCCTATTAAGTCCCATCAGTATATTTAAATGGTACTTTACTGAATATTTTACCCTACGCTATTTCATATCAACATTTTATAGTAAAATGCTCCGCAGGCTGCAAAATTTACGAAATTATCTAAAATATATTAAATGTGTGTATTAAATATTATTAATTACATAGAGAGAGTATACACATTATTACATAAATTATTTATCATCATTTTATTTGAAAGAAAAAAAAAAACATTGAATATATATGCTACAATATATTTTTAAATTTGAGAAATCGTAAAATGTGTCTGATATGCGATAAATGCGACGAAAAATATTTGTGCGTTAAAACAATGCACCGTTTCAATTAAAAAATATCTCTTTATCCGAGTATAGCCGATGGCATCCGGTATTACAGTTTCAGTGTATTACGCGCGACGTGTTCATAAAGTTTCTATATATATATATATATATATATTTTCGCGGATATACATATACATATATTCACGATTTCTCCGCTACAAAATTTCCTTCTACGCCCGCAAATCTTTTTATACTCTCTCTCGCAGTCTCTCGCCCTTTTCTACCAGCTATATTACACCTCGTCCGGACTTCTGCACAGCCGGAGCTGGGAGAACCTCGTTTAATTTTTCCCGAAAAGCCGCGCGGATTAGCACCTTCCGCTTGGCCGCTTTTCTCTCACGGGTATATCTCTTCGCGGTCCGACTTCTCTCTCTCTCTCTCTCTTTCGTCGTCGCAGGGTCTGCCGTCTGCAACGATATCGTCCCCGACCATCCAAATATTTACGAAATGCGCGTCGCCGCGCCGTGTTGACCACCGACGAGCTCTCCGCTCTTCAGACGCTTCTGTGCAGCATCCACATTAAAGGGACGTACTCTCGAGTCTCGAGTACGTTCTTCAACGTTTATATCTCTCGACTCTGATAATAGCCATATAGCTCGCTCCCGAGGTAATCTCGCGATCCGTGCGACCGCCGTCGTCCGACCGATTGTGTTTAAATCTCGCTCGTTTCAGGCGTGGTTTTATCGTCCGTTCTCGT